>NC_092713.1:276589872-277196539 GCF_047496885.1 Scyliorhinus torazame | reverse complement strand
TATCGCAGGACCAAACGTCCAGGCACCCATCCCCGCAGATGCAGACCGCCCGCAGGATGCCCCTCGGAGGCCACGGGAGACAGAGAGACATGAACCCTCAAGCATGCGACGCCCGCAGGATGCCCCTCGGAGGCCATGGGAGACGGAGAGACCCAGACCCTCCAGCATGCGACGCCCGCAGGATGCCCCTCGGAGGCCACGGGAGACGGAGAGACCCGGACCCTCCAGCATGCGGCGCCCGGGAGGTTGCTGATGCAGAGGTCGGTGGCGTAGTAGCAAGTGAGCCACCGACAGCCCGTCCCCATATCCCCCCTCCCCTATATCCCCCTCCCCCATATCACCTGATCACTGCCTGATGTCTAGCCATGCATGCTTCATTGTGTATCGCAGGACCAAACGTCCAGGCACCCATCCGCGCAGATGCACACCGCCCGCAGGATGCCCCTCGGAGGCCACGGGAGACGGAGAGACCCGGACCCTCCAGCATGCGGCGCCCGCAGGATGCCCCTCGCACACCATGGGAGACGGAGAGACCCGCACCCTCTAGCATGCGACGCCCGCAGGATGCCTCTCGGAGGCCACGGGAGACGGAGAGACCTGGAGCAACAGGGAGGCGACACCCCCGTCACGTGCGGGAGCGACCACCCAGCGACGAGGGGGGCAGCCACAGGCCCCCATCACATCCGAGCCAGGACACCACTACCCAGGACACCACTACCCAGGACACCACTACCCAGGACACCACGACCCAGGACACCACGACCCGGGACACCACTACCCGGGACAGCACTACCCGGGACAGCACTGCCCAGGACACCCCTACCCGGGACAGCACTACCCAGGAAGACGAAATACCGGACAGTGACTCAGAGTGGATAGGTGGAGACGAACCCCCACCCCAAAGTGCCATGGACTCAGAGTGGGATGAAGAGCACAACACTGCTGTCACCAACACCCTCCACCATCGCAGAAACACTCACCGCTGTTGGGCACTTTAGTGATGAGGCGTCTGCTACACTCACTGGTGCGCACAACACAGCCGTCCCGGTACAGCAGGTGGAGGTAGGAGCAGCAGAGGGGCTGGTCGGTCGGAGGGCAGCCCAGCCCAAGCGAACATCAGCCGCCCAGATGGATCCCGGGTTCCTGGAGTTACCACACCCACACATAGATCCGATGCAACCACCGACCCGGAGACGAGCGAAGAGGGTGACGGGCGGCTTGCGGCGGCTGCAGTCGCAGGTGGAGGAGTCCACCCGCGTCCAGGAGCTGGGAGTGGTGCCGGTCATGCGTGCCACCCAAGGTGACATCGCACGGGTGGCGTCCGCGGTGGAGGCAATGGGTGCGACGGTGTCAGGCATGAGGAACGGTTTGCGAGGCCTTGGGCTTTCCGTGCAGGTGGCGTCTGTGGCCCAGGAAATGGCTGCCCTCTCACAGGAGGCCATGAGCCAGTGCCAGCGCCAGATGGCAGAGGCGCTCAATGCCATAGCCCAGTCTCTGCAGGCCATGGCCCAGTCTCAGCAGGCCACGGCCCAGTCTCTGCAGGCCATCGCTGAGGGCATCGGCGCCAGTGGCCATGTGCGAGCCGGCGTCGCACTGTCACAGACAGGGTTTGCCAACCCCCTGGGCTCCATGGCTGCAAACCTGCAGACCCCTGTCGATACCAGCACGGGCCTCCAGGACTGGCAGCGCCAGATGTCAGGGGGGCGTCGGAATGCCAGTCCGTTCGCATCCCCCACCCATGTAGAGGCCTGGGGTTCATCGGGCACGCCGAGGGAGGAGGAGGTGGTGAAGGTCCATCCCGGCTCCCCCTGTAGGGGAGGTCCCGGTACACCGCGACACCTCGGACTCCCCCCCCTTCCGTCCCAGGTGCATCGGGTGGGCAACGGGCAGGACAGGCTGGCAGCTCGCCATCCCAGTCGCCCGGGCCGCAGCCTGGCCCATCTAGGCCAGGACGCCCCAGGAAACGGCCGCCAAAGAGATCCAGTGTCAGAGGGCAGGAATCACAGGAGTCCACCTCCAGTTCTGCTGTACCGTCTGGGGAACCACGTAGACGTAGTCAAAGGGCCCGTAAGGCCAAACAATTAGACACTGAGTAAGTTGGCACGGGTGCAGGGCACAGATGAGTTTTAGGGGCTAGAGCACGTGCATGAACCCCTTTGGTTATTAAAGTCAATGTTACACCTACAGAAGCTGCCTTTGTGCTCTGTCCAAAGCGTGCGGGGGTGTCATGTACGTTGAGCTCAAGTGTGTGTGTGAGGGGTGGTCTTACCTCAGCCCCAGGTGAGTCTGCCCCCTTCCTCCTGGGCCGCCATCAACATCCCCCGGGCAGAGGACGGGACCGTGCGCTGCAGTGTCACAGCCGCATGCAGGGATGGTCCGGGTGGATGGTGGTACTGTGGCCATGGGCCAGACATAGTCCAACGATGTAGAGCCAGGAGCTCACCGCAGGGCGGGTTGTCATCATCCTCCATGGCCTGCAATAGACACGCGTCCACCCGCAACTGTGTGAGCCCGGCCCGTTGTGCCGCAGGTGGATCGGCAATGGGGGGGGGGGGTGGTGTGCATGCGGGTGGGGTGGGTGGGGTTGGGGACGGGGGTGAGGGTGCTGGGTGGGTGGATGGGTGGGGGGTGTGGGTGGTCGGCTGTTGCCATGGTGTGCGGTCTGTGGCCATACTACCCCATTCCCACGCCCATCTAGTCAGTGAAGCGGGCGTCTATCAGTCTGTCCCGTGCCCGCTGGGCCAGCCGGTAACGGTGGACAGCCACCCGCCTGTGTCTACCCCGTCTGCCCTGACCATTACCCCAATCCCCCTCATCTGGGGAGGACTGCGCCTCTTCCTGCTGCTCCTCCACTCCGCCCTCCTCTGCCTGCGGCACATCGCCCCTCTGCTGGGCTGTGTTGTGCAGGACGCAGCACACCACAATGATGCGGCCGACCCTATCTGACCGATACTGGAGGGCGCCCCCAGAGAGGTCCAGGCACCTGAAACGCATCTTCAGCATGCCAAAGCACCTCTCTATCACTCCCCTTGTCGCTACATGGGCATCATTGTAGCGGTTCTCCACCTCATTGCGTGGCCTCCGTATAGGCGTCATCAGCCACGATCGCAATGGGTAGCCCCTGTCACCCAGCAACCAGCCCCTCAGCCGGGGATGACGTACATGCCGGGGATGGATGACCGCGACAACACGTATGAGTCGTGTACACTGCCTGGGTAACGGGCGCAGACGTGCAGTACCATCATGCGGTGGTCGCAGACCACCTGTATGTTCATCGAATAGGTCCCCTTCCTATTGGTGAACACGGCCCTGTTATCTGCAGGTGGCCGCACGGCGACGTGCATCCCATCGATCGCGCCCTGGACCATGGGGAACCTCATCCAGGGCAACATAGACATGAGCGGCTGCCGCCACGGCGGCCAACATCGCTGGATGATCGGAAAACATGACGGCCTGGTGGGGGGGGATGGGAACGACGACATGTCATCATTGCCCATATCCCCTCCTCCCCCCAGCCAGGTGGCATGGACCGCATGGGTCCAACTGTTGGAGGCTGGCACCTGGCCAGGTGGACCAACTCACTTGCCCTCGCATCCCCCTCCCCGGCACGGACACCCCATCCCCCTCCCCGGCACGGACACCCCATCCCCCTCCCCGGCACGGACCCCCCCAACCTCCACCCCGGCACGGACCCCCCATCCCCCTCCCCGGCACGGACCCCCCCCAACCTCCACCCGGCACGGACCCCCCATCCCCCTCCCCGGCACGGACCCCCCCACCCCCCAACCTCCACCCCGGCACGGACTCCCCGTCCCCCTCCCCGGCACGGACCCACCATCCCCCTCCCCAGCACGGACCCCCCCAACCTCCACCCCGGCACGGACCCCCCCCCAACCTCCACCCCGGCACGGACCCCCCCCCCAACCTCCACCCCGGCATGGACCCCCCATCCCCCTCCCCGGCACGGACCCCCCATCCCCCTCCCCGGCACGGACCACCCATCCCCCTCCCCGGCACGGACCCCCCCCAACCTCCACCCCGGCACGGCCCCCCCCAACCTCCACCCCGGCATGGAGCCCCCCCCCCAACTTCCACCCCGGCACGGACCCCCCATCCCCCACCCCGGCACGGACCCCCCCCAACCTACACCACGGCACGGACCCCCCATCCCCCTCCCCAGCACGGACTCCCCCCCCAACCTCTACTCCAGCACGGACCCCCCCCAACCTCCAACCTGGCACGGACCCCCCATCCCCCTCCCCGGCACGGACCCCCTCCCCAACCCCCAACCTCCACCCCAGCACGGACCCCCCCCCAACCTCCACCCCGGCACGGACCCCCCCCCAACCCCCAACCTCCACCCCGGCACGGACCCCCTCCCCAACCCCCAACCTCCACCCCAGCACGGACCCCCCCCCCAATCTCCACCCCGGCACGGACCCCCTCCCCAACCTCCACCCCAGCACGGACCCCCCCCCCCAACCTCCACCCCAGCACGGACCCCCCCCCCAACCTCCACCCCGGCACGGACCCCCTCCCCAACCCCCAACCTCCACCCCAGCACGGACCCCCCCCCAACCTCCACCCCGGCACGGACCCCCTCCCCAACCCCCAACCTCCACCCCAGCACGGACCCCCTCCCCAACCTCCACCCCGGCACGGACCCCCTCCCCAACCCCCAACCTCCACCCCAGCACGGACCCCCCCCCAACCTCCACCCCGGCACGGACCCCCTCCCCAACCCAACCCCCAACCTCCACCCCAGCACGGACCCCCCCCCAACCTCCACCCCGGCACCGACCCCCTCCACAACCCCCAACCTCCACCCCGGCACGGACCCCCTCCCGGCACTCCCCCGGAGCCCAGCCTACTCTAACCACCCCCCCCCCCCGCCGCACACACACACAAGCCGAGACACACCTCTCCTCACGCAATCAGTCTGCGGCCACGCCATTGCCTGCCCAGAGCCAACCCCCCAGGCCGTCACTCACCTCCTCGCTGGTCGGCGTGAGCCTGGAGCACCGGGTCACGCCGATGAAAAGGAGGTTTGATTCACGTCGACGTGAACGGTCATCACGTCGACGGGACTTCGGCCCATCCGGAAGGGAGAATATCGGCAGGCCGAAAATCGGCTGCCTTGCGCAGACCCGTGACATTCTCCGCGGCAGCGGCGCCATTAACGCCCCGCCGACTTTTCTCCCTTCGGAGACTTCGGAAACCGGCGGGGGCGGGATTCACGGCGGCCAACGGCCATTCTCCGACCCTCTGGGGGGTCGGAGAATGACGCCCCTCATCTCTGGGTCGAAAGGTTGTGTGTTCCAGTTTCATTTCAGAGACTTGGGGACAAAAATCGAGGCTGTTGCTGCCATGTATTTTTGATGAAATGTTAAGCTAAGGCTCTTTCAGGTGGAGCAAAAAGATCCCATTCAGCGGAGTTCTACTTCCATATTGGATTTAAGAAACTTTCTCTATACACACATTGTAAAAGTATAGTACGAAGCCTTACAACACCAGGTTAAAGTCCAACAGGTTTGTTTCGATATGCTGTGCTCACCCCAGTCCAACGCCGGCATCTCCACATCATTGTAAAAGTATGAGGAGGAGTCTTCAGTTCTGAGAAAATCTTCAGACATTATGACCATGGGCGACATTCTCCGACCCCCCGCCGGGTCGGAGAATCGCTGGGGGCTGGCGTGAATCCCGCCCCCGCCGGTTGCAGAAGTCTCCGGCACCGGATATTCGGCGGGGGCAGGAATCGTGCCGCGCCGGTTGGCGGGCACCCCAGCTCGATTCTCCGGCCCGGTTGGGCCTAAGTCCCGCCGATAAATTGCCTGTCCCGCCGGAGTAAATTAAATCACCTACCTTACCGGCGGGACAAGGCGCCGTGGGCGGACTCCGAGGTCCTGGGGGGGGGCGCGGGGCGATCTGGCCCCGGGGGGTGCCCCCACGGTGGCCTGGCCCGCGATCGGGGCCCACCGATCCGTGGGCGGGCCTGTGCCATGGGGGCACTCTTTGCCTTCCCCCTCCGCCACGGTCTCCACCATGGCGGAGGCGGAAGAGACTCCCTCCACTGCGCATGCGTGGGAAACTGTCAGCGGCCGCTGACGCTCCCGCGCATGCGCCGCCCCGAGATTTCATTTCCGTGCCAGCTGGTGGGGCAACAAAGGCCGTTTCCGCCAGCTGGCGGGGCGGAAATTCCTCCGGCCTCGGCCTAGCCCTTCAATGTTGGGGCTCGGCCCCCAAAGATGCGGAGCATTCCTCACCTTTGGGGCGGCGCGATGCCCATCTGATTGGCGCCGTTTTGGGTGCCAGTCGGCGGACATTGCGCCGTTTCGGGAGAATTTCGCCCCATTTCTGGGTCTAGACCCCACACCATAAGGCGTGGCATTTTCCATTTTTGTAACTAACTGTGGTGGCGGGTGGTTCTGGTGGCACCGTTCCTACTGGCTCGAATAGCGGGAACTCTCACCTGATTCCCCGCTTGTACACTCACCATTAATTGTGCAAGTATCGGGTCGAACCACCTGAAGGATGAGGAGCTGATTGGTCTGCCTCTCACCAGGCGACGGGTTCGAAGATCCTGGCACCATATTTAAACATCAGTTCAAAACAGATTTCAAACTCTCTCCGGCCTACCTTTCTTCAGGAGCCCATCCAAAGTGTCCAGGTGAATCTTTCAGCTAGCCTATCGTTGTCCAGAGGAAACCTGACATAATGGTTGGCCTACCTGTAAAAGGAATCTGTCACCTCCATGTATTGATGTGTTGCAGACTGAGAGATGCTGCACAAGTCCCTTGTTGATCCCTGGAAAGACCCAGAGGCAACAAAATCATTGCTGTCACCTTCTAAGCCACTGGCAGAGGGAGGCCTCCAGCCCCGTGTGGCCCCAAGTCTTCACAAAGAATATGGCATTTATGATGTACTAGATCTCGGGATAATCACAGGCATGCCCGGCTCTGCCACTCATTCATTTATAAGTACGAGAGCCTTTGACGATAATGATAAACCCTCAGCCTGATGAGTTGCCTCTGCTGTCAGGATCTCTTGTCCTTACTCTCCTCCTCATACTCTGGCCCCCCTTGACCATGTCCGCCTGACACTGCCTCCTGCTGGATCAGTGCTCGGCAATGTCTCTCCCTCCTTCACCTCCTCCATTGAATGAGGACTCCCAAGAAATGGAGCCCTGGATCCATTAATCCTGTTGCCTTCTCTCTGTCAGGAAACATCAAAGATAACAATGATTAAAGGGTGCAGACAGAGAAGCTGTGATTTAGAAACCTATGGAAATGCTTTGGCTGCCTTACTTGAATTGTGCCTGATGCAACCTTGCCCCTAAGGTGCTAACACACGCATGTTGATGTGATCAAGTCATCCAGAAATGTAACATTTCGGGCCCTCTGTAGGGTCATATGGTTTCATTTAAATGATTCAACCAAAGTAGTTCTGCACTCCATTCTCTGAAGTGGCATACTAATCAGTATGGTCAATGAGTGGAAGCCATTTCGCTAGTGATGAGCAGTGTTTTGGTGAACACGTGACTGGCCTTTATTGTTGGGATGCTAGATATGCCCCTTCACTATTGGCTGCTTTCACAAAGTCTGCATTCCTACCTTATATTCTGACAATGTTGCAACATTTTTGTGAAGCCAGTGAGCGCTAAAGGAAAGGATTAGCTTTCAGGTAATTCCTGGATAATGACCTGGATCCTGTCCACTGTAGCGGCACCAACAAATGTCAGTGTCCCAGGAATAGGCCCATAGCCCACTATAGCAGTCCATCAACACTGCCTCATACCCTTCCTGGATAGAATCGCTATTATTTTCATTTTTGCAGAACGCAAATTGCTCTGCTTGCTCAGAATGGTGTTGTTGCACCATAGGGCTGAGTTCGACGTTCCCTCCCTCACTGTTCATGTGCCTCTGATTTACCTCTAGACTCATGAAGTTAAAGTAGAGCTACTTCCTGTTATAGAAATATAGAACATTAGAGCAGGAATAGGCCATTTGACCCCTTGTGCCTGCTCCATCATTCAGTATGATCGTGGCTGATGCTCTGCCTCAATGCCAGATTCACGCGCACTCTCCACACCCCTTGATGCTTTTCAAGTCTAGAAATCTATCCAGTAATATATTCAGTAACTTGGCCTCCACAGCTTCTTGTGGTAGAGAATTCCCTAGGTTCACCACTCCGTGAGTAAAGAGGTCCCTCCTCATCTCAGACCTAAATAGCCCCCCCCCCCCCCGTATCCGGAGACTGTGACCCCTTGTTGTAGGCCCCTCCTCTAGCCAGAGGAAGCAACATTTTTGCATCCAGTCTGTCCAGCTCGACGAGGATTTTTTATACGTTTCAATCAGACCCCCTCTTATTCCTGTAAATTCCAGTCAAAGCAGGGCCCAGTCGAACCAATCTCTCCTCATACAACAATACTGCCATCCCAGGAATCAGTCTAGTGACCCTTCGCTGCACTCCCTCTATGGCAGGAAGATCCTTTCTTGTTCTAATCATACTATGCTCAGATTTCCTCAATAATAAATATCAGCATTTTTCCACAACTGATATTAATTTAACTGGCCTGTAGTTTCCTATTTTCTCTCTCCCTCCATTCTTGAAAAATGGAGCGTCACTTGCCAACTAACAATCTGATGGGATCTTTATCGAATCCAATGAATTCTAGAAAATCAGAGCCAGTGGACCCACTATCTTTGCAGCTATGAGAACTAGGGTGTAGGCCACCAAGCCTCGGATATTTGTCTCATTTTAGTCCCTGGGTTTCTCCAGTACATTTTTTCTGAAAGGGTCAGAGAAAAATGTCAGAGGTGCATTGATGGTGGGAGGTGGCCAATTATGAAGCTGCGTTAGAGCCTGCCATCCAATTAAGGACAACAAGCGGGTTCCTGAAGCGGGAACTCCGGGCATGCGGAGCACTCAATAGAGGAAAGAAGACCTCACTGTGAGACTAGCGGGAGCGCTGCAGACAGCCAGACTGATGGATCGACAGGGTGCGCTGCAGTTGCTATTTTCTGCCACTGAGCTCCTCCACAGACGGGATTTTAAAGATGCCCCAACCTCTGGTCTGAGGTTGCTTCCGTTCACCTGTCCAGGGATTCACAAAATCACCTGGAAATCTGTACAAGTGTTCTGCATTGCATGTAAGCAAGCCCAATTCTCTGCTTGCCGCTGCTGGATTGTCAGCCACTTTTAACCCGTCTCCATCAAAGGCACATAGGGAAGGAAACCTGTGGGGAAACCAAACCAATACTCACTTTCCCAAGTTAGTTTTACCCAGTCTACTCAAGGACGGTAAGATTCCACTCATAAAAAACAGAACAGAATTATGTATCTCAGAATTCAGGCAATGACCAACTTAGTAAAGCATCCCCTTATATGTATTTGAATTTTCGTACAGTGTAGGGCGGCATGGTAGCACAGTATGGGTGGCACGGTAGCACAGTGGTTAGCACTGTTGCTTTACAGCGCCAGGATCCCAGGTTTGATTCCCAGCTTGGGTCACTGTGTCTGTCTGGTGCTGCTCTATTTGTTTATCTTGGTGAACCACAAGCCTTTCCCTTATATCAACCAAATGACCACACAACCAGTTAGTTAGTTCAAAAGATGGTTTATTTACATACACAAGAGTTATCTCAACATGCAAACACAATATCTACTATGAGTTAAACTACACCTATCAGCTAAAATAACCTATACTTAACTTCAGGGCGACCGGCACTGTGCAAATGGATAAAGGCCTTTATCTGGATTTCACTTGGCTGGTTCGAAGAAGGTGGCTCTGTCTCTGCTGGGCTCACCCGTCAGGTAGCGATCGTTGGTCTTGAATTTAGCTGGCTGTTCTTGCTGCAATTGGGTAGACACAGGCCGATCCAATAGTTCGACAGGGCTCTGATCACTCTCTTCGATTTCGGCCAATAAAGGGGCGGCTGCCTTGGTAGCTGGGCGGGTCCTTACCGGCGATTGACCTTGGCGCCGATCAGTCTGTGGCTGCTTGATTGGAGTTCTATTGTCCTGGGAAAATGGACCATTAAAATGTAAACGACCGGGGGTTTTGGTCAGGTCTGGTTACCTGTGTTTTAGATACACATAGGCTGTGTATCTGTCTGAGTCCTGGGTTGGCCATAATTCCCATGGTCCTTTGCAGGTGGCCATCTTCAGTGGGTTTCCTTCGGGTGCTCCGGTTTCCTCCCACAGGTCCCGAAAGACATGCTGTTAGGTGAATTGGACATTCTGAATTCTCCCTCTGTGTACCCAAACAGGTGCCGGAATGTGGCAACCTGGGGCTTTTCACAGTAACTTCATTGCAGTTGTGACAAATAAAGATTATTATTATTACCCAATTTTATTTGCACAGCTTTGCAAGAAAGAAAAAAAAAAAACATCTACCTTCAAATCATTTTAACCATGCACTTTCTAATGTCAACTAATATTTAGGATATGACTGCAGGTCCAGAGATGGGGATGGGATTCACTTCCTCCCTCCGTCTGCCTAACCTTGCTCTCTTTTCCTCTTGTTAAAAGCTCGAATTGGGAAAAGTAAAAGGCCAGGAACTTGCAGTCACCAGTGAAAGGGAAACACTTGCTGCTGACCTCAAAGAAAGCTGCCCACAAAAAAGAGCTCTTGTGGCAAAAACAGAAAACACTGGACAACCTCAGCATCTGTGGAAGGAGAAGGTAGCTAAAGTTTTGAGTCTGAATGACTCTTTGTCAAACCAGCTCTGTGGCATGGATTTCACCCTTCCCAACATTAATTTCATTCCATCATCAGCTCTGGAGATCTCTGACATTCATTAACAGTGTTGTCATCAAGCAGAGTCAGCGATCAACTGCATTGATGGATTTTCTCAAACGGAAAAAGAAATAAAATCCTTCACTTTTTGATTATTTTACAGGAACTAAATAAATATTGGGATGCAAAAATATCTCAAAAATTCATGGAATGTTTTTATCAAAATGCAATATCATTGCATTCCACAAATTTAAGTTTAAGTTCAAGGCCAGAAAAGTTGATCAACAATAATTATGACTTAGGTGCAAAAGACCCATCAGGCTTTCATTTAATTTCTGCACCACAATAAATTGTGGTGAGCAGGGGGATATTAGATATTAAATTGACTCGTTAATGAAACTAGTCGGTTCTTCCCAACTTCTAATATAATTAGGGAGGATTTCCTGCTGCAGGGAGATTGACATGCGGCCTCTCCCCTGATGAAATGGGCCCGATCGTCATGATACATGCTGCAAGGGTTTGCATTAAATTCAGTCTCTTGATGCTTTCTCTTATTTACCAAACTAACAAATTGAATTTTCAGAGCAGTAAGTGTTCCCAGCAGATTTGATTTGTTGCATGTCCATCATCTCTCTTAGATGGAAGGATGCCAATGAAATATGTCTCTAATTTCTGTAGCCAGTTATCTTTACTATGTGTCAATTTTATCAGGCAAGGAAATACGAAATATAGCAAAGCAATATTGACTGGGAGTCAGAGCTATATTGACAACCTAATTCTAGTACGATGCACACATACGAGCAACAAGAGCAGTCCTGACTCAATTCTAACCCACTTCTTTCAGTGACAGTCAAATTTGTCTTTTTGTAATTAGTGCAACTTCTGAATAAAGCAATGTAAGATCGGGAGAAGATAATAAAATATATAATGGGACCTTCCGTCAAAACATTTTCTTGCAACTGCAAAATGACAACATAAGTGTTCCAAATCTCTCTGCAGGTTCTGACAATATCTTGTCAATGAAAAGTAATCTTGTGACGTTATTATCTTGCTTTCTGTTCTAATGTGACCCATGATCAAGCTTAAGTCCCTTTTGAAATCAATTCAATTAAATATCATTCAACTATTAAGCACTGTAGGTAAATGCAGGAAATAGGGCGGGATTTACCGACATACTGCCGTATGTTTTTCGGCGGTAGAGGCACATTGTCAGAGGGTTTACCAAACCTGCCGTTGTAAACTGGATTTCCCGCTGACTGCACCCCTTGTCGCTGGGAAACCCATGCATTGGTGTGGGACTGGAATATCCCGCCAGTGTAAACAGCCAGTAGATCGCGCCCTTCGACACAATTAATCTTCTGATAAAGGAGACAAATCTTTAAAAGTGAGAATTTTCATTTATATGGCATCTCTTCATGACTTTAGGCATTCCAAGGTGCTTCATAGCCCATTTAGTACCTTTGAAGTGCGGTCCTTGTATAATGTATGGAAACATGGCAGTCAACCTGTGCACAGCAAGATCCCATAAACAGTAGTAAAGTAAAGACCATGGGTGGGATTCTCCGTCCCATTAGCCTCATTTTCCGGTGCGGCACATCTCCGCCGGCAGTGGGATTTTCTGTTCCCGCAGCCGGTCAATGTGGTTTCCCATTGTGGCCACTCCCTCGCCATCAAGTAACCCGCAGGCACGGGTGCGCTTCTGGTGAAGCAGAGGATCCCGCCAACAGAGAATCCTGCTCCATGTTTTCTCAATTCCATTGATGTTAACGGAGAGATAAATGTTAGCCAAAACACCTCTGCTGTTCTTTAAAGTAGTGCCATTTTATTTTTATACCCACCAGAGAGCCAAATTGCCTTAGTTTGACGTCTTATCCAAAAGCTGGCGCCTCTGGCAGTGTAGTACTTCCATAATTCAAAAAAATCTTTGTTATTGTGCACAAAGCAAGCTGATTCACTACCTGCCCACTGCAGTTGGCCAATGTCTCCCATCCTCAATAGTTTTAACTTGAGAGCTGCATAACTTCAGTTAAGAGCAAGATTATCAGTGACAAGGGTGAAAACCTGATCAATGTACGAGTACATTGGCTGTTGTGCTGCAAGAAATTGGGGGCTTGTGGGTTGCAGCTTATTAGGGTTAAAAGTTAATGGCTGAGGAATTTATATTGGGGTCTTTCCTCAGTGTTTTGAGAAGAGGCTAACATAGCTCTATCTGCAGAGGTTTGCTTGCAGTTAACTGATTCCTCCCCTGGGAATGTCGTCGATTAGGCTTGGTGCCCAGAAGAGAATTCTATACACTGAATTGATGAAATCCTGTACTTTCCAAAGTCCTGAAGATGTTTTCCAACAACTTTACTTCCACTAATATTTTTATATAATTCTGCATCTCGTCTTTAGTACGTTTACAACCAAAGCGTTTATTTTTTTGAAGAATGACCACTATTATGTTAGCAACTGCAGTAACGATTTACACAGCATGATTTCACAAATAATTGGATGAATGACTAATTAATCTGGGGTTTTTTTTGGTGTTGCTTGAGGGAAGAATATTGATCAGAATATCAAGTGAATTCCCTGGTTTCCTTCGAAAAGTGCTAAGGGAGCTTTTTACTACATTATTAAACCATGCAATACTCTTTCATTGCTGCATCGAAGTGTTAGCCTAGGCTGCACACGCAAATTACTAGAAGGGGCTGAATCTATAACCTATTCATTCCAACACACGGAAACTGATTGAGCTAATCTAACATTTTGTATTTTTTTATATAATCTTTCATGGGATGTGGGTGTCGCTGGTCGGCCAACATTTATTGTCCATCCCTAATTGCCCTTGAGCAGGTTGTTTGCTTTCTTTCCTAATACAATAATATTCTGAGTCTTATTATTACGCTAGAAGTTCATGGTGTTTCACTCCAAAATGTGTACATTCTTCAAGCAATATGGTGGTGTAATGACAGGAGGGATGTGGATGTCACTGGCTGGGTCAGCATTTGTTGCCCATCCTTAATTGAGTGGCTCGCTAGGCCACTTCTGAGGGGGCAGTTAAGAGTCAACCACGTTGCTGTGTGGGTCTGGAGACACATGTAGGCCAGAACGGGTAAGAAGAGCAGATTTCCTTCCTTGAAGGGCATTAGTGAACCTGATGGGTTTTAATGACAATCGACATTGGTTTCATGGTCATCTTTATTCCAGATTTTTTATTGATTTCAATTTTCACCATCTCCCATGGTGGGATTCGAACCCAGGACCCTAGAGCTTGGGGCAGCATGGTAGCATTGTGGATAGCACAATTGCTTCACAGCTCCAGGGTCCCAGGTTCGATTCCGGCTTGGGTTACTGTCTGTGCGGAGTCTGCACATCCTCCCCGTGTGTGCGTGGGTTTCCTCCGGGTGCTCCGGTTTCCTCCCACAGTCCAAAGATGTGCAGGTTAGGTGGATTGACCATGATAAATTGCCCTTAGTGTCCAAAATTGCCCTTAGTGTTGGGTGGGGCTACTGGGTTATGGGGAACGGGTGGAGGTGTTGACATTGGGTAGGGTGCTCTTTCCAAGAGCTGGTGCAGTCTCGATGGGCCGAATGGCCTCCTTCTGCACTGTAAATTCTATGTTACCCTCAGTCTCTGGATTACTAGTCTAGTGACAGTACCACTACCCCAGCGCCTCCCTCTGTCTTCTGTTGGCCCAAGTTTTCCCTTTGCGGCCATTCCATTGGCAAGAAGGAACAGAGTTCAATACATATTTTTACATTTAAGCACCAACCTGCCAATAGTTTGTCGACTCAACTAAATATGGAACTTTAATACTGTTCATTCCAGAGTTGATCTGTGCAGTACTTGAGCATTGAATATAGAAATAGAATACACTTGTAGTCGCCAGTACTCTAATGTAAAAATATGCTTAGCCCCCTCAAGTTGTGATGCACTACGCAAAGTTCAGGTAGGTAGAGGTAAAAGGAAAACAGTATTGCGGGGGACAAGTTATTTTGTGTTAAAGCATGCATATAACTTTCCAAATATCTTGTGTTCTCCAGGAAAGAAAATCAGTACATTGAGAAATGCTGGAAAGATGTTCGAGTGGGTGACTTTGTACGGTTATCATGCAATGACATTATTCCAGCTGATATGCTCTTATTACACTCATCAGAGCAAAATGGAATCTGCCGCATTGAGACTTTGAACCTCGACGGAGAAGCAAACCTGAAGCAAAGACTGGCAGTGAAAGGGTTCACAAATCCTGTAAGATACACATTCCCATTATTTCTTTGATTTGTTGTTTGAAGGGAACATCAATGGAAGCGTTTTGTGTGCTGCTGTGAGGAGAGCAGCTGAGGATTGTATTTAAAAATAGGTGATTACAACGTTCACCGTGTGGCAATATTACCTGTGATACTGAAGACTCTTCAGATAAAAACACCTTGGCAGAAATGAAAGTTGATGCTCACTCTTTCTAACTGTGTAACTTAGAAATTGATCTGTTACTTTATCATCATAAAATGTTGCTGTTAGTAAAGTGTACTGTGATACTTTCAGAAAACTGTACATGCCACAACAATGATAATTATTTTCCAGGATTCTGAGTTTGAACCAGAGAACTTCAACAGTACAATCACCTGTGAAAATCCCAACAATGACCTCAACAAATTTGAGGGTGTTGTGTAAGTAGGAAACTATTTTTATTGCACCTGTGTTTTTTTTTTCTGGGTTAGGATTTGACTTTATGTAAACATAAATAAGCAGTGCTTTCAGTTTTTAAAAACTTTAATGGGTATGATGCAGAACTTACCAATCTAACCGGACTTGTTCATGCCAGTTGTGGATCTGAAAGCATCCTCAAGCCAAATTTTGGGTTTGGTGAGATGGGATTCTCCGATCGCTGGAGCATTTTACGATGGCGTCATCTAGCCCCTAGGAGCATTGATCCTACGCCGCACAGGGGGCCAGCACGGCACTCGAGCGCTTCATGTAGCTCCAGCTGCCAATACGGGCGCAAGCACAGCCGGCGCGAGTTCGCGCATGCGTGATACGGCCGGCACGAGTTCGTGCATGTGCCTGGGTTACCTTCTTCCCGCCGGCCCCCGGGCAACATGGCGGTGTCCTACAGGTGCCCGGCATGGAGGAATATAGGCCCCCACCGGGATAAGCCTGCCCACCGATCGGTCGGCCCTGATCGCGGGCCTGGCCTCCGTGGAGGCCCCCCAGAGTCAGGGGCGGGATTCTCCCAGCCCTGGGCCGGACCGGAGAATCCCCGCAACCGGGCCATGCCGCCCCAACGCCAGCACGGGATTCTCCGCAGAGCGGAGAATCGGCGCCATTGGCGCTGGCGTGTTTGGCGCGTGTTGGTCGTTGGCTGCTCTACGCGGCCGGTTTGCCGATTCTCGGCCCGGAATTGGCCGAGCGGCCGCAGTTAAAACGCTGAGTCACTGCTCGCAGCCGGTGGGAACTCTGTGTGCAAAGGTCGGGTGGCGGCCTGTGGTGGTGGAGGGGGGCTCACACCCCAGGGGGGCCTCCGATGCAGCCTGGCCCACGATTGGGGCCCACAAATCGGCTGGCCGGCCTCTCTGTCCCCCGTCCTATTTTCCTACCCGCCAGCCCCTGTAGTCCTGCGCCATGTTGCGTCGGGGCCGGCATGTTGAAGGAGGCCACCGCGCATGCGCGGTTCCGTGGCGCACAAAATGTAGGGGCCAGAATTACTCCTGCCAGGGGCCCGTTCATGCCGTCATAAAATGTGATGACGTTTACGACGGCATGGACACCCTGCCGTGGGATGGGAGAATACCGCCCCGGATCCCCCCTCCCCCACACCAGGACAGCCCCGCAGCATGAACGCCAAGGTCCTGCTGGGTAGGACCACACACACGAACGGCACCGGCAGGAGTCGGCTGAACTCGGCGGGCATTCGGCCCGTCGAGCATGGAGAATCGCCGGGGGGCGCTTGACCGCCGCCTCTCCAACCGCGCCAGTGCCATTGCGGACCGGCGTCGGAGCGGCGTCGTGTGTTTATCGCCCCCCCCCCCCCCCCGGCGATTCTCCGACCTGGCGCGGGGTTGGAGAATCC
The DNA here is from genome assembly GCF_047496885.1 of Scyliorhinus torazame. Taxonomy (NCBI): domain Eukaryota; kingdom Metazoa; phylum Chordata; class Chondrichthyes; order Carcharhiniformes; family Scyliorhinidae; genus Scyliorhinus; species Scyliorhinus torazame. Next base: position 277,179,752 of record NC_092713.1, on the reverse strand, counting down.
TGCCCCATGCTTCTAGAATGCTGCTTTTTTTTTTCATTACTTTTTCCTGAGTTACAAAGCCAGGGCTCAGAGTGTGGTCAGGGGCGAACCCCTAATCCAGCTCCTTGCCTGCTCCAAAAACCAATTCAAATTCAAACTGAATCCAATTCATGGTCCCCACAAGAGAGACATACCAGATCTGAGCCAAAAGACAGAGCAGATACTATACCTGATCTTTTAACTGGTCATTTTTTTTTTCATTTCATTTCATTGGACCAGCTAATACATTACCAATAGGGAGCAATAGGATTCAGGTTTGGCTATAGAACTCTGAAGGCAGCAAATTCCAGCTTCCCACTATGCTGCTGAGAGTTTTAAGAAGACAGGTATCTCTCCTCAAAGTGGGAGAGGAAGGGTGATTGAATTTGCATGATATATCCTGAGAGTGTCATTTACAGAACTTCTGAACACTTCAGTTCAGTGCCCAGCACCTTGAGACTTACGGATTGTTGACTGAAAACAAGTCAAGATTTTGTTTTGAAGTATATATTGGCTGGAATTCTCCAGCCATTCGCTGGTGGCGAGATTCTCTGGTCCCGGCGACAGCGCACTCACACCCGCGGGTTTCCCGCTGGTGTGGGTGGCTTCAATGGGTAATCCCATTGACAAGCGGCGAGAGTAGGCAATCCCGTCACCAGTGAATGGCACATCGCCTCCCGCCGTCGAAACACGCGGCCAGGGGACCGGAGATGCCAGTCCATTGTGTATTATGTCTAAGTTTGTCTATCAAATCTAGTAAAAAAAAAAGTGGAATATTTATTCACACGTCTTGCGTGCTTGAGATTTTTGAGCCAGTCATATCATTATCTCATATCATAAAGAATGGAGATCTTGGGGGAGGAACAATCATATTGAGTAGCACGGTGGCTCAGTGGTTAGCACTGCTGCCTTGCAGCTCCAGGGACCCGGGTTCAATTCCAGCCTGGGGTGATTGTGTCGAGTTTGCACTTTCTCCCCGTGTCTGTGTGGTTTTATCCCTGGTGCTCCAGTTTCCTCCCACAGTCCAAAGGTGTGCATGTTAGGTGGATTGGCCAGGTTAAATTGCCCCTTAGTGTCCAAAAGGTTAGGTAGGGCTACTGGATTACAGGGATAGGGTGGAGGCTTGGGCTTCATTAAGGTGTTCTTTCCAAGAGACAGTGCAGACTCAATGGGCCGAATGGCCTCTTTCTGCACTGTAGGGATTCTATGAATCTATTCTATCTTAGTTGCTGGGGCACTGAGGCATAAGCTGAGAACAACTCCCAGCATTGTGAGCATTAATTAGGTGAAATATTTTTAAAAGTTAAATGATAGCCCAATTCCCAGAGATGGACCTCAGCAGAGCATGCTTTTCAAAACTGAGTCAGGATTTCTCTTTGCAATAGTTTTACAGCCGATCTTTTTACTCCTTTGAGTGTTGTTTTAAGATGGAGAAAAGGTAGCTGTTTAGCATTAATTTTGCTTTGCAGGGAAAACACTGGGAATAAGATTGGCTTCAATAAAGACAGCCTCTTACTTCGAGGCTGCACCATCCGGAACACGAACGTTATTGTGGGGATAGTTGTATATGCAGGTATGTAGCACTTGTTATTTATTATTCCACTTGAGTTGCTCTCTTGGACTCTTAAGCATGAGGTGGGATCACCGTTAATCAAAGAGCAACTGAATCAGACTACTATGGCAGCAGCTAAGGGCCTCATCCAGCAACGCGAATTTGAATATTGTCAGTAGATTGTTATTGCAAAATTGCTAAATCAATGTACAGAGATGAACGTGCATCCATGGAGGACATTTTACAACCTTAAGATGTACAAAATAATCCAGAGAGTGGGATTTCAAATCCCACATGGATAGTTTGAGAATTTTGCTTCAAAATAATTATTTTAACCTAATTCACCGAAAACTTGCCAAGATTGAAGTTTTTTAAAAGTCTGAAAATGAAGAGCATCTGTAGAAATGACCATGAAAATGCGAGATGGTCGTAAAAACGCAAGTGGTTCATCATGGTCTTTCAAGGAATGAAACATGATTTCCTTATCCAGTCTAGTCTACATGTGACTCCAATTCCACACCAGCCTGGTAATATCTATCCTCAGAAATGGCCCAACAGAACACAACTACAGAACACAAGGATGGGTAATAAAAGGCAATCTTGCCAAAGACACCCACTCATGGAGAATGATTTTTTTTTTAAAGAATGAGTGATTGGAAGCTGATTTCTGGAACTGAAGGCTTGTTTCTGGTTTTGAACCCCGATCAGTTGGAACTTTTTTGGGGTCTTGATCCTCCTGCCATGCCAGCATCTGATATGCAACACGTTTTTGAAGGAGATGGCCAATCAGTGACAAGGGGGCATGCTTGACATCCAATTAAGGATGGTGGGTGGGTTCCTGACACTAGAAAAGGAGGCCCTTCAGTACTGATCGAGGAGCAGCCCCACTATCGGAGGTGGGCCCTGCCGACATAGGTGAGAAAGAAAAGGTGGTTCAAGAGCACTTCTCATCAGAGTGACCACAGCTGCATGACTGCCATTGTGATGGAGAAACAGGGCAGCCTCTGATCACAGCTGTGGTGATCGCGGTGTGTTGGCTGTGAGTGGTGGAGAGAGCTGGCTCCCCTGCCCCCATCACCCCCACCCCGTTTGAGAAATGTTCAGTCAACCTCGAACAAAACACTGGCTCTTTAATTGTTTTATAGCCGTGTATTGGCAGTTGGATAGTCAACAATTCTCACACCCTGAGCTTAACTCGACAGAAATGAGCAGAGCTATTCTGGCAAACGGGCATGCTGATTTCCAATGCAAAATCTTCAGCCCTCCAATCCCACCTCTGGTTGTTGTTCAAAAATTCAACCCCTGGTGTCACTTTCCTGCTACAATGCCACATCTCTAACATTAAGAAACAAGTTCGTTCCATAAGGCTGTGATTGTTCACATTGGGGTTTGGATTCTCCGTTTTGGAGACCAAGTCCCCACGTCGGCGTGAAAACAGTGGTGCTTTACACCAGGAAACCTGGTGCAAAACAACCACCAATTCCCTGCTCACGGTGAGGGGGTGGGGGCTAGCAGGGGGGCAGCCAAGAGCTCCCAGCTCTACCTGCCGAAAAGGCCCAGAGCATTGCCCGGTCCGTGGCCGCGCATGCGTACGCCGCAGGCCTGCAGCGGCCGTGCTGTGCTTCATGGCGGACACAGCCCGCGGACCGAGACCGAAAAAATAGTCCCCCTATTCGACCGGCTCGCGCACCGCCCTCATCCCCACAGTGACCCCAGCCCCGAATGAAGGCCCCCCCTCTCCGCAGATCAGCCCTCCCCTGACTGTGGCGGCACTGGACTGAGTCTGCAGCCGCCACGCTGAGTTCACGACGGGTGAGGCCATGAGAGTTCCATGCCATAGGGAACTCAGCTGGTCGGGCACAGAGCATCGCGAAAGCGGCGCTGCCTCCGATTTGGTCATCATCGGGGATTCTCCACCGCGTCGCCAAATGCGATTTCGGCGGTGGGGACCGGAGAATCCAGCCTTCTGCATCTGTTTTGTTGCAAACACTCAAGCTGCATTTTTTCACCGACTCATGATGACTTTCTCTCATTCTGAAAAACATATCAGTTGATGGGTCATCAATGGAATGTTTTGTGGTGCTTTTAAAAAAAAAGCAGATGGTATTGCAAATATTCAGCTGGTCAGTCAGGAGAAATACAAGTTGATGCTTTGAGTGTCCACCTTTGCTGTGTTCGGATAAGGACACAGAAGCAAACATTTGTAAATTTTTTCCAGAGTGTCATGGGTTTATGTTTTCTTTGGTAAATTTGAATAACATATTAAAAAAATATTCTTTAGTGTTAGGAACCCAGTAAGAGGGTGAAGCTTTTATTCAACATTTTACCTTCTATTACTTTCGCTGAGTCCGGAGCATTGCTTCAGTTATGGTCAATGCAAAGAGACTGCACATCTAGGGATAATAAAAAATACTTTCAAAAACCAAGGGAATGACACAACAGTACTTAAGTAGTTTAATGAGTGACAACAGTACTAATACAGCTTTTGGATGGAAAATACAAGTTTCACTCCCTCAGCCCATTGGATGAACATGTACCTCGCAATAACTACGATTTACAAGTTTGCATCAATCCAAAATATATTAACATGTAAATATCGGAATTGCGATGCCAGATGGTGTTATAACTGGATGGGAGATTGAACCCTGGCTCAAAAGACCATGGGCAGGATTCTCCGATCTGCTAGCCACGTTTTCCTGCGCAGTGCGCCCCCGCCGGCAAAGAATTCTCCATTCCCACAACCGGCCAATGGGGTTTCCCATTGTGACCACCCCATGCCATCGGGAAGCCCGCAGGCGTGGGCGTACTGCCGACGGAGCAGAGGATCCCGCCGAAGGAAAATTCCAACCCATAATTTTAACTTTTTTTTCAAAAACATGGAGGAGCAGTCACAGGATCACTAGATAAAAGCAAATTACTGCAGATGCTGGAATCTGAAACAAAAACAAAAAATACTGGAAATTCTAAGCAGGTCTGACAGCATCTGTGGAGAGAGAAGGTGCTGACGTTTCGAGTCTGGATGACTCTTTGTCAAAGCTAGAGAGAACTGGAAATATGATCAGATTTATACTGTTGTGAGGGGCATGTGGAGCGGTGGGGCATGATAGGGGGGCAGTGTTGTGGACAGAAAGACAAAGGGAATTTAAATGAGGGTGATTAAGGTTGAAAAGGGGGCTGAAGTGGCATATAAAGAGATCAGAATGTGTTAATGTCGGAACAAAGATAAGCAGTGTGTCAAAGGGCAACTAGGAACAGGGAACAGATGGATTGGGGGTGGGACAATGGTGAGGAAGAACAGATGGATGGATGAAATGAAAATGAATTGATTAAAATAAAAATGGGTGAAATTGGAGACGAGAGTTCCCAGTCTAAAGTTGTTGAACTCAATGTTTAAGTCCGGAAAGTTGTAACGTGCCTAATCGGATGATGAGGTGCTGTTCCTCCAGTTTGCACTGGACTTTACAGGAACATTGCAACAGGCCAAGGACAGACAGGTGGACATAAGGGCAGGGTGGTGAGTTGAAATGGCAAGCAACATGAAGGCGTTCCCATGCAATATATGAAATGAAATGAATGAAAATCGCATATTGTCACAAGTAGGCTTCAAATGAAACTACTGTGAAACGCCCCTAGTCGCCACATTCCGGCGCCTGTTCTGGGAGACTGGTACGGGAATTGAACCGTGCTGCTGGCTTGCATTGGTCTGCTTTCAAAGCCAGCAATTTAGCCCTGTGCTAAACCAGCCCCTGCCTATTCCCATATATTCCCATGCAATCACAGAAGTACAACAGCCCCTTTACACCCTCCCTGTTCACCATCCAAGTGCCTAAACAATCTTTTCAAGTGAGGCAGCATTTCACGTGCACCTCCTTCAATCTGGTCTATTGCATTCGCTGCTCCCAATGTGAGCTACTCTACATTGGAGAAACTAAATGCAGACTGTGTGACCATTTTGTATAACACCTTTGGTCCATCCACGAGCAGTACTCAGACCTTTCTGTCGCTTGCCATTTCAACTCACTTCTCTCATGTTCGCATGTCTGTCCTTGGCCTGCTGCACTGTTCCAGTGAAGCCCAACGCAAACTGGAGGAACTGTCCTTCATCTTCTGATTAGGCACGTTACAGCCTTCCGGACTGATGTTGAGTTCAACAGCTTCTGACTGTGAACTTTCTCTTCCACCTTCACCCCGTTTTTATTTCCATCAATTCATTTTCATTTCTTCCATCCACTCATTTTCCCTCCCCATTGTTCCCCCTCCTCTCCCACCCACCCCACTTGTGCCATCTGTTCCTTGTTCCGAGTTGTTCTTTGACACACTGCTTACCTTTGTTCTGCCATTAACACATTCTGATCTCTTAATGTGCCACTATCAGCACCCTTCCTAACCTTGATCACCCTCCGGCAGTGCTCCGAAAGCTAGTGATTCGAAACAAACCTGTTGGACTTTAACCTGGTGTTGTAAGACTTCTTACTGTGCTCACCCCAGTCCAAAGCCAGGATCTCCACATCTTGATCACCCTCATTTACATTCCCTTTGTCTTTCTGTCCACGCCATCATTATCAATCTCATCTATCACTGGCCCCCTATCCAGCCCCACTGCTCCACGAATCCCCCGCTATAACAATATAAATCTGACCCCATTTCCAGATCTCTCTAACTTCGACAATGACAACCAGACTCAAATCATTTGCTCCCTTCTCTCTCCACAGATGTTGTCAGGCCTGTTGAGATTGTGGTTCATTTTCTGTCACAGGATCACAAATTGGTTTTCATAACAAGAAAAAACATTTATTAATCATGAAATATTGGAATATCCTAAAATATTCCTTTACTTTCCCTCATCTTCACAAATACACACAGATTTTAAGGTTAACCTGTATTACAAAATATATCTAAAGCTGCAATGATCTCAGTAACACACAGCCCCTTTAAATACAGAGATATGTCAAAACTGTGTCAAAACACACACTCCACTCTGAACCCAAGTTAGTGTTAGATTTCTCCTTGGAATCTCCCAGATGATTGTCACATGACTCCCTCCCAGAAAAACACGCTTTAAAATATTCTTTCACAACAATGTCTCTATCAGTGGTTGGCATTCCAAAATCCAATCCAGATTTTACAAATGACTCCTTTAAACCAAGCTTCCACTCCTTCATTTAGCAACAAATCCAGTATCCAGGTGATACATCTCCCCTTCTGGATTTCTTTGACTTGACTACTGTATAAAATGTTCACAATTGCTTTCGCTCTTGATCCCAGACTTTAATAACACATCAAACTTATGATTTATTTCTGAAGTCAGCTTTTACACTTTAATTTTGGTCACAGCAACTGTCTCTTTAACTCCGAGCACTTTATTTACTTTACCTTTGAATTCTTCTGAACAAAATGTCGAATCACGCCATGCCGCCCCGCCACCGGGATGCAATTCTCTGCAGTGTGGAGCATCGGTGCCATTGGCGCTAGCGTGGTCGGCACGGCGCCGGTCGGGGTATGCGGCGACTCTCCAGCCCGGGCCGGCACGACAACTCTCCGGCCCGGATGGGCCGAGTGCCAGTCATGGAAAAGCCGAGTCCCGCCGGCGTTGTTCCAACATCCTCTGAGCCGGTGGGACCTCGGCGTTGAAGGGTCCGGGGGTGGCCTGTGGGGGGGGGGGGGGGGGGGGGGGGGTCCGACCCCGGGGGGGCCTCCATAGTGGGCCTGGCCGCGATCGGGGCCCACCAATCGGCGGGCTGGCCTCTCTGCCCCCCCCGGCCTCCTTTCCTCCGCGCTGGCTTCTGTAGCCTGCGCCATTTGGCGTCGGGGCCGGCGGGGGGAAGAAGGGTGGGATCAGCAGCTGGAGCAACGTAGGCCTCTCCAGCACCGTCCTAGCCCCCTGTGGGCTGCAGAATGGGGTTCCGGAATGGGCGCCGACATCAGAGAAAAACACTCCCGTTTTTACTCCGGTGTTGGCATTTAGCCGCCCGATGGGAGAATCCCGCCCATTATTTATGTCCCAGTGCCCTCGTTATCTGGACTCTACCTGGGGTGAAATTCTCCGCCAACGGCGCGATGTCCGCCGACTGGCGCCCAATACGGCGCCAATCAGACGAGCATCGCGCCGCCCCAAAGGTGCGGAATGCTCCGCATCTTTGGGGCTGAGCCCCGACATTGAGGGGCTCAGCCAGCTGGCGGAAACAGCGTTTGTTGCCCCGCCAGCTGGCGTGGAAATGACATCCCTGGGCGGCGCATGCGCGGGAGCGTCAGCGGCCGCTGACAGTTTCCCGCGCATGCACAGTGGGGAGAGTCTCTTCCACCTCCGCCATGGTGGAGGCCGTTGCGGAGGCGGAAGGGAAAGAGTGCCCCCACGGTACAGGCCCGCCCGTGGATCGGTGGGCCCCGATCACGGGCCAGGCCACCGTGGGGGCACCCCCCGGGGTCAGATCGCCAGGACCCCGGAGGACCCCCCCCAGGACCCCATAGCCCACCCACGCCGCCTTGTCCCGCCGGTAAATACCTACTTTAATTTACGCCGGCGGGACAGGCAATTTCTCGGCGGGACTTCGGCCCATCCGGGCCGGAGAATTGAGCGGCCTGGCTCGGCCTGATTCCCGCCCCCGCCGAATCTCCGGTACCGGAGACTTCGGCAACCGGCGGGGGCGGGACTCACGGCGGCCAACGGCCATTCTCCGACCCGCTGGGGGGTCGGAGAATAACGCCCCAGATTCTTTGTGTAGTTAGCCTCTTTCCCTTGTCCTGTTCAGCTTCTCCTGGCAGAGTTTAAAGATGTTAACTCCCTGGTGTCCTTCTTCAACTGCAAAGAAATTCAGCTGAAACTAAATTCAGAAGTCTTTCTACCTTACCAGCCCGCCATTGCGAAGCAACTGCTGCTGCTTCTCCCAGCCTCTATTTACACTTCATACCACAACCTACACAATAGAAACACAGTTGGAATTGAAGCCAACCTACACACATCGAAACATCTTCGTTCAGCACAAATCTAACTATAAGTTTTACCCTTCCTGACACAAAAATATTAAAATAATCCCACATAATACTATGCCTTATTTCTAATATTTACCAATACAAATATAAATCACTTAAAATTATCTTTGTTTTCCTAACAAATAGTATATTATCATATCATATAACAATGTAAAATAATATTCAATATAAGATTACAGCTGAATTACTGTCCAACATGTACTGACATGTATGAAGATTGATAGCAATTTTAATGTGCATTTTTTTCAGGTCATGAGACCAAAGCGTTGCTTAACAATAATGGACCTCGGTACAAGCGGAGTAAATTGGAGAGGAGAATGAACACTTATGTTCTGTGCTGTGTAACCCTGATGGCAGTTATGTGTTTTATAGGAGCACTGGGTAAGATATGCAAAGGGAGCAACCTTCAACTTAATTGTTGTAACTGGAATGGTGCAAATGAGAATGGTGTATTAGGACTGAAATAGGGAGCAATTGATGGGATTAACTAATTACTGTTCTGAGTGTTGATGTTTACAGTTACTCACACCAACTGTCATTCACCTGCTATTTTGTGCTCTCTGATCTATTTTGGCTTCAAGTGAAATAACACCTTGATTTTAAAACTCTCAGCCCTGATAGGGCAGCACGGTAGCATAGTGGTTAGCACTGTGGCTTCACCGCGCCATGGTCCCAGGTTCGATTCCCTGCTGGGTCACTGTCTGTGCAGAGTCTGCACGTTCTCCCGGTGTCTGCGGGGTTTCCTCCAGGTGCTTTGGTTTCCTCCCACAGTCCAAAGACATGCAGGTTAGGTGGATTGGCCATGCTACATTGCCCTTCGTGTCCCAAAATGTTTGGAGGGGTTATTGGGTTAAGGGGATAGGGTTGAAGTGAGGGCATAAATGGGTCGGTGCAGACTCGATGGGCCGAATGGCCTCCTTCTGCACTGTACGTTCTATGTTCTATGTTTTCAAATCCCTCCATGGCCTTGCCCTTCCTTACTTCTGTAATCTCTTCTAGCTCCACAACCTTTTGCACATTCCTGATTTTTGTCTTTCCAATATTGTGCGGCTTCCTTCAACTGTTTTGGTCTTAAATTTGGGAATGTCGCCCTGAACCTCTGCCTCTCCACCCCTTTTCCTTCCGTAGCATAGACAAACATCAGGGGCGAAATTCTCCCGAAACGGCGCGATGTCCGCCGACTGGCGCCCAAAACGGCGCCAATCAGACGGGCATCGCGCCGCCCCAAAGGTGCGGAATACTCTGCATCTTTGGGGGCCGAGCACCAACATTGAGGGGCTAGGCCGGCGCCGGAGGAATTTCCGCCCCGCCAGCTGGCGGAAACGGCCTTTATTGCCCCGCCAGCTGGCGCGGAAATGACATCTCCGGGCGGCACATGCGCGGGAGCGTCAGCGGCCGCTGACAGTTTCCCATGCATGCGCAGTGGAGGAAGTCTCTTCCGCCTCCGCCATGGTGGAAACCGTGGCGGAGGCGGAAGGGAAAGAGTTCCCCCACGGCACAGGCCCGCCCGCTAATTGGTGGGCCCCGATCGCGGGCCAGGCCACCGTGGGGGCACCCCCCTGGGCCAGATCGCCCCGCGCCCCCCCCCAGGACCCCGGAGCCCGCCCACGCCGCCTTGTCCCGCCGTTCAAAAGGTGGTTTAATCCACGCCGGCGGGACAGGCAATTTATCGGCGGGACAGGCAATTTATCCGGCCGGGCCGGAGAATCGAGCGGGGGGGCCCGCCAACCGGCGTGGCCCGATTCCCGCCCCCGCCGAATATCCGGTGCCGGAGACTTCGGCATCCGGCGGAGGCAGGATTCACGGCAGCCCCCGGCGATTCACCAACCCGGCGGGGGGTCGGAGAATGACGCCCCAGGTTTGAACCGGACAGTCTGGTTTTTAGCTGGGAATGTCCAAACATGATGTCATTGCGTGCTCGATCACATTGCTGAATACATGCTGGTGTTATCCTGTGTGTGATAACACCACCTGACAAACATCACAAATGCTTTTGGTGGTTTCCAGCACTTGCCATAATTCTTTTTATGACAGGTGCGATTCTCCCAAAAAATTATCTGCATTGATCCACACTTGGTCATTATTTTGCGGCTTGGGGAGTTTCTCGCCAGTCTAGTCCCCACTTTCAACCACCCTTTCAGCAGCACCCCCATTTTTGGACCTACCCCCGCCCCCTAAATTTTATGACGCCTCGAAATTCCGCAAAGTTTACCTCTGGCCAAACGTTTGATCATTTTTGTAAGGGCCCCGAAGAATCCAGCACGAGTTTTAAGGATACAAAATAATAACGTTTATTTACTATAACAATATATACATAGCAGTAGCAGTAACTTCCCTTGCTACCTTCTCCTTCCTCCTGGTTCCTGGACTGGCCAGCTTATTTATAGTAGGAGTTTCTCCGCCCCCCTCATTGGGGAAGTTCATACTCCTATAGGATTGTGGGATAATCATTAGTCCGCAGCCAATCGTCAGTAGGCAGGTTATAACATCCCTCCCCCCCAAAGTCCAAGGAATCCACCGTAGGCCCTGGCGAAGGGAGGCGTCGAACTCGTTTGGCCGCAGGCCGGACGCCATTTGCACGCTGCGCTGGATCAGGCGGCGTATAACGAGACGGAGACCGCGCTTCCGTGATGAACGGCGCGGTTGTACATCCACGGCCTGTGGACCCGAGGATTCCCCCTCTGATTCATCCTGTGTCTCCATCTCGGAGTCAGAGTCTGCTGCCTCCGTCATGTCAGCGTCTCTGTCCCCATTCGGTCCCGTCATGACCTGCGCAGGCTTTGAGTGAGGCACCAGTGGAAGATTTGGAGGACTACCTTCCCTTGTTTCTGGTCTTTGCCGCTGTTGAACTGAGCTCCGGGGGCGGGGAATCTTTTGCGGGGATGATCTTCTGGACCGGACGTGGTCTACATGTTTTCGCTGGAGACGACCCTGGGCTTGCATTTGGTACGATATAGGGCCCGTTTGGCGAAAGATTACCCCAGGAACCCATTAGGCACCACCAGCAAAATTCCGCACGAATACTGGGTCACCGGGCGCAAACTGCCGAATCGGTCGATGCTGAGACAATCCCGGTCCCTGCCGTTCTTGTGTGCAGCGTACTTTTGCGCCAATGTCCGGGAAGACCATACTAAGGCGGGTGCGAAGTCTCCGGCCCATTAGGAGTTCTGCGGGAGCTACCCCAGTCACTGCATGGGGGGTGGTCCTGTACGTAAACAAAAAACGAGCCAGTCTCGTGTCCATTGATCCGGAAGACTGCTTCTTTAGGCCTCTTTTGAATGTTTGCACTGCACGCTCTGCCAACCCATTTGAAGCCGGGTGGTAAGGGGCAGTGCGGATATGGCGGATGCCGTTCATCTTTGTAAACCTAGCAAACTCCTCACTCGTGAATGGAGTGCCATTATCCGTGACCAGCACCTCGGGGAGGCCATGCGTGCTAAATGATAAACGCATTTTTTCAATTGTTGCGCAGGACGTTGTCCCCTGCATCTTATGCACCTCCAGCCATTTGGACTGGGCGTCAATTAGTAGAAGGAACATGGATCCCTGAAAAGGGCCTGCGAAATCTGCATGTAAGCGTGCCCAAGGACGCCCTGGCCATTCCCAGTGATGTAGGGGCGCGGCCGGCGGAAGCTTCTGATGCTCCTGGCAAATGGAGCAGTTTTGGGCCACCTTCTCAATGTCGGTGTCAAGGCCTGGCCACCAGACATAACTCCGGGCCAACATTTTCATCTTGGTCACGCCCGGATGCCCATTGTGCAAGTCTGATAATATCAGCTCCTGGCCTTTTTCCGGGACAACCACATGCGTCCCCCACAAGAGGATGCCGTCTTCCACGCTGAACTCTGACAGCTTGGAGGAAAATGCCCGTAACTCGCCTGGGAGCTGTCTATGCTGCCCACCATACAGGACTATGTGCAGAACCTTTGACAGGACTGGCTCCGTCTGGGTCCACTCACGGATCTGTGATGCCGTGACAGGCAAGGTGTCCATAAAATTTAGGGTTGCGACCACCTCACCGGTCGTGGGGGTCGACATGGGGCCGGTCGATAAAGGCAATCGGCTCAGTGCGTCGGCATTTGCTATCTGCGTACCTGGTTTGTGCTCCAGAGAATACTCATATGCAGCAAGCAACAAAGCCCAGCGCTGGATCCGTGCAGAAGCAATGGGCGGTATCGGCTTATCCTCTCTGAAGAGTCCCAGCAGGGGCTTATGATCAGTCACGATAGTGAAATGGCGGCCGTACACATACTGGTGAAAGCGTTTCACCGCAAAAACCACTGCCAGGCCCTCCTTCTCGATCTGCGCATACTTTTTCTCCACTGCAGTCAATGTGCGGGAGGCGAAAGCTATCGGTCGCTCGGCCCCGTTCTCCATCTTGTGGGACAGGACAGCCCCAATACCATACGGGGATGCATCACATGTGACGAGCAAAGGCTTTCCCGGATCATAGTGGGTTAGTAACCCAGACGACGACAATTGTTGCTTTACCCGCCGGAAAGCGGTTTCTTGCGGCTGACCCCAAACCCAGGTGTGATTTTTCTTTAGCAGCAGGTGTAAGGGGGCCAGCGTAGTTGCCAGATTGGGGAGGAACTTCCCGTAATAGTTTACGAGACCGAGAAAAGAACGAAGATGCGAAGTGTCAGTCGGGGCGGGGGCATGTTGAATTGCACGCACCTTCTCTGCGGCGGGGTGCAGACCCTCGCGGTCCACCCGATGACCTAGGTAGACTACTTCTTTTGCCTGAAATACGCACTTTGTGTGACGTAAACGGACTCCAGCCTCCGAAAGGCGTTTAAGGACAGCCTCCAGATTTTCCAAATGCTCTTGCTCCGACGTCCCTGTAATCAACACGTCATCTAGGTAGACAGCCACACGTGGTAAACCTCTCAAAATGCCCTCCATAACACGTTGAAAAATTGCGCAGGCAGAGGATACTCCAAAGGGCAATCGTGTATATTCATACAGGCCCCGGTGTGTGTTAATTGTTACATATGGTCGGGAGGCAGGGTCCAGCTCCAACTGCAGGTAGGCGTGACTCATATCTAATTTTGTGAATGAGAGTCCGCCTGCAAGTTTCGCGTAGAGATCCTCTATGCGAGGCATTGGGTATCGGTCGAGTCGGGAAACTGTATTCACTGTAAGTTTAAGTCGCCACACAAGCGAACTGTGGCATCTGGCTTCATTACTGGCACAATTGGTGCTGCCCAGTCAGCAAAACGGACAGGCCTGATAATACCCAAACTCTCCAAACGAGTGAGCTCCCCTTCTACCTTCTCGAGCAAAGCGTAAGGCACTGGGCGCGCCCGGAAATAGCGCGGTGTGGCTCCTGGTTCAACTTGGATACGGGCTACGGCCCCTTTTATTTTCCCCAGACCAGGCTGGAATACCTCTGGGTATCGTCCTAGCACCTCAGTCAACCCTCCAGAAACTGTTTGGAGGATGTGCTGCCATTGCAACCGCAAATGGCGCAACCAGTCCCGACCCAACAGGCTGGGCCCATGGCCACGCACTACGATAAGTGGGAAACGCCCCTCCTGGCGTCCATAGACAACAGGGGTCATTGTAGTTCCTGCAATGTCCAGTGGTTCCCCCGTGTAGGTGGCCAACCTGGCCTGTGAGTCAGTTAGTGTAAGGGTCTGTATACCCTGCTTGATGCGGTCGAATGTCCTCTGGGCGATCACGGAGACCGCTGCGCCAGTATCCAACTCCATCTCCAGCGGGTGGCCATTGACCCATACTGTCACCTTAATGGGGGCCACACGGGGAGCTGCCACACAATGCAGCTGCAGGCAGTCGTCCTCCGTCTCCACGTCCTCAGGAGTGGTCGCCGCAGGTTCATCCACATGGAAGGTACGGCCTCTGGGCTGGTCCCAGTTACGGCCCCTGGGCTGGTCCCAGTTTCGGTCGGAACGACGGCGCCTCTGGCGTCCCCAGGACCGCCGTCCGCGACGGGGCCGGCGCCTACAAGTCTGACACGGACATGGCTCCTCATCCATTGGCTCTGGAGAAGGCTCCCTTCGGGGAGGAATGTCCGATGGCCACTGGCGTCGGTCTGGTCGTTTCCTCGCCCAATGTACCGCAGGAGTGCGGGGGCACGTTTTTGGGCGGAAAGGGTTTCGCCCCAAGGCATGCACTTCCATTCCCTGTAGCTCCTGTACTCCTCGCTCTGCGCTCTCTCGGGACAAGACTATTTGTATTGCCTGTTGAAAAGTCAATGTTGGCTCCGCTAACAACTTTCTCTGGGTGGCCGCATTGTTAATACCGCAAACCAAACGGTCGCGTAACATTTCTGACAAGGTCTCACCATAGTCACAGTATTCCGCAATCCCGCGTAGCCTGGATAAAAAATCGGCAAGGGATTCTCCAGGGGTCCTCTCAGCGGTATTAAACCGGTAACACTGGACTATCGTGGAGGGGGTTGGGTTAAAGTGTTGCCCCACTATATTCACAAGTTCGTCAAACGTTTTGGTGTCCGGCGCAGCTGGGTACGTAAGGCTCCTAATCACCCCAAACGTATGCGGTCCGCAGGCGGTGAGCAATATGACCACCTGGCGCTCGTTTTCAGTGATATTGTTTGCCCGGAAATAGTAACGCATCCGTTGCGTGTACTGGTTCCAGCTTTCCAGCGCAGCATCAAAAACATCCAAACGTCCGTACAGAGGCATGGTGTAATAGAAAACAACTTCCAACCTGAATCCAACAAAAATCCAGGGAGGTGGCTTCAGCAGTGTAGACAGCTATTCACTTTTACCTTCGTCGCCAGTTTTGTAAGGGCCCCGAAGAATCCAGCACGAGTTTTAAGGATACAAAATAATAAAGTTTATTTACTATAACAATATATACATAGCAGTAGCAGTAACTTCCCTTGCTACCTTCTCCTTCCTCCTGGTTCCTGGACTGGCCAGCTTATTTATAGTAGGAGTTTCTCCGCCCCCCTCATTGGGGAAGTTCATACTCCCATAGGATTGTGGGATAATCATTAGTCCCCAGCCAATCGTCAGTAGGCAGGTTATAACAATCATGTTCCCCATTATTTCTTTCTATGGCTGGGTCTGGCTAGATAGGCTGCTGGGAGGAAAGACCTACTGCGATGAATAAAGTTTGCCAGTTAATCCAGGGTGATTCAAAAAACTTGTTGAACAGAATGAGTTAGGCAGCTTTTGATTCAGATCCTGAAAAATAGAGTTGAGCCTTTATTTAAAGGAATTGAAACCTGACACCGTTTTTAGTGTTGAGATGATTTACTGTGCTTCCCCTGACACTGGGCTCTGATATGAGGGTGAATGCACATCATTCACTATTCTTATTTTGACACTAAAGGAATTTGATTTGAAGCAGAAAGATGAAAAAGGATCAATTTGGCGGTGCGAAGGCACATTGGTTACGCCAATGATGTAACAGCAGAGAAAATTTAAAGTGAAGCGGGTAAATGTTGACAGCATCTGCCGTGACTTGTTTAGTTTCATGTTTCAGAATGATCCTGCCAAATTGTATGATTCTATTGATTTTGAGTATTTTATTTATTTTCTGGAAAAAAAACCTATACCCTTATTTGTCAACATACCACTTTATTTAGAGATTTGTGTTCTGCAACGGGATATTTTTGATATTTTACCCCAGGCCACAGTATTTGGGTTGGAGCCTTCGCTTCATGGACTCCATTTGAATATCCAGACAACACTGGCAATTTCATTTCAGCCACTGTGTCGGGACTCTACATGTTTCTGACGATGATGATACTGTTGCAGGTAAATCAGATCAATCACTGGCTGTTACTTTGCCTGAAACTGTTTACATGCTTGACATGCTGTTCAGGGATGTTTGAACTCCCCAACTATGTTCAAACAAGCTGCTGTTGCTTTCTTAAGATTCAAAGTATCCGCATATTTTGTTATGTTTTTGATTGTCTCAGTTAAATATTTGTAATGTGTTGATACAGCATCAAGAGGAATTCAAGCTATGATATGAATTATTAGTGAATATAAAATCCGAGTTAATTTTTGGGGCCACATCAATAAGTAGTGATTTATGGGTACATTATATATTGTATGACTTGAGCACCCTTGGCTTGAATACTCAAATATAATGCAGAGTTAGGGCCCTGGTTGCACAGAATATACTATATACTGTTATGGGCCAGGGTTTAGAGAACCCCAAAGTGTATCATGGAGTTCACCTGACCCACAACTTTTAATAGATTGTGGTTATGGGGAGCAGAAGGGCCTACTTTACAGGTGTGATGCAAACAGAGAGCTAAAGTACTTTAAAATTATATTCAAGCAATGTTTATTTATGAAACCATTTAACACTTTCTCAACCCACAGTAAACATCTTAACAACTATCAACACCAATCATCCTCACAGATACAATATTCTATAAGTAACCCTTAATCTTTCCTTGCAACATCCATAAGACAAAATACCCTTTTTTAACACACAGATCAGGTTTAAATTCACTATTGAGAGCAGTTATCACTTTGAAATCAGCCAAATGATCTGGAGTCAGTCTTTCGATTGCAGAGAGATCCTTATACAGCTGCTTGCTTTCCCTGCAGCTATCCAGCTCACAAAACAAAACGAAAACACCCTGTAGCTGCCTGTTCAAAATCGAAAGTGAAGGACAGACAGCCCAGTTCCACCCAAACTCTGACATCACAGCAGCTATTCGATAAACACCCCATTTTTAAAGGTACATCCACTACAGCTCTTTAATAATCTCTCACATGACACCTCCCCCCAAGAAGAAAAATAAAACATCAACTTCAAGATGGTTTCATTTTTCACCTTTTCACTTTCCTTTAAGAAATATGCACAGTGAATATACATTTTATTTTAAACAAAACAAAACACGTAAACATTTAATAATAACATAGTCTATTTTAGTTCTTCTTCCTCCAACTGGAATCCCTCTTGGTTTACAGTCACTTTGGACGAGAAGGTCTCTGCATGATCCATCCATTTCTCTATGCCTCAGCATTTCTCTTTAAAGTCAGATACTTTAGTTCAATCTGATCACAGAGTCCCTTGTAATTCTCCAACAAAGGAGCATTGGTTAGCACAGCTTTCAGGCAGTCAAATGCCTGTTGAAACTCCGCTGTCCACTGAAATTTTCGACGGTTCTTCAGCAAGACCATCAGTGGAGCAACCACACTGCTGAACATTGGCACAAATTTCCGGTAGATCTACTCATGCCAAGAAATCGCATTATTTCCCTTCGTGTCGAAGGTATTGGAAACTCCCCAATAACTTTTGTTTTCACATCCCGTGGGACCATTCGACCCTGTCCGATTGTATGGCCGAGGAAAATGACTTGGGCTTTTCCAAATTCACTTTTGGCTAGGTTTACCACCAAAACCGCCTCCTGAAGTCGATCGAATAAGTCCATCAGATGTTTTAAATGTTCTTTCCATGTCTGGCTGAAAATTACCAGATCATCGATGTATGCCGCACAATTGGGTAATCCTGAAACAACTTTGTTAGGTAACCGTTGAAATGTGGTTGGGGCATTTTTCATGCCAAATGGCATAACTTTGAATTGATATACACCATCTGGAGTCACAAAAGCTGAAATCTCCTTCACCCTTTC
Organism: Scyliorhinus torazame; assembly: GCF_047496885.1. Lineage (NCBI taxonomy): Eukaryota > Metazoa > Chordata > Chondrichthyes > Carcharhiniformes > Scyliorhinidae > Scyliorhinus > Scyliorhinus torazame. The sequence continues at coordinate 277,161,603 of NC_092713.1, read as the reverse complement.
AGATAAAGGTACCTGCCAGTAACCTTTAAGTAAATCCAGTTTGGAAATAAAAGCTGATTGTCCCATCTTCTCAATGAAATCCTCCAAGCGTGGGATAGGATAAGAGTCCGTTCTTGTAACTGCATTAACCTTTCTATAGTCCACACACAACCATGGGGTACCGTCCGACTTTGGTACCATCACTATGGGTGAGCTCCATTGGCTGCAACCCACTTCAATTATGCCTGTTTGTTCAGCATACTTTCAATTTCCTTGTTAAAGTGTTAAGTCTATATGGTTGTTGTTTAATTGGAACAGCATTTCCCACATCTACATCATGTATAGCCATTTTAGTACTTCCCAATTTATCTTGCCCATGTGACATCAATAACTATTTCAGGTCAGTGCATTTTTCCTCTGGAAGGTAAGTCAACAATTTATCCCAACTTTTAAGAACGCCCTCATTTTCCAATTTAATTTGAGGTATGTCAAATTCAAAGTCATCTGGATTTGGTTCGTCACTTTGAGTTAGAATCATTAAAACTTCCTCCTTTTGCTCTCCTTCCCTTTCAAAGTATGTTTTAAGCATATTCACATGACACACTCGGTGAGTTTTCCTTCTACCTGGCGTTTTTACCACATCATTCACCTCACTGAATTTCCTTTCAATCTGATAAGATCCACAAAACCTTGCTTTTAAAGGTTCACCTACCATTGGTAACAATATTAGAACTTTATCTCCACTGGCAAAACTACGAACTTTGGATTTCTTGTTCGCTACCCGTGTTATCACATTTTGTGCAATTTTTAAATGCTGTCTAGCCAATTCACCTGCTCTATTTAATCGTTCCCTAAAATTTGACACATAATCGAATAATGTAAGTTCCGATTTCTCAATCACCAATTTTTTCTTAATCAATTTAAGTGGTCCTCTTACCTCATGACCAAAAATTAGTTCAAAAGGACTGAATTTGGTTGACTCATTAGGTACATCCCTAATTGCAATCAGTACGAATGGAATTCCTTTATCCCAATCCTCTAGATAACCGTGACAATAAGCCCTCAACATTGTCTTTAATGTCTGATGCCACCTTTCTAATGCTCCCTGCGATTCTGGATGGTACGCAGTTGATTTAAATTGATTTCTTCCTAAACTATCCATAACATCTTTGAATAACTTTGAGGTAAAATTTGATCCTTGATCCGATTGTATTTCTGCGGGTAGTCCATATCTAGTAAAGAATTTGAGGAACACCTCCACAATCTTTTTAGCTGTAATATTGCGTACTGGAATGGCCTCTGGAAACCTAGTAGACACATCCATTATAGTCAAAAGATATTGATTCCCACTTTTCGTAGGGGGCTGGTTTAGCACAGGGCTAAATGGCTGGCTTTTAAAGCAGACCAAGGCAGGCCAGCAGCGTGGGTTCAATTCCCATTCCAGCCTCCCCGAACAGGTGACGGAATGTGGCGACTCGGGGCTTTTCACAGTAACCTCATTTGAAACCTACTTGTGACAATAAGCGATTTTCATTTCATTTCGTTTTCATATTAAGGGCATTGGTTTTATCACTGCTTAAGGTTCCCCATTCACTTGACATGTGTGACATGATCGACAGAATTTAACTACATCTGTATGTAGTCCAGGCCAATAAAAATGTTTTTTGATTTTAGCTTGAGTTTTCCTTACTCCCAAATGACCTCCCACTGGTACCTCATGTGCTACTCGTAACACCTAATTTCTATACCCAACCGGCAATACCACTTGATGAACTTCTGCGCACTTTTCATCCGCCTGTATATGTAAAGGTCTCCATTTTCTCATCAAGACATCACTTTTATGGTAATAACGCTCAAATCGTATACACTCAAATTCCTCTCCCATGTATGCTTTCTTATACATCCGTTTTATTTCTATATCTTTCTGTTGTATCTCCGCCAATTTTCCTGAACTAAAAATATCCGCCTCATCCTCCACCTTTTCTTGTTCTTTTCCAACCATCTGATGAAAAATCTTTTCTGATAATTGAACTTCGACTTCATCTTCACTCTTTGATTTCTCCTCTTGTCTTAACCTGTGGCTTTGAGACCTTGTTACTACACAATCTGGAAAAATCCCAGGATATTCGTCCTTCAACCCTTCAGTTGTGTGATTTTCCACTAGCTTATCAACCACAGTAGGCATCGCTCCCACCTGTGATCCAGCTATATCATTCCCCAAGATAAACTGTATTCCTGGACAAGATAGTTTCTCTATTACTCCTACTATCACTTCACCACTCTTCACTGGACTTTCCAACCTTACCTTATATAATGGAACACTACTCTTCACACCCTGAATTCCACATATTACCACCTTTTCTGGCGATATTCTTCCCAGACTACATAACTCCTCATCTCTTACCATTAAAGATTGACGAGCTCCTGTATCTCTTAAATTTGTGACTCCTTTACCTGCTCCTTCTGGTACACATGAGTAAACTTTACCCACACAAGTGACATTAAATGAAAATCGCTTATTGTCACAAGTAGGCTTCAATGAAGTTACTGTGAAAAGCCCCTAGTCGCCACATTCCGGCACCTGTTCGGGGAGGCTGGTATGGGAATTGAACCGTGCTGCTGGCCTGCCTTGGTCTGCTTTAAAAGCCAGCTATTTAGCCGTAGGTTCTTCAAAGAGATCTGGCACCTTCTTATCAATCACCTCTTGATCACGCTGTACAATCTTTTGCACCTCCTTCGCTTCACTTGGACTTTCCTTTACCACTTTAACAAACCCCACTGTCTTATCCTGTTTTACCATGTCAGCCTTCCCAGTGCTTTTCTTCAACCATCAACACTGTGACCTTTCATGACCTAGTTTATTACAGTGAAAACATTTGAAACTTTTCATTTCTTGTCCACCCTCCTGGATTTCCTTTTTAAGCTGAGGTACACTCTCCTTATTATCTCCCATCAGATCTCCTTTACCTTTACCACTTGAGTATTTCTCTTTTGCCCAGTTTCTATTCCTCACAGGCTGAAACTGATGTCGGAAACCAAGCTTTGATTTATGAACTAATTCATAATCATCTGCCATTTCTGCTGCTAACCTCGCAGTTTTAACCCTCTGCTCTTCCACATGAGTTCTCACTACATCAGGAATTGAATTTTTAAACTACGTTTGGTCTATTTTCAAAGCCCTTATCCACCTATCAAAATTACTCTGTTTGATCATTTCGAACTCCATGTATGTTTGACCAGGTTCTTTCATTAAATTTCTCAACCTTTGTCTGTAGGCTTCAGGCACTAGTTTATATGCACCTAAGATGGATTTCTTCACCTCCTCATCCGTCCCAGATACCTCCTCTGCTTCTGTTAGTGCCTCTGCTTTCATTGAGTTGTAGTCATTTTGAACTTCCATATCAAAGCTTTTAACTGAGGCCAATGATAAGACTGCATTCAATAAATTTACACCAATTTTGCAGCGATTTACTGACAGCATTAATTCTTAGAAGTAAATGGTTCCAAAAAAGAGTCAGAACAACAATATCATATATTTTTGAAATGTCTCTGCTGAGGATTTTGCTTCAGTTTTCAGACATGGTTTTTCTGAATATCTCCCAGCTATGTCTAATAATGTTTCCTTTGTATCAGCAAAGTTCATTTCCAATGCCAAAACTGCATCAGCACAAGCAGACCGCCTGGTGTCACAAATTCTTTTGATTGTCAAATGTTTTTTATTTGCTTGCGTGACTGCAACAAATTCTACCAATGTGTGGAAACTGAAAAAAAAGGCATAAACATTTTGAACAAAGTTTATAAAAAATTTTTTTTTTTTAATGTAGTTTCTTAACAGGATTCAGCTGCAGCGTTGCAGATTAAATTCAAGAAATGGCTGGAACATGGGATGAATAATGCTCAGGGGCTGGCATTGTTCAGTATTGCTTGTAGACGTCAATATTTTCTGCAGTATTTATGGCATGATGGAAGCTTTTCCCATGACAATTTTTGATGACCAAATGTTAATTTGCAATGATTTCTAAAACTGTTGTCTCCAGACACTCAGAATAATAGAATCAAAGAATTCTTACAGTGTAGAAGGAGGCCATTCGACCCATTGAGTCTGCACTGACCCTCTGAAAGAGTACCTCACCTGGGCCCACTCCCCCATCCCATCCGCATAACCCCACCTAACCTTTGGTCACTATGGGGTAATTTAACATGGCCAATCCACCTAACCTGCACACCTTTGGACTGTGGGAGGAAACCGGAGCACCCAGAGCAAACCCATGCAGACACGGGGAGAACATACAGGGCGCGATTCTCCAAAATGGAGACAGAGTGTTCGCGACGTGGTGAACGCCACGCATTTCACGACGGCGCACTACCGATTATGGCCCCCACAGGGGGCCAGCACAGCACTGGAGCGAATCACGGCTCTCCAGCCTCCCTTCCCAGCACCAAATGGGCACCGCCCCAACTTGCGCATGCGCAATTGGGCTGCGCCAACCAGCAAATGCGTGGGGGACGTCCTCAGCGCGATGGACCCGACGCAACATGGTGTGGGGGTTCAGGGGCTGGCCGCGTAATAAAATAGGGCTGGGGCTGGAGGAGGCCGGCCCACCAATCGGCAGGCCCCGATCGTGGGGCAGACCTCATCGGAGCCCCCCCCCCCCCCACCCCCCCCACCCCCGGTGAAGGAGCTCTTTTCCCTGCACCACAGGCCCTACGCGCAGAGTTCCCGCCGGCTGCGAGCAGGTGTGAATGGCGCCCGCGACCGTCGCCGCATCAAACGCGCCAGCGCAAATGGCATCGATTCTCCGCTCCTCAGAGAATCGCCTGCCGGCGTCTGACTGGCGCCACGGGAAAAAATGGCGCGAACGGTGATTCTCCCATACGGCGCGGCATTGGTGAATCGCGCCCACAGTGTCCACATAGAGAGTCACCCGAGATCAGAATTGAACTCGGGCATCTGGTGCTGTGAGGCAGCAGTGTGAACCATTTTGCCACCCAGTGTGGAATTTTAGCTGGACAAAACAAAGAAATTGCTCTACAACTTCAACATCACTGGTCACAAATCTTAAAATTAATGTTAATTGGCCCACATGACCCACATCTTATGTTGAATCAACTATTATGGAGTAGTATTTGATATCTTTCACTTCATTTGTGAATTGGTGTCTGAGCTGCTCTGCCATTATAGTGATTATCATAGAATTTACAGTGCAGAAGGAGGCCATTTGGCCCATCGAGTCTGCACTTGGAAAGAGCACCCTACCCAAGGTCAACACCTCCACCCTATCACCATAACCTAGTAACCCCACCCAACACTAAGGGCAATTTTGGACACTAAAGGCAATTTATCATGGCCAATCCACCTAACCTGCACATCTTTGGACTGTAGGAGGAAACCGGAGCACCCGGAGGAAACCCACGTACACACTGGGAGGATGTGCAGACTCTGCACAGACAGTGACCCAAGCCGGAATCGAACATGGGACCCTGGAGCTGGGAAGCAATTGTGCTATCCACAATGCTACCGTGCTGCCACAATGATGTCCTTGTGAGCTTGGTGCTTTAGAAAGTTTGTCCTCCCTGAGCCACAATATTAATATCTTCTCAAATGCTCTTAGTGAAGCTCATCAAATTCACTGAGATGCTCAGTGCAAGCTTAAAATTTACATCTTCGATTTGACAATGATGACTCAACATGTCCTCTTAGACATAGCCTGAAAAGAAGCCAGCAATTTGACTAAGGTAACAACATGCCTCAGCACTTTCCTCCAATAAGAACACTCCTTTTCAAACTGAGCTGATAACGCAGAATCAATTCATCCAGATAATTTACATCCTGAATGAATGCACAAGTTGCCTTAATGCATGCTTTGGAAGGCTCATGATAACAATATCTTGTAGTTCCGGTGTCATTTCCGAATCCACTTCTTGTTAAACTTTTCCAAGCGATGTGGTATCTCTGGAAATCAGTCATCAGATAATTCACCTATGAGAGTTAATGCGCATTGTTCAATACTTCAACTTTTTGAAGTGAAAGTTTACACTGTCTTTTTGCCCAGCTTCGTTCTCTACCCTCACCTTCAACTTTCTGCATTTTTTGCCTGCCAGATTGATGGTGTCATGTCATGTTGCTAAAAAACCGAATCTTGATTTTAGGCAGTTAATAAAATGTCTAAAAGAGCTGTTATTTGCACGGTTAATTCCACATTTTTATTAGGGTCAACAAAAATTGGATTAATCTTTTCAGTATGAAATTGTGATTCTGATCATGGACTTCCAACCACACTCACTCTACTCTCTGCCTTCCCACTTCCCCCTCTCAAACTTACAAACTCTTCCTCCCCATGGACTCCGCACACTCATCATGCAACCAGGCCCCCACACCCATCATGCAACCAGGCCCCCACGCCAATCATGCAACCAGGCTCCCACATACTTTGCGTTCCTGCAAGTTTGCAACCTGACCACTTCACAAACTCTCCTTTCCCCCATACCCTCAAACCTTCCACCCCCATTCCCTCCCAATCTCCCCCATCCCTCAAATCCTCCCAATCGCACTCACGTCCTTGCCTCGGATCTTCAAGGCAGCCTGCTTCACCTGCGCTGTGTATTTGTGGGGGCTGCTGTGTCTCTCCCTCACCTTGAGGCATTGTCTCACACCTGTTCCTGGCCTGGGGGTGTCCCTTCTGCTGCCAGTGCAAACTTAGTGCTCGGCTCTCCGTGGCTTTTTGCGGCAGTGTTGCGCATCTGTTGCTGGGGGGAGGGGGGGGGGAATCCACCACTCTGCCGGCGTAAACCTCAGCAGCCTCCCTCATGATGGCCAAGTACACCCACCCTTTGATCGGGGCCCTGTGTCCAGGCATGGTGTGTTTCATTATAAATCCGCCTCTGGCCCCACCCAGGCAGCCTGACAATGCTGGCTGTTACTAGTTAGCGTGGTAACCAACAGCTCTTTTGTTGAACTTGCACTTTTCGCGACTGAATGGAACTGCTAAAAGTAAGAGGCTGAATTCAAATTCCGGAGACATCCTCTGTTGCTTGTCAGACCAGCAATTTACTGTTGCAGTACAAATGCATTCATTATGAATATATTATGAACAAATGATTTACAATATATTGTGTAGTGAGTAATTAAAACCAGTATGATAAACTGTCAGGTGCATGCCTCTGTGGAAAACATGGAGCAGAGGATTGGTCATGTGTTTGCGGGCGTGCACAGAACCTACAGCTAACACTTCACAACAAGGAAGGTGAAGTCGTCTTCTCAGGGCCTTGGTTTTCTTCTCCAACGTAGAACCCAAAGCTTGCAAGGCCCCAGATTACTTCGAGAACAATAGTGCACTGAATATTAAACCAAAACAGAAAATGCTTGGAAAAACTTAGCAGACCTGGCCATATGAGAAACAGAGTTTTAAGTCCAGATGACTTTGAAGAAGAGATGCTGCCAGGCCGACTGAGCTTTTCCAGCATTTCCTCTTTTGTTATTTCAGATTTCCAGCATCTGCAGTATTTTGTTTTCATTGTAATATTTAATGTGGATTAGGTGCAGGTTATCAGGCTGTAACCACAACTGTGAAGTCAGGAGGTCCAATGGGGTAGAAGGTCACCTAAAATACAAGATAAATAGGGTTATCCGCATGGGAATATTTAATCAAATTTATGTCAAATCTATGTGGATATTCTGGTCTCAGTTATTTTTGCTTCTGTTGGCAGGTCTTTATCCCTATTTCTTTATACGTTTCCATTGAGTTTGTACGGTTGGGTCAGATATTCTTCATACACAACGATGTTGAAATGTACAATGAAAGTTCCGACAACCGTCTGCAGTGCCGAACACTGAATATCACCGAAGACCTCGGTCAGATCCAGTATATCTTCTCTGATAAGACGGGAACCCTCACTGAAAACAAAATGGTCTTCCGTCGCTGCACCATCATGGGCACAGAGTTCCGACATGACGAAAATAGTGAGGATTACACTCATATGATTATCAACATAATCAATGAACTAGAACAAAACTTAAAAGTACTCATTTTAAAAATGTAAACTTTGTTCCCCAGGAGATTAAATGGGTCGCAAATAGTTCAAGATAGGGTAGATTGCACACAATTTGCTCATTCAATTTGAGGAGTTAAGCTAACTATTTAATTGCAGAGCCATAATGTTTTTAGGTTCTTAACGATAGTGCAATATCTGGAATAATTTGGAGATAAATTTGCTGATCCTTTTCCCCTCATCCAAATTCTGACACATTGATCTACCCATTATTTCATGAGTGTAGCATATTCAAGTTCATGCTTCAAGTCAGCATTGTGATGCATCCAAGGGGGATTGCCAATTCAGTCTCAATGTTGAGCACATTTTGAGAAATCTGTGCTGTTCACCTAAGTCAATAAGAACAGGATTGAGTGTGACCCAAGTTGACTTCACTTAAGGCAGTATATCTAATTGGAAAGAGAAGTTTTCATCCCATCCACCTGGATAGATACATGTTTCAATGTGTTAATTTGTGACTCCCCTCATTCCATAACTCTAATGTTTAAGCAGAGTGAAAAGACTACAGGTGAACTATTGTGATTTTAAAAAAATATATTTTCCTGCTCTATTTTCATTTAGCAAAGCGATTATCCACACAGAGAGAGTTGGACTCGTATGATAAAGATGGGCCACTTTTGAAGAGCACAGGCCCCGTAACCAACTTCCAGAGTAGCACATCCCACCGATGGCAAAAGAACATAAGATCTGTGCAGCGATCGCAAAGCATCTCTTCCCAGCAGCAGTTCACCGGTTTCAAAAACTGTAAGAAGTCTGCGATGGATTGTGGTAGCTTCTCCTCCCAGAGAGTGGCATTCAGCAGCCCACTAGTAAGTAAAGGAGCTGTATTTGCTTTGATTGGAGAAATTCCCCATGTTGTGCTTCCATCCTGGGTATGTTTTGTAGTTTAAGCCCTGTGAGTATCAATATTTTAGATTAAAATCATAATAAATTTTTCAGCGAGATCCAGAATCCAGACATCAGTATGGGTGTTTCAAGGGATCTCAATGCTCCTGGATTAGGAAGGAGAAAATTGTCATGGTTTCTGTACTCTATTGTTATCCGATCATTCTTGCTGAATCTGCATATGCATCAATGTGAAATAAGAACAGAATCAAATTTTTGTGTGACAACCCAATTGGTCAATTGGCTACTTGGCATGTATAAGACTTGCACATGAGGGACTAGAAAGTAAACAACACTGATGTGATTATTTACTTGCAAGCAGTCAATGTCTTCTAGAATGGAGAGTGGCAAAATTGATTTTCTAAAGAAAGTTGCAAACGTCTAAATTTCCACTCGGTTACAGAAGGTGGTCCCACAGCAATTCTGTGATGTGGAGCCACAGTTTAGATTCTTCAAATCTTATCATCATAGTTATAGAATTTACAGTGCAGAAGGAGGCTATTTGGCCCATCAAGTCGGCACCGGCCCTTGGAAAGAGCACCCGACTGAAGCCCACGCCTCCACCCTATCCCTGCAACCCAGTCACCCCACCGAACCTTTTTGGACACTAAGGGCAATTTATCATGGCCAATCCACCTAACCTGCACATCTTTGTGCTATGGGAGGAAACCGGTGCACCCGGAGGAAACCCACGCATGTTATCTTGTCCTGTCTGAACTGTCATAGACTAGAATCATAGAAATCATAGAATCCCTACAGTGCAGAAGGTGGCCATTCAGCCCATTGAGTCTGCACTGACCCTTGCTCCAATAGACACCCTACCTAGGTCCAAATCCCACCCCTATACCCATAACCTCACCTAACGTTTGGGCAATATTAGCGTGGCCAATCCGCCTAACCTACATATCTTTGGACTGTGGGAGGAAACCGGACCACCCGGAAGAAACCCACGCAGACAAGGGCAGAACACAGTCACCCAAGATCCAATTAGGAAAACATGAGGCGCAACATAATGCCCTCTCCTGAGGCACATTTGGGCCGGAGTGACATTTAATTGGGCTAGAAGACATCAGATGGCGATCCCACAGCCTTCCTTCCTCTGCCACCGTTAAGTGCGGGGTAGGAAGATCAGTGGACGTCCTTCTCAACCCAATGCAATTGAGGCACTTGAATGGGAAATTAAAACCCACTTCAACCTGTAGCAGGCAGTCACCATGCTTGGAGCCTGAATACTAAACACTTATAGGGTTTGCTTCAGGGCTCCTGAATGGGGCGGGGGCAGAGGGTGGTTTGGGGCGGGAATCATTTAAAGGCACTCATTGCCTGATTGTTGGAGCAGCCTTGGGAAGGGAGAAGGGTCCACAGAGGCCCATTCCCTGCCTCGATCTTTCTCCTGACTCCCCTTTCCATGACTGCTATCTGTCCCTCACTGGCTTGTGGTCCAGGTCCCTAGTTGATCGTGGGTATTTGATGGGTACACCCCCCACCCCCTACCAAAATCCTTGATCCTGTGGAAATCCTGCTGCTAAGCCACTTAAAAACTTGATTGCCACTTAACGCTTAATGTCTCCCCCATATGACATGGTGCTGGGCTCTCCCCAGCTCTGCAGATGGTTGGTGAGACCGTCATCACTTGGATTGTATTCCATTCACTGAGTAATTCACTGCAAGAAGAAAGAGAATGAAAGAAAGACGCAGCAAAAGCCATCCATAGGTCACTGTTCAGCATAAGCAAGCCAGCCTACATCCTTGGCTGTAAATGATGTATATTTGTGCCAGCTAAGAAAAGCCTTTTATCAACCTGCCCAATTTCAGTATGAATCCCCATTTGGAAGAAAGTAAAATAGCATGTATTAAAAATTTAAATGTTTTAATCTATTTTAGAAATCTAAGATATTTGAGTCAACATTGGATCTGAGTCTCTGGACATTTTCATAGCAATGTTCAACAGAATACTTCAATTAAGCTTTGTGGTGTCAAAAAAAAATATATTCATTATGGAGCCTTGCACTGCTTCTGTCCAGAGCCATTTCAGGGCCTGGCATAATACTGCAGCTTTACTGCCAGGATATAGTTATTTATGCACAAATGGTAAACCAGTTCAGGCAAGGAGAATATGTGCATCGTAAAATGCTAATATTAAAAGTTGGTATCCGAGTTGCACTGTTAGTTTCACAAAAATAGCATTGTGCATCTATCTGCCTCCTCATTTAAATACATTGAATGGCGTGACGTTGCTATATTTGTACAATAGATGTGGACCAAACTCACCAATGAAAGTTAAGCCTTCTTATTTCAATTTAATTACACCTTTTAACAATGTGATTACTGCCAATCAACCTCTCTGGCACAGAAAACGTACTGTTAAAACAGTGGATTCTCATTCCTTTGGATACTGTAATCAGAAATTATTCAATGTTACTTTGCAACTTTTTAGATTTATTTACTTTTCCTTTCTCTTTTAAAAAGAAAGAGACTTAAATTTCTAAAGCACTTTTCACAATCACTGAACATCCCAAGGCACTTTCCAACCAATGACATGCTCATCAAATACACTGTAGTTAGCACTGCTGCCTCACAGCACCAGGGACCCAGGTTCAATTCCGGCCTTGGTGACCATCTGTGTGAAGCTTACACTTTCTCCCTGTGTCTGTGTGGGTTTCCTCCGGGTACTCCGGTTTCCTCTCACATTCCAAAGATATGCAGGTTAGGTTGATTGTCCATGCTAAATGGCCACTTAGTGTCCAAAAGATTAGGTAGGGTTACTCAGTTACAGGGATCGGGGGGGGGGGGGGTTGGTTGGGGGGGGTTGGCCCAGATAGGGTGCTCTTTCCAAAGGTTGGTGCAGACTCGATGGGCCGAACAGCCTTCTTCTGCACTGTAGGGTTTCAATGATTCTAAGTGTAGTCACTGTTGTAATCTAGAAAGCACAGAGATTAATTTGGGTGCAGCGACTCCCACAGATGCCAATGTGATAATGATCTGATCTATTTCTGTAATGTTGATTGAAGAACAAATATTGCCCTGGACAGCAGGGAAAATCTGCCCCAATATTCTTCAAAATAATACCATTGGATCTTTTATGTCAACCTGAAGGAGGCAGATGGGTCTTTAGTTCAACGTCTCATCTAAAGGACAGCAGTGTAGCATTCCCTCAGCACTGTTCTGGGGCTTTAGCCTAGGTTATTGTGTCCAAGTCCTGAACTAGAACATGAACCCCCTCACCCCCAATCTTCTGACTCGGGCAAGAGTGCCACCAGCTGAGCCATGTCTGATGATTTTCTGTCTCTCAATCCAATCTTTCTTTCCCTCTCTGTATTTCCCTTTCTATACCTGATTTTACATTTATTTACCCCCTTTAATTTGCACATCCATCTCAATCCTTGCGCTGCTTATTTCACAATCCATTAATCTGATTATTTGAGGAAATTTACACTTGGTTGCCCTGATCTCTCAGATATTGGCTCCCCTGCTTCCCAAGTGGAGTCATTATCAACTCGCACAGTCAGGAAATTACCACTCAAAAAATGCAAGAAGCACAATGTGCAAGGGCACATAACTAATGACACACCATTAGATGTCCTGCTGGAGCATAATCTGGGACAATCATGTTGGTGGATTCCCTTGGAAGCTTCTGGGATTGGCTTTCTTGGAGTTTTAAATTCAAGCTGTCCATGGTCAAATATTTTTATATTGACAGATTTTTTCAGGATCCTTAAGGGGGAGGGGGAGTAGCCCCAAGTCGTGGTCCACATAGGTACCAATGACATAGGTAGGGATAGGGATGTAAGGCAGGAATTCAGGGAGCTAGGGTGGAAACTTAGATCTAGGACAAACAGAGTTATTATCTCTGGGTTGTTACCTGTGCCACGTGCTAGCGAGACAAGGAATAGGGAGAGAGAAGAGTTGAGCACGAGGCTACAGGGATGGTGCAGGAGGGAGGGTTTCAGATTTCTGGATAATTGGGGCTCATTCTGGGGTCGGTGGGACCTCTACAAATGGGATGGTCTACACCTGGGCCAGAGGGGTACCAATATCCTGGGGGGGAAATTTGCTAATGCTCTTCGGGAGGGTTTAAACTAGTTCAGCAGGGGCTTGGGAACCTGAATTATAGCTCCAGTATACAGGAGGTTGTGAGTAGTGAGGTCATGAGTAAGATTTCAAAGTTGCAGGAGTGTACCGGCAGGCAGGAAGGTGGTTTAAAGTGTGTCTTCTTCAATGCCAGGAGCATCCGGAATAAGGTGGGTGAACTTGCGGCATGGGTTGGTACCTGGGACTTCGATGTTGTGGCCATTTTGGAGACCTGGATAGAGCAGGGACAGGAATGGTTGTTGCAGGTGCCGGTGTTTAGATATTCAGTAAGCTCAGGGAAGGTGGTAAAAGAGGGGGAGGGGTGGCATTGTTAGTCAAGGACAGTATTACAGTGGCAGAAAGGACATTTGATGGGGGCTCGTCTACTGAGGTAATATGGGCTGAGGTTAGAAACAGGAAAGGAGAGGTCACCCTGTTAGGGGTTTTCTATAGGCCTCCGAAAAGTTCCGGAGATGTAGAGGAAAGGATTACAAAGATGATTCTGGACAGGAGCGAAAGCAACAGGGTAGTTGTTATGGGCGACTTTAACTTTCCAAATATTGATTGGATTCGCTATAGTTCGAGTACTTTAGATGGGTCAGTTTTTGTCCATTGTGTGCAGGAGGGTTTCCTGACACAGTATGTAGATAGGCCAACGAGAGGCGAGGCCATATTGGATTTGGTACTGGGTAATGAACCAGCAAAGGTGTTAGATTTGGAGGTAGATGAGCACTTTGGTGATAGTGACCACAATTCGATTACGTTTACTTTAGTGATGGAAAGGGATAGGTATATACCGCAGGGCATGAGTTATATTTGGGGGAAAGGCAATTATGATGCGATGAGGCAATACCTAGGATGCATCGGATGGAGAGGAAAACTTCAGGGGATGGGCATAATGGAAATGTGAAGCTTGTTCAAGGAACAGCTACTGCGTGTCCTCGATAAGTATGTACCTGTCAGGCAGGGAGGAAGTGGTCGAGCAAGGGAACCGTGGTTTACTAAAGCAGTCGAAACACTTGTCAAGAGGAAGAAGGAGGCTTATGTAAAGATGAGACATGAAGGTTCAGTTAGGGCGCTTGAGAGTTACAAGTTAGCTAGGAAGGACCTAAAGAGAGAGCTAAGAAGAGCCAGGAGGGGACATGAGAAGTCTTTGGCAGGTAGGATCAAGGATAACCCTAAGGCTTTCTATAGATATGTCAGGAATAAAAGAATAACTAGGGTAAGAGTAGGGCCAGTCAAGGACAGTAGTGGGACATTGTGCTTGGAGTCCGAGGAGATAGGAGAGGTGCTAAATGAATATTTTTCGTCAGTATTCACACAGGAAAAAGACAATGTTGTCGAGGAGAATACTGAGATTCAGGCTACTAGACTAGAAGGGCTTGAGGTTCATAAGGAGGAGGTGTTAGCAGTTCTGGAAAGTGTGAAAATAGACAAGTCCCCTGGGCCGGATGGGATTTATCCTAGGATTCTCTGGAAACTAGGGAGGAGATTGCTGAGCCTTTGTCTTTGATCTTTAAGTCATCTTTGTCTACAGGAATAGTGCCAGAAGACTTGAGGACAGCAAATGTTGTCCCCTTGTTCAAAAAGGGGAGTAGAAACAACCCCGGTAACTATAGACCAGTGAGCCTTACTTCTGTTGTGGGCAAAATCTTGGAAAGGTTTATAAGAGATAGGATGTATAATCACCTGGAAAAGAATAATTTGATTAGAGATAGTCAACACAGTTTTGTGAGGGGCAGGTCGTGCCTCACAAACCTTATTGAGTTCTTTGAGAAGGTGACCAAACAGGTGGATGAGGGTAAAGCAGTTGATGTGGTGTATATGGATTTCAGTAAAGCGCTTGATAAGGTTCCCCATGGTAGGCTACTGCAGAAAATACGGAGGCATGGTATTCAGGGTGATTTAGCAGTTTGGATCAGAAATTGGCTTGCTGGAAGAAGACAGAGGGTGGTGGTTGATGGGAAATGTTCAGCCTGGAGTCCAGTTACTAGTGGTGTACCACAAGGATCTGTTTTGGGGCCACTGCTGTTTGTAATTTTTATAAATGACCTGCAGGAGGGCGTAGAAGGATGGGTGAGTAAATTTGCAGATGACACTAAAGTCGGTGGAGCTGTGGACATTGCGGAAGGATGTTACAAGTTACAGAGGGACATAGATAAGCTGCAGCGCTGGGCTGAGAGGTGGCAAATGGAGTTTAATGCAGAAAAGTGTGAGGTGATTCATTTTGGAAGGAATAACAGGAAGACAGAGTACTGGGCTAATGGTAAGATTCTTGGCAGTGTGGATGTGCAGAGATCTCGGTGTCCATGTACATAGATCCCTGAAAGTCGCCACCCAGGTTGAGAGGGTTGTTAAGAAGGCATACGGTGTGTTAGCTTTTATTGGTAGAGGGATTGCGTTTCAGAGCCATGAGGTCATGTTGCAGCTGTACAAAACTCTGGTGCGGCCGCATTTGGAGTATTGCGTGCAATTCTGGTCGCCGCATTATAGGAAGGATGTGGAAGCATTGGAAAGGGTGCAGAGGAGATTGACCAGAATGTTGCCTGGTATGGAGGGAAGATCTTATGAGGAAAGGCTGAGGGACTTGAGGCTGTTTTCGTTAGAGAGAAGAAGGTTAAGAGGTGACATAATTGAGGCATGCAAGTTGATCAGAGGATTGGATAGGGTGGACAGTGAGAGACTTTTTCCTCGGATGGTGATGTCGAGCACGAGGGGACATAGCTTTAAATTGAGGGGAGATCAATATAGGACAGATGTCAGAAGTAGGTTCTTTACTCAGAGAGTAGTAAGGGTGTGGAATGCCCTGCCTGCAACAGTAGTGAACTCGTCAACATGAAGGCATTCAATTGGTCATTGGATAGACATATGGACGATAAGGGAATAGTGTAGATGGGCTTTAGAGTGGTTTCACAGGTCGGCGCAACATCAAGGGCCGAAGGGTCTGCACTGCGCTGTAATGTTCTATGTTCTATGTTCTAAATCTACGTGGTACTTTACTCGCCTATTTATCTGTAAAATGCGCTCCAGAAATATTTTTCTTTTAAGTTTAACAATCTGCAAACAGTCCTACAATTGGAAACATCACCGGCTCTGCATTTTCAAAATTTTCGTATCAAGATTTGGGTCTGTCTCTGACATCTAGCTTTCAGCAACCACTAGCATTGCTATATGGTGACTGTTATGCTGGGAAATTGTGGGGAAAGAATTAAATGTGACGCGAGAGTTGGCTGGGGAACGTTGATCAGCCTGAGAATTACAGCAAAGATAGCAAGCCTAATTGGAAAGGCAGTCATCCGAAGGAAAGTTTCTATTTATATCTTTGTGAGACATGCACTGGGGCTTATTTTACAGATAGTGCTTGAGGAAAAGGTTTTCTTTTATCTTACCTCCGGGCCTTTTTTATGAAGCTTCGCTTATCCATTCATCCTTAAGCTGCTGCATATTTTTAAAGGCAGCGAATAGGAATGAAGCATGTCAAGTGGAATAATTAAATTAGCCACAACCTTTAAATTTACATAATTAATATGTTTAAAGCTTAGTGCCAAATCAAAAGATGTAAAATGAAGAGATTGTCTTTCGTTCTGTTTCGGTGGTCAAAGCATTCTCTCCATCTCCTCAATTCTTTAGCTGTGCCTCCTTTCCCGCAGAAAGAGAGTTTATTTTTCAGATCTTCCCACCCATCACTTAGGGTAAACACAGTTCAAGTTCCCATTACTGAAATCATTTTTTATATTCTACTTATAGATGTGCA
Organism: Scyliorhinus torazame; assembly: GCF_047496885.1. NCBI lineage: Eukaryota > Metazoa > Chordata > Chondrichthyes > Carcharhiniformes > Scyliorhinidae > Scyliorhinus > Scyliorhinus torazame. The sequence goes on along the minus strand of NC_092713.1, from coordinate 277,144,865 downwards.
TATCATTTTAGAAAAGTGGACACAATATGTGGTTCAGATGAAACTTTCCATGCTTAGAAAGAGTTAACTAACACGGGCCAACTTCTCCTCTTACTTTACCTGGAAGTAGAAGGAGCGAATGAGAAACGAAGAAGTATGCATTTGTGACATGCAGAAACACAGTTTTCCCCACATCCAACAGTGCAGGAAGCTGTATCAACGGCGAGTCCAGATATCATAATTATATGGGTGAAAGTGATCAGGGTTTTGTCAGAATATCCACTCATGTATATAATGAAGTGCAGACTGGCAGTGATTGACACACAGGATGACCAGTAAGCACACAACTCAGTGCAGCCAATCACCAGACAGGACACTACCACTATAAAGCCAGAGGGCACTAGGTTTCCCGCTCTCTCGGGACACAGCCACTGAGACAGTCAGAGTCCAGAGCTAGCAATTGAAAACACCATGCGGTAGCTAGTAAGTCTGGTCAGGCTATTAAAAGGTCTCCAGTCAGTTCTGCATAGTGTCGACCCACAGCTGAATATGTATATCAGTTCTATCGTTGAATAAAACACTGCTGGATCTTCTCCAGTGTTAGACGTCTGTTTCTAGCTTCCCTGCATCGAGTGCAGTCCACATCGAACCTACCTGCCTAACACATCAGGTTTCTTGGGCAAAAATTGAAGGCTACAATTCCAAACAAAGAGCCACATTTCAGTAATGACAATCAATAGGGCAGCACGGTGGTGCAGTGGATTAGCCCTGCTGCCTCATGGCGCCGAGGTGCCAGGTTCGATCCCGGCTCTGGGTTACTGCCCGTGTGAGGTTTGCACATTCTCCCCGTGTTTGCGTGGGTTTTGCCCCCACAACCCAAAGATGTGCAGGGTAGGTGGATTGGCCTTGTTAAATTGCCCCTTAATTGGAAAAAATGAATTGGGTATTCTAAATTTTTTTTTTAATGTAATGACAATCAATTTAGTTTTCACATTTCACATTTTCCTTTATCTTCTCCATCCAATTCTGCAATTCGAACAAAATGTTTAAAAGATATTTTCCATCTCTTCCTTTCCTTGGGACTTTGTACACTTATGGTATGGTGAACAGTTGATCCATTTCAAAGTTACTCTGAAACTGCTTCTCCAAGAGGCATAAATGAGAGAACCTCGGGTGGCTTTACTTTATTGTCTCCTTCCTCCTTCCCGAACGTCAATATCTCCCATCAGCCCCCCCCCCCCACCCCCCACCCAACCAGCACGGTGGAACAGTGGTTATGAAATGAAATGAAAATCGCTTATTGTCACAAGTAGGCTTCAAATTAATTTACTGTGAAAAGCCCTGAGTCGCCACATTCCGGCGCATGTTTGGGAAGGCTGGTCCGGGAATTTAACCGGGCTGCTGGCCTGCCTTGGTCTGCTTTCAAAGCCAGCGATTTAGCCCTATGCTAAACCAGCACTAGTTCCTCACAGCACCAGGGACTCTGGAATGAGTCCGGCTTTGGTGATAGCCTTTGTGGAGTTTGCACATTCACGCCGTGTCTGTGTGAGTTTCCTCCGAAGCTCTGGTTTTCTCCCACAGTCCAAGATGTGCAGGTGGCTTGTGCATGATCAATGCATGGGATTAGAGGGATAGGGCAGGGGAGCGGGTCTGGGCAGAGTGCTCTTTCGGAGGATCGGCGCAGACCCGATAGGCCGAAAGGTCATCTTCTGCACTGTCGGGATTCTATGGATCCTAGGCATAAACAAACCTAAAAAATTTTAAGAACGTGGGCTTTTCTCAGCAATTCCCTATAACAGAAATCAATAAATAAACTCCGATTTTAACTGAATAATAAGCAGAAAGTGTTGGAAAAACTCAGTAGGTCTGGCAGCATCTGTGGTGAGAGAAATACATTTCAAGTCAAATATGCCTTTTTCAGAACAGTAACTGAATGTGTTTTGGCCGTGCAGCTATTTTACAATCCACACAGTTTTGTGCTCCATTAAAATTGGGTCAAGGTAAAATGGAAAACTGATCTATTTCCATCGAGTGAGTTAGTTTAAAATTGGCATTTTGACAGATGAGATGCATTTGTCTTCACTCAATATTGATAGGTTGTATTTGTCCATTTCTCATTGTTAGTTCATGGAAGTTTGAAGTGTGGATTATGAATTGGAAGACGCTGGATTCAAATACGATAAATGTTTAATAAGTTTTTTTTTTAAATCATATGTCAAGATTGTTTAGTGGTTATTTACAGGGTGATTAATAACCTGATTTCAAATTCCACAACAGTAAATCAAATAATTATTGAAAATATTTTTTCAAAAGCTCGCATTAGTAATGGCGATCATGAAACAAATTGATTGTTGTGAAAACTCATCATGTTCACTAATGTCATTTAGGGAAGGATATGTGTTGGCCTTACCCAGTCTGGCCTATGAGTGACTCCAGACCGCCAGAATCATAGAATCATAGAATTTACAGTGCAGAAGGGGGCCATTCGGCCCATCGAGTCTGCACCGGCCCTTACAAAGAGCACCCTACTCAAGCCCACCTATCTACCCTATCCCCGTAACCCTGTAATTCCCACTTAACCGTTTTTGGGGGGCACTAAGGGTAATTTAGCATGGCCAATCCACCTAACCGGCACATCTTTGGACTGTGGGAGGAAACCGGAGCACCCGAAGGCAACCCACGCAGAATCGGGGAGAACGTGCAGACTCCGCACAGACAGTGACCCAGCCGGGAATTGAACCAGGCATGCTGGAGCTGTGAAGCAATTGTGCTAACCACAATGCTACTGTGCTGCCCCTAGCATTGTGGTTTACTCTTACCTGCCCTGTTTAATTGGCCCAGCAAGTCATTCAGTTTTAACTGAGGGGCAATCAGAGATTAATAATAAATGGAGCCATGCTTGCCACCTCTATCAGGCTATGCCAGAATGACGGCTTAAAAAATGCGCCCCTGCTTTTTTTTTTGGACCCAGTGTCAGAAGAGCTGGAGTGAAAAGCTTGCTATATTTCTGGGGTGATACACGTCGGTTTTCAGTCCGAACCTGCCACTTTGCCATTTTCTAGGAACATGTCTGCCCCTGGATCAAACCAGAGACCAAGGAACAAGTTTCTGACTAGTTTGCATAGTCTAATACAATATCAATAATAATAAAGTGCAGACACGATGGGCCGAATGGCCTCCTTCTGCACTGTAAATTCTATGATTCTATGATTCTGTCAGTCTGGAGTCACTCATAGGCCAGACTGGATAAGGCCAACACATTTCCTTCCCTAAAGCTTAGCAATGCCCATATCCTATGAATCAATATTCAAAAGTGAATGTGGAATATGTTGGACTAATCATGACCTGTCATCAAACTGAATATTATAGAGCTGAGAGAGAAAAATCGTATGAATATTTGTAAAAGATGAAATATGTACTTTCGAAAGAAAAATTGTTTCAGTGCTTCAGAGGAAAATTAACAAGATGGACTAGATGGATCACGAAACACAAGTTTAAATTACATGCTCCGCTTATTAGTGGCTGCTTTATGACTCCACAATAATTAGACTCCAAAGTGATTTAGCCAAAAAAGAACTGATTTCATGTAGGATTTTCATGCCTTTACTCTTGTGTTGAAAATGTAACATTAAAATGCAACATTATAAGGAATGTTGTTGTACGTTGGTCAGGTCAATGCAGAGATTGAGGAAGGAAGAACAACTAACTGCAGTGCCAGTATTTTGACACGGTTGGGTTTGAAACCAGTGTTAACGAAAGTGTTATGGGCGAGGTGTTTTCAGAACCCCAAAATGTATCATGGAGTTCAACCAACCTCTCCCTTTAATGGATTTGTTGCTTTTCCGAGCACACGGCTTTTTCCCTAGGTGTGGGATTACAATTGTGGACACGTGGGTTTTTAAACACAAAACACTGTTTATTCCATGAACTCAACTTAACATCTTAAATAAACATTGGATCACTTAACACCACTTACTTCAAAGATAACTCAGAAAATATTGCAACAGTAAATAATTCCTTAGAATATTCCTTCAAACTTCCAAGAGACATAACACCTTTAAACAGTATCACATCAGGTTAAAGGATATATATATTTTTTCTGTAGAGTGGCAGAGACATATTAGCTTGGTTGACTTCAGCTCCAGCACCTTGCTTTCTTCCTGCAAACTCTCTGGAAACACACAGACACACCCAAGCTGCTTTCTCAAACTGGCTTTCTACTTTTAAACTGCTCTCAGCAAAACCAGCCAGGCACTTTTTAGCTGCTCTCAGCAAAACCAGCCAGGCACTTTTCAAACTGCAAAACCAAACTGCAAAATGGATGAACTGAGCTGAGCTCCACCCACTCTATGACATCACTGTTTTCTTAAAGGTACATTGCTTACACATCCAGTTCTTAATGGTACTCCCACATGACAAAAGGCAAACTCTGAACTGCCAGGAGCACATTGACAAAACTAGAGTACTTAGGAAAAAGGGTACTCGTTGTGTATAAAGTATAAAAATATTTCATACTCTTGTTTTTTAAAACCTTTTACTTGTCTTAAAATTTACTCTCCTCTTTTGCAAGCTGTGACACATGCTGAGATATATTTATCAAGATGACAGCAAAGTATGTGGGATAGCAAGAATCTTGGTTGATTGCATCTTTCCTAATCCAATCAGCCTGGTGCTAACTATAGTGAACCACTGTTTTACTGGTTGAGATCAACTAAAAAATGACCACACCAAGGGCTTTGGGGGGTAAATATAGCCCCCGGGTTTAGGGACATGACCGGAAAGTGCCCTGGTACAGCCCCCAGTTCCAATCTGGCAGGTTGGTGATTCCAGGAGGCAGTGCCAGGTTGGCAGTGCCTGGGTGTGGGGCCAGAGGCAGGGCCTCGAGGGAATCACATTGGGGAGTTCCCATTATGTGGTGAGGGGGTGGCAATTTTGTGGGGTGGGTGGCACTGATGCCCCACTGTCGGCAATGATGGGGGTGGGGGGGGGGTAATGGCTGAGCCACCCTAATGCCAATGTGGTGCGGAGGGGAGTGGGGGGGAGAGGGGGACCTGAACATTGAGTGGTGGGGGGTGCGGAGTTTGCCCCTCTGCCTTCCAGGATTAGGGATGTTCTCCTTGTCTGCCGGGGTCCCAGTGCCGATGGTGGGGGTCCTTTACCATGACTTTGAAATCGGGCCACCACAGTCTCTGTGGAGCCAGGCCTGCCACCCCTATCAGGTTCCTCCAGAATGATGGCTTAAAACATGCGCCCCTGCTTTTTTTTATGGAAGCAGTGTTTTCAATCCGAACCTGCCACTTTGCCATTCTTTAGGAACATTTCTGCCCCTGGATCAAACCAAGAGACCAAGGAACATGTTTCGGACTAGTTTGCATAGTCCAATACAACATTAAGCAGAGCCTAAATCCACCAAGCTGATAAAGGTGTTCCTTCCTTTAATTTTTTTAGAATCCTTTACTCAGTAACATTATAAATTGCTTTTCAGTGCCATTGCTGAGATTGCTTCCCAAAATTGTTTAAGGTTATTGGGAATACAGGTGATAGCTTTCTGATTTGGGAATGATTCTGATGCCATTGATGGGGACACATGTGGATTACATTGGTTAACTCCTTTCGGTTTAATAGCCTGACAGATGATTGAGAAAGTAAATGTGTCAGTTGGATTATCATAACATCATTTAAACATAGATTGATGTAGCACCCAAGGGGAACTAGCATTTTGGTAGAGTTATTCAGTTAATTCTACTTGCCTGCTCTTTCCCTATAGCCCTGTCATTTTTTTCTTGACATATATTTTATTTTGAATTTTGCTGGCAAATATGCTTCCCTTGCCCTTTCAGGCAGTGCATTCCAGATCATTGGAACTATCGGGAGGAGAAAGAAGGATGTAAGAGAGTTTTTACCAACAGCAATTGGCAATGTATTCCATGCGTTATGATCCCAGTAGAGATCAATAACTTTTAAATGGAAATACAAAAATCCCAGTGACCAACACAAAGAATCGCACAACAAGATTTTGTGTTTTGAGCCTTTTACTGTAACTAACAAACTAAAATTAACATGGACTAAACACGAGTGTACTCGTTGTAGAAGTACACTGCAGAAAGGTTATTCCCTCTTAACTTCTTAATCAGTCCAAAAACTCACTGCCACATTTATACTTTACACCGCACTCTCAGTAGAAATATCTTGCGTTTAAAGTCCCCAAGCTGTAAGAGGAATTCTATCCTTTGCTCCACCACACAGTATTTTCCAGTATCCTCTTAAACGTAATTTTCTGAGCATGAATTAATGGACCTTCAGTAGCGAAGCACCCGCTGGCAACTCCTTGGTCCTTTACTCCCAACAATCTTCGTTGCTTCACACAGAGGAACCATCCACAACAGCATAGTTATTAACACAAAAGTAGTTATTTTGCGATGCTTGGCATAGTAGCACCTATACTGGGTCACCTTTCTCAAATTTCTCTGGAGGATTCTTTTTTTAATAAATTTAGAGTACCCAATTTTTTTTTTCCAAATAAGGGGCAATTTAGTGTGGCCAATCCATCTAACCTGCACATCTTTGGGTTGTGGGGGTGAAACCCACGCAGACGTGGGGAGAATGTGCAAACTCCACACGGACAGTGACCGAGGCCCAGGATTCGAACCCAGGTCCTCAGCGCCGCAGTCCCAGCGCTAACCACTGTGCCTCGTGCCGCCCCTTTCTCTGGATGATTCTGAGAATCTGTATGCAACAAAAACAATTGCCTCCTCTTCTATGTCTGGGTGTTAAAACTTACTTTTGATTCATTTTGTCCTGAGCCCCTGCTTCCATGGCAACCAGGTCCCATCGCTCTGTGTCAATTTAGCTGGGGGACACATCTCTCTCTCCAAATTATTTCATTTTATGATGTGGAGATGCCGGCGTTGGACTGGGGAGGAGCAGCGCTCCGAAAGCTAGTGACATCGAAACAAACCTGTTGGACTTTAACCTGGTGTTGTAAGATTTCTTACTATTTCATTTTACCTTGACTTAAAAGGGAGCAGTTTAAAACACAAGCGTTTTATGCAGATCACTGATCGTAACATGTCATTGGTGTGTGATGACTTCACACTGAAGGTTCAGTGGTTATAATGCAATTCCTGAAACAATGTTGATTGTTGCTCAGCAGATGAAAACCAACGAATTATACAGTCTGTATATACTGCGCTGCCAAACCACACTTGTGGTCTGTGATAAAAATTAATGTCTTTTGATACAAAATGCTAGGGGCAATTCATTATTTCTGATGTATATGTTCAATAACCCAGCTCATTGTATGTCAGGTAACCTAACAGCCCACTAATCTATAACATTAATTTGATGGATAGTCTGCCGTTGATAACCGTGCTTGCATGTTTCTTTTTTTTTTAATAAATATTTTATTGAAAATTTTTGGTCAACCAACACAGTACATTGTGCATCCTTTACACAATATTATAACAACACAAATAACAATGACCTATTTTATAAACAAAAAATGAATAAATAATAAATAACAAAAATGAAAACTAACCCTAATTGGCAACTGCCTTATCACAAGTAACACTCTCCAAAAATATAATTTAACAGTCCAATATATAATTATCTGTCGCAACGACCTATACATATTATACAGTATATATTAACAACCCTGAGAGTCCTTCTGGTTCCTCCTCCCCCCCCTCTCTCCCCCCTCCCCCCCCCCCCCCCCCCGATCCTGGGCTGCTGCTGCTACCATCTTTTTTCCATTCCATCTATCTTTCTGCGAGGTATTCGACGAACGGTTGCCACCGCCTGGTGAACCCTTGAGCCGGCCCCTTAGAACGAACTTAATCCGCTCTAGCTTTATAAACCCTGCCATGTCATTTATCCAGGTCTCCACCCCCGGGGGCTTGGCTTCTTTCCACATTAACAATATCCTGCGCCGGGCTACTAGGGACTCAAAGGCCAAAACATCGGCCTCTCTCGCCTCCTGCACTCCCGGCTCTTGTGCAACCCCAAATATAGCCAACCCCCAGCTTGGTTCGACCCGGACCCCCACTACTTTTGAAAGCACCTTTGTCACCCCCATCCAAAACCCCTGTAGTGCCGGGCATGACCAAAACATATGGGTATGATTCGCTGGGCTTCTCGAGCACCTCGCACACCTATCCTCCACCCCAAAAAATTTACTGAGCCGTGCTCCAGTCATATGCGCCCTGTGTAATACCTTAAACTGAATCAGGCTTAGCCTGGCACACGAGGACGACGAGTTTACCCTGCTTAGGGCATCTGCCCACAGCCCCTCCTCGATCTCCTCCCCCAGCTCTTCTTCCCATTTCCCTTTTAGTTCATCTACTATAGTCTCCCCCTCGTCCCTCATTTCCCTATATATATCTGACACCTTACCATCCCCCACCCATGTCTTTGAGATCACTCTGTCCTGCACCTCTTGCGTCGGGAGCTGCGGGAATTCCCTCACCTGTTGCCTCGCAAAAGCCCTCAGTTGCATATACCTGAATGCATTCCCTTGGGGCAACCCATATTTCTTGGTCAGCGCTCCCAGACTCGCGAACTTCCCATCCACAAACAGATCTTTCAGTTGCGTTATTTCTGCTCTTGGCCACATTCCATATCCCCCATCCATTGCCCCCCGGGGCAAACCTATGGTTGTTTATTATCGGGGACCCCCCCAAGGCTCCAGTCTTTCCCCTATGCCGTCTCCACTGTCCCCAAATCTTCAGTGTAGCCACCACCACCGGGCTTGTGGTGTAGTTCCTCGGTGAGAACGGCAATGGGGCTGTCACCATAGCCTGTAGGCTAGTCCCCCTACAGGACGCCCTCTCTAATCTCTTCCACGCCGCTCCCTCCTCCTCTCCCATCCATTTACTCACCATTGAAATATTAGCAGCCCAATAATACTCACTTAGGCTCGGTAGTGCCAGCCCCCCCCTATCCCTGCTACGCTGTAAGAATCCCTTCCTCACTCTCGGGGTCTTCCCGGCCCACACAAAACCCATGATGCTCTTTTCAATCCTTTTAAAAAAAGCCTTCGTGATCACCACCGGGAGGCACTGAAACACAAAGAGGAATCTCGGGAGGACCACAATCTTAACCGCCTGCACCCTCCCTGCCAGTGACAGGGATACCATATCCCATCTCTTGAAATCCTCCTCCATTTGTTCCACCAACCGCGTTAAATTTAACCTATGCAATGTGCCCCAATTCTTGGCTATCTGGATCCCCAGGTAACGAAAGTACCTTGTTACCTTTCTCAACGGTAGGTCCTCTATTTCTCTACTCTGCTCCCCTGGATGCACCACAAACAACTCACTTTTCCCCATGTTCAATTTATACCCTGAAAAATCCCCAAACTCCCCAAGTATCCGCATTATTTCTGGCATCCCCTCCGCCGGGTCTGCCACGTATAGTAGCAAATCGTCCGCATACAAAGATACCCGGTGTTCTTCTCCTCCTCTAAGTACTCCCCTCCACTTCTTGGAACCCCTCAACGCTATCGCCAGGGGCTCAATCGCCAGTGCAAACAATAATGGGGACAGAGGGCATCCCTGCCTTGTCCCTCTATGGAGCCGAAAATATGCAGATCCCCGTCCATTCGTGACCACGCTCGCCATCGGGGCCCTATACAACAACTGCACCCATCTAACATACCCCTCTCCAAAACCAAATCTCCTCAACACCTCCTACAAATAATCCCACTCCACTCTATCAAATGCTTTCTCGGCATCCATCGCCACTACTATCTCCGTTTCCCCCTCTGGTGGGGCCATCATCATTACCCCTAACAGCCTCCGTATATTCGTGTTCAGCTGTCTCCCCTTCACAAACCCAGTTTGGTCCTCGTGGACAACCCCCGGGACACATTCCTCTATTCTCATTGCCATTACCTTGGCCAGGATCTTGGCATCTACATTTAGGAGGGAAATAGGTCTATAGGACCCGCATTGTAGTGGGTCCTTTTCCTTCTTTAAGAGAAGCGATATCGTTGCTTCAGACATAGTCGGGGGCAGTTGTCCCCTTTCCTTTGCCTCATTAAAGGTCCTCGTCAATACCGGGGCGAGCAAGTCCACATATTTTCTATAGAATTCGACTGGGAATCCATCCGGTCCCGGGGCCTTTCCCGCCTGCATGCTCCTAATTCCTTTCACCACTTCTTCTACCTCGATCTGTGCTCCCAGTCCCACCCTTTCCTGCTCTTCCACCTTGGGAAATTCCAGCCGATCCAAGAAGCCCACCATTCTCTCCCTCCCATCCGGGGGTTGAGCTTCATATAATTTGTTATAAAATGTCTTGAACACTCCATTCACTCTCTCCGTTCCATCTCTCCTTCCTCATCCCTCACTCCCCCTATTTCCCTCGTTGCTCCCCTTTTCCTCAATTGGTGTGCCAGCAACCTGCTCGCCTTCTCCCCATATTCGTACTGTACACCCTGTGCCTTCCTCCATTGTGCCTCTGCAGTGCCCGTAGTCAGCAAGTCAAATTCTACATGTAGCCTTTGCCTTTCCCTGTACAGTCCCTCCTCCGGTGCTTCCGCATATCGTCTGTCCACCCTCAAAAGTTCTTGCAGTAGCCGCTCCCGTTCCTTACTCTCCTGCTTCCCTTTATGTGCCCTTATTGATATCAGCTCCCCTCTAACCACCGCCTTCAGCGCCTCCCAGACCACTCCCACCTGGACCTCCCCATTATCATTGAGTTCCAAGTACTTTTCAATGCACCCCCTCACCCTTAGACACACCCCCTCATCTGCCATTAGTCCCATGTCCATTCTCCAGGGTGGGCGCCCTCCTGTTTCCTCCCCTATCTCCAAGTCCACCCAGTGTGGAATGTGATCCGAAATGGCTATAGCCGTATACTCCGTTCCCCTCACCTTCGGGATCAACGCCCTTCCCAGCACAAAAAAGTCTATTCGCGAGTAGACTTTATGGACATAGGAGAAAAACGAGAACTCCTTACTCCTAGGTCTGCTATATCTCCATGGGTCTACACCTCCCATCTGCTCCATAAAATCTTTAAGTACCTTGGCTGCTGCCGGCCTCCTTCCAGTCCTGGACTTCGACCTATCCAGCCCTGGTTCCAACACCGTATTAAAATCTCCCCCCATTATCAGCTTTCCCATCTCTAGGTCCGGAATGCGTCCTAGCATCCGCCTCATAAAATTGGCATCATCCCAGTTCGGGGCATATACGTTTACCAGAACCACTGTCTCCCCCTGTAGTTTGCCACTCACCATCACGTATCTGCCCCCGTTATCCGCCACTATAGTCTTTGCCTCGAACATTACCCGCTTCCCCACTAATATAGCCACCCCCCTGTTTTTCGCATCTAGCCCCAAATGGAACACCTGCCCCACCCATCCTTTGCGTAGCCTAACCTGGTCTATCAGTTTCAGGTGCGTTTCCTGTAACATAACCACATCTGCCTTAAGTTTCTTAAGGTGTGCGAGTACCCGTGCCCTCTTTATCGGCCCGTTCAGCCCTCTCACGTTCCACGTGATCAGCCGGGTTGGGGGGCTTCCTACCCCGCCCCCTTATCGATTAGCCATCTCCTTTTTCCAGCTCCTCACCCGGTTCCCACGCAGCTGTATCTCCCCCAGGCGGTGCCCCCCCACCCATCCCCTCCCATACCAGCTCCCCCCTCTCCCCAGCAGCAGCAACCCAGTAATTCCCCCCTCCCACCCCCCCCGTTAGATCCCCCGCCAGCGTAATTACTCCCCCCATGTTGCTCCCAGAAGTCAGCAAACTCTGGCCGACCTCGGCTTCCCCCCGTGACCTCGGCTTGCACCGTGCGACGCCCCCTCCTTCCTGCTTCTCTATTCCCGCCATGATTATCATAGCGCGGGAACCAAGCCCGCGCTTCTCCCTTGGCCCCGCCCCCAATGGCCAACGCCCCATCTCCTCCACCTCCCCTCCTCCCCCCCATCACCACCTGTGGAAGAGAGAAAAGTTACCACATCGCAGGATTAGTACATAAAACTCCTCTTTCCCCCCTTTTTAACCCCCCTCTTCGCCCCCCACATTCGCCCCACCACTTTGTTCAAACGTCCTTTTTAATAACCCGCTCATTCCAGTTTTTCTTCCACAATAAAAGTCCACGCTTCATCCGCCGTCTCAAAGTAGTGGTGCCTCCCTCGATATGTGACCCACAGTCTTGCCGGTTGCAGCATTCCAAATTTTATCTTCTTTTTATGAAGCACCGCCTTGGCCCGATTAAAGCTCGCCCTCCTTCTCACCTCCGCACTCCAGTCTTGATAAACGCGGATCACCGCATTCTCCCATTTACTGCTCCGAGTTTTCTTTGCCCATCTAAGGACCATTTCTCTATCCTTAAAACGGAGGAATCTCACCACTATGGCTCTGGGAATTTCTCCTGCTCTCGGTCCACGCGCCATCACTCGGTATGCTCCCTCCACCTCCAACGGACCCGCCGGGGCCTCCGCTCCCATTAACGAGTGCAGCATCATGCTCACATATGCCCCGACGTCCGCTCCCTCCGCACCTTCAGGAAGACCAAGAATCCTCAGGTTGTTCCTCCTTGCGTTGTTCTCCAGTGCCTCCAACCTTTCCACACATCGTTTCTGATGTGCCTCATGCGTCTCCGTCTTCACCACCAGGCCCTGTATGTCGTCCTCATTCTCGGCTGCCTTTGCCTTCACGACCCGAAGCTCCCACTCCTGGGTCTTTTGTTCCTCCTTTAGCCCTTCGATCGCCTGTAGTATTGGGGCCAACAGCTCTTTCTTCATTTCCTTTTTGAGCTCTTCCACACAGCATTTCAAGAACTCTTGTTGTTCAGGGCCCCATGTTAAACTGCCACCTTCCGACGCCATCTTGGTTTTTGCTTGCCTTCCTTGCCGCTGTTCTAAAGGATCCTCTGCAATCCGGCCACTTTCTCCTCCTTTTTCATCCGTATCCAGGGGGGATTCCCTTCTGGTTTACCGCACAGTGTTTTTAGCCGTCAAAATTGCCGTTGGGGCTCCTATCAAGAGCCCAAAAGTCCGTTTCACCGGGAGCTGCCGAAACGTGCGACTCAGCTGGTCATCGCCGCACCCGGAAACCGCTTGCATGTTTCTAATATGCCCATTCTAACTATTTGACATTGTGCCTAAGGCAGTAAGGGTGAGATTCCATAAAGAATTAAAGCCCGGCTATTTACATAGGATTCTTGTATTTCCTAATTGAGGAAATTGATTGAATCTACTTTCTCTTTCACATTATTTTGCTCCCCCTCCGCTGCATATTTGGTGCAAGAAAACTAGAGTCAAACTTTCACAGTGATACATAAAATTGTTTTGTCATAATTTTTAATGAAAACATATAAATCAGATCACGTACCAATAGATTTCAATTACAGTGAAGGGTAAAATCAATTTACAGTTCTAAATACTTCTGCCTGAAACTGCCTGATAAATCCACCCACTGTGTTTCAAATCCCTGGGTTGCAATGACTACCAAGGGTGCAGCAGCAGGTTTCTCTAATTAATATAATTATCTTGGCAGTGGCTAGGAGATTTGTTATTCCAGCGCCTCTACTATTCTCCAAGAGCAAAATGCAGTGTTTTGGCAATGCAATTGTTGAGCCTTAGTGACAGCTTTCTGAGTTGATATTTGGCTATCCCAGGAAAATTGATTACCATTCAATTGCACATCTCCAATAATTCTGAAGAACCATTAGACCAATTCCTCTCTCTTTTCATGTATTAGGGCCTAAGAGGGGATTGGTGACTATGGACATGGACCATCTTCGCCGGTCATCCCGTTTGTGAGGCTCTTTACAAAGATTGTCCTTTTTCTACCTAACTATACTCCTCATAATTTTATACATCCCAATGTCCCCCCACAGTCTCCTCTTCTCCAAGGAAAACAATCCCCGTCTATCCAATCTCTCTTCATAACTAAAACTTTCCAGCCCAGGAAAAATCCTTGTAAATCTCTTTTGCAGTCTTTCCAGTGCTGTCACATCCCTCCAGTAATGTGGACTCCAGAACTGCACACAATACTCCAGCTGTGGCCGAATCAACTCTTTAACCAATTCCTGCATAACCTCACTGCTCTTAAATGCTATCTCAGCTAAAGGCATGTATACCACATGACTTCTTAATCACTTTGTCAACCTGGTGAAGCTCCAACACAGGACTACTTGCATGCCAAACATTGGAACCAACATGGTGTTTTAAACAGTCTGGGTTGTGAACAATCAATTCCAGCTCCACTTGACCAGGGGTCACAACACTTTGCCAATAATTCTTAGAAAGATGCCCGAAGACTTTGGTCCTTGGTTGCCCAACAATTACAGTCACCAGGTTTGTAATTGTAAGCACGATTACTGTTTATTTATAACAAGAACTCTAATGAAATATGCAGCAAATACAACTGGTTAACTATTACCTAATTCCTAATTCCCCATTTTAACTCCTCCACCCTCGCTATATACACACACACACACACACAAACACAGAGGGGAAGAAAGGGGTAAAAAAGTTAAGTTAAAAGTGCTTTAATGAGTACATAGTTGCTTTTGCTGTGACAATGGGATAGATCCTGAGTTTTGGGAGGATCGTTGTACAGAGCACAATTGTTGAATTTAATACTGCAGTCCTTGTGGGTATGAGGAAGATAATAACTGCAAATCCTGGATTTCCTGAAAGTTTACCCAAAATAGAAAGTGGAAACTGGAACCAAGAATTATCTAAATGCTTGCCCCCTACCTTGGCTGTGTGGTTACAGCTTAGGTTTGAGTTTCCAAACATCAATCAATTATTGGCTTTGGTTTGTTCTTCATCTCCCTGGAGAATTGATTTCAAAATTCTCATCCACAATTTCAAATTCCCTCATGGACATTGCCACCAACAGCAAAGGTAAGTGACTGGTATTGCCAACACCTTCAAGTTCCACCACATTGGGTTTGACCTCTGAGCCCACCTATATAGGCCAATCCACGGTGAATAAGAATTAAGAGTGGGAGTAGTCCATTTGGCCCAACAAGTCTGCTTTCCCATTCAGTCAGATCAAATGTGAACTACATCTTCCTGTACTATCTCCATAACGGCTGACCCCTTACTCCAGTACTGTGACCCCTATTTCTAAATTGTCAAAGGGAACATCGTTATCAAGACCCTTAATTTTATATGTTGCACTGACATCCCCTTCCATTATTCTGAACGCTAGGCAACATAGGCCTAGTCCACACAATTGTTGTTTATAGTACAATTCCTTTATTCCAGTGATCAGCATTTCCAACCATTGTACTTTACAAAGACATCTCATGAACATTGCTGAAATAAATGGATACCACAAAATGATTTATAATTATAATATGTTGCATTGCGTAATCTAATTGAGTGGTTTAAGTGGTTTATCACACAAGGGGAATTCTCTGATAATGGGGCTATGTCCCCACGCCCGCGGGAAAACGGACGCAAATCACTCTGGACTGTCCTCGAGTAAATCCAGAATGATTCTCCATTTTGAAGGGGTCTTGCAGGGCCACAGAGTGCACCTCGCAGCTCCAGCTGCCAATAAGGAGCCCTGCACTTCCGACCGTGGGTTCGCGCTGTCATAATATACACCACTATATCATGGTGCAGACACACACTGATGGACGCACAGTGGACCAATCAACATACACAACACCGCAGCCAATCACCAGTGAAAGCACACGCACTATAAAGACAGGGGGCATCAGAGTTCCCGCTCATTCAAGTAGCAGCTGGCTAGGAGGACAGAGCTCACAGCTTGCAACACAGAGATTCACCATGTGCTAAGTGCTTCGACTGGTTAGGACAAGGCAAAGGTATTTAGTTAAAGCTAGTATTGTATTAACCCACAGTTTAAATATGTTTCAACAGCTAATGGTTCAATAAAATAGTGTTGCACTATTTCAAGTGTTGGTGACCTGTATGTGATCCAGAACACCCAACACATCACGCGCAACATGGCGGACCCACACAGCAGGCCGGCCCCGACAATATAGGTGCCCCTCAGATCGCGTGCACCCGCCGATCGGTGGCCCCTGATCGCGAGCCTGGCCGTCCTTGAGGCCCCCTCCAGTGACGGATCCACCCACTCCACACCAGGGCGGTTATGGACTGAGTCAGCAGCCACCACACTGAGTGTCTGCCGGGGGGAGCCATGAGTGAACCACGCCGGTGGGAACTTGGCCAGTTGTCGGCGGAGAATCGCAGCAGAGGCCGCTTTCAAAAGCCCCCGACAGGCGCCGCGTCGACTGTGCCCGCGCGATTGGCGGCAATTCTCCCGTTCCCGGACAATTGCGGGAAGTCATCAGACCCAATCGCGGGTCCGAAGCCCCATTCTTCGCCCCCGCGCCGAGCACGACTGCGGCGCGGAGGCTCGGAGAATACCGCCCAAGGTGTCTGCTTCTGAAAGTTAAGTAAAACAATTGAATGTAAATCCATGACAAAATGTAGCCTGATATATTACTAAATACTACTTAACTGCTTTAAAACAGATGGGAGTAACTGGAGGCATAATGAAACAAGTAATGCAGTTAAGGTACTTGCACCTGACAGGTTAATGGAATGAAAAACAATAACATGCCCTGTGGTGGAACGATGTTCATCTGTGCCAGGAAAGAGAGTGGCTGTTTGATGTTTCTAAGATGATGAGATCCA
Source organism: Scyliorhinus torazame (assembly GCF_047496885.1). NCBI lineage: Eukaryota > Metazoa > Chordata > Chondrichthyes > Carcharhiniformes > Scyliorhinidae > Scyliorhinus > Scyliorhinus torazame. The sequence goes on along the minus strand of NC_092713.1, from coordinate 277,128,259 downwards.
TTTCTTATTCACAAAGGTGAATGAGACACTGGGGGCGGGGTTCACTGTCTATGGACGCTGGAACTGCGAGGCAGGATCGGGCGGAGTATCACGTGGCAGCCGTGCCAGGGCCGGGGGAATTGCAGGGGGTAAACTGCCGGATTATGAACCTGGGATTGGCGTGTCCCACCGGGACTGGCGTGTCCAGGTACAGACCACCATTGCCAACTCCTGAAAGACACCCATCCCTCTGTGCACCCCACCCCATTGTGGCCCGTGGTTGCGTAGAGCGACATCGGCCATATGGGTGCGGTGCAGAGGGCAGAATGCCAGGGGGAACAGCCAGGGTACAGGAGAACATATGGGGGCAGGTGCTGTAGTGCAGGCCGGGGCCACCATGCAGCCCAGTGGTCCTGGTTGGGCATGGGGGTACGCACCATGCTAACATGTCTGTCATTCGCCCCCTGCAGACAATGGATTTCGGAATCCAACAAGGAACTGTTGCCATCTGCCTGACTGCCGCAGCACTGGGCGATGCACTGACGCTGTGTGAGCAGGAGCTGCTCAGGGGGACCATGCAGCAGCGGAGCTTACCCCAGAGGAACAGGAGCCAGCGGTGAGGATGGAGAGCCGGCTGCCCAACAGGCCAAGGAGGAGGTGGGAGGGAGGCGCCGCATCAGGCCTCATGTGTACCGGCAGCGCCTGTCATTCGAGACCTGCTGGGTATGGCGTCAAAGACTCCGGCTGAGCAGGGGAACCGTACGTAATATCCGTCGGATCATGGCACACCTGGAAGCACGGGGGTTTGAGGGAGGACACCCGCTTCTGGTGGCCGCCAAGGTCACGGTCGCCCTGTACCTTTCCGCCATGGAATTCCTCCAGGCGCCAGGTGGGAACCTGTCGGGGATATTGCAGACCTCGGTGCACAGGTGCATCCGTACCATCACAGAGGCTCTATATGCCCATCAGCACAATGTATCAGCTTCAATATGGACCGGGCCCACCAGAATGCGCGGGCAACGGGGTTCGCCGCCATCGCCGGGTTGCTCCAGATGCAGGGGGTGAGCAACAAGACGCATGTCGCCTAAGAGCACTGGCACATGAGGGGTCGGCATTCACAAATCAAAAGGGGTACCGCTCCATGACTCCATCAACGTGCAGCTGGTGTGTGACCACAAGATGCACGTCTGCATCCGATACTGAGGCAGTGTGCAAAATGCCTTCATCCTGGCACACTAGACGGTTCCTGACACCTTCAGGTGCAGCCCCGTGTGAGGGGTTGGTTCTTGGGAGATAGGGGTTATCCGCTGCGGTCATGGCTGATGACGTCTATCTGGAGGCCACAGACCAACAAGAAGACATACTACAACGATGCCCATACAGCGACCAGGGCTGTGATAGAGTGGTGCATCGCCATCAGGAAGATGCAGTTCAGGTACATTCACCACTCTGGAGGGGCCCTCCAGTACAGAGCTAGGAGGGCCTCCCACATTGTGGTGGCCTGCTGCATCCTCCACAAATTGTACATCAGAGGGGCAATATGCTGGAGGATGGGACTGAACGCCAGGCCTCGTACGTCAAGGAAAATGTGGGGGGCGGCCAGGATGGGCAGGGCATAGGGCCTGGGCAGACACAGAAGGCTGTGAAACCAGTGTACTTAGGCTGACGTGCAGGGGACATTCTAATTGCCTCCAAGTTCTCTGACTAGGGGGCCTGGTCGATGGCGTCACAAACATCCTGTCCCACCCCCACACTCCCAGCTGACCACCCCCTCCCTGCATCTGCAACCCTCTCCATGATTCCTACCTCCCTCATTAGGGGGTGCGAGCTCTGGCTTGGGATTAACAGCAGACTAGGTCCATGGGATGGAGAATTATGAGGACCCGCTCTGCGATGAATTCTGGTGCTCTGCATCTTTTGAGAACGTCTTACTTCTGCCCATGGTAGCACTTTCCACTGTTCACCTGGGTGATCCCTGGCTATTCCATCACGCGGTCCCAATGAACCCTCAGCGGAGATGGGGATGGGGTGCAGGCGGGGGATGTGGGATGAGGGTGGGGCCGGACATCGGGGCATTGAGCGATGGCTGACCTGGGGGCTCTGGCCCATGCCCACCTCCAACAGCTGCCTATCACCCCGCCCACCATCCGCAATCCGGTGGGCCCCCTTCAGTTTTCTCTTTCTCCCTGCGGTTGTGTGCTCCGTTCTCGGGGAGGAGGGGAGATAGAATATGCACAGTATTAGGCAGTCGGACGCAGGCAGCACAGGATGGGCAGCTGGTGGCCTTTGTGACCAGGGCACCCAGCCATGCGGGCAGACTGCCAGCGTGTGGGTTTCGGTCGCTCTCCATGTTTGGTGGGGTTTATGGGTATGTGAAATGGGGGTCGGTGTAAAGGGCATGGTGCTGGCTACTCAACCTGGCTGCCTTGAGGTAGTGCATCTTTTCCCGTCACTACAGGTCGGGCCCACCCCTGTGGTGAGGCCCACAGTGCTCACAGCTTCTGCCACCTGTTGTGTTATGCTGCTTCGGACAACACAGGCTGCTACTTGATGCAGTTTTAACTAAAGGATGCTCTGGACTCTGAAATGAGTTCAACGTGTTTATTGAACGATTAACACAGTTCTCAAATGAGTTTGACTCTCTGCTAATCTAACCGTAGTAACCCAGTCTAACTGTACCAGCTTGCTCTAAGCCATGTGCTGGGGTGTGATGCTGCTGATCAACCCTGTCTAACTCTCTAGATGTCTGTCTGTGGAAAGAGGCAGGGTGTGAGTGCCCCATCCCTTTTATCGTGTTTATGTCATGCCCCCTTGTGGTGAGGCCACCTCTGAATGTCCTGACTGCCCATTGGTTGTGTCCTATTCTGAGTGTTCATTGGTTGCATGTTTGCATATTATGACACCAACTGCGCCCAGGCCAGGTGTACGGTGGGGAATGGCAGCCTCCTTCCCACCCCTGGGAACATGGTGCCATACCTCTCTTCCACGACACCCAGCAGTGTCTTGAGATCGACATCTGAAAAGCAGGGTGTCGCTGTTTGGTTGCCATCTTGTTCGCTGAGTGGGGACTGGAGTGTAGATATGCCAGCTGCAGCTTGTCAGCCTCTCGGGTGCCAATCCCGACCCCGGTGAATCGTGCACCGATTATCATTGGAATTGCTCTAGTTCCACGTGGCGCCGATGCCAGCCCATTAACAGATCCTGAATTGCCCCAGGACCAGCGCCACTTCTGTGGTCATCGAACATCACTGATTCAGTCCTGGCATCAGCACTTAGCTCCTGAAACGGAGACCCCCCCCCATGATGTTAGAATTACTGCCCTCACCAAACACCATTTACAATATGCCCTTTGCAAAGGTGATTGTCATTTGTTCTTTGTTTTATACTATCATGGAATCTTTTAGGAGCAGGAAAAGACCTGTCCAAGAAGCCAGATCCTTTTGATCTCACATACCCACCTACTTAGCATTGTCTTGGATGCTTTATTTCAAACTACACATCTCATGACTTTTTAAACTTTTTAATTCACTGGGGCTGTTTAGCACAGGGCTAAATAGCTGGCTTTGAAAGCAGACCAAGTACCAGCCTCCCCAAACTGGCGCCGGAATGTGGTGACTAGGGGCTTTTCACAGTAACTTCATTTGAAGCCTACTTGTGGCAATAAGCAATTTTCATTTTAATACTGCCTGCCTGAATGACCTTCTTCGGTAATGTCCTTGTCAGGTATAAAGCCATCTCGGTGAAAAGGATTTGACTTCATTTCTAGTTTTTACATGTAGCTAATTCTTAATGTTTAACAATTTTGTAGCCTTTTAAAGAGATACATGGCCGGGACTCTCTGTTCCTGGCCGCTGAGATTGGAAATCAAATCGAACAGAGAATCGCGCGTCGGGCCAAATACGGGATTGGTGCTGGGCGGCAGACCTGTCCCCAGTCTTCAGTCCTGCCCTGCTGGCCATAGCGGGCCTCCCGCCCCGTACTATTGGGAACATGCAAGTAGCTTATTTGCATTCATTTGAATGCATTTAATGGCTAGAAGCCCAAATCTCTCTTCCCCCCCCCCCCCCCCCCCACCCCAATTATTCTCTGGAACCCACAGCGGGAACTCCACTGGGTGGGCTTTGGTGTAAGTAATGCCGAGCGCACTGTTAGCGCCATGGTGCAGAGGGAGGGTTCCCTAAGGATCCTGGGGTTTTGCTGGACTCAGGGTTGTGAGTAAGGAGATGACCCCAGGACTGTCACCCAGGATGGCAGTCCCGTGACTGGACTGCCCCTTCCAGACCTGTGAAACCTGAAGATCACTCTTATCATGGTTTTCTCAGGCAGCCCTCTGTTCAAGGTCTTCACCCTGCTGACTACTTCAAAGCAGTTAAGCGGTTTCACTTCCTCTTTCAAACCGCAGAAAGCACTTTGCATTGTCAAATAGGTCAGCAGCTGTCAATCATAACAAGAATGTTCACAAACATTGCTGTTAGGATCAGTGGAGGGTACTTCACATTCATTCAAGCATGAAGGGAAAGATAAATAAACAATCCTCCTGGCAACTGTATTTAAACCATTAAGCTGCCTATCAAAGGCCAGTTAAAGTTACTGCGCTGTGAATGCTTCACAGTTCAAAGGATCTCAGGGGATTTCAAGCCTTTTCAAGTATTGAGGGCTTTCTAGGAAGGCTCTGACACTTCAGAAAGCAGCAGTTTCAAAAGCATAGCGCTGAAGGAGCAGATTTGAGGAAAGGAAAAGTGTTTCTGGCTTGATTCTTCACTGAACTGTCTAATCTGCTCAACAGCAGAGCAGTTCAGAGTGAGAAGGCCATTTCAGAGTTTAAATAGGTCAGGATGAAGATCTTGAATGGTAGGATTTGAGCTCATTTCCCACAAGTATTAGTCCAGGTCTCTGGATGACAAGCCCAGCAACATTACCACTTTGCAACTGCCAGCTCCTATACTGATTTAGGACAGGTGCTCAAAGTGACGCAGCTAAAGAATAGCTGTTTGTGTATCCCTTGCAGGCCACAATATACAACTGTTGTGCCTTGCTTAGGTTAATTAGAGGCCAATTGGTATTGGCAGATGCTCAGGTCAATTAACGGTTAGACTTGCCTGTTTTTGAAATTCAGAAGACAATGAGTTTTGTTTTTCTTCAATCAAAAGGAGAATTGAATGAGAAATGTACCAGTTTCGGAGAAGTGGACACTCTATACATCGACATGTTATTTAGGAACTTATGGAAGCAGAGCTAGATATGGCCATGCAAGAATTGAAAGGAATAACGGAGGAGGAAATGGGAAATGTGCCTTATTGTAGGTGAAAATGCAAGTTGAATGCATTGCAGTTTAAGAATGGCGGAATTATCTGAAGGAATGCAAGGAGGGCATTGCCGATGTACTGTCCTTAAGATGGTGGAACTGCAGGTTAGGATTTCAGTGATGGGCAATATCAACAAGATAAAAGAAAGAGAACTTGGGAATGTATTGGATATACAGGAGGAATTTGAACTTAGACGAAGCAGCGCACCAAATCTTTGCATCTTACCCTGAGATGGCAGCTGGGAAGCAAATGGTAATTGGGATTAGAGGTATGGATCTTTATGAGAACCTAAAATGGATAACTTTGTTTTTAAGGTAGGGGAAAATCTGATTTATTCAAGTCTTACTGTTGAATAGGCAGTGGCAATTGTGGAGCTAATGCAGGAGGCAGTGGCACCATGGGGCTGAGCATTTTCACTGTACTGATCAAAGTAGGCCCTGTGCTCCCTGATAACTTTGTTAACGAGGATCATATAAAAGTTACAAAGGTGGAAGCCTTGGGCTGGATTTAATTGATGCAAAGGCGATCTCACTGGCTGGCTGGAGATTCAGTTCGAGCCCTGTGTCACTTCTTTTAAGGAAGGCCCACTGAATGCAGTGCCACTCGGGCACTTGACAGGCTGGCAGCAGGTCTTCCCCAGATCAAGAACCCAAGGGCAGAGTTCTCTCCTCCCATTTGGTAATAATCCACTTTCAGACACTTTTGAACAAAATAGGATTTATTTAGTGATCTTCTTGAAAAGTGGGCGGAATTCTCCCCCCCCCCCCATGCCGGGTGGGAGAATCGCCCGGGCGCCGTGCGAGTCCCGCCACGCCGTCCTGATGCCAGCACGCGATTCTCCGAACCCACCCCCCCCCAAACCGGCGCGGAGCGAATCACGGCTGGCCGCTGGGAGAATCGCCGCTTGCCATTGGTAATGGGCGAGCGGCGACTCTCCAGCACGGATGGGCCGAGTGGCCTGCCCAACATGACAGGTTCCTGCCGGCGCCATCCACACCTGGTCGCTACCAGCGGGAACAGCGCGGGAACGCTGGGGGGGGGGCAGCCTGTGGGGGGGGGGGAGGGGGGTTCCTGCACCGTGGGGGGGCTCAAAAGGGGTCTGGCCCGCGATCGGTGCCCACCGATCGGCGGGCCGGCCTCTCTGAAGGAGGACCTCCTTTCCTCCGCTGCCCCGCAAGATCGATCCGCCATCTTCTTGCGGGGCGGCCGTGGGGAGGACGGCAACCGCGCATGCGCGGGTGATGTCATTTACGCGGTGCCGCTTTTATGCGGCGCCATGGCCCGGCACGCGTATATGACGCGGCACCGCTCCTAGCCCCCCGGGGGTGGGAGAATAGGGGGCTGGGAACGGCCTCCGACGCCGTAGTGACAAACTCCGGTTTTCACTCCGACATCGGGACTTAGTCTCCCGATGGGAGTATTGCGCCTAGTATCTTTGCAGCAAATTCTCAAATGTCTCTGGTTAGGAGATTCTCCATTCTGGGTCCTGATTGATTACCCAGGATAGGTAATCCTTACTCTGCTGTGTTGTCCCAATCACCACACACACCCTGTTTGAGCTGTCGACAAAGTAATGTTTTCCCTTCTGTGCAATTGTTTCATCAAAGTACCGGATGTCTGAGCTCTTAGCCAATCATGCAAAATAAAGCTTGGTTTAGAGCCCAGCTACCCATTACTTTGTTGAAAAAGATATGCAGAAAGGAAAACGTTACTCGATTGGTAGATTTACAAACATTTGTTCTTAGATCTATTTTGTCAACGGCTTACTATCTAATTAAACAAGATAAAGAGATAAAAAATGCTTATAATTCCAGTTATTGATCTTTTAAAGTTCTGTTTGATTGATATTTATATCGGGTTCTTACAGAAGCTTTTTCTAAAGAAAGTTATGAATGACATTTTTGTAAGCATTTTAACACATGTCATTGTTACCGTGGGCTCATTTTTCTGTACTAAGTGTATACTTGGTGAATGTGCAGGAAAATGCTCTGAGTTGGCATGAAGGGAGGAGTCATTAGGAGTGGGTAGTGGGCATGGGTTGGCATGAGTTGGCTTGGTTGGGGCATGGGGAATGGGTGGAGAGTGAGGAGGGATTGAGAGCTCGAGGACCTAAAAATAACTGGGATGGAGTCCCAGGTGGGCAAGGTGGGCCTTTCCTCCCTGCCATTTTTCAGTCCCTGTAACCGCTTTCCATCTGTGTCTGGCTCTATTCCATACCACTTCCTCACCAGAACGAAAATCATATCATTTGGGACTGCTTTTCTCGAGGTGGACACCCCAAGATCGGAAATTTCCCAACTCGAGCTACCAGCCTCAGTGGTGAAAACCTGGCCCATTGTGAACAGAGATACTGACCCTAAGCTATTCTAAGAGGGCATAGCTAGCTTCCCTCATGAGTGTTTCTCCTATGTATTGAAAAGCAGCGGATAAAGCAAATATCCTTGTGTGATTCCTTTGCTGACTGGGAATAGCTCCGTCTTGTCTCCAAAGCTACACCTTTTGCCTGTTCGTAAATTCTCTGAATGAGCCAGATTAAGCGGTGCGGTACTCTAAATGCATTAAGGGTTTTCCGTAGCTCTGCATGGTAGATTGAGTCAAAACTATGAGAAAAAACCCATTGGCCAGATATTGGCCAAAGCTGGTGAAGTTGCCAAAATTCATGACACCCAAGAGTGCTCACAGCAGAGAACAAATATCATGTTATGCATGCCCCAAGGTGCTCCAAGAAATTATTAGACAAAGGCTCTCATAATTTATCACACCAGAAATATGTGAGTAACATTCTGGTTTTAATGGGGCAAAGGGATACCAGAGACCTTTAAACTGCAACACAAAATAATATTAATTTGACTTGCGTTTTCTCCCCTCCAATAAAGCAAGGCTATGGACCAAATGCTGAAAAATGAGATAAGAATAGATTGGTGCTTGATGCCCAGAGCAGATAAGATGAGCTGATAGGTCTCTTTTCTATGCTGTAAAATTCTATCCTTCTATAAGTATATATATATATATTTACGATACAGTATGGAGCAGGTGTTTCCTAACTCATTTATAATTTTGAGGAGGTAACAAGGAAAGTGGATATAGGGTACCCCAAAGATGTGGTGTACTTAGATTTCCAGAAAGTATACATAATAATATTACATGGTAAAGGGAGCAGTATATTAGCATATATATAGGATTGGTTAGCTAAGAGGAGGCACAGAGTAGGGGTAAATGGATCTTTTTCAGATTGGCATGCTGTAACAAGTACAGTGCCTCAGGAATCCGTGCTGGGACTTCAAATATTTAGAATCTACATCAATGATTTGGATGAAGGGACCAAATCTATGGTAGCTAAATTTGAAGATTACACCAAAATAACTAGGACAGTAAGGTATCAAGAGGAGGTAAAGAGCATGCAAAGGGAAAAAGATGGGTTAAGTGAGTGGGCAATATTTTCCAGATGGAGTATAATGTTGTAAAATATGAACTTGTCTGCATTGGCAAGAAGATTAGAAAAGTAGCCTATGATTTAAATGGGGAGAGATTGCAGAACTTGGTGCTACAGAGCAAGCTGGGCATGCTGGTACGTGAATCACAAGGGGTGAAACTTTCTCTAAAAATGCCAAGGCTCTGACTGAAAACTGACATGTTTTCAGGTTTTTTCCAAATCGTCTGGCACTTTGTCAAACAAATGCAGGGGGGCATATTTTGCACCACCTCTGGTGGGACGGGCCTCATACAGCTTGCACACCCAACTCTACAACAGATTGGAGCACTATTTTAAAAAAAATTTAGAGTACCCAACTCATTTTTTCCAATTAAGTGGCAATTTAGCGTGGCCAATCCACATACCCTGCACATCTTTGGGTTGTGGGGGCGAAACGCATACAAACGTGGGGAGAATGTGCAAACTCCACACGGACAGTGACCCAGAGCTGGGATCGAACTTGGGACCTCAGCACCGTGAGACAACAGTGCTAACCACTGCGCCACCGTGCTGTACTAGGGCATTGTTTTTAAAGGGTGCGCAATACGGCAGTAAAAGCCCCCTACCCATCACCGCCATCATCATCGTGGGCATCAGGACTTCAGTGCCCAACTCTTATTCCCCCCACCCCACTTCCCCCACAACAATGCCAGTATTGGGCATAGTAGGAACCCCTCACTCCAATGGGGTTCCCTGGAGGCCACACTGTGTGCCCCCACCCCTGGTACCCTGGCAATGCCAACCCGCCCTATCCCCGTAACCCCACCTAACCCACACATCTTTGTGCACTAAGGGGCAATTTAACATGGCCAATCCACCTAACCTGCACATCTTTGATTTGTGGGAGGAAACAGGAGCACCCGGAGGAAACCCACGCAGACACGGGGAGAATGTCAAATTACATACGGTCACCAGCCGGAATCGAACCCAGGTCCCTCACGCTGTTAGACCGCAGTGCTAACCACTGGGCCACCGTGCTGCCATTTGTATTCAAATGAATGGTAATCAGCTTCGCTGCCTTGAAGGGCAGGAACCTGATTATGTTGCTGGTGGGGGGGGTTAGAAATGATCTGATTTTGAGTCCTCCATGCCACAATTCCTATTATCCTCACGCAAGAGTTGGTGGCCTCAAAAGGATTTGAACCCGAAGTGAAAGGGCTTTGGAAATCCCTCCCCAAAATGTTAGCATTCAGGTATAGCAAGTGAGGAAGGCAAATGAAATGTTGGCACTTATTCCAAAGGGGATGGAATGTAAAAGTAGGAAAATTTTACTGCAGCTGCACAGAGCGTTGGTGAGATCACGGCCGGAATGCTCAGCCCGTTGGGATTCTTTGTTCCCACCAGCAGCGCACCCCTGCCGGCGGGTTTCCCGGTGCTGTGGGTCAGTTTCAACGGGAAATCCCATTGACGGCGGCGGGAGTAGAGAATCCCACCACCAGCGTACAGCGAACTGCTGAGAAACATGTGGCTGGGGCCAGGAGAATCCAGCCCCACATCTGGGATACACTGTATAGTTTTTGTCTTCTTTTCTGAAAATGCATGAGACACAGTTTGGTTTCCTGCGATGAAGGGTTTATCTTCTGAATAATGGTTGAACAAGTTGGACCTACACCCATTGGAGTTTGGGAGACTGAGTGAACATATTGAAACAACAAAGATGGCAAAGTGGAAATGAGTCCACAACTAGATCAGCCATGGTCTTATTGAATATTGCCACAGGCTCGAAGGGCTGGATGTCCGACTCCTGCTCCTAAATCCAAAATCTTTTGTTCTTTTAAAGCAAAAGTGTGTGTCCGTGTGTTCCTGGTGGCATTGCCGAGCTACAGACCTTGTGACCAAAATGGCTTCTGCCCGCAAAATCACACAATTGTTATGTTGCAGGAGGAGACCATTCAGCCCATCGGATCTACACTGCCGGGAAGGGGGGGGTGGTGGAAGAGTCCGCTGAAACGCTTATAAGTACTGAAGACGTACGTTTCCTCCCAGTGTTGCACTGGCTGCCCAATCAGCAAAGTTCTGCCCAATGTGCACATGTGTGCTTGTTTTATATTATATATTTCATCCAGCATGGAATTGCTGCAAAACAAAAGTGTGAAGATATGTGAGCATTTAAGTTCTTAAAACTAATTCTAAACTATGAGAAATGGGAACTGGATGGTTGAAACTGGGATGCCAAGCAGTGAAATAAGACCATAAGGCATGGGAGCAGAATTAGGCCATTCAGCCCATTGAGTCTGCTCTGCTATTCAATCATGACTGATATGTTTTTCACCCCCATTCTCCTGCCTTCTCCCCATAACCCCCGTCCCCTTATTAATCAAGAACCCATCTATCACTTGTCTTAAAGGGGCCTACACAGTCTTCTGCGGCAAAGAGTTCCACAGATACGCCACCCTCTGGCTGAAGAAATTCCTCCTCATCTCTGTTTTAAAGGGTCATCCCTTCAGTCTGAGGCTGTGCCCTTGGGTTCTAGTATTTCCTACCAGAATAAACATCCTCTCCACGTCCATTCTATCTAGGCCTCTCAATATCCTGAAAGTTTCAATAAGATCCCCCCCCCCCCCTCCCCCCACCCTTCTAAAATCCAATGTGTACAGACCCAGAGTCCTCAACCGCTCCTCATATGACGAGCTCTTCGCACCAGGGATCATACTTGTGAACCTCCTCTGGACCTTTTCCAAGGTCAGCACACCCTTCCTTAGATACGGGTCCAAAGCTGCTCACAATACTCCAAATGGAATCTGACCAGAGCCTTATACAGCCTCAGAAGTACATCCCTGCTCTTGTATTCTAGCCCTCTGGCCATGAATGCTAACATTTCATTTGCCTTCCTAACTGCCAACTGAACCTGAACGTTAACCGTAAGAGAATCTTGAATGAGAACTCTAAGTCCCTTGGATCTTCTGATTTCCTGAACCTTTTCCTATTTGGAAAATAGTCTATGCCTCCATTCTTCCTATCAAAATGGACAACCTCACACTTTTCCACATTGAAAATAAATCTCAAATCTGGGGGGGGGGGGGCAGAATCAGATATAACAGTTGGTAACAATGAAACGTATTCTTCTGCTCATCAGTCTCTGCTATAATGAAGTGACGATCTTCATTCAATCACAAACAAAAATGCCTATTCCACCTCCTCTCTGGTATACTCTTTCCTAGCCTAGACAAAGTTCATAACAGAGCTGTGGAATTTTAAAATAGTTTTATATAACACGGAACGCGGTGCCATGGCATAAGTGGAGGCAGCAGCAGTTACTGATAATGTGCATGCCACAATGATCGCAATGATTGTTAGATGTTCAGCTTGTCAGCACCTGCTGGGGTAATGGAACTATGCCAAGATAACAGTGTCACATGTAAGAAAGCATGAGTATGACACTGCAGTAGAATAAAATTGTGAGGGAAGTGAGCAATGTCTCTCTCTCTCTCTGTGAGTTTCAGAGAAACAACCTTCACTTTGAATAAAAGTCACTTATTCATTTTCAATGAGCAAGCTATTGCAAATGCGACTGATGAAAAGTTTGCAAATTTCAATTATATTAGAATTAAACCGAATAGCAGGATGAAATTAAGTGATGAAGTTTTACTCAGCAAATGAATGCAGGATCTAGTCTCGTGTCCCAATGATCTAATTCATAATCAAAAGAAAATCCTGTTTATGTTTCTTTTATTTTGTGTCTGTGCCTTAGGAGAAAGATATCATTCCCGATGAAGTTTTGTTGAACAGAATTCAAGATGCTGTTGTGCATATGGACTCACTGACTCGACTAAAAGCTGGCATTGGATTGGAAAGAGCATGCATCATAGATTTCTTTCTGGCTTTGACATTGTGTAACACAGTTGAGGTTTCCACAGCAACACAACCAAGGCAACGAGTAAGTCGATGCTATTTTGGTTAAATTGTTAAAATTTATTCTACGGACGCCGGAAGAAAAAGATGAGAGGGTCACTAATTTCTATGAGCAGTCTTGCGAAATAAGCTGAATAATATGTTTTAAAATTGTAAATTAGATCAATTTTGATGGTTCCTGTCCCAGAATAACATGTTCTGAATACATTGTACCTCTGGAATGGACAATATAATAAAACCAAATGGTATTGCAGTGCAAAGCATGTGGTCAAATACTTCATTTTCAGCCGCTTTATTGTTGTGGGGCACTGCACTTTAAAAACCTACTGCTTGCAAATAAAAAAGAGCACTATTTTTCAACCTTAAGTTTATTTAAGAAGATAGACTGAAGTACATTTCAAGGACATAAAATATCTTGGTTCTGTGTGCCGCTAATAGTTCAAGTTTTCCTCTTGCAGTTTTACATCTGAATTCTCTCCATCACCAGTTTCTGATGTGCACTGAATTTTGCAGTGGTTTAAAGCACTATCTAAATAATTCATTCACCTGAGGAAGGAGCTGTGCTCCGAAAGCTAGTGATTCGAAACAAACCTGTTGGACTTTAACCTGGTGTTGTAAGACTTCTTACTGTGCTCACCCCAGTCCAATGGCGGCATCTCCACATCATAAATACTTGATCATTTTGAAAGATAGGGTGAGTTTTCTGATTTGCACAAGTCAGGAACATCTGTACACTGCTGTTTCCACGCACTGGGCATGATCCGGGGGTGGTGGGAGCAGGAACACCGGCATGGTGAGCGTTGGCCGACCTGTTAAATGCTAAAGACTTACAATGCTAAAGACCAAGAGCTGGATTGCAAAATCACCCAGAGCATCCCATAGGATGGCCATGCTAAATTGCCCTTTGTATCCAAAAAGATTAGGTGGGGTTGCGGGGATAGGTTGGAAATGTGGGCTTAAATGGGATGCTCTTTCCATGGGCTGGTGCAGACTCGATGGGCTGAATGGCCTCCTTATGCACTGTAAATTCTATGATTCTATCTCCTTCCTGGAACGCATGACCTAGGAGCGGGAGTAGGTAATTTAACCTCCCGAGCCCAACACCCTCAATGTGATCATGGCTGATCCCATCCTGGCCTCAACTCCACTGTCCTGCCCTTTCTCCATAACCCTTCAACCCATTACCAATTAAAACTCTGTCTAACTCCTCCTTAAATTTACTCACTGTCCCTGCAACCACTGCACTCTGGGATAGCAAATTCCATAGATTCAGAACCCTTTGGGAGATGTAGTTTCTCGTCAAATCTGTTTTAAATTTGCTATGTCTTATTCTAAGATTATGACCTCTTGTTTTAGAATGCCCCACAAGAGGAGGCATCTGTTACACATCTACTTTATCCATACCTTTTAGCATCTTGTGTACCTTGATTTGAGCTCCTCTCATTCTTCTAAACTCTAGAGAGTACAGCCCTAAATGGTTCAATCTCTCCTCATATGCCAAACCCCTCATCTCTGGAATCAATCTCGTGAACCTTCTCTGAACTGCCTCCAATGCTACTACATCTTTCTTCAAATAAGGGGACCAAAACTGTGCACAATACTCCAGGTGCGGTCTTACCAATGCCTTGTGTAGTTGCAACAACACTCCCTTATCTTTATACTCAATTCCTTTTGCTATAAATGCCAACATTCTATTTGCTTTCCTTATTTTCTGTGATTCATGCACAAGGACATCCAGATCCCTCTGCATTGGAGCACCCCAAAGTCTCTCCCCATTTAGATAATAAGTTGCCTTTCCATTTTTTCGACCAAAATACACGACCTCACACTTATCCACGTTAAATTCCATCTGCCACATTTTGGCCCACTCTCCTAACCTATCTATATCCATTTGTAAGGTTCTTATTTCCTCATTGCAACTTACTGTCCTACCTATTTTTGTGTCACCTGCGTATTTGGCTATAGAACCTTCTATCTCTTATCCAAGCCATTAATATAGATTGTAACTAGCTGGGGCCCCAAGGACAGAACCCTGTGGCATCCCACTAGTTACAGCTTGCCATCCAAAAAAAGACCCATTTATCCTGACTCTCTGTCTCCTGTCCGCAGCCAGTCTTCTTTCCAAGCTAATAAGTTACCCCTCATCCCATGTGATCTCACCTTATGAATTAACCTGTGTGGCACCTTATCAAACGCCGTCAGGAAGTCCAGATATACTACATCTACAGGTTCCCAATATCCATTTTGCTTGAAACATCTTCGAAGAACTCAAGCAAATTAGTCAAACATGATTTGGCCTTTATAAAACCATGTTGACTCTGATGGATAGTGCATTGGCTTTCCAAATGTCCTGATATTATGTCCTTGATTATTGATTCCAACAATTAAAAAAAAAAAATTCAGAGTACCCAATTCATTTTTTCCAATTAAGGGACAATTTAGTGTGGCCAATTGACCTACCCTGCACACCTTTGGGTTATGGGGGCAAAACCCACGCAAACACAGGAAGAATGTGCAAACTCCACACGGACAGTGGCCCAGAGCCGGGATCGGACCTGGCACCTCTGCGCCATGAGGCAGCAAAGCTAACCACTGTGCCACCGTGCTGCCCGATTCCAGCAATTTTCCAACGACAGATGTTAAACTAACTGGTCTGTAACTTCCCACATTCCGCCTCCCTCCCTTTTTGAATAAATACGTTATGTTAGCATTTTTCCAATCCACTGGCCCTCAAACTGAATCTTGAATTCTACTGTGTCCATGGAAATTTGGAATATTATAACCAATGGATCCACTATATCTTTAGCCACTTCCTTCAACATCCTAGGATGTAGGCCATCACAACCTGGGACTTGTCTGCCCTCAATCCCAAGACTTTGTTGAGTACCATTTCCCTATTGATGCTGATTGTTCCAAGTTCTACCCTTTCTTTTATCTCTGAATTGCCCATTCCTATAGGAATGGTACTAATGTCCTCCACCGTGAAAACTGAGGCAGAGTATTGATTTTGCATCTCTGCCACTTCAGTGTTCCCCACTATTAACTCACCAGTTTCACCTTCCAAGGGACCAACATTCAACTTAGTGACTTTCATCACTTTTATGGGCGGGATTCTCCCAGCCCTGAGACGGGCCGGAGAATCCCCGCGAACGGGCCACGCCACTCCGATGCTGGCACGCAATTCTCTGCAGAGCAGAGAATCGGCGCCATTGGCACCGGCGTGGTTGGCGTGGCACCGGTTGCGGGCCGCTCTATGCAGCCGGCCCGCCAATTCTCCAGCCCAGATGGACTGAGCGACCGTAAGAAAAGAGCCGAGTCCTGCCTGCGCCGTTCTAACCTGCTCTGAGCCGGCGGGACCTCGTCGTCTAAGGGTCAGGTGGTGGCCTGTGGGTGGGGAAGGGGGGGTCCGACCCCGGGGGAGGCCTCCGATGTGACCTGGCCCGCAATCGGGGCCCACTGATCGGCAGGCCGGCCTCTGTGGCTGGGGGCCTCCTTTCCTATGTGCCCGTCCCTGTAGTCCTGCGCCATGTTGCGTCGGGTCAGCGCATTGAAGGAGGCCACTGCGCATGCGCGCGTTAGTGCCGGCGCCACTGCGCATGTCTTCGTTGGCACCGGCGCAGCTGCGCATGCGCGGATCCCGCGGCGCACAGTTCGCGCCGGGAACTGGAGCGGCGCGAACTGCTCCAGCGCCATGCTGGCCTCCTGTAGGGGCCAGAATTAGTTGTTGGAGCGGCCCGTTCACGCCATCGTAAAATGCGATGCCGTTTATGACGGTGTGGACACTTTGCCGCGGGATTGGAAAATCACGCCCCATGTACCTGTAGAAACTTTTGCTATTCTTCTTGATATTCTGTGCTAGTTTTTTTTTGTAATTTATCTTCGCTCTTTTTATTACCTTTTTAGCATCCCTTTGTTTATGTTTGAAAGTTTCCCAATCTTCCAGCCTGCCACTGGCCTTTGCAATAAAATATAACTTCGTTTTTGTCTTTATAATGTCCTTAACCTCCTTGTTTCGGCATGGATGTTTTTTTACCCCTCTTCCCGTTTTTTCTTCCTCACTGGGATATATTTTAGTTGTGAGGAATTAAGTATCTCCTTAAACAACTGCCACTTCTCATTAGCTGTCCTACCTTTTAGCCCTCCTGCACAGTCTATAAGGGCCAAACCTGTCCTCAAGCCTATGTAATTTCCTTTGTTTAATTCCAGAACACTAGTGTGGGACTCTACATTCTCGCCCTCAAACTGAATCTTGAATTCTACCATACTATGGTGACTACTCCCGAGTGGATCCTTAACTATGAGGCCATGAATTAATTCCTCCTGATTACAGAATACCAAATCGAGAGTAGCCTCCTCCCTTGTTGGTTCCTCGTTGGTTGCTGCTGCTGTTATATATATATATGTTATTGTAAATAAATGTCATTACTTTGTATCCGTAAAACTCATGCTGGATTCTTCGTGGCCCTCACAAAACTCCCACAGTCTAAAGATGTGCAGGTTAGGTGGATTGGTCATGATAAAATTGCCCTTCATGTCCAAAAAATGTTGGGTGGGGCTATGGGGATAGGGTGGAGGCCTGGGCTTGAGTGGGATGCTCTTTCCAAGGGCCGGTGCAGGCTCGATGGGCCGAATGGCCACCTCCTGCACGGTCAATTCTATGATGCTGTTTGGGGACCCATAGATTAATCCTACCAAGGACATCTTCCCTTAATTATTTCTTATTTCTACCAAGACTGATTTGAGATCTTGATCTCCAGTAATTTGTCATGACAGCACTGATCCCTTTCCCCGCCAGCAAGGCTACGCCACCTCTTTTTCCTTTCACCCTATCTTTCTGAAATACTGCGTACCCTTAGATATTCAATTCCCAGACCTGGTCTCCCTGCGTTTCAGTAATCCCCACCAAGTCATAACCTTTTGTTTCTATTTCTGCCGTTAGCTCATTAAGTTTGTTACGGATGCTTCTTGCATTTTGATACAAAGCTTTTAACTTTGTTTTAATGTTAGATTTCCCTACTCTTCTATAATTCCTTGGTGCATAAAAACATTTCCCTGTTCTGTCCCTCACTTTTATTTTGTGGTACCCATCCACCACATCATAGTAATTCACCATTTCAGAATTAGTTCTAGCTGGCCAGGTTTCCAAAGCCTTCGAGGGCAAAAGCTCCCTGGATCCAGAATGTAAGTGACTTTGAGTTTCTCCGTTGGACGCAGCAAACCTGGCTTGCCAGCCCCACTATCTGACTGACCCCTCACCTTTCATGTCCAGGCAATCAGGCTGACTTCTTCTGGGCAATGTCTGTGATGATACACACAGAGCTAAAACATCATAACGTCAGGAGTGGAAACGCCAACTTCCTGGTTTCCTGTGCACTACTGCATCCCACTGCTTTTAACAGGTCAGAACATTAAACTGCAAACTCCCCCCCCCCTCCCCCCTCTCCTCCCCACCCCCTCACTATCCCACCCATTTAGTCATGCTTACAGTTTAAACATTTTTTATTCCATTTTGCTACGATATAAGCCAGAGGACAAAATATGAAACACAAATTACAGTAGATTGTACAGCTATCTAAATTAGAGACGGGCAGTTTTATCTTGTCAAAGTAGATCCTTCTGTCAGAAGGCAAGTTCTGATCAGTTGTTTTAATAATTCTAGGTGCTGCCTTCACCTTTGTCAAAAACTTCAACGAATTCCCAGGAGGAGTTGCAGCAGCTATTTCAGAAGCTCAATTTGAAACACACAAGTCAATCAGGCTCTGATGAACCAGGGCGTTTGTGTGATAAAGCATCGCCATCCTCTAAAATTAGTCCCACTTCTTATGGTGCTGAGAGTGGAACAGATGATGCTGGTTCTGGGACTGATCTCATCAATAATGTGTGTGAAAATGGAAAAGCTGCTGATAGCATTGATAGAGAAGTTCCTGATATTACTGCAGAAGCTGAGGAGAAAACAAGCAATTTAGACTTCTGCTATGAAGCTGAAAGCCCAGATGAGGCGGCCCTTGTGCATGCTGCCCAGGCTTACAATTTCATGTTATTGTCCCGGACCCCTGACCAAGTGACTGTGGAGCTACCTCAAGGAGATGTTCTCGCTTTTGAACTGTTGCACACGTTAGCATTTGATTCAACAAGGAAGAGAATGTCTGTAATAGTCAAACATCCACTCACTAAAGAGATTATCGTGTACACAAAGGGAGCAGATTCTGTCATCATGGATTTATTAGAAGAACCAGCCAGAGGTAACAGAATTTTCCTCGTCTCTCCTTAAAATATCTCTACTCAATCTTGGGCCTTCCTTTTGATCTTGTCTGAACCGTGGAGCGAACCTAATCTTCAGATGGGTTTTTGGAGCCTTCAGGCGATTCCTAAGATGCATTTCACTCGTTTAACAATTACTACTTCTCTGATGTTTCCTATTGTTGCATCCATTAAATTTTAGGGGAAGAGATGGTCAGGAAGTGGTGCACCATAATCGCTCACTTTCAACAGTGCAGGATTCTCTGATTCTGAGGCTAAGCCGTCGTGTTTCACGATGGCATCAACATGGCCTCAGGAGCAGCGATTCTGACCCCTACAGAGGGCCAGCACGGCACTGGAGCGACCCACACCGCTCCAGCTGCCGATGCCAGCGTCAAACAGGCGCCACGAGTCTGCGCATGCGCAGTGCGACCCAATGTGCGAATGCGCAATGCGACCGGCGCGATTGCGCAAATGTGCGGTGGCTCCCTTCTCTGCGCCGGCCCCGACGCAACGTGGCGTAGGGCTACAGGGGCCGGCACGGAACAAAAGGGGCCGCCGGCCCGCCGATCGGTAGGCCCCAATCGCGGGCCAGGCCACAGCGCAGGCCCCCCCCCGGGTCGGACCCCCCTCACCCCCACCCCACCAGGCCGCCCCCGGAAGGATGCACGCTGGGGTCCCGCTGGGGTAAGACCAGACGTGGACGGCACCGGTGGTGGTCGGATTTTTTTTATGGCTGCTCGGCCCATCCCGGGCAGAGAATCGCCAGGGGGGCGTGCGTAGAGTGGCCCCCGACCCGCACCGCGCTCTCCGGAGAATCGGCAGACCAGCGTCGGGGCGACGTTGCGCGCTTCTCCGGCCCGGCCTGGACTGAGAGAATCCCGCCCAGGAATTTTTCATAAATTACTTTGATTTTCACCTCTCTTGATCTCTTTCAGGCTCCCAGTCCATGCGTATTTTGTATGGATTATTGACCTTGAGTCTCCAGGACTGTGCCTAATTTGAGAGAAGAAAATGGGCTTTTACCTTTGAATCAGAAAAATAAAATAATTTTGTGGTTTCTTCTTCAAAGAAGTCTTGTTGCAATGGTATGAGACTACATGGCGCACTGGGCACAGTTTTTGTCTCCTTACTTAAGGAAGTATATACTTGCCTTTGGAACATAGAAATATAGAAAATAGGAACAGAAATTCCTCATTCAGCCCTTCAAGCCTGGTTCACCGTTCAATGCGATTATTGCTGATCCTCAATCTCGATGCCATACTCCCACGCTCTCCCCATACTCCTTGACACCTTTAGAGTTTAGAAATCTATCTGTTCCGTTCTTAAATATGTTCAGTGACTCGATCTCCACAGCCTTCTGTGGTTGAGAATTCCACAGGTCCACCACCCTGAGTGAAGAAATGCCTCCTCATCTCAGTCCTAAATGACCCACCCTGTCTCCTGAGACTGTGATGCCTTTTATGCCCGCCCCTCCCCCTCGCCAGCCAGAGGAAACAACATCACTGCATCCCGTCTGACCAGCCCTGTCAGAAGTTTATAATTTCCAATTAGATCCCCTGTCATTCTTATAAATTCCACTGAATACAAGTCTAGTTGAACCAAGCTCTCCTCATATGACAATCCTGCCATCCCAGGAATCTGGGGAACCTTTGCTGTACTCCCTCTATGGCAAGTACACCGTTTTTTAGGTAAGGAGACTAAACCTACACACACAACCCCAGGTGTGCTCACACCAACCCCTGTACAGCTACATTAAGCCATCCTTTCTCATGTACTCAAATCCTCTTGCAATGAAGGCCAATATATCATTTGCCTTCCGAGCTGCTTGCTGTACCTGCATACTTGCTTTTAGTGTCTCGGAGCTGACAAAGTTCTCCAGATTGCCATCTGAGGAGAAATTGTGTAGAATGTTTAGAAAATGAGAGGTGACCTCTTTGAAAAGTGCAATATTCTGAAAAAGCACATTCTGACGGGCTATATTCCCTGACACGTGATTCTAGAACTCAGGGCCATAATCTCAGGATAATGGGTTGGCCATTTAGGACTGAGAAGAAATTTCTTCACTGAGTGGGTTGTCAATCCTTGGATTTTTCTCCTCAATGGATTGTGGATGCTCAGTTGTTGAGTGTATCAATGAATGAGATTAAATGCTTTTGAACATTTAAGAGAATCAAGGGATATGGCGATAGAGCAAGAAAGTAGAGTTAAAGTAGATCAGCTGTTACCTTATTACATAGTGGTGTCATGCAAGAGTGCCTTTAAGAAATGGATGTGTAAGCAATGTACCTTTAAGAAAACAGTGATGTCAGAGAGTGGGTGGAGCTCAGCTCAGTTCAGCCATTTTGAAGTTTCAGTTTTGAAACGTGCCTAGCTGGTTTTGCTGAGAGCAGTTTAAAAGTGCCTGGCTGTTTTGCTGTGAGCTGATTTAAAGGAGAAAGCCAGTTTGAGACAGCAGCTTGAGAAGTTCTGGTTTGCTGTGAGCTGATTAAAAGGAGAAGGCCAGTTTGAGACAGCAGCTTGAGAAGTTCTGGTTTTGAAAAGAGCTGGGTGTGTGCCTGTGTTTTGCAGTGAACTGGATATCTGCCATGAAAGACTATCTCTGGATCATTTGGGTGATTTAAACTTATAATAGTGAAGCCTTTAACCTGATATAATTTTGTTTAAAGGTGTTAAGTCTCTTGGAAGTTTGAAGGAACATTTTAAGGAATTATTTACTGTTGCAATATTTTCTTGAGTTATCTTTGAAGTAAGGGGTGTGAAGAGATCCAATGTTTACTAAGATGTTAAGTTGAGTTCATGGAATAAACAGTGTTTTGTGTTTAAAAACCCACGTGTCCATAATTGTAATCCCACACCTAGGGAAAAAGCCGTGTGCTAGGAAAAGCAACAATCCATTCAAGGGAGAGGCTGGTTGAACTCCATGATACATTTTGGGGTTCTGAAAATGCCTCGCCCATAACAACTGGGGGCTCGAGGGGGATGAAAGTCTATCTATTGGATTGGCTTTTGTGAACTTAAAGACAGTGAAGGATTGTTGCTTTTCTGGTGTGTATTTTAGTTTAAGTGGGGAGAGTGTTGTGAACAATGGCTCTTTCAGAGCTTTTGAGGGTGGAGAATGTCACACGTAGTACTTTACGGACCGAAACGAAAAGCAGACTGTTAGATTTGGCAAGAACATTGCAGTTAACATTACCTGACAAAATGCGAAAAGATGAGGTAATTATGGCGGTGGTTAAGCATTTAAAGTTGCCTGAGATCGAGTTTGACTCATTGAAAATGGGAAAAAATTCAGTTGCAAATTAAACAAATGGAACATGAGAAAGAACTAAAGCGGCTGCCATACTAGAGTGAGAGAGAGGAAAAGGAAAGAAAAAGAGAGAGAGAGGAAAAAGAAAGAGAAAGGGAGAGAGAGGAAAAAGAAAAGGAGCGAGAAGAAAGGAGAAAAGAAAGAATAGCCCTAGCAGAACAAAAGGAAAAAGAAAGGGAGATACAGATCAGGTAAAAAGATAAAGAGAGGGAATTTGAACTTCAGAAAATGGCCATGAAACATGAAAATCAGTTAAAATTGGCAGACGTAAAGGGAAACGTACAGTTGGATGATAGTGATGAGGATAGTGAGAAAGAGCGTCATAGTCAAAGACGTGGTGAGGATCTATTTAAATATGTCCAAACATTGCCAAGGTTTGACGAGAAGGAAGTGGAAGCCTTTTTCATTTCATTTGAGAAGGTAGCTAAAAAAAAAAAATGGCCACAGGACATGTGGGTGTTACTGATTCAAACAAAGCTGGTAGGTAGAGCTAATGAAGTATTTGCATCACTACCGGAGGAGGTATCTGGAACGTATGAAGAGGTGAAGAAATCCATCTTAAGTGCATATGAGCTAGTGCCTGAAGTTTACAGACAAAGGTTTAGAAATTTAAGGAAAGAATTTGGTCAAACATGCATGAAAGGCTCAAACAGAGTAATTTTGATAGGTGGATAAGGGCTTTGAAAATAGACCAAACGTATGAACCTCTCAGAGAAATTTTGGAGGAGTTTAAAAATTCAATTCCTGATGTAGTGAGAACTCATGTGGAAGAACGGAGGGTTAAAACTGCGAGATTAGCAGCGGAAATGGCAGATGATTAGGAATTAGTTCATAAATCAAAGATTGGTTTCCGACATCAGTTTCAGCTGGTGAGGGATAGAAACTGGGGACATGAGAAATACTCAAGTGGTAAAGGTAAAGGTGATCTGATGGGAGACAATAAAAAGAGTGTACCTCAGATTTAAAAAGACATCCAGGAGGGTGGAAAAGAAATGAAAAGTTTCAAATATTTTCACTGTAATAAACTAGGCCATGTAAAGTCACAGTGTTGGTGGTTGAAGAAAAGCACTGGGAAGGCTGACATGGTAAAACAGGATAAGACAGTGGGATTTGTTAGAGTAGTAAAGGAAAGCCCAAGGGAAGCGAAGGAGGTGCAAACGATTGTACAGCCTGTTTAATAAGTAATTGTTAAGAAGGTGCCAGATGTCTTTAAAGAATTTACTTGTCTGGGGAAAGTTTACTCATGTGTATCAGGAGGAGCAGGTAAAGAAGTTACAATTTTAAGAGATACAGGGGCTAGTCAATGTTTAATGGTAAAAGATGAGGAATTATGTAGTTTGGGAAGAATGTTGCCAGAAAAGGTGATGATATGTGGAATTCAGGGTGAGAGGAGTAGCGTTCCATTATATAAGGTAAGGTTGGAAAGTCCAGTAAAGAGTGGTGAAGTGGTAGTAGGAGTAATTGATAAAATTGGAATACAGTTTATCTTGGGTAATGATATAGCTGGATCGCAGGTGGAAGTGATGCCTATTGTGGTTGATAAGCCAGTGGAAAAGCAGTCAACTGAAGTGTTGAAGGACGAATATCCTGGGATTTTTCTGGATTGTGTAGTAACAAGGTCGCAAAGTCACAGGTTAAGACAAGAGGAGAAATCAAAGAGTGAAGATGAAGTTGAAGTGCAATTATCAGAAACGATTTTTGATCAGATGGTTGAAAAAGAACAAGAACAGGTGGAGGATGAGGCGGCTAGTTTTAGTTCAGGAAAATGGGCGGAGGTACAACAGAAAGATGTAGAAATACAATGAATATATCAGAAATCATATGCGGAAGAGGAATCTGAGGGTATACCAGAGTGCTATGACCGTAAAATGATGTCTTGATGAGAAAATGGAGACCTGTACATATGCAGGCAGATGAAAAGTGGTCAGAAGTTCATACTGCCGGTAGGGCATAGAAAGGAGGTGTTGCGAGTGGCACATGAGGTACCAGTGGGAGGTCATTTGGGGATAAGGAAAACTCAAGCTAAAATCCAGAAACATTTTTATTGGCCTGGACTTCATAAAGATGTAGTTAAATTTTGTCAATCATGTCACACATGTCAAGTGATAGGGAAACTTCAGGCAGTATTAAAATCAGCGCCCTTAATACCCATTCCAGCATTTGAGGAACCTTTTACAAGGGTCCTAATCGATTGTGTAGGACCGCTTCCTAAAACAAAAAGTGGGAATCAATATCTTTTGACTAATGGATGTGTCCACTAGTTTCCAGAGGCCATTCCAGTACCTAATATTACAGCTAAAAGGATTGTGGAGGAGTTACTTAAATTCTTTACTAGATATGGACTACCCACAGAAATTCAATCAGATCAAGGAATGAATTTTACTTCAAAGTTATTCAAAGAAGTTATGGATAGCTTAGGAATAAAACAATTTAAATCAACTGCATACCATCCAGATCGCAGGGAGCGTTAGAAAGGTGGCATCAGACATTAAAGACAATGTTGAGGGCGTATTGTCAAGATTATCCAGAGGATTGGGATAAAGGAATCCCATTCGTATTGTTTGCAATTAGGGATGCACCTAATGAGTCTACCAAATTTAGTCCTTTTGAACTAATTTTTGGTCATGAGGTAAGAGGACCACTTAAATTGATGAAGGAAAAATTGGTGGGTGAGAAATTGGAGATTACATTATTGGATTACGTGTCAAATTTTAGGGAACGATTAAATAAAGCAGGTGAATTGGCTAGACAACATTTGGAAGTTGCACAAAATGTGATGAAACGGGTAGCGGACAAGAAATCCAAAGTTTGTAGTCTTGCCAGTGGAGATAAAGTTTTAGTATTGTTACCAGTGGTAGGTGAACCTTTAAAAGCAAGGTTTTGTGGATCTTATCAGATTGAAATTAAATTAAGTGAAGTGAATTACGAGGTAAAAACACCAGATAGAAGGAAGACTCACTGAGTGTGTCATGTGAATATGCTTAAAAGGTACTTTGAAAGGGAAGGAGAGAAAAAGGATGAGGTTTTAATGATTCTAACTCAAAGTGACGAACCAAATCCAGATGACTGTGAATTTGACATACCTCAAATTAAATTGGAAAATGAGGATGTTCTTAAAAATTGGGATGAATTGTGAAGTTACCTTCTAGAGGAAAAACGAACTGACCTGAAAGAGTTATTGATATCACAAGGGCAAGTTTGTGGAGATAAATTGGGAAGTACTAAAATGGCTATACATGATGTAGATGTGGGAAGTGCTGTTCCTATCAAACAACATCCATATAGACTTAACCCTTTAAAATTGGCACAGGTTAACAGAGAGATTGAGAGTATGCTGAAGAATGGCATAATTGCAGTGGGTTGCAGCCAATGGAGCTCACCCACTTTAACAAAATGCAGTCCTGGATGCAATTGAGAGCAAAACAGCGGAATCCAACCCCTGTAATCAATTGTGAACTTGGTGTGTGAGCATGTGCGATGAAACACAAAATCACTCCCGCACTGAGAGCAGATGAACGGCCAGACGGTACCCAGCGGTTGTGTGTGAAAGTTCGAAAGTTGAATGCAGTTACAAGAACAAACTCTTATCCTATCCCGCGTTTGAAGAATTGCATTGAGAAATTGGGACAATCTGCTTTTATTTACAACTTCCAGACATGGAAAGAACATTTAAAACATCTAATGGAGTTCTTCGATCGACTTCAGGTGGCGAGTTTGGTGATGAACCTAGCCGAACATGAATTTGGAGAAGCCCGAATCACTTTCCTTGCGGAGTTTTCGATACCTGCAAGACAAAGGGAAATAATGCGATCTCCTAGCATGAATGAATTTGATCGACCCTTTGTGCAACAGATTTGTGGCGTGATTACTCCACTGATGGAATTGCTGAAGAAACCTAAGAAATTTCAATGGACAGCGGACTTTCAACAGGCATTTGACTGCCTGAAAGCTGTGATCACCAATGCTCCTGTATTGGAGAATTGCAAGGGGCTCTGTGGTCAGTTTGAACTAAAGTATCTGATTCGGAAGGGAAATGCCGAGGAGTAGAGGAATGGATGGATCGTGCAGAGACTTTGTTCAAAGAGACTGTCAATCGAGAAGGATTTCGGTTGGAGGAAGATGAACAAAGAAAAATTGACTATATTATTATACCTGTTTGCATTTGTTTTTTTAAAAAACGAAAAGGTATATTTAGTGTGTACATTTCTTAGTGGATGGTGCAAAAGTGAAAAATGAAACCATCTTGAAGTTGATGGTTTATTTTTTTTTCTTGGGGGGGAGATGTCATGCAAGAATGCCTTTAAGAAATGGATGTGTAAGCAATGTACCTTTAAGAAAACAGTGATGTCAGAGAGTGGGTGGAGCTCAGCTCAGTTCAGCCATTTTGAAGTTTCAGTTTTGAAAAATGCCTGGCTGGTTTTGCTGAGAGCAGTTTAAAAGTGCCTGGCTGATTTGCTGTGAGCTGATTTAAAGGAGAAGGCCAGTTTGAGACAGCAGCTTGAGAAGTTCTGGTTTTGAAAAGAGCTGGGTGTGTGCCTGTGTTTTGCAGTGAACTGGATATCTGCCATGAAAGACTATCTCTGGATCATTTGGGTGATTTAAACTTATAATAGTGAAGCCTTTAACCTGATGTGATTTTGTTTAAAGGTGTTAAGTCTCTTGGAAGTTTGAAGGAACATTTTAAGGAATTATTTACTGTTGCAATATTTTCTTGAGTTATCTTTGAAGTAAGGGGTGTGAAGAGATCCAATGTTTATTTCAGATGTTAAGTTGCGTTCATGGAATAAACAGTGTTAAAAACCCACATGTCCATAATTGTAATCCCACACCTAGGGAAAAAGCCGTGTGCTAAGAAAAGCAACAAATCCATTCAAGGGAGAGGTTGGTTGAACTCCATGATACATTTTGGGGTTCTGAAAACGCCTTGCCCATAACAGTGGTGACGGCTCAAGGGGGACATATAACCTACTCACACTCCTATTTCTTACGGCATCATGATTTAGAAAATGAAAATCAATTTTACAGTCTGAATGTAGGTACCCTTGAATGATTTGAAACTGCGAGACTGAAGGATCCCATTTGCACTGTGGTTTATATGTATAGCACCTTTGCAGATTTGGACATGTGCAGACCTTGTGTCGCTGAGAAAGACACGCTTCGTGGACGAACAATCCCACCCGTTGTATTTTCGCCAGTTATTTGTGGTTCCCACCGCTTGCCAATGGGATTTCCCATTGAAGCCACCACATGCCGCTGAGAAACCCATTGGCTAGGTGTGCTGCCAGCCGGAAATGAAAATCCCAGCGGCTGGGGAATTGCGGCTTCACATCTCCAGGGACCCGGGTTCAAATCCGGCCTCGGGTGACTGTCTGTGTGGGTGTGGAGTATGCACTTCTCCCCGTGTCTGCATGGGTTTCCTTCAGGTGCTCCAGTTTCCTCCTACAATCCAAAAATGTGCAGCTTAGGTGGCCGTGATAAATTGCCCCTTCGTATCCAAACGATTAGGTGAGGTTACTGGGATAAGGTGGAGGCATTGGATTAAGTAGGGGGCTCTTTTCAAGGGCCAGCATACTCGATGGGCTGAATGGCCTCCTTTTGCACTGTAGATTCTATGATTCTATCGATCGTACAGATTGCTCAAGTCTTGAAATGTATTGACCCATGACTCTGACTTCTTGCCCCAAGCCATCCACTGCGGACGTCACCCGTTCACTGTTGGCCTGGGTACCACGCATTGTCAGTAAAATCTCCCCCACCTGAAGGAAGTTGGATTCCTCCAGCTGCACTTGCAGGCGCTGGAACGTCGCTGACATCCCCTCCTGTAAATCCTGGCTCAACCAGTGATGGTCACAGGAAACACTGTAGCACAGTCGTTAGCACAGTTGCTTCATAGCTCCAGGGTCCCAGGTTCGATTCCTGGCTTGGGTCACTGTGCGGAGTCTGCACGTTCTCCCCGTGTCTGCGTGGGTTTCCTCCGGGTGCTCTGGTTTTCTCCCATAGTCCAAAGATGTGCAGGTTAGGTGGATTGGCCATGCTAAATTGCCCCTTAGTGTCCAAAAAGGTTAGGTGGGGTAATTGGGTTATGGGGATAGGATGGAGGCGAGGGCTCTTTCCAAGGGCCAGTGCAGATTTGATGGGCCAAATGGCCTCCTTCTGCACTGTAAATTCTAAGTTTCTATGAATCATACCTTTCAGAAGTGCAGCACCTGTTCGTCGACACCTGTTTCCTGGGATTGGGTCGCCCTCCCCTGCCACTCCCTCGTAGTTGCTGCCTCCACCTGATGTGCAGCAGCATGTGCGACGTGCGCTCCAGAAAGTAACCCAGGAGCCTCTTCACTAAAATTCCCCACCGAAGTGATAGTCTCTGCGATGGTGGAGGGTGCAGATGACAACAGTAACAGATTGGCATTCGGGGAACGCTGGGGGTATGGCTTGGGGGCAGCGACCCCGAAAGGCCCGGTCTTGTCTGATAGTGGCCCTGCAAGATGAATGACAAGAGACACGATGAGATCTTGGGAAGGAGTGGTCCGTGGGAAAGGGGTGACTTATGTGCTCCTGGGACATCATTTAACTTTGGGATCTCACTCAGTTGCCGCACCTCTGCTTCCGAAACTGCCCTTTCTTCAGCCTCGTCCTCTGCTCTGCGGAGGTCTGCACTCGCAGTTCTGGCAATTAGGGGCTATCTGTCCTAGAAAACATGTTGGGATACTTGGAAGGAAGTTCTACAGGGAGTTCTATAAGCTGGTGGCATGTGTGTGGAAGGCACCTGGCCAAAGACAATACAGGTGTTGGGGTTTGGTGGAGGGTGAGATGTAAGGGAGATGCAGGTGGGTAGATTTTGGTTGGCCTCTAGGGGATTGGTGGTGATGCGAGGAGTGAGGGACAGTAGTGATACCAGGGTTACAGCGGTGATGACTCAACCCAGGCTGCCCTAAGGAGGTCACTTATTCTTTTGTGGCACTGGGTCACAGTCCTCCTGGTGAGACTGGCAGCACCGACTACCTTTGCCACCTCCTCCCAGGCCCTGTTAACAATGGCGGGCTTGGGTCTCCTGCCCACTCTGTGGAAGATGGTGTCCCTCCTCTCCTTCACCGCATCCAGCGTGCAATTGAGCTCTGATTCAGTAAATCTCAACACATGTCTCCATGGAGCCAGCTTCTTGGCTGGAATGGGAGTGTGTGGGGAATGGAGCGCTTATGCGCAGCTCCAGCTTGTCAGGCTCTCCTTTGCTAATTCCGGCCTCAGCGAATCAGATGGCAACGGGAATGGGAATTGCACCAAATTCATGTGGGCAGAGTGCTGACTATTTGCATGTCCTGACTCGCTTCCCAAATAGCACCCCGACTGGAACGACAACCGCACACAATTCACTCCCAGCAGCAACACTTGGGGCGCATTTCTACCACCATGGATGAATCACAGGAGAAGCCCAAATTGGGCTTCGTGCCGGGCCGATCGTGAGTTACCCGGCTAACGACGCATGGAGCGATCTGGATCACACTCAGACTCATTTAAATATGTGCCATCATCGTGACGTCGCCTTTACCCAGCACTCAGGACTCATAGATCGCACCAAACGGAGAACCCTGTCTCAGATCGATTAAAAATTGTGGCTGAATTCTCCACTTCCAGCTGCCGGCAGTGAGAACTGCAATCAGGCGGAGAATAATTCGCAAGTGAGGAATCATGATTTGCGCCTGGTGCTGATTCCGGCGCCATGCTCCGGTCCCCCGCTGACTGCATCAGCGAGGTTTGAGCCCCGCGCCGGTGGGCCCAAGTGAAACCGTCATTTGACTAGATTTGAATTGTATTTAGCGGGTTAGACTTCACGCTGCTCTCCTCTGCAATGCTCCACCACTCTTAGGCGTACATCTCACAGCCGTGAATTGATGCAATGTGGGGATTGGGCTCCGTGGCTGCTGAGGGGGAGCGAGACACTAAAAACACCTCAAAGATTGTTGGGCTTTCTGAGCAGGTAGCTGCTCGGGGCCAGGGCTTGTCGTGGGGAGGGGGAGCGGGGAGGAGGGGAGTGGGGATGGGTGGGGAGGGGGGGTGGGGCATGGGTGGCGGGGAGGGGTGGGGGGAGGGGGGTTGGGGAGGGGGGGGAAGGGGTTTGGGGAGTGGGTGGGTTGGGGTGGGGGTTGTGGGAGGGGGGTTGGGGAGGGGGGGTTGGGGAGGGGGGAAGGGGTTTGTGGAGTGGTTGGGTGGGTTGGGGTGGGGGGTTGGGGAGGGGGGGAAGGGGTTTGTGGAGTGGTTGGGTGGGTTGGGGGGGAGGGGGTGTTGAGGAGTGGGTGGGTGGGTTGGGGAGGGGTTGTTCGGGGGAGGGGGGTTGGGGAGGGTGCGTGCCAGGGAGGAGAGGGGTGGGCCGGGGAGGGCCAGTGATGGAGCGGGTGCGTGCCGGGGAGGAGAGGGGCGGGGAGGGCCAGTGATGGGGAGGGTGCATGCCGGGGAGGAGAGGGGGGACCGGGGAATGCGAGTGATGGGGAGGGTGCGTGCCGGGGAGGAGAGGGGTGGGGGCGGGGAGGGCGAGTGATGGAGAGGGTGCGTGCCGGGGAGGAGGGGGGGGGGGGAGTGTTGGGGAGGGTGCGTGCGGGGGAGGAGGGGAGGCGGAGGGTTGGGGAGGGTACATGCCAGAGAGAAGAGGGTGGGGGGGGGTTTGGGACAGTGTGTGCCGGGGGGGGGGGGGGGGGGGTAGGGGGGGGGGGGATCCACCTGGCCATGTGCCAGCTGGCAACAGTCGCGACCATGCAGCCCATGGCACCTGGCTCGGGGGGCGAGTATGGCCAATGATGACATGTCGTATATTCCCCCCCACCCCCTGCAGGCCGTTATGTTTGGTTGTCACTGATGCGCGATCAATTACTCTCGAGACAAGGTGAGTCATAACTAATAGGCTTTAATCTGCTAGAACTGTACCCAGCAGCTTCGATACAGAAAGTGAAGGCTGCTGGGACGGCATTGGTTCTTATACTCCGCCTCTCAGGGCGGAGCTATGTACATCAGCCAACGGTAGACTCCTGGGTCTAGCCAATGGTCATGCACCTCTCAGGTACCGCAATACCTGGTATTACCACAGTCACCCAGCGATGTTGGCCTTCGTAGGGGAGCCGCACTTCTACATGTTGCCCTGGGGGAGCTGGAGCAGGAGCGTGCCAGGAGACGGCGGAGGCTGCCGCAGAGGAGCGTGCCGCAGGGAGGCAGGTGGCAGCCACCCAGGCTGGAGGGCCGCCCGCACGACAGGAGGAGGAGGAGGAGGTGGTGGTGGTGCCGCAGCGACGGAGATGCCCGATGAGGCCCCGTGTGTACCGGCCCTGCTCGTCGTACCAGGAGCTTACAGACCGGGAATGCAGGCGGGGACTCCAAATGAGCCGGGAAACCATCGCCCATATCTGCCACCTGATGGCATACCTGGCACCGCGTGGCACTGGGAGAGGACACCCTCTCCCCATCAAGGTTACGGTGACCCTGAACATTTATGCCACGGGATCATTCCAGGTGCCGAGTTGGGACCTGTCCGTCATCTCGCAGGTATTGGTGCACTGGTGCATCTGTGCAGTGACGGACGCCCTGTATGCCATTGCGGACCGCTACATCCAGTTCCCTGTGGACCGGGCCAGCCAGGATGCTCGGGCAGCGAACTTCGCTGCCGTGGCCAGGATGCCCATGGTCCAGGGGGCGATTGATGGGATGCACGACGCCGTGCGGCCACCTGCGGATAACAGGGCCGTGTTCACGAATAGGAAGGGGACCTATTCCATGAACGTGCATGTGGTCTGTGACTACTGCATGAGGGTCCTGCACGTCTGCGCCCGGTACCCGGGCAGTGTACATGACTCATCCGTATTGGCGCAATCATTCACCCCACCACGTTCGAGGGACTCCCCCCCCCCCCCCCCCCCCCCCCCGGCTGAGGGGCTGGTTGCTGGGCGACAGGGGTTACCCGTTGCGGTCGTGGCTGATGATGCCTATACGGAGGCCACAGACTGACGTGGAGAACTGCTACAACGATGCCGATGCAGCGACCAGGGGTGGGATAGAGAGGTGCTTTGGGCTGCTGAAGATGCGCTTCAGGTACCTGCACTGCCCTGGAGGGGCCCTCCAGTACCCGTCAGATAGGGTCGGCTGCATCGTTGTGGTCTGCTGCGCCCTGCACAACATAGCCCAGCAGAGGGGCGATGTGCTGCAGGCAGAGGAGGGGGAAGGGGAGTGTCATAATATCCACTCATGGAAATAATGAGATGCAGACAGGCAGTGATTGACACACAGGATGACCAGTAAGCACACAACACAGTGCAGCCAATCACCAGACAGGACACTACCACTATAAAGCCAGAGGGTATTAGGTTTCCCGCTCTCTCTGGACCCAGCCACTGAGACAGTCAGAGTCCACGAGCTAGCAAGTGCAAACACCATGCGGTAGCGAGTAAGTCTGGTCAGGCTACTAAAAGGTCTCCGGTCAGTTCAGTATAGTGTCGACCCACAGCTGAATATGTATATCAGTTCTATCGTTGAGTAAAACAGTGTTGGATCTTCTCCAGTGTTAGACGTCTGTTTCTAGCTTCCCTGCATCGAGTGCAGTCCACATCGAACCTACCTGCCTAACACATCATGGTACCGGAGTGATACTGATCTTGACGGACCTACCTCGAGTGAATCAGCATTGACCAGCAAGCAGCCATCCGGTGAAATGGAAAACATCCAGCCTCCTCCGCAGCTCCGCATCTCCGGCAACCTCGGCGCCAATTGGAAAATCTTCAAGCAAAAGTTCCTCTTGTACATCGAGGCCTCCGACCTCGAAGCAGCTTCAGATGCCAGGAAGATCGCGCTATTTCTCTCCACCGTGGGGGGCCATGCCATCCACATCTCCAACTCCCTTACGTTCGCTGACGGCGAAGACAAAACAAAGTTCAAAACAGTCCTGCTGAAGTTTGACAGCCACTGCGACATTGAGGTGAATGAGAGCTTTGAACGGTACGTTTTCCAGCAGAGGCTTCAGAGTAAGGATGAACATTTTCAGTCCTTCGTGACCCATCTCCGCATCCTAGCGCAGTCAAGTAACTGACTTGACGGCTGATTCCATGATCCGGGATCAGATCGTTTTCGGGGTCCACTCCGACTCCCTTCGGCAGCAGCTCCTGAAAGTCAAACAGTTGAGCCTCTCTGTCGCTATCGAGACGTGCGTTGTCCATGAGCATGCTAAGAATCGTTACTCCCACATCAGGGCGGCAAAAACTGCAAAGCTGGCCTCCCACGAGGCGGTATGACTGCAGGCCATTGCACAAATGCAGGGCCTGAGCATCGAGGAGAGTGGCCCTTTCGCGCGCTTTTCCCGGGTCTCTGCGCATGCGCACCACGACCGAGTGGACGACGAGCCCGACAGCCCGACTGCGCAGCTGCATACGTCGCCCGAACGCACTGCGTATGTGCGATGGCGCATGGAATGCGCTGACGCCGGCGTCACGGCATGTCCGAATTGTGGCTCCGCCCATTTAAAGCGGCAATGTCCGGCAAAAGGACGCCGGTGTCTACAGTGTGGCAAGCTTGACCACTACGCAGCACTTTGCAGATCTGCTCCACTGCCCAGCAGCCAGCGATCCCAGCTGCGGCGCAGAAGTGTCCGCTCAGTACAACAAGGCATGCCAGATTCCGATCCCGACAGCCCAACAGACCCTGATGCTGAGTGCCTCAAGTCCCCATACCGGGTGGGCATCATAACTACACATGCGTTGCCTTCCACCACAACGGCGAAACACCTCTCGATCCTCAGTGTGGATCCCGACGATGAGTAGTGTGCTGTCTTCACAGTTAACAAGGCTCGCATCCGATTTAAACTGGACACCGGCGCATCAGCGAACCTCATCTCAAAATCTGATCTCGACACCATCCGCGCCAGACCAAGTATTCTTCCACCGGCCTGCCAGCTCCTTGACTACAATGGCAATGCCATAGCTTCCAGTGGCTCTTGTCAACTGGGGGTATCCAATAAGGTGATCAAGGCAACACTGCGGTTTGAAATCGTCGGGCCTGACAGAGCGTCCCTGCTCGGTTCTCGAGCCTGCAAGCTCCTGAACCTGGTTCAGTGAGTCCACACCATGTCATCATCACCGGCGACGGCCTCGTCTGATGGAAACTTGCAAGCCGACATTGATGACATTATCACGCAGTACCACAGCGTATTCGATGGAATGGGCACGCTCCCGTACCGATATAAAATCCTGCTCAAGCCGACGCCACCCCTGTAATTTATGCACCACGCCGGGTGCCGGCACCCCTCAAGGATCGTCTGAAGAAGCAATTACAGGACCTCCAAGACCAAGGCATCATATCGAAGGTCACAGAGCCAACAGACTGGGTCAGCTCCATGGTCTGTGTAAAGAAGCCATCAGGGGAGCTTCGCATTTGCATTGACCGTAACGATCTAAACCGCAACATCGGGCGGGAGCATTACCCAATACCAAAACGTGAAGAGTTGACCAGTGAGATGTCTCATGCCAAATTCTTTACTAAGCTGGACACCTCCAAGGGTTTTTGGCAAATACAGCAGGACGCGTCCAGTCGCAAGCTGTGCACGTTCAACACCCCGTTCAGTCGCTACTGCTACAACCTGATGCCTTTTGGGATCATGTCTGCCTCCAAAGTATTTCACCGCATAATGGAGAAGATGATGGAGCGCATCGAGTGGGTGCGAGTATACATTGACGACATAATTATCTGGTCCACAACGCCCCAGGAACACATCGCTCGCCTCAGGAAGGTATTCCAGAGAATTCATGAACATGGTCTCCAGCTCAACTGGGCCAAGTGCTCATTTGGTCAATCGGATATTAAGTTCCTGGGTGACCACATCTCACAGCAGGGTGTGCTGCCAGATGCCGACAAGGTCTCGGCGATCAACGCCATGAAGACCCCGGAGGACAAGAAGGCGGCCCTCCGCTTCCTCGGGATAGTCAGCTTCCTCGGGAAATTCATTCCCAATATGGCATCCCACACCTTGGCCCTCCGCCATCTCGTCAAGAAGTAGACGGAATTCCAGTGGCTGCCCACGCATGAAGAGGAATGGTGTGAGCTGAAAGCAAAGCTCACCACAGCCCCGGTTCTAGCGTTCTTCGACCCAACCAAGGAAACCAAGATATCGACTGATGCAAGCCAGGACGGCATTGAGGCGGTGCTCCCTCAGCGAGATGACTCCTCGTCCTGGGCTCCAGTGGCATATGCCTCCAGGGCCATGATGCCCACTGAGCAACGGTACGCTCAGATTGAGAAGGAGTGTCTGGGCCTCCTGACAGGGATAGTCAAGTTTCATGACTACGTTTACGGCCTGCCAAAATTCACGGTAGAAACGGTCCACAACTCTCTAGTCCATACAATCCAAAAGGATTTAAATGACATGACACCTCGGTCACAGCAAATTCTTATTAAGCTACGCCGCTATGACTTCGAACTTGTCTACACGCCAGGCAAAGAGCTGATCATTGCAGATGCTGTATCCAGGTCCATTACCACACCTTGTGAACAAAGTGACTTTATCTGCCACATAGAAGCGCAAGTACAGTTGTGTGCCACCAACCTTCCGGCCTCTGACGAACGGGTGGTCCAAATTTGTGAGAAGACGGCCAAGGATCCTCTGCTGCAGCGTGTATTGCAGCACCTTACCAATGGCTGGCAGAAGGGACAATGTCCCCAGTTCTATAACGTAAAAGACGACCTGACGGTGGTGGAGGGTATTCTTCTGAAACCGGACAGGATCGTAATTCCTCAGAGCATGCGGGTTATGGTGCTGGGCCAACTCCATGAGGGTCACCTTGGGGTCGAGAAATGCCGACGCAGACCCCGGCGGTGGTCTATTGGTCGGGCATCAGCCAGGACATTGCCGACACGGTCCTCAACTGCCCCACCTGTCAGAAGTTTCAACCAGCTCAACCCAAGGAAACGCTGCAACAGCACGTGATTGTGACCTCTCCGTGGTCCAAAGTAGGTGTAGACCTTTTCCACGCCAAGGGGCGTGACTACGTATTCCTGGTCGACTACTTCTCCAGTTACCCAGAAGTGGTGAAACTGTCCAACCTTGCGTCGAAGGCGGTAATCAAAGCCTGCAAAGAAACGTTCGCCAGGCATGGGATTCCGCTCACTGTAATGAGTGACAACGGTCCTTGCTTTTACAGCCAGGAATGGTCTGATTTTGCATAGTCCTACAACTTCCGTCACGTAACCTCCAGTCCCCACAACCCACAGTCAAACGGGAAGGCCGAGACAGGGGTCCATATTGTCAAGCAGTTGCTGTGCAAAGCTGCAGACCCAGGCTCCGACTTCAACCTGGCGATGCTGGCATACAGGGCAACCCCACTGTCCACTGGGTTGTCTCCAGTGCAGATGCTCATGAATCGCACTCTGAGGACCACAGTTCCAGCCATCTGTGTTCCAGACCTTGACCACCTCACGGTCTTACAGAAAATGCAGCAGTCCCGGGCCCAACAGAAGGCCACATACGATGCTCATGCCACGGATTTACCTGAGCTGGCTCCAGCCGATCATGTTCGTGTCCAGTTGCCTGAGGGCTGCTGGTCAGCCACAGCTGTTGTGCTCAAACAAGTGGCTCCAAGATCGTTCCTCGTCCGCATGGCTGATGGCTCCCTGCTACGGCGCAACAGACGGGCATTGCGAAGAGTTCCACGCCCGCTACCTGACTGAAGTGCCCCGCCACCTACGATGCTTCCTCCGGACGTACCCGCCATGAGGCCACCGATCTACCAGCAATCCAGCCGGCCCATGCAACCACTGCGATGGCAGCGATCCCGCCTATCCACGTGCAGGTGGCTCCTGATCCACCTCTGCGGCGATCGACAAGAATTCATCGCCCACCACAAAGACTGAACCTGTAGACTGAACTTTTGTACATTTCGTGACTTCATCGATTGCATCTGCACTATCGACACCTTCCAATGTATATACGTTCATTTAGACATCTTTTGTATATAGTCAGGCATATATACATATATATGCACGCACACCTTCGTATTTATTTATCTAAAAATAAAAGGGGGGGAGATGCCATAATATCCACTCATGTATATAATGAGATGCAGACAGGCAGTGATTGACACACAGGATGACCAGTCAGCACACAACACAGTACAGCCAATCACCAGACAGGACACTACCACTATAAAGCCAGAGGGCACTAGGTTTCCCGCTCTCTCGGAACACAGCTACTGAGACACTCAGAGTCCGCGAGCTAGCAAGTGAAAACACCATGCGGTTGCGAGTAAGTCTGGTCAGGCTACTAAATGTTCTCCAGTCAGTTCAGTATAGTGTCGACCCACAGCTGAATATGTATATCAGTTCTATCGTTGAATAAAACAGTGTTGGATCTTCTCCAGTGTTAGAAGTCTGTTTCTAGTTTCCGTGCATGGAGTGCAGTCCACATCGAACCTACCTGCCTAACACATCAAGGAGGAGCAGCAAGACGAGGCGCAGACCTCCCCAGATGAGGAGGAATGGGGGCAATGGTCAGGACAGACGGGTTGGTCATGGACGGGAGGCTGCTCACCGTTACCGGCTGGGCCAGCGGGCATGGGACAGGCTGATAGCCGCCCAGTTCACGGGCTGGGGGGTGTGGGTATCGACGAGTCGGGGCACAGACTGCACATTATGGCACCCACCTACCACCCTTAACCCGCCCACCCAACACCAACCACCCTCAGCCCACCTGCAAGCACACCACCTCTCCATTGCACATCCACCTGCGGCACAACGGGCCGGGCTCACACGGTCGCCGGTGGAAGCGTGTCTACTGGAGGCCATGGAGGATAATGACAACCCGCTCTGCGATGAGCTCTGGGCTCTACATCGTTGGAGAATGTCTGACCCATGGCCACAGTACCACCCTCCACCCGGACGGTCCCTGCATGCGGCCGTGACACTGCAGCGCACGGTCCCGTCGTCTGTCCGGGGGGATGGTGAGGACGACCCGGGGAAGGGGGGGCACACTCACCTGAGGCCGACATTCTATCACCCCTCACACACACACTAGCGCTCACCTCACACCACATCCCCGCACGCATCGGACAGAGCACAAAGGCAGCTTCTGTAGGTGTGAAAATGATTTTAATAACAAACAGTTCATACACGTGTCCAGCCCCTAAACTAATCTGTGCCCTGCACACGTGCCAACTTACTCAGTGTCTAATTTTCTGGCCTTAAGGGCCCTATGACTACATCTAGGTGGTTCCCCAGATGGTACAGCAGAACTGGAGGTGGACTCCTGTGATTTCTGCCCTGTGACTAGGGACTCCTTTAGCGGCCGTTTCCTGGGGCAGCCCAGTCTAGATGGGCCAGGCTGCGGCTCCGGTGACTGGGATGGCGAGCTGCCAGCCTGTCCTGCCCATTGCCCACCAGATGCACCTGGGACAGAAGGGGGGGGAGTCCGAGGTGTTGCGGTGTTCCGGGACCACCCCTATAGGGGGAACCGGAACGGGCCCCAGCACCTCCTCCTCCCTCGGGGTGCCCGATGGCCCCCTGGCCTCTACATGGGTCGAGGATGCGAACGGACCGAGCACCCGATGCCCCCCCGACAAATGACGCTGCCAGTGCTGGAGGCCCGCCCTGGTAGCAACAAGGGTCTGCAAGTTTGCAGCCATGGCGCTCAGGGAGTTGGCCATCCCTGTCTGTGCCTGGGCGACGCCGGCCAGCACCTGGGCAATGGCGCCGATGCCCTCAGCGATGGCCCGCTGAGACTGGGCCATTGCCTGCTGAGACTGTGCCACGCCGTTGAGCACCTCTGCGATCTGCTGCTGGCTCTGGCTCATGGCTGCCTGTGAGAGGGCAGCCATGTCCTGGGCCACGGACGCCGCCTGCACGGAAAGCCCCACACCTTGCATACTGCGACCCATGTCTGCCACTGTCGCACCCATTGCCTCCACCGCGGATGCCACCCGTGCGGTGTCATCCTGGGTGGCACGCATGACCGGCACCACTACCTGCTCCTGCATGCGGGTGGACTCCTCCACCTTCGTCTGCAGCTGCCGCAAGCCGCCCGTCACCCCCTTTTGGTCATCCCTTGGTCCGTGACAGCATTGGGTCTATGGGTGGGTGTGGTAACTCCAGGAACCCGGGATCCATCTGGGCGGCAGATGGTTGCCTGAGTCGGGCTGCCCTTCAACCGCCCGGTCCCTCAGCTGCTCCTGCCTCCACCTGCTGTACCGGGACGGTTGTGTGGTGCGCACCATTTAGTGTCCCAGATGCCTCATCGCTAAAGTGCCCGACCGAGGTGAGTGTCTCTGCGATGGTGGAGGGTGCAGGAGATAGCAGTGACGTAATGGCGTGCTCCTCATCCAACCCAAAGTCCGGGGTCCCCTGGAGTGGTGATTCCTGTCCATCTGTCCCCTGTGTGTGGGTGTCGTGTGCGTCAGTGTCCTGTGTGTTAGGGTCCTGTGTGTCGGTGTCCTGTGCATCAGTGTCCTGTGCATCAGTGTCCTGTGCATCAGTGTCCTGTGCGTCAATGTCCTGTGCGTCAATGTCCTGTGCGTCAGTCTCCTGTGCGTCAGTGTCCTGTGTTTTAGGGTCCTGTGTGTTCAGGTCCTGTGTGTTCAGGTCCTGTGCGTCAAGTGTCCTGTGCGTCGGTGTCCTGTGCGTCGGTGTCCTGTGCGTCGGTGTCCTGTGCGTCGGTGTCCTGTGCGTCGGTGTCCTGGGCGTCGGTGTCCTGGGCGTCGGTGTCCTGTGCGTCGGTGTCCTGTGCGTCGGTGTCCTGTGCGTCGGTGTCCTGTGCGTCAGTGTCCTGTGCGTCGGTGTCCTGTGCGTCGGTGTCCTGTGCGTCGGTGTCCTGTGCGTCGGTGTCCTGTGCGTCGGTGTCCTGTGCGTCGGTGTCCTGTGCGTCGGTGTCCTGTGCGTCGGTGTCCTGTGCGTCGGTGTCCTGTGCGTCGGTGTCCTGTGCGTCGGTGTCCTGTGCGTCGGTGTCCTGTGCGTCGGTGTCCTGTGCGTCGGTGTCCTGTGCGTCGGTGTCCTGTGCGTCGGTGTCCTGTGCGTCCGTGTCCTGTGCGTCCGTGTCCTGTGCGTCCGTGTCCTGTGCGTCAGTGTCCTGTGCGTCAGTGTCCAGTGCGTCAGTGTCCTGTGCGTCAGTGTCCTGTGCGTCAGTGTCCTGTGCGTCAGTGTCCTGTGCGTCAGTGTCCTGTGCGTCAGTGTCCTGTGCGTCAGTGTCCTGTGCGTCAGTGTCCTGTGCGTCAGTGTCCTGTGCGTCAGTGTCCTGTGCGTCAGTGTCCTGTGCGTCAGGGTCCTGTGCGTCAGGGTCCTGTGCGTCAGGGTCCTGTGCGTCAGGGTCCTGTGCGTCAGTGTCCTGTGCATTAGGGTCCTGTGCGTCAGGGTCCTGTGCATCAGTGTCCTGTGCGTCAGTGTCCTGGGTCGGCTGCAATGGGGGCCTGGTGCTGTGGCTGCCCTCCTCGTCGCTGGGTGTGGCCCACTGGCGCCGCCGCACTTGCACTAGATGCGGGCAGTGTCCGCCTGGTGCTTCGGGTCTGTTCCTGGCTCGTGGCTGCCCTGGAACGTCCTGGGGGCATTGTATGCCTGATGGGCCGTTCTGTCCCCCCTTCCCCCATATTCCCCCTCCCTCATACCCCATATCACCCTTCCCCCATATCCCCTTCCCCATATCCCCCCTTCCCCCATAACCCCCTTCCCCCATATCCACACATATCCCCCCTCCCCCATATCCCCTTTCCCCATATCCTCCTTCCCCCCCCATATCCTCCTTCCCCCATATTCCCCCTTCCCCCATATTCCCCCTTCCCCCATATTCCCCCTTCCCCCATATTCCCCCTTCCCCCATATTCCCCCTTCCCTCATATTCCCCCTTCCCCCATATCCCCTTCCCCCAT
Source organism: Scyliorhinus torazame (assembly GCF_047496885.1). NCBI lineage: Eukaryota > Metazoa > Chordata > Chondrichthyes > Carcharhiniformes > Scyliorhinidae > Scyliorhinus > Scyliorhinus torazame. Next base: position 277,087,234 of record NC_092713.1, on the reverse strand, counting down.
ATTCCCCCATATCCCCCTTCCCCATATCCCCCCTTCCCCCATATCCCCCATAGTCCCCTGGGAAGGGGCATATGGGGGAAGGGGGGATATGGGGGAAGGGGGAAAGGGGGGCAGGCAGTGGGGGGGTCTTACTTGGTGCTGTGGGTGGCCATTTTGCCGGGTCTCCAAGGGGGGGGGGGGCGTCTTTTGTGCGGCGCGCGGGTCCGTCTCGGGTGACGCCGTCGCAAATGGCATCACGCCGCTACTAGCCCATTCCCGGCTGGAGAATTCGCAACGTTCCGGGGGGCCCGACGCGGAGTGATACGCTCCGTTTTTGGTGCCGGGTTCGGGCCATCGAGCCGATTCTCGGAGAATCCCGCCCATAATATTTTAGATTTAGAAAGGAACTGGGAAAACGCAAACAAATTGCTCTCTTGCAAAATGTTCAAATACTAGGCGACGGGAGTAGATGGTTGTGAAAATACATTGGAGCTTTGAAGTCATAAGCTTTTCGAGTCTGAGGGCCTCTTCCTTGCCCTGAAAATACTTCATTACTATTAGGACAGTCTAATCTTTTCAATTTTGCGACATTGGTCAGACATGGTACTGCTCCCAGGGTTATTGATTACATAAACATGTTCGACTTTTGCAAAGGGTTGAAGCAGTCTCTGGGGTTAAGCTGTAAGAAAATGTTTGCTCTTTTTTCCTGAGACTGTGATTTCTGTTATGAAGTTCGACATTGAAATCCAACGCACATGTCTGACAGATTGTCTTTTCTTTTCCCACTTGTTTCTTTGACAACCTCTAAGATGAAAAGCAACAAAGGAAAATAATGAATGAAACACAAAAGTATCTGGACTTGTATGCAAGTAATGGTCTCCGAACACTGTGTATTGCAAAGAAGGTAAAATATGGGCTCTTAAGCTTATGTTAACACTGCACTGCAGTTACTGTGAAAAGTCCCTAGTCGCCACATTCCAGCGCCTGTTCGGGTACACAGAGGGAGAATTCAGAATTCTCAGCTGCTACGGGAATTGAACCCACGCTGCTGACCTTGTTCTGCATCGCAAACCAGCCCACTGAGCTAAACCACATAGCACCTTTAAGTTAGAAAAAGCCTCAAAGTGCTCCACAGAGACACAGGCCACAAAACCAAGCTCTCTATCGCTATAATCTGATCGCAAGGCTGTAACATGGGAATACTGTGTCTGCAGAGTGGGCAAATCATAATGTGGCACCACCTCCAATAATAATTTGATTCACATTCTGCGATTGTGAACTGTACAAGTCCAATTAACACCCTCTCTTAAACACTCCCAGCTGAGAGTGCATTCAGCTACATGAGGGACCCGCCCCTATCATCATTTAGAAGACCAACCATCCAACTTCCTGGTGAGATGCTTTTAACTTGGCTTTGCTGCTGCAGAGTTAGTGGAAGAGAAGTGTGATTTGGAAATGAAGCACAGGCAGAGAAAAGGGGAAATGGTGTGCAGAGGGAGGGGGAGGAAGAAGAGATGACCCCTCTGTTGATGACCTATCCATAAGTTGATGAGTTTCCAGCTACTATGTCGTTCATACATCATCAAAAACAAGGAAAGAAATGTGCATCGTTATAGCTGGTGTTACACTGCCATAACATTACACTCTGTTAACTCTTAGGAGGCTCCCAAATAGCAAGAATTATTTAAAACATTCATGAGACTTCAGGTTCTAGTTAATATTTTTACCCTCTTACGCTAGATATATTTTTTCATCAATATTCTGATTCTAACTTTATTTCGTCTGTGCCTCTTAATTTTGTTTAGGTCTTGAGTGATGATGAATACAAAAAATGGGCTAGTTTGAGGCATGAAGCAGAGACCAGTATTGTCGACAGAGAAGCATTGATTCTAGAGACTGCACTGCAACTGGAAACAAATCTAAAATTGTTAGGTAATTTCCTTGATTCTTATTAAATGCATGGATCCACATTGCCAGTGGCTTGGTTTGCCAATTAAATTTGCTTTAGCTAATCTCTCAATGCATGGTAAACTTATGAATGGCCTCATTGCAATACTGGGTTGGATTCTTCGTCACCCTCTGGTGCTCCCGATCCTGCTGACGGGCGGCATCGATGTTCGCGCCCCGTGCCAGGTGGAGGATGTAAATCGGTCAAATTGACCCACTTGTATCCTATTAACCGATAAACTGGATTCTCCAGCCCTGTGTTAATCTCGAGACCTCTGGGCCGGGAATCATACGGGTGAGAATTGATGCAGTTATTCCCAGCGTGGCCCTGGCACGGTGGGCTTTGCGGTGGGTCAAGGAGTTAATTCTTTCAGGGTGTTTCCTCCAAAGTCCATTGGAGGCCCTCCCTTCCCCCCCCCCCCGACAGTGCAATCCCTGCCCACCCCCTCAGAGATCCCCCATAAGAGAGACCCCCACCAGAAAACCTCTCATTTCAGAGACCCCAAGAGCTGTGATTTATGTGGGGAATTCTGGTGGGAGTATCTTAATGGGGGGTTTCTGGTGGTGTCTCTATTACGGGGGACTTTCTGGTGGGGGTATTTGCAATGGGGGTCTCTGGTGATGGATCAGTGGGTGGGTCGGGTCACCCTCATATTGTGGGGGGGGTGACTCAGATAATTCCATGGTTCCATGGTGGGAGGGGTTGGAATTGCATTGCGTGGGTGTGGGGGGCAACTGCTTTTCCTCGCTATCGGGCCCGATAGAGGAATTCAAGAGGGAACCCCTCTCATTCTCCGCCATGTATAAATTTGCATGGCAAGGGATAGTGAATTGCTTCTGAATTCTCGTTCCCAGTGCGAGCGCAAATCAGGGGCGATTCATTTCCGGCGGGATTCTCCGTAGCCCGACGTCAAAACCGTGTTCGCCGATTGCGTGGAGATTGGACTCCAATGCCGAAATCGGGGCCAGCACCGTTTGATGCCGGCCCACCATGCTCTGCCACCTCCAAAGTGGCATCATCATGACCGTACCCTTTCAGCGCGTTGGTGCATCATCGGCTGGCCCACCCTTGTTGCCCCAACAGCGCCGGACACGTGTGGCCTGAGCTGGCATGCTGGCTGCGGACTGTGTCCAGCACCGCCACACTCGGCCGGGATCCGTGCCGCTGGCCGGGGGGGGGGGGGGCTGCTATCTGCTAGGGCTGGAGGAACTGATGGGGGGTGGCTACTGGGTGGGCTGTGGGGTTACAGTTGTACAGCGCGCCCGGTGCAGGTCATCAGCCGAGCACATGCGGGGCCTGGGACCCAGCTATTCTCCGCCTGTTTTCGGCGTGATCCGCAGACGTTTCATGCGGCGTCGGTGCTAGCCCCTTACTGGAATTGGTGAGAGGGTCGTGACGATTTGCTGGTCGTGAAACACACCGGCGCTGGCACTTAGCCACAGAAATGGAGAGTTCCACCCATGGTCTTCCAAATGGAGAATCCAGCCACTATCTTTTAACTTGTGTGACCAAATTGCAGCTAGTGACTTTCCAATTCAACTACCACAGAAAACCCTATCAAATTATGACACTATGCAGGTTTGAGTACATCAAGAGGAGTCCAGCATCAATACATCCACTTTATATACATCGTAGAATAATTTTGCCAATATCAGCTAGCGTAAGGAACAATTCCTGCTGCAAATGAATAAAAAGATGGATAAACATCTGTTTGATAAACTCATTCTTGGATATAGAAACACATTCATCGAACAAAACTTAACCTGCATTCATTGCGAACGATTCTGATATTTTGCAGCAGGTCACAGAATTGGCAACCTTCTACTGTAGAGTTTAAATGGTCCTCAGCAAGATGCACTCTCCATCTTCAATCTGCTACAATTTATTCAGTGCTAATGAGGTGGTCTCCCCGACTGTGAGAAGTCCAAATGCAGATTGGGCGGCCGCTTTGCGTGACCCCTTCATTCAGCCCGCGAGCATGACTGAGAGCTTCCAGTTGTTTGTTGATTAATTGTCCACTGGCTCCCGCCCTGAGCTTTGTGTCCTTGGCCCCTGCAGTAATCCAGTGAAGCTAACTGCGAGCTTAAGGAACAGTACCTCAACTAGACACTTTACAGCCTTCTGGACTCGACACGCAGTTTGCCAATTTTTGATTCTCCATTTTGTTTTCATTTTCTTTATTGGTTTTAGCTTTACTCTCTTGTTTCCTTCTCTTTATTTTATTTTCTTTTTTTCACTTTCAGGTGCAGCGGTTCATAATTCTTACATTCACACCACCTCCTTACATAACTTTTGTTTATTTAGCCCATCATCTCATCCTTTGGCCTTGCACCATCAGTTTTTTTGTCACTTAATCTCTTCTGCTTTTCTCCTTATTAATAACATTCTCATTTATTATTTTCTCCTCCCCCGCTCCCCACACCTTTCCTTGTCTCTGTACTCACTTAAAACCTGTTACATCTCTAACTTTTGCCAGTTCTGACATAGGGTCATCAATCTGACACGTTGGCCGGTATTGTCCAGCTGTTGGGATACTTTTTTCCCGCTTGCGGCACATCCCCGCCCACGGGTTTCCAACGCAATCCTCCATTTATATGTTCCTGATTTGAGTGGTTGTGGCAGACATTTTTCTCATCACTTTAATAGCATTGTTAAGTCAGGCTTTTTATTCCTCAGTTTCACTCAACAATAGTAAAGCAGCCAAACATGTTTAGCTGTCATCTGAAATCCTAATTCATCAGTGCTGAAATACCATTCACATGTGTTTTTGAGCTTCATACCCCAGCAAAAATTACATGAACTGTTTTGTTTGAGAAATAGGAATTTATTTTACTTGTGGCACATGGTGTCAGTATTAATGACTGCCAGTTGGATAACGTTCCTTCTTTGTTGTGCCAACAAGGCAGCTAAGTCCAGTCTCAGATGAATTTGTACCAGTTTGTCATCTTCAATACTAGTCATCATTGGCTGATAGATGAAACTAATGTCCTTCTCAATAAGATTAGGCTCAATCTCTATCCCCTTTATCCTCCAGGAAAAGCACTTTATCTTCTGGCAATATTATATGACCACTTTGAACCAGATACTGAATCTTAGGTACTTTAACTCAAATAATGAAATAGCAATCGAATAATGCAGGGCACTCATTCAAAACTGTTGGCACGTTGCATTATAACAAAATTTACTCTGATTTTGTAGATTTTGTACTTCTGTTTCTTATTGATGAGGTCATCTTGAACCTGTTGTCAACACTGCGTCCTGAAACGTGACATTTAGTCGGCTGGTTCTGTTGCCAGCAGCACTCATTCTGACTTTTTGTTTTCCCCATTTGAGAAGTAAGGAATTCTTATCAGATAGCTGCGTGTAGTTAGACACAGCTGGCATTTGGCTTTCCCAGCTCAGAAATGTGTATACTCAAATCTGATTAAAATTGATCTGCAGTACCTGAACATGTTGGGTGGGATTCTCCGATGCCGCGTCAGTGTCCGCGCCGTTGTGAACGCCACCGCGTTTCACGATGGCGCGAACGGGCCGCCAGCAGCATCGATTCAGGCCCCGAAAAGAGGCCAGCAGCTGCGCCACAAGAAACGCGGTGGGTGCAGCGCCAGAGCGGCGCCGTCAGGGCACGACGCCCGAATGACACGGCGCCGCATCACTTTATGTGCGCGATTCAGGCACAGGCCCCGACACAGGAGAGATGGCCGCGCCACGCCGTGCCGCCTCCAGGTTCCGGGACTATGACCTGGAGACACTGCTGGACGCAGTGGAAGAGCAGAGGGCGATCCTGTGCCCAAGACGTGGCCACCGGTCCCGGCCAGCACAGTCAGGCGCAACTGGCGTGATGTGGGCATCGCCGTTAGCGCTGTGGGGCACACCCCACGTACTGGAGGGCAGTGCTGCAAGAAGCTCCAAGACCTGAGGAGGGCAGCCAGGGTAAGTACCCCGAGAGTTCCCCCGGGCCACCCCCCCCCCCCCACCCCCTCCACCATGTGTCGCGAAGGGGGGGCGCACCATGTTCCAACCGACCCACATGGGCACCACACCCCCCCTTGCAAGCCGCCGTGGCCTGGTACTCAGTGCCCCCCAGCCATAATGTTGCCAACATCTGCGCGTCTTGATGCTGACCGCCTAACTCTGATGCTTCCACCCCCTCCCCCGCAGGATAAGACAGCCCACAACCATCATGAGCGTGCAAGAACCGGAGGGGGATCACCTGTTCTGCACCCCCTCACCGTCCATGAGCCGAAGGCTCTGGACCTCGCTGGGGGAGCTGCCACTCGGGAGTAGTAGCGCCATGCCAGATCGGAGGCGCAGCACCAAGTGAGACACTCCTGCCTGGCTACACTCCCTCAGCCCCTCACCACCCCTCCCCCCCCCCACACTCCACCCCCTCACGCTGCCCCCTCCCCCCACATGCCACACGCTCACACTCCACCCCCTCACATTGCACCCCACACACTGCCCCCTCCACCCCCCAACCCCCCTCCTCCCCCCCCACACTGCACCTCCTAGCACTGCCCCCCCCACACACCGCCCCCTCATACTCCACCCCCTCACACTACCCCCTCCCCCTCACACTGCACCCCCTCACACTGCCCCCTTCCCCCACACACCACCCGCTCACACTCCACTCCCTCACACTGCCCCTCCACCTCCTAATCCCCCTCACACTCCACCCGCTCACACTCCACCCCCACACACTGCCCCTCCACACCCTAACCCCCCCTCACACTCCACCCCCACACACTGCCCCCTCCCCCCTCTAACCCCCCACACTCCACCCGCTCACACTCCGTCCCCTCCACCCCCAACCCCCCCCCCCCCCCTTACATCCCCTCACACTCCACTCCATGTGTCTAACGATACATGCTTTATTGTGCATTCCAGGGCCAGCCGACGATCGTCCGGGCACGTCTCAAACAAGCCACCGCCGTCCAGGTCCACGTCCATCTGCCCACAGGGACGCCTGCCAGGGAGGGGAAGGAAGACGGACAAGAGGGCCCTCGTCCGAAGCTGGGGCACAGGAACGGACGCACAGAGGACAGACACAACCAACCGTGACGAACAGAGGACGGACATTCAGGACACTGACGGCCATGGAACGGACGAAGAGAGGACAGAGAGCCAGTGACAGACGGACATTGGACGGGGACTCAGGACAGTAACGCACAGAAGACAGCCAAACAGATGTTGGACAGACCGGACAGGGCCCTTCACATAGACCGGAGACCATGACCATCGATCCAAGGCTCGACCCAGGAGACCCCAGATCTGGGGTCCGATGACGACATGGACCTTGTGTCACTGCTGTCACCCACACCCTCCACCACCGCAGATACCCTCACCTTGGGTGGGCACATTAGTGATGAGGCTTCTGGGATTCTGACTGGTGCGCACCACACAGCCGGACCTGTACAGCAGGTGGAGGTAGGAGCAGCCGAGGGGCTGGATGGTCGGAGTGCAGCCCAGGCCCAGCACCCAGCTGCCGCCCAGATGGTTCCCGGGTTCCTGGACTTACCAGACCCACCCACAGACCTGATACGTTTGGAAACCCAGGGAGTGGACAACGGGATGACAGCCACCTTCCAGCATCTGCAGACGCAGTTGGTGGAGTCCATCCATGTCCATGAGCAGGGAGTGGTGCCGGTCATGGCTGCCACCCAGGCCAACACTGCATGGGTGGCATCCACAGTGGAGGCAATGGGGGCAATGGTTTCGGCAATGTGTCAGATTCTACAAGGTGTGGGGCTTCATGTGCGCACGTCACCCATGGCCCAGGACAGGGCTGCCCTCTCACAGGCAGCCATGTCCCAGGGCCAGCTGGACATTGCCGCCACACTCCGGGGTCTGGCCGAGTCTCAGCAGGCCATGGCCCAGTCTCAGCAGGCCATGGCCCAGTCTCAGCAGGCCATGGCCCAGTCTTAGCAGGCCATCGCTGAGAGCATCGGCGGCCTTGCCCACACGCTGGATGGCGTCGCACAAGCCCAGAGGGAGGTGGCGCAGTCCCAGACTGGGATGGCCCACTCCCTGAGCTCCATCGCTGCGAACGTTCATACCCTGATCGATGCCACAGCTGGCCTCCAGGATTGGCAGCGCCAGGTGTCAGTGGTGCCACGAGGCTTATTTTCGCTCGCACCACCGTCCCATAGTGAGGCCCAGGGGCCAGCGGGCACCCCGAGGGAGGAGGAGATATTGGGGATAGTCCCGGTGACGTCTGCAAGGGAGGTCCCGGAACACCGCGCATTCTCGGACTCCCCCCCCCCCCCGTCCCGTTCCTGGTGCAGCTGGTGGGCAGCGGGCAGAACAGGGTGGCACCACACCATCCAGCACGGCCGCTGAGCAGCCTGGCCCATCCAAGCAGGGCCGCCCCAGGAAACGCACGCCGACGGGGAGCCAGGTCGCAGGGCAGGAGTCTCAGCAGTCCACCTCCACTCCTGCTGTACCGTTTTGGGAAACACCAAGGCATAGTTGTAGGGTCTGTAAGACAAAGAAGTTCGACACGTAGTAAGTTGGCACAGGTGCAGGGCACAGCTTAGTTATAGGGGCTAGGGCACTTGTATGTGAATGTCACGGTTAAAGTCACTGTTACACCAAACCTAGATGCCTCTGTGCTATGTCCGGTGCCTGAAGGGTCGTGAAGGGGACCAAGTGGTGCTGGGGTCGGAGGTCGGTACAACGGTGAGGCCGAGTGTGTGGTCCCCACCCCACCGTCCAACACCCCGTCATCCTCGGAACACCAACGCCAGCTACCCACATGGCCATGTGATGGAGTGTCCATGATGCATACAGGGACCACCCAGGTGGAGGGTGTAGCTGTGGCCATGAGACAGACATTGTCCAACGATCCGGAGCTCACAGTTCATCGCAGAGCGGGTTGTCATCATTCAACATGGCACTGATCACACCCACTTCCACAAGCAATTGTGTGAGACCATCCCGTTGTACCGCAGGCGTAGGGCGCTGTGCATGTGGTGGTGTGGGAGCTAGGGTTGTCGGATGGTGCGGGAGGTGGGGGGTGCTGTATGGTGCGTTTGGGCGGAACGGTGGTACAAGTGCCTTGCTCAGCGAGGCCCTTCCCCCGAGTTGGTGAAACGTGCGGCGATCATCCTGCCAAGCCGGTGGCGTCGTGCAGCATCCCGGCCATATCAGCCCCCATGTCGCGTCTGTGCCCCCCCTCCCCTTCCTCCTCCTCTAGAGATGCGTCGTCCGCATCGGGCTCCTCCTGCTCCTCCAGGACATCGCCCCTCTGCTGGGCTATGTTGTGCAGGATGCAGCAGGCAACAACGATGCGGCCGACCCTCTCCGAATGGTACTGGAGAGCCCCTCCAGAGCAGTCCAGGCATCTGAAGCGCATCTTCAAGAGGCCAAAGCACCTCTCGACAACACCCCTGGTTGCTGCATGGGCATTGTTGTAGCGGGTCTCTGCTTTGGTCTGTGGCCTCCATATAGGCGTAATCAGCCACGACCGCAGCGGGTAACCCCTGTCGCCCAGCAACCAGCCCCTCAGCCGGGGGGGGGTGTCCCTCGAACATGGCGGGGATGAAAGATTGTGCCAGTATAAAGGCATCGTGCACACTGCCGGAGTACTGGGCCACACATGCATGATCTTCATGCGGTGGTTGCAGGCCACCTGAATGTTCATGGAGTAGGTCCCCTTTCTGTTCATGAACACGTCCCTGCTCTCCACTGGTGGACGCATGGTGACGTGCATCCCATCAATCGCCCCCTGGACCATTGGTATCCTGGCCACGGAGGCGAATCCCGCTGCCCAGGGCATCCTGGTGTGCGCGGTCCTCTGGGAACTGGCTGTACCGGTCCGCGATGTCATACAGGCGTTGGTGACTGTTCGGATGCACCGTTGCCTGGGAGATACTGGACAGGTCACCGCTCGGTGCCTGGAACGACCCTGTCGCGTAGAAGTTGAGGGCAGCCGTCACCTTCACGGCCACTGGGATAGCATGTCCTCCACTCTTTCCACGTGGTGCCAGGTGTGCCATAAGGTGGCAGATATGGGTGACGGTTTCCCGACTCATCCTGAGTCTCCTCCTGCATGCCTTGTCCGGCAGGTTCTCGAAGGACATGCGGTGACGGTACACTCGAGGCCGCATGAGGCGCCTCCGGCGCCTTGGCACTACCACCTGCTCCTCCTCCTCCCCCTGCGCCCCATCAAGATCGGTATCCTCGTCCTGTGCATCCCCATCGATGTGGTGGTCCTCGTCCCCCTCCGCCGCCTCCTGTTCCTGTCTGGTGGGCGGGACTGCAGCCTGAACGGGTGCCACCTGGCCCTTTGCAGCCCTTCTCTCTGCAGCAGCCGCCACTGCCGCAGCAGCTCTGAGCCACCTGCATCGACGCTGCCAAAGTGCCACCTGCAGGGCAGCGACTCCCGCCACGGCGGCAAACATCGCTGACTGGTGCCCAAACATTAGGATCTGCAGGGGGGGGGGGATACAACATGTTTAAGGATGGCGCATTGACACCTCAACAGCCAGGTGCCATGGGATACACGTGTGCCCAGGTTGGCTGGTGTCGCTACAGACATGCAGGCACTCTGACACCCGCCCACAGTATCCGTCCACCGCCCAGTTTTGCCCATCCCTCCTCATTGCGCCACCGTGGGCTGGCCATGCCCTCACGGGGGCTGGCATGTGTGTCGCCTTGACCCTTCCCAGAGATGGTCTCAGTCAGCTGGGCGTTGCGGCACCTCTGGGGGTGGGGGGGGGTGGGGGGGGGGGTGGGTCTGGGCATACCCAAGGTCAAGGCATGTGGCCGCGCAGGATGACAGCGCCAGTGGCCTTTGCCCATCAGCATGACCTCAACTTGTGGGCGCGTGGCTTCACCACCGCCCTGCCCTGGCTGGCATGCTGCTCCCGCAGAAACTCCGCCCCCCCCCTCCCCCCATGCATGGCGGCACCCTTGCCCCCCCCGCCCCCACACCCATCCTCCACCACCCCCGGAAAATGGAAGCCCCCTGCCCTGAATCCCTCCCCCTGAGCATGGTGGCACCCTTCCCCCCCACACCCCGAGCATGGCGGCACCCTTCCACCCCCCCCTTTCCCCGCCCGAGCATGGCGGCACCCTTCCCCAAACCCCCCCCCGCCAGCCCCGGCCGTGGACGCCACAACATACTGCTGCCGAAGACGCCGGCCGGTCAACTCCTCCCCCCGCATTTTATTTCTCTGGTGTGAACCGCGACAGAGTGACCTGGGGGGGCCCGGAGAATTGCCAAAGTAAGCCACTCGGTCGATTCTCCGGGCGGCGCGGCGCGGAACTCGATGATGCCGTTCTCGCCGGTTGGGAGAATGGCGGAACACCGTCGGACCGGCGTCGCGCGATAATCCGGAGGGAACGGCGATTCTCCCAAATGGCGCGGCATGGGAGAAACCCGCCCGTTAACTTTTAGAGATATAATTAGATGGATTTCAAACCATGGGATGCACTCAACAAATTGTCAGCAATATTTCCTAAATTTGAATATGTAAATAAGTTAGCTATTTATTTTATTGCTGTTTGTGAGGCCTTGCTGTGTATAGACTAGCTTGTAGCCACCTGGGTTGGCCAGCTCCTGACGTAAAATGGAGAACAGCAAAGGCTGAAGGGAAATTCAGCCAACACAGGCAGAAACTAGCAGGTGCAAGTTTACTGTATATTAAACTCTGCAAAAGCCCAGACAGCATCGATACAAGCAGCCATCTGCATAATAATGTAGCAGCCATCTACATACTAATGCGCGATCCCCGGGAACAATCAAAACATTTGTGATAAACAAGGCCCAGCCAGACTCCTCGGCGCCAGCAGGAGCCAACACAAAAGAGGTTAACGGACACCTCAAGACCGCCCATCGATCAGGGAACCGCTCCAGTATTGGAGAAATCGAACCAAGCGATTGGAACGAAGTCCAATCACTTGAAACCAGGTACGGGGTCCGCCCCGAAAGGCGGGAAGCCCCTGGGGACTATAAAGTAAAGCCCCCAAGTTCAAATCGTCCTTCTTGACAGGGTCACTCAGCAACGCAAACCAACCCTTGACAGTGACCTGTTCAGCTGCCGCCAAAAAGACGGTAAGTCTCAAGTCAACGCTCGCTACGAGATAGGCGCTCCTAGCTACCAGTCCATATCAGCTTTTGAATCCCGCAGACTCAGAACCCGAACGAAAGGCCGTTTGTTCCCCTGACCTGGTGGGCCAGTCCGAAGCTAAGTATAGGCCTGTTAGTTGTAGAAGTAGCTTAGAAGTAGAATTTATGCATGGTAGAGATTTACTGTGTATAATAAATGTGCTTTCATTTGAATCTTACTAATTGGTGTATTGAGTTATTGATCATTACTTGAACTTGAACCTCGTGGCGGTATCATAAAGATACCTGGTGACTCGAGAGCAAAGGTTATAAAACAGAGCCAATTGAACCACCCAAAAGTTAGCAACTAGCTGCAGTATAAAAGCAACTGAGTTTCAAAAGCACTCCATTTATGAGGTGCTTTGCGAAAATCCCGAGAGGTCATGAAAGTTGCTATATAAATGCAAGGTCTTTTTTTTTCCGTTTTCAGCAATTTTCGTAAAAGGTGGCACACTGCGGCTGGTTACTGCCCACCTGGTTTGTGTTGAATTGAACCATGTTGAATGCGGAAAACCTAACCCCCCTGCCAGTAAATCGATCTTTTGAAAAGACTTTAAAGCTTTCAATGTCCATGATGGCAGAACTGAATTCTTTCTATATCCTTTGCGATATCAAAGTGAAAGGGATCAATTCAAATTAGAGTGCACATTATATCTCGGAATATTACTGCATAACCACAATTACACATTCAAAAAAGAAGTATCTTATCACAAAGTATTTCACACGCAATATTATGGAGTAGTGAGTAGCTACATAGATGCAAACATTCTTTCTTTAGTGGCGAAAATTTATGATTGCAAGAATGGAAATGTAACTACTAAAAATCGAGCATTGTGTTTTGATTGGCAGTTCTAGGTAATTTAGTAATTTTTAAAATTTCATTTATTTTATCATGAAAGGTGCAACAGGTATCGAGGACCGACTGCAGGATGGTGTACCGGACACAATTGAAGCCCTTCGTGAGGCTGGCATATTGATTTGGATCCTAACTGGAGATAAACAGGAAACTGCTGTGAATATCGCCTATGCATGTAAGCTTCTGACTTCAAAGGACTTTGTCTTCACTCTAAATTGTAAAAACCAGGTGAGTGTGGAGAATAATTGCATTCTTGCCGCAAAACTGAATGATCAAAATTCGTCATAGATTGAAGTGACGCAGCAACATTTATTTAGCTGTTGTTCTCCATCAGGCGCCCTTCGTACATACATATTAACTTCTTAAATTTGTTCTGTATAAGAAGTATGTGAGGAGGCAATAACAAGGACATCCCAATGATCCCATAATCACAATTAAGAATGTTGGTGGAATTTACAGAGGGGGCTATCATGCAATTCTCAAAATAGCAAACTTTGTCCAAAGCCAAAGTATCTGAAGTGAACCAAATTTACATATTTACAAAATCCACAGTCACCCATGTAAGCCATTTCATGTTCACTGTTTAACCTGATGCTCGTCATTGTGCAAGGGGTTTACATTTTACGACGGGAATGTTTCATGGCATAGCAGGATGCAATTGAAAAGGGCACCAGTGAGGAACAGTGCCTCACAAACTTAAATCTGATAGTCTCTGCAAGCACAAAGAGATTCAGAAAAAATTGCAGTGGGCTACTGATGGGCAAGTCACAGCATGCAGCAGTAATCAATGGTTAGCTCATTTTTTCAAAGCTACTTTTAGTGCACAAATTATCTTTCTATCACTCCACCTCCCACTGCTTGGTGGGGTTTGCTTCTATGGGCACTACATACCTCGTGATAACTAAGCACTCTGGCATTCTGTACACTTGATCCCAGTTCATCAATTTTTGCAAGCGTATGAATTATGAAAGTCATTACAGTCAAGGCTGCTGCTGTTCTGACCTGACAATTATAAATGTAGACTGTGCCCTCAAGCATGAGATCTGGCTACTTTTCCCAATCTTAATTCAGGCGCTGATGTCAATGATATTTTCGCCAACCTGATAGTAGATAATTGCCCTGAACTAAATATCTTTCTGCCCTTTATGGGTCAGATATTCACTGACCTGAACCTAAATAGGGCTTAATTTTCATTTCATTTCTGTATAGAAGGGAGGCAATTAAGTAAGCTCGGGAAAATCTGACCCGCGTAGGTCCACGGCTCACAAACTGCTCACCCGACCCATGTGTGACTTCAGATCCCATTACAGCACAGAAAAAGCCCTTCAGTCCATCACGCCTGCACCAGTCAAAAACAATCACCTCTATATTCTAATCCCATTTTCAGCACTTAGCCCTATGCTCTCAGCATCACAAGTGTGTTTTGGGTTTTGCAAGCACGGGCTTGTTGGGTACGGTCTGTACCTTACCAATTGCAAACAGTGGAAGGGATATGCTGTTTGTTATGAAACACCAGTCTTTGAGACATACGACCGACATATATCACACTTAAATACATGTACCACATTACTTATTTGTGGGATAGGCAGAATGAATTTTTGACTTTTCAGCAGCATCTTCTTCGCGGTGAGTAATGCTTGTGTTGTTACTGTATTATAGCAGTGTGAACAGCCAGCTTCACCTGTTTCTCAATTTTCAGCTAAACAAAATAAGTGATCACCATTCACTGGCACATTCCTCAGGGTAATGCCTTGACCAATCAGAGTCAAGCTGCCTGGTTTAAATTTTCAAACAATGTTTGGCAGTTAACTGTCAGTCACCATTAACTGGTGAATTCTCCATGGCAATGTTTCTACCAATCAGAGTCCACTTGCCAATTAAACAGTACTGTAGTCTCATAGAGTATAAAATTGTTGTTTCCACTAATATTGGTATTCTTGCAATTGGACTGAAGAGTGAAAGATTAAAAAACTTTGGCAAAGTGTCTTTTTCTGCAATACTCAAGCTCTGAATGACCCAACAACAAATTGTCATTCATTCTCAGATGAATGGGACATCTTCTGTCTTGAAACCGCTTAGCATTTGAAACTCAGCCAAGCATTGATAATGGTCATAGCAATCCAAACAATAAATTATTCTCTGAAAAGACAAGAACAAAAGGTGTTCATTTAAATTTTACAGCAGATTGCCTGTCAATCAATGTTTTGCCAAGTGCATATATTTTCAAATGTCAAAACTATTTTATTGTCAGTAGCAAAGATTTAATGGGCTCCCTAACATCTCACTGCCAGCCAAAAATGGTGTCCATGAGGAAATCCAATTTTAATCCCCCATTTAACTTGGTGGACCTGCCTTCAGCAGGGATAAGTCCCACTACACATTCTGGAACTACAAAAAGCCCAGAGTGTCGGGAAAGCAGAAGAAAATCGAATTTCCTCCAAAAGGAAGAACGATATGTGGCCATTCGTACACTGAGATATCCCTCCTTATCCAGAAGAAAATTCAGTCCAGGGGCTTTAACAATGTGTTTAATAAAGTACCATATAATATAATTGGAAGCAAAATTGAAGCCCATGAAACTAAAGGGCAGTAACTATATACTTACACAAATAGTACCGGGACAGATAGCAGCGAGTTGGAGTAGTATACAGTACAACTGATGGAGATCCAGCCCGCCAGCTACAGCCAGTGGAGAACATAGAACATAGAACAATACAGCGCAGTACAGGCCCTTCGGCCCACGATGTTGCACCGAAACAAAAGCCATCTAACCTACACTATGCCATTATCATCCATATGTTTATCCAATAAACTTTTAAATGCCCTCAATGTTGGCGAGTTCACTACTGTAGCAGGTAGAGCATTCCACGGCCTCACTACTCTTTGCGTAAAGAACCTACCTCTGACCTCTGTCCCATATCTATTACCCCTCAGTTTAAAGTTATGTCCCCTCGTGCCAGCCATTTCCATCCGTGGGAGAAGGCTCTCACTGTCCACCCTATCCAACCCCCTGATCATTTTGTATGCCTCTATTAAGTCTCCTCTTAACCTTCTTCTCTCCAACGAAAACAGCCTCAAGTCCATCAGCCTTTCCTCATACGATTTTCCCTCCATACCAGGCAACATCCTGGTAAATCTCCTCTGCACCCGCTCCAAAGCCTCCACGTCCTTCCTATAATGCGGTGACCAGAACTGTACGCAATACTCCAAATGCGGTCGTACCAGAGTTCTGTACAGCTGCAACATGACCTCCCGACTCCGGTACTCAATCCCTCTACCAATAAAGACCAACACTCCATAGGCCTTCTTCACAACCCTATCAACCTGGGTGGCAACTTTCAGGGATCTATATACATGGACACCTAGATCCCTCTGCTCATCCACACTTTCAAGAACTTTACCATTAGCCAAATATTCCGCATTCATGTTATTCCTTCCAAAGTGAATCACCTCACACTTCTCTACATTAAACTCCATTTGCCACCTCTCAGCCCAGCTCTGCAGCTTATCTATATCCCTCTGTAACCTGTTACATCCTTCCACACTATCGACAACACCACCGACTTCAGTATCGTCTGCAAATTTACTCACCCACCCTTCTGCGCCTTCCTCTAGGTCATTGATAAAAATGACAAACAGCAACGGCCCCAGAACAGATCCTTGTGGTACTCCACTTGTGACTGTACTCCATTCTGAACATTTCCCATCAACCACCACCCTCTGTCTTCTTTCAGCTAGCCAATTTCTGATCCACATCTCTAAATCACCCTCAATCCCCAGCCTCCATATTGGAGAGCCCCACGTTGCATCCTTTGGGGAAGGCCCATTGCATTAAGTGCCCATCAAGCACTTAAGTGAACATTGGTGGGTCTGCTACTCGGTGTCAAGGATCCTGAAACAGAAATGTTGTACCTCAAGAGCAGCCACACAATCAGAAGCCAGCAGCAATGCATCACAGGCAGCATCAAGAGGATTGGTGGCTGCTGCCAGTAATACACCCACCAGAGGGATCCCAGACCAAAAGTGAGTGAGAGTGGGATGTGGGTCTTAGGGAAGAGGTCGCTGGTTTGGCAGTGGGTAAGGGTTTCAGCAGCAAGGGAAGAAGGCTGGCTTTCAGCCACCCTCTCCCAATGCTGGGACCCTCAATTTTTCTAACATTAATTTACGGGATGTGGGCATCGCTGGCCAGGCCAGCATTTATTGCCCATCCCGCGTTGCCCTTAAGGAGGTTGTGGTGAGCTGCTTTCTTGAACCGCTGCAGTCCCTGAGGTGTAGGTACACCCACAGTGCTGTTAGGGAGGGAATTCCAGGATTTTGACCCAGTGACAGTGAAAGAATGGCAATATATTTCCAAGTCAGGGTGGTGAGTGACTTGGAGAGGAACCTCCAGATGGTGGTGTTCCAGGTAATTGCTGCTTTTGTCCTTCTAGATGGTAGTGGCTGTGGGTTTAGAAGGTGCTGACTAAGGAACTTTGGTGAGCTCCTTTGTAGATGGTACACACGGCTGATACTGTTGGTCGGTGATGGAGGGTATGCATGTTTGTAGAAAGGGTAGCGATCAAGTGGGCTGTTTTGTCCTGGATGGTGTAAAACTTCTTGAGTGTTTTTGGAGCTGGACTCATCCAGGCAAGTGGAGAGTATTCCATTACACTCCTGCCTTTTGACTCCTCGATAGTGGACAGGCTTTGGGGATGTCAAGAGGTGAGTTACTTGCTGCAGGATTCCTCGCATTTGACCTTCTCTGGTAGCCACAGTTTTTATAATGCTAGTCCAGTTCAATTTCTGGTCAGTGCTAACCCCAAAGTATTGCTAGTGGGGAATTCAGTGATGGTAATGCCATTGAATGTCAAAGGGCAATGGTAAGATTCTGTCTTGTTGGAAATGGTCACTGCCTGGCATTTGTGTGGCACAAATGTTACTTGCCCCTTGTCAGCCCAAAGCTGGATATTGTCCAGGTCTTGCTGCATTTGGACATGAACTGCTTCAGTGTCTGAGGAGTCGTGAATGGTGCTGAACATGATATAGTGACCTGCAAACATCCTCACTTCTGACGTTATGATGGAAGGAAGAGCATTGATGAAGAAGCTGAAGATGGTTGGGCTTTGAGGAGCTGAAGATGGTTGGGCCATGAGGAGCTCCTGCAGTGATATCCTGGAGCTAAGATGATTGACCTCCAACAATCACAACCACCTTCCTTTGTGCCAAGTATGACTCCAATCAATGGAGAGTTTTCCCCATGATTCCCATTGACTCAGTTTTGCGAGGGCTCCTTGGTGTCATACTCAGTCGAATGCTGCCATGATGTCAAGGGTAGTCACTCTCACCTCCACATCAGCTTACTGTCAATGTTTCAATCAAGGCTGTAATGAGATCAGAAGCTGAACGACCCTGGCGGAACATAAACTGAGCACTGCTTGATAGTACTATTGATAACCCCTTCCATTATTTTGCTGATGATCAAGAATAGACAGATGGGATGGTAATTGACCTGGTTTGATCTGTCCTAATTTTGTTGTCTAGCACATAGCTGGGAAATTTTCCACATTTCCGCATAGATGCCAGTGTTGTAGCTGTACTGGAACAGCTTGCCTAGGGGTACATCAGGTTCTGGAGCACAAGTCTTCAGGACTATTGCTGGAATATTATCAGGGCCCATAGCCTTTGCAGTATCCAGTGCATTCAGCTGATATCACCTAGTGTGAATCGAATATGGCTGAAGACTGATACCTGTGATGCTGGGGACCTCTGGAGGAGGCCGAGATGGATCAACCACTTGGCACTTTTGGCTAAAGATTATTGCGAATGCCTCAGTCTTATCTTTTGCACAGATGTACTGGGCTACTCTATCATTGAGGATGTGGACATTTGTGGAGCCTCCTCCTCTAATGAGTTATTTAATTGTCCACCACCAATCACAGTTGGATGTGGCAGGACTGCAGAGATTAGATCGGATGTGTTGGTTATTAGCTCTGTCTATTACCTGCTGTTTGGCACACAAGTGGTCCTGTGTTCTAGCTTCACCAGGTTCACACCTTATGGGGAGAGATTCTCCACCGCCCACTGCTGGTAGCGGAGTTCCTGCTACAGTGGAGAATCCCAGGGGGAAAAATGAGATCAGCACTTAATGCCGATCGGTTTCGTGGCCCTCCGGTCCCCCGCTGGCAGCATCGAGATTCGCTCTCCGTGGCAGCGGGAGGATGTAAATAGTGTAACATGACCCATCTGCATCCTATTAATGGGCTGGTCACCAGCTTCTCCATGCCTCGGTGATACTCCAGTCTTCTGGGCTGGGATTCACACCGGTGTCGATTGGTGCAACTATTTCCCAGCGTGGCCCTGACGCGGTGGACCATGGTGTTTAAGGCAGTTGCCCCAAAGTCCATTGGAAGGTCCCCCCCCCCCACCCCACACAATGCATTCCTGCCCACTACAGAGCCCCCACCAGACCCCCGATCAAAGGCTTCCAACCAGACGCCCAATCAAAAACACCCAATAGGGACCCCCATCAGAGACCATCCTGATATCAGGGAGCCCGCCCATAACAGAAACCCCCCAATATCAGAGAACCGCCCATTTCAGAGAACCCAACCCACCAGAGGCCCATCCATATCAAAGACACCCGTCCAAAGGCCCCCATATCAGACCCCCTCCCTATCAGAGAACCCCCATATCAGACCCCCCCATATCAGACCCCCTCCATATCAGAGACCCCCTCCATATCAGAGACCCCCTCCATATCAGAGACCCCCCCATATCAGAGACCCCCCCATATCCGAGACCCCCCATATCCGAGACCCCCCATATCCGAGACCCCCCATATCCGAGACCCCCCCATATCCGAGACCCCCCCATATCCGAGACCCCCCCATATCCGAGACCCCCCCATATCCGAGACCCCCCCATATCCGAGACACCCCCATATCCGAGACCCCCCATTTCAAAACCTCCCCAAGATCAGAGACCCCCACAATATCAGAGACCCCCATATCCAAAATGCCCCCAATATCAGAGATCCCTCCATATCAGAGAACCCCCCCCCCCCCACCATAATAGAAACGCCTTCGCCCCCAGTCAGCCCGGCATGGAAGCTAATGAGCATTTAAGGCAGAAACAGTGATGATTCACTGCTTTTTCACTCCGCTGTCCCTTACACCTGCCTCGGACAGATGTCTTCCTCTAGTTAGCACTGTTGCTTCACAGCGTCAGGAACCTGGGGTTGATTCCGACCTTAGGTCACTGTCAATGTGGAATTTGCACTTTCTCCCATGTCTACATGGTTTTCCTCCGAGTGCTCCTGTTTCCTCCCACATTCCAAAGATGTGCAGGCTAGTGGATTGGCCATGCTAAATTGCCCTTGGTGTCCAAAGGTTTGGTGGGGTTGCAGGGATAGGGTGGAGGAGTGGGCCTAGTTAGTGCGCGGTTGGAGGGTCAATGCAGACACGATGAGCTGAATGTCCTTCTTCTATACTGGAGGGATTCTATGTCTAGAAAGCAGCAGCTGTTACTTCATAGAAAGCCAAACCATATCACAAGACTAAACAATCTCAGATACTTTGATCTACAAGTCTTCGATTCATTTCAAAGTGAAATAGGCTGTCATTGACAGTTTTCACAAAGCCAGATGTCCAGATTGTTTATTTTAAATTTCCCTTCATGCTTTGTTGCATTTAAGTAGCCTGGTAGATGTTTATAAACATGTAGCTATGATTGACTGCTCCTGACCACATCAAAAGCAATTAAAGTGCTTTCTGCTGAGAAAAAGAGGAAGTTAACACATTTAACCTCTAGATGTTTATGAGGGGGCAGGGAGGTAATCCAGAAATTCCCATGGGGGGGGGGGGGGGAGGCAGGGGAGGATGCCCCTACTTGTCAGTGGGAAACCGGGCAGGCTGGTCAAAATGATGGCCCAATACGACCCTTTTGACTCCCTCCGTGTATAAGTCTACATGGCCGGGGACAATGAATCATTTGTGGGCGCCACTCTGAGCGTCAGCGCAAACTACAAGCGATTCAGCTCTGGCGGGAGAACATAGTCTCCTAAACAGAGAATCTAGCCCCATATTTAGGTATACCTGGTGCTGCTCCTAGAATGCCTCCTGCATTCTTCAATGAACAAGGTTGATCCCATGGCTTGGTGGTAATGTGGGGGATATGCTGGGCTATGAGGTTATAAATTGTGATTTGAGTACAATTCTGCTGCTGCTGATGGCCTACAGCGCCTCATGGCTGCCCAGTCTTGAGTTGCTAGACCTGTTCAAAGTCTATCCAATTTAGCATGGTAGTAGTGCCACATGATACGATAGAGGGTTTCTACAATGTGAAGATGGGACTTGGTCTCCACAAGGCCTGTGCGGTGGTCACTTCTTCTGATACTGTCATAGACAGATGCACCTGTGGCAGCCAGGTTGATGAGGATGAGGTCAAGTATGTTTTTCCCTCTTGACGGTTCCCTCACCACCTGTCACAGTCCCAGTCTAGCAGTTATGTCCATTCACGATTCGGCCAGCTCGATCAGTAGTGGTGCTACAAAGCCATTCTTGGTGATGGACATTGGCATCCCGACCCAGAGTACATTCTGTGCCCTTTCCACCCTCACTGCTTCCTCCAAATGATGTTCAACATGGAGCAGTACTGATTCTTCATCTAAAGGGGATGCAGTACTGAGCGATCAGCAGGAGAGGGGTGGTGTGGGGATGGTGGAGGAGGGCGGGTGTGGGGGGATGTTGGTGGCAGTGGAGGGGGTGAGGGGTGGTGTGGGGATGGTGGAGGAGGGCGGGTGTGGATCTGAAGGGGATACAGTACTGAGCGATCAGCACGAGGTTTCCTTGCCCATGATTGACCTGGTGCCATGAGACTTCATGGGGTCCAGAGTCGATGTTAAGGACTCCCAGAGCGACTCCCTCCCGACTGTACACTACTGTGCCGCCACCTCTGCTGGGTATGTCCTGCCCCTCCGGCAGGAATGGTGATGATGGTGATTGGGACATTATCTGTAAGGTATGTGTTGTAACCCGACCGGAGGCCACTTTTTGATAAGTATAATAAATAGTCATCACTTCCGAGTGGCTGCTTGCCTGGGACCTTACAGTATGAATCTGTGAGTGTTCCTCTATCAGGCTGTGGTTTGACCAGTTTCTGAGACACCTCTCCCAATTTTGGCACAAGGCCCCAGATATTAGTATTGAGGACTTTGCAGGGTTGACTGTTCCTTTGAACAAGGGGCACCCTCCTCCTGGAGCCTGCAAACAACCCTGACAGGGTTTGCTTTCTGAGCGTGCTGCATGGCAAGCCCTCTGGCCACCGCTAGTTGGAAGAGCGGGAAGGTCATCCACAAGTCTTCCCTGCCTGGACTCCATCATGGAAGAGGTGAGAATGTGGAGAGGTCCCAGTCATTTACATAACCTCCCCCCTCCTGGTACCTGGGATGAAAGGCTTCAGTTATGTGGATTGGCTGGTGACACTTGAGTTGCTCCCTTCACAGCAGAGAAAGTGAAAGGGAAGTTTTATACAAATGTTCAAAATCTTGAGTTTCAATATAGGTTAAGGAGAAACCTTTTCCAGTAACCTAAGGCTGGGTAATCACAGGATGCACATTCAAGGCGAAGAACGAAAGGACCAGAAAAAACCTGAGGAAATGATGGATGGGATTTTCCGGTCCCTCCCGCCAGCAAGTTCTTCCGGTGCTGCCAAAGGTGATGCCCCCCCCCAACCCACGTGGCAGGTTCCCCGGTGATGGGATGGGCAACATATACAAAATGACATAGACTCCGGCGTGACCGCAAGATACTTCGGCCCAACCGGGAGATCTCGCCAACGGTCAATGGTGAGTCGTCTCTGCTGCCAGCAAACATGTCCTGGGATGGTGGGAATATCCTGAGCAATGTTTTTAGAGACTTGTTATCCACCATCAGAAATAATGGTTGAAGCCGATTCAGTAATAACTTTCCAATGGGAACTGGATAAATACTTAAAGAGGAAACAGATGCAGGGCTAAGGGGAAAGAGCAGATGAAGGGGTCTAACACGATAGTTGCTTTAAAGAGTTGATATCTGCACAAGAGACCAAATGACCTCCCTCTGTGCTTTATTGTTGTGATTCTATGATTAGCAATCTCCCTTATACTTCTCGGGTAGTGGTGGAGGGGCAACGGAGGTGGGTGTGAGAGAGGGGCAGAGATTTGGCTTCAGTCCCAGATTTTCCCACGTTTTTCTTTCGCAATTTTATGTATTCCATGGGACAAGACTCATATCACCGGTAAAAAATGTGACAGGATCACAATTATTGTAGAATGTTATTAAATAAAATTTAGCCATTTCCCACACAAAATATTGAACAAAATTGTGATAATCAAAGCTTAATATGGTTTCATTTTGGTCTCTGCTTTTGTTCTCTTCTAACTTCCTGTAATTTCCAGATAACTTCATTATCCCAACCATCTGTGGCCCTTTATTTACACCGCAGCTGTTTTCGCTACATCACTCTTCAGAATCTTTACAAGTTCAAATTGCTTAAAATATCCAGTATAATTGAGTTTTGGCTCAATGTTAACAAACAAGATGATTTGTTCTCCCGTTCTCACAAAATGTCAACGGCAAACTGCACAAATATTCTCCCCGGTTTTTTCAGGTTTCAAAATTCAGAGCACCAACAAGAACATTTAACCAACCAGGTTTTACCTTATCATAAACTTCAGTTTGGAGCATGTGGACCGTGATTTTTGAGTTGTCGTCTTTTCTGAGTCTGCCATTTTTAGTGATCTACCATTTGCCAGGTTTTCTGGGGCGTGGGGTGATTATGTTACTGAAATCTTGATTGCAAAACCTTTGTCCGGCATCACAGTGGATCAGGCAGGAGTGATTTAGCATCATAAATACCTGAGGATGCCAGTACTGTGGAAAACATTCCAAGCGGGACGGGGGAGGGGGGGCGGGGGGTTGGCGGTGGAGGGGAGGTTCAAACCACAGCAGCAGCCAACAAAAGGGACCTAGATAGAGTGGATTGGAAAGATCCATTTTCCATGGTGGGGGATCAATAACCAGTGACCGTAAATTTAAAATAATTGGCAGAAGTGTGAGAGGGGGAATTGAAAAATGTGTTTCACCTGGAAGGTGGTGGGGGTATGGGACCACTGCCCAAAAGAGTATCAGAGATATACTTGGATATGGATTTGGAAGTATCATGACCCACAGGGCTACGGACCAAAACTTGATTACTTTTTCAACTGGCACAGACACGATGGGCTGAAGGGCCTCCTCCGCCTGTGCCATAATTCTCGATGGTTGGAATTCTCCCATATGGTTTTCAAAATGTTGGTCTCATAAAGAAATCCGGGGAGTATCGTGTCAGCGCCGATGGCAGGAAAACTCAACATTTGCACAGCCACTTTAACACTTATTGTTTTCCACGTGATTCATGCCACACTCCTGGTGGCTTGCCTTTCATTCGTTCACCCTGGGGAAACTTGGGGCCGGACTCTCTCAGCCCGGGGCCGGACCGGACAATCACCGCGACCGGCACGGATCGCGTCAAGCCGCCCCGATGCCAGCAAGCGATTCTCCGCGGAGCCATTGGCACTGGTGTGGTTGGTGCTGTGCCAGTCGGGGGCTGCTCTACGCGGCCGGCCCGCCAATTCGCAGCCCAGGATGGGCCGAGCGGCCATCGTAAAAATGGCGAGACCCACCGGCGCCGTCGGCACCTGCTCTCAGCTGGCGGGAACTCGGCGTGGAAGGGTCAGGGGGCGGCCTGTGGTGGGGAAGGGGTGGGTCTCCGGTGTGGCCTGGCCCACGATCGGGGCCCACCGATCGGCGGGCTGGCCTCTCTGGCTAGCAGCCTCTTTTCTTCCGCGCCGGCCCCTGTAGTCCTGCGCCATGTCGGGGCCAGCACATTGAAGGAAGCCACTGCGCATGTGCGCGTTTTCGCCGGAGCTACTGCACATGCGCGGATCCCGCGGCGCCGATTTGATGCCAGGATCAGCAGCTGGAGTGGCATGAACCGCTCCAGTGCCATGCTGGCCACCTGTAGGGTCCAGAATTACTGATCCTGAGGCCGTGTTGATGCCGTCGAGAAACACAACGGCGTTTCCGATGGCGTCAACACTTAGCCTCAGGATCACAGAATCCCGTCCCTGATCTCTGTACTCCGTGGGCTGTTCCTTTAAAGAGCCTCCACAGCATTTGTTTCAAGTCCAGTTGGGGGAGTGGGGGAGTGGCTGCCAGAAAGACAGCACCTCATTTCACGGAAGGAGTCCTCACCGAACGTCTGGATGGTGTGGAGCAGAGGTGTGACATTCTGTACCCGTGACCGGCCAGACAGCAAGGTCACCAACCCATACCTGAGAGGCAGTGGCCGTGATCGTGAGTGCCAAGTCATTCCATAAGAGGACAGGGCTGCAGAGCTGAAAGAAGATAAATGACACTCTTTGTGCAGCCTGGGTAAATCGCTCCCCTCTTGTATTCCATTGCACCCCTTCACGCATCCATCACACCTCAATGGTGATCTTTCTCCCAGCCACCACAAAGGTTACCAACACTTGTCATGGCACCCAAACCAAGCACTGAGGCAGTGTCACAGCCATCACCAGCACCCTCCACCAGCGCAGATCCTCACACCTCAGTGGAATTAATAGTAGGCAGGCTTCTGAGTCACTCACTGATGAGCACCTCACAGCTGAACATCCACAGCAGATGGGGGCAGGTATATCCCAGGGATCCGACACTCGGAGGGATGCTGGATCCCAGGGACTCTGCTGAACCCCAGGTAGACAATGTGCCCTATGGGTTTGATTGTCCCAGAGCTCCTGGAACTGCAAAGGCAAACTCGTGAGCATCAAGAAGAGATGGCAACATCCCTTTTCGGACTGAAAGGCCGACTGCAGGAGTCCCATCACCTTCTGTCGAGGAGATGGTACCTTCAGTCCTATGCAGCATGCCTAACACAGCGAGAGTGTGGGTGGTGGCTGCAATGGAGACCTTGCTGCAGGATATGCACTCCATGCCAGGGAATTTCCACTCCATGATTCAGCTCATGACTTCCATGGCTGAAGGCTTGAGCTCTGCAGTGCAGGGCTTCAACTGCATGGTGAAGGCACTAATGGGAATTCATGAATGTCAGCCCAAGAGGATGGTGGGCAGGGCTTATATCTCTCACTCCACCTGCCCCTATGCCATGGAAGAGCCTAGAAGTTCCCGAGTACCCGAAGGGAAGAGGACAGACAGGAAATCAGCCTTGGGCCTACCACCCAGGAGACCCTGGGGATGTCCAACCCATCTGAGAATCCCCTCCCTGTGAGGGACAAACCTCCAGTCCAGTGCACTGAGGAGGCAGCACTGCAACATCCGTACAGCCTGAAAGTAGTCCTTGACCCTCCAAGTCGAGGCCCTCATGGAGACGCCCGCCAAGGTCATATCAGGTATTACAACCCTGGACCAGATCCCGACTAGGATTGCTAGAATATCAAACAGAAACCGTAATATTTTATTTAATTTGTTAGACTGGGAGAAAAGGATGTTTGATTCCTGGAGTGACTCCATGCATAAGTAAGGATATGGTATATTAAAACAAACTTTATTGTTAATAAAGTATTAAACTAACTTTAACATCATACAAGAAATAGCTCACAATTACCAGTTAACAACTTAACAAAGAAATGTAACACTTTAACTTTTAACTACTATTTTTTAAGAATCTCAAATCAAGCAAAACCCATCTCAAGTCAAAATTCACTTTTAAGTACAGTTAGCAAACACAGGAATATTTGCTGCATTGAGATATCTTGGAGCAACTGCTTTGAGAAAGACAGCTCCTTCAAGAAACAGCCTCTAGATTCATGCCTGTGCCAAACTACTGTTTAACTCCCTAGAATTTGGCAGAAGCTCCTGTTCTATTCAGAGCAAAGCCTAAAGCTCAAACCTGGCTGCTTCAGCCCCTGGCTGCTCCCATTAACTACATATTCTCGAGCCCATTATTTGGGTTATGACCATCTTACTAAGGCTAGCCACAACCCCTCAATTATCTGAACCCCAGGAAACCTTATTTCTTTAAACAATATCCATTATCCCTATTTAGGTAAACACTATACATGGTTAGAATGAATGAGGAACTTAGTTTTACGATGCTTTAATTTTCCTTCTGTAGCCACAGTGTCTGCCTGTCTTTTAAACCAGGATTTCTAAACCCCTTACTGCATTAGTCATACGCACACTAACCCAGGCTTTTAACCATTACTGCGCCAGATACAGATAATACAATATATATCTGAAATTACTACATTCATCATACAGACATCAGGGTGCGGAGGGCCGCCTCAACCTCAGCAGTGGATCCTGGGGATGCACCTAGACATTGCCCACCCAGTTTCCATCTGCCACTCTTGAAGGGCAATCCTTCAGCGGCGATATTGCCACAAGCCCAGCAAGGAGGACATGGGAAACGGAACCGGCAAACCAGCCGCAGACTCCTTTAAACCTAGAGGCTCCCAGACATGAAGGGCCACTAAGGCCTGTGAGTGACCCCTCCCCCCAAGATGTCGAGACTGAACCCTGCCCCCACCTCCGGCCCCGGGTTGCACTTATCTGGGTCCCCTGTGTTCTCTTTGGTGCCCCCTCTGCAATTGGTACCCTGGAGGTTGATGGCGACCTCAGCGCTCACCTTCGAATCCCCCTTCGGAGGGGAGATTGCCAGGTTCCCATTTTTATAAAGCTATTGAAAATGAAGCCACCGAATATTCAGTCGGGGGGGGTCCCCGGGATGTGGGGGGGTCTCCTGGCAGGTGGGAGTCCTGGAGGGTGGGCTTGCTAATAAGTTCCTAATATTGAATCGAGGCTCCCAACCTCCTGTGGCAGGATTCTTGTTAAGCTACTGATGAGGGGCCTGGAAAATCGGAAAACCCGTTCTCGCCGGCGAAAATCAGGAAACGCGATTCTTGCCGTATATTTGCACCCACGTCGCCATTCTGGCTGGTGGCTAACGGGGGCTGAAATTCACGCCCAGTGTTTCTAAATGGTTGCTCTTACACGGTTCTTTGGAAGTTGCAATTTGTTTTTTTTGATGTTGTAATTGCACCAATTCCTGGGGATGTCTAAACACTCAGCCTTCCCACAGCCAGAAAAGAAAGCAATCCGCTGGTTAATAAAGAGTTTTTATATTTCTGCTGAGGTTCAAGGCACCAAGGAAAGAAGATCGCATTTACCTTAAGCAATAATGACTACATTTCAAAAGTACTTTGTTGGCGTAAAGCACTTGGGGATATCCTGAGGTTGTGAACGGTGCTACATAGATGCAAATAATTTTTTTTTCCAACTCTGCAGCTGAGCTTGGAACTGTTATCACCAGCAGTGTTGCAAATTAAGCTAGCCTGAAACTGCCAGCACTAACATCTAACATTCTGGTTCTAATGTATGCCCACTTGTGCAGAGCTAGCAAAGGACCCGCATAAGCTCCTTTTAATTGACGTGCACCTTTGATGTTTTATACTGTAAAATCTTTGATGTTGTGCCCTACATCAAAGTGTTTCAGTGAACATGTTGAATAAAGAGCTGAACAATAGTCCTTTGCATAACTGAACCTTTAATCAGACCAGGAGACTGCCAATGCTGGTTTGGCAGATTTATCTCTTTCCCCTGTGAATGATAAATTTTGTAAATCAGAATTTCAATAGATAGGAGCTATGAGCACGTGTATTTTACCTTCATGAGGCTTTAGATTAAATATTCAATTAGCCTGGTGATATAAAATGAATCTAAAGGCTGCATTTTGATTACTGAGATGAGTAGCTTGAGTCAGGATATTTCTGGACTCACCAGAGCCATTTTGGTAAATAGTACCTCAAAATGCACAATTGTTTCCTCCAGAAAATAAAATAGGGGCCACTGACCCATAAAAACAGAGCCTAGGCAATCACAGGTGCAGGCTAGTACCAAGGTAGGCTGGTTAGAAGCTCAGCTTGTTGGGACTTTGTCAGTTGTTAGGCCCTCTAGCCCTCACCTCTCACACCTCCTCATCACCCCTCATACCCGCTGCTGAGATAATTGTATGTTTTGAAGCTCAAGCCAAACATTCATAATGACAATGATAAGGGAAGGGAAAATGTCAACAAAGAGCTCCATTGAAACTGCACAACCAAGTGCTACAATGTTTTTTTTCTAACCTATGCTTGCCAATCAAACTCCAGCAGCGGTGTTTTTAACTCACTCATAGCTGCAGCTTTCTTTTTAAATTTAATGAACAAACATTAAAGAACATCTCCTCATGGCAGTTATACAGACCTTATCCACCCTTCACGATCATTTATGTCTTCTCAATGTGTGCCTCCCCAGGTATGGATTCAGCCCAACTCGGTGAAAACACAGCACTCAGTGTGAGTTGTGGCTCAACTTTTAGCAGATTCTCCTCTGGTCGTGGATTCATGGGTTCAAGAGACTTGAGCACAAATATGTGGGATAACTCAGGTGCCATAAAGAAGGGGCATTGCTTGAGGTGCCTTCATTTTGGATGCGATGTTAAATTAAGGCCCTCTAGGTGGCCATAGAAGCAGGGGAACTGCAGTGTCTGAGCTGATATTTATCCCTCAACAAACTCACTAAAAGCAAATTCTCTCATTGCTGTTTGTGGAGATTGCTGTGTCCTGTTTCACAGTCTTACAACAGTAACTACATTTTAAAAACCACTTTGTTAGCTGTAAAGCACCTGGAAGTCATGAAGCACATTTATAAAAATGTAAGTTCTTTATTTGTTTAATATGAGATAGATATTGTTATTTTTCTGAGCACTAATCAGTAATTGGTCATATTGCTCATACTTTCTATTTTTAAATGTTATTTGACACTTTGATCTTGTCAGCATTTAACATGCTGCTTAATAGCTGGAACAATTATTCTCTAAAAAAATTCTGCTTTTGCAGAAAAATGAGGGAAGATATAAAATAAATGAGGAGAGGTTTTGTGTAATTCCTAAATTAAATTTATCACGGGGGGGGGGGATTTTACGTGCCCCCCCTCCACAGCGTGTTTCTCGGAGGCGGGAGGTGCGTCACCATTGGCCGGCGGAGGGACTTTCTGGTCCCGCCACTGTCAGTGCGGTTTCCCATTGAATCCCCCCCCCCTCGCCCCCTCTCCCCCCCCCCCCCCCCCCCCCCACCTCCAGGAAACCCGCAGTAGTGGGTCACAGTTGGCGGGACTGGAAGATCCCATCGGCGTGTACAGATGGAAACTCCACCCCCCCCCCATGTATTATTACACTTTTTGTAGCACACGATCATTGCTGCACTGTTCCGCAATGGCCAGACATATAGTTGGACAGGAAAGTGAGCAATTTCAATGTAAAATACTTTCTCGTCCCCTCCTTTCCCTTCCGCTGCCTCTGCCCTTATTTGTATAACATTAAAAATATTCCAAACAAATCCCTCATTTAGCTGAAAGAAATAATTTGATGTCTTTGCAAACCCAGCAGGGAGCCTCTGAGCTGGTATCAGTCACACAACCTGCCAACTCCATAGGAAATGTTGCACATCCATAATAATTGCGCACTTCAAAAGTCATAAATTGTGTGACTAGAAGTGTTATACTTGAAAATGCAGGTAATTCTTTGCAATTAGTCCATGCCAGAAAATAAATCAGGACAGTGGAACGAGCCGCTATGCATTTGTACAGAGTTTGACATTGGCTCACCTGTCCAGTTGTTTGATAAGGGGTACAAATATTGGCCAGGACACGAAAGGCACTTTTTCCCAGAGCCTCCTTCTGATCATGTCCTGAATCCAACCAGTTGATTGGTCAGAATATCTTTGTTACCACAGTGCCCTGGTTGAGACATCTTAATTTTTAAAACCTAATCTTCCAGCTGGTTAGGTTTTTAAAACTAAATGAAATGTAGACGGAGGTGAAACCTTTATTGTTATGACTTCAATTGACGATTTATGCCGAAGGCATTAATTTCACATTAAACTTGCATTAGATCAGTGTTGGAAAATGTTTGTCAAATTCACGCATGATTTAGTAAGGAAGAATACTTTCGACTCTGTTTTGCTTTTCATGGTTTTATGGCACTATGAACTCTGAAATCAAAATTTTTTTGTACAAGTAATAGCTGGGGTCTGCTGTAGTGCAACACGGGTTCAGACTAGGTAGATCACGTGCTCTGTCAGAATTCGACACCCATTCTGATTATTGGATGAACCCAATGGTTTCTCCCCGCTTCACTTTCCTACAGTTTTAATGGTGGGTTCTTTAATCAATTTTACCACAGCCTTGTTAATAGTATCAGCTTGCTTTGCATGTTGAATATTAATGATGTTGAGAACGAAGAAAAGTGCAGCACAGGAACAGGCCCTTCGGACCTCCAAGCCCATGCTGACGACATGCCCGATCCAGACCAAACGTTGTCTCCTTCTATACACCGTCTGTTCATGTGTCTTTCTAGATAAGTGTTAAAGGTTGCTATGTATCTGCCTCAGCCACCTCACTTGGCAGTGCATTCCAGGCCGTCACTACCCTCTGTGTAAAAAATCTTCCCCCGCACATCTCCACTGAACCTATCCCCCCCTCATCTTGAACTG
The DNA here is from genome assembly GCF_047496885.1 of Scyliorhinus torazame. Classification (NCBI taxonomy): domain Eukaryota; kingdom Metazoa; phylum Chordata; class Chondrichthyes; order Carcharhiniformes; family Scyliorhinidae; genus Scyliorhinus; species Scyliorhinus torazame. The sequence goes on along the minus strand of NC_092713.1, from coordinate 277,055,790 downwards.
GTGCCCTCTTGTAATTGTCATTTCCGCGCTGGAAAAAGCCTCCAACTCTTCACCCTATCTATACCCCTCATAATTTTATAAACTTCTATCAGGTCGCCCCTCAGCCTCCGTCTTTCTAGGGAAAACAATCCCAGTTTATTCAATCTCCCTCATAGCTAATACCCGCCAAACCAGGCAATAGGGGCTGGTTTAGCACAGTGGGCTAAACAGCTGGCTTGTAATGCAGATCAAGGCCAACAGCACGGGTTCAATTCCCATACCGGCCTCCCCAAACAGGTGCCGGAATGTAGTGACTAGGGGCTTTTCACAGTAACTTCATTGAAGCCTACTTGTGACAATAAGCGATAATCATTATTATTATTATTATTATTATTAATATCCTGGTAAACCTTTTCTGTACTCTCTCCAAAGCCTCCACACCTTTCTGGGTGACCAGAATTGGACACAGTATTCCAAATGTGGCCAAACCAATGTTCTAAATAACTGTACATAATTTGCGAACTTTCATACTCGATGCCCCATCCGATGAAGGCAAGCATGCCATATGCTTTCTTTTACCACCATTTCCACCTGTGCTGCTACTATTAAGGATCTGTGGACCACCACACCAAGTCTCTCTGTGCGGCAGTGCTCCTGATGGTTCTGCCGTTTATTTTATAGCTCCCACTTGAATTGGATCTACCAAAATGTCAAACCAAGCTAGAGTCACTGACAGACTCTCGGCGGTTGTGGCAAGGACTGAACAACATAATGGGCTACAAAGCGAAGCCGAACAGTATCTCTGGCAGCTGCGCACCCCGCCCCGATGAACTCAATACATTCTATGCTCGGTTCGAGCAGGTAACCAACAATCCGCTGGCGAGTGCCCCAGCAGCCCATAATTCACCCATACCCACCATCACAGCTTCCGAAGTCAGATTGGCCTTCCTGAAAGTGAACTCTCGGAAGGCGACGGGCCCAGACGGGATCCCTGGTCGTCCACTCAGAGCCTGCACGGACCAGCTGGCAGACATATTCACGGACATCTTTAACCTGCCCCTACTCCACTCCGAGGTCCCCACCTGCTTCAAGAAGACCACCATCATACCGGTACCAAAGAAGAACCAGGCAACGTGCCTCAATGACTACCGACCAGTGGCCCTGACTTCAGTCGTAATGAAGTGCTTCGAGAGGTTGATCATGAAGCGCATCACCTCCATACTCCTAGAGCGCCTTGATCCACTGCAATTCGCATACCGCTGTAACCGGTCCACATCAGTCACCATTTCCCTGGCCCTACACTCATCCCTAGAGCATCTCGAAAACAAGGACTCCTACATTGGACTCGTATTTACTGACTACAGCTCCGCCTTCAACACCATAATCCCAGCCAAGCTCATATCAAAGCTCCAAAACCTAGGACTTGGCTCCCCACTCTGCAACTGGATCCTCGATTTTCTGACCAACAGACCACAATCAGTAAGAATGAACAACAACACCTCCTCCACAATAGTGCTCAACACCGGCACCCCGCAAGGCTGCGCACTTAGCCCCCTACTCTACTCCCTGTACACACACGACTGCGTGGCAAAACTTGGTTCCAACTCCATCTACAAGTTTGCTGACGAAACGACCATAGTGGGCCGGATCTCAAATAACGATGAGTCCGAATACAGGAGGGAGATAGAGAATCTAGTGGAATGGTGTAGCGACAACAATCACTCCCGCAATGCCAGCAAAACTAAAGAGCTGGTCATTGACTTCAGGAAACAAAGTACTGTACACACCCCTGTCAGCATCAACGGGGCCGAGGTGGAGATGGTTAGCAGTTTCAAATTCCTTGGGGTGCACATCTCCAAAAATCTGTCCTGGTCCACCCACGTCGACGCTACCACCAAGAAAGCACAACAGCGCTTATACTTCCTCAGGAAACTAAGGAAATTCGGCATGTCCACATTGACTCTCACCAACGTTTACAGATGCACCATAGAAAGCATCCTATCAGGCTGCATCACAGCCTGGTATGGCAACTGCTCGGCCCAGGACCGCAAGAAACTTCAGAGAGTCGTGAACACCGCCCAGTCCATCACACAAATCTGCCTCCCATCCATTGACTCCATCTACACCTCCTGCTGCCTGGGGAAAGCGGGCAGCATAATCAAAGATCCCTCCCACCCGGCTTACTCACTCTTCCAACTTCTTCCATCGGGCAGGAGATACAGAAGTCTGAGAACACGCACGAACAGACTCAAAAACAGCTTCTTCCCCACTGTCACCAGACTCCTAAATGACCCTCTTATGGACTGACTTCATTAACACTACACCCTGTATGCTTCATCCGATGCCGGTGCTTATGTAATTACATTGTATATGTTGTGTTGCCCTATTATGTATTTTCTCTTATTCCCTTTTCTTCTCATGTACTTAACGATCTGTTGAGCTGCTCGCAGAAAAATACTTTTCACTGTACCTCAGTACACATGACAATAAACAAATCCAATCCAAAATGCATCACCTCGCATTTGTCTGGGTTAAATTCCACCTGCCATTTCTCTGCAACATTTTGCAACCTATCTGTGTCCTGCTGTATTCTCTGACAATCTTCATCACCATCCGCAACTCCTGCAATCTTAGTATCATCGGCAAACTTGTTAATCACATCATCTACGTTTTCTTCCAAGTCATTAATATATATTACAAAGAGTAGAGGTCCCAGTACTGACCCCTGCGGAACACCACTAGTTACAGACCGTCATTTGGAAAAATGCCCTTCCACTGCTACCCTCTGTCTTCTATGGCCAAGCGAGTTCTGAATCCATATAGCCAGTTCACCCCTGACCTCGTGTGATTTCATCTTTTGCACCAACGTGCCATGGGAGACCTTGCCAAATGCTTTACTAAAGTCCATGTAGAAAACATCCACAACCCTTCCCTCATCAATCATTTTTGTCACCTCCTCGAAAAACTCAATTAAATTAGTGAGACATGACCTCCCTCATATAAAACCCGCTGTCTATCCTTTCACTTCCAAATGTGCATAGGACCTGGGCAGAATTCTCCCACAACTGGCCGGATAGTCCGAAGCCGGCGCCAAGAGCGGCGCGAACCACTCCGGCATCGGGCCGACCGGAAAGTGCGGAATCCTCCGCACTTCCAGGGGCTAGCCGGCGGGGGTCGGAGAATCCCGCCCCAGATTTCTCCCGCTCAGCTCCGCTCCTGATGTGAAAGACTTACCTGCCTTTCCTGCTACTTACCAATCACCTTTTTCCCTTGTGGACACCTGCAGCAGGGCAAGGCCACTCACTGGAAATTTGAGAGTGACCAATCAAGGGATAAAAAGCACCTCCTTCCACCTAGCCTTGAATTCCTACCTAGCTTCAAATTCCCAGCTCCTAAACTCACTCTTCGATGTGCCTCACTCTGGATGTGTCTTCTCTGTCTCACTGGGAGTGTGCAAAGAATTAAAGTAGTTGTGGGGAAGCGGGCTAGGTAGAATGCTCTTTCGGAGGGTTGGTGCAGATTCAGTGGGCCGAATGGCCTCCTTCTGCACTGTAAAGATCCAATGGAATCTATTTGGAAGTGATAATTTAACAAAATAGGTGGAGCTTGGCCAAATATGCCTTTGAGGAATTTCTCTATTTTGTGTGCAATTCCTTATATTGAAAAAAGGCAGTTATCAAACTTTTTCAACAAACCAAAAGCTTGTTGAGTTTACTATTTGTAAAGATGGGGCCAGATTTTACAGGGAAAGCAGGAGGGTGCCCCCCCCCCCCCCTTTCCCCCTTTCCCCCCCCCCGGGTTCAGGTCCATTGCTGGTAACCTCTCCCTTGGCCTAGCTGCAGTACCTGGTGGCACTGTAGAGCTGCTGGCTGGCTTCCGATTGGCAGCAGTTCTACGAGGCAGGCCTTCCTCCTGGAGAGCAGCAGAGGTGGTGCCTCGTAATAATTAAAGGCCCATTGACTATAAAATCAAACTGAGGTGAGACGGCCAAGCAGAATCGCACTCAGCCCTGACATTTAGGCTGGGGTGCAAGGAGTCCAACCTCAACCTACCCTCAACCTGATTGCCGCAGGCTTGGAGGGCCGAAGGGCCTGATCCTGCACTGTATTGTTCTTTGTTCTTGTTCTATCTTCCAGACCCATAGAATCTGTTAGCCTTGCTCCAGATTATTTAATTTATTTAGAAGCAAAATCCTTTTTTGGATATTCACTCAAACATAGCTATGACTTTTTTTGTGACTAAGATATTTGTGAATTATTTGTAACATGCACTACTTCTTTAAAATAGAGGTATTTTGATTTGAGGGAAGTTGATTAAAGACCCACCTGAGATTGAAACTGATCAATTTACTTCTCCGTTTGGAGTTCCTTTTTTTTTTTTGCAAATAAGCACAGACTAGTTGTCCTTTTATTTCTGAAATGTGGAAAGTAAGAAACACAACAGAAATTAGTTTAGCTGCTCTCCTGACGGAAGTGGACGTTTGCAGTGAAGAACAGCCCATAATTTAAAAGCCAACTGGGCAGTCTGTGGGAAATGAAGCACGAAAATAATTCGGACAGTAGTTGGTAGAAATGATATGCCTGGGCCCCGTTCTGGACTCGAGCATTTTCTCTAACCTTTCCTTTCTGCTCCGTATCACAGATTAATTTGTGGCTTCTGTTTTCTCGTAAATCTCAAAGCAGTGGGGGAAATGTACTGGGACACTTTGCAACTTGAACTTTGCAGCAGTTTGCGTATTTGTTTGTTGAAATGAAATTGCATTCAACTATTATGCCACACCTCCCATTTATTCAAGGTCAGTTCATGCAACCTTGAGACCAGAGATATTATAGAAATAACTAGGGGGTGTTTCAAAACCCCAAGGTGGGCAAGAAAGGAGTGGTGAGGCGGGGAGGCATTAGATTCTATAATCTGACCAGCCTCACCATAAACCGGTCTAGATCCGGTCTAATTGGGGAAGGTGGCAGGGGGCTTGCAAATCGTGGGAACTTGGCTGGGGAGGAGGTGTACAGGGGGAGGTAGTGGCAAAGTGGTATTGTCATTGGACTGTGCTGTCCAGAGATCCAGGGTAATAATCTGGGGACCCAGGTTCGAATCCCCCACAGCAGATGGTGGAAATTGAATCCAAAAAATATCTGGAATTAAAAGTCTATGATGACCATAAAACCATTGTCGATTGCCGTTTTAAAACAAAAAGCAGATGGTTCACTAATGTCCTTTAGGGAAGGAAATCTGCAGTCCTCCCCTGGTCTGGCCCGCATGTGACTCCAGATATACAGCAATGTTCTCTGAAATGGCCTAGCGAGGCAATAAGTCATTACAAAGTCAATAAAAAGGAAATAAACCGTACGGACCACCCGGTATCGGCCCAGGCACTGGAAATGACAGCGACAAACCCAGCCCTGTGGAGCCGATAAAGTCCTCCTTATTAACATCTGGGGGCTTGTGCTACAATTGGGAGAGCTGTCTCACAGACCAGTCAGGCAATAGCCTGACATTGTCATACTGACAGATTCATACCTTACAGATAACGTCCCAGACACCAATTTAACCATTCCCGGGTATGGTTTGGCACACCGGCAGGACAGACCCACAGAGATGGCGGCACAGTGCTTTACACTCGGAGGGAGATGCCCTGGGAGTCTTCAACTTCGACTTTGGACCCCGTGGGGTGTCATGGCTTCACTTAACCATGGGCAAGGAAACCTCCTGCTGATTACCAGGTACCGGCCACCCTCAGCTGATGAATCAGTACTCCTCCATGTTCAACATCGCTCGGAGGAAGCACTGAGGGTGGCAAGGGCACAGAATGTACCCTGGTGGGAGACTTCAATGTCCGTCACCAAGTGTGGCTTGGTAGCATCACTACTGGCCGTGCTGGCTGAGTCTGAAAGGACAAAGCTGTTAGACTGGGCCTGCACCAGGTGGTAAGGGAACCAATAAGAGGGAAAAATATATGAGATCTCATCCTCGCCAACCTGCCTGCCGCAGATCCATAGGAGTGACCCTCGCATAGTCCTTGTGGTGACGAAGTCCCATCTTCACATTGAGAATACCCTCCATTGTGTTATGTAGCACTACCACCATGCTAAATGGGATAGATTGAGAACAGATCTGGCAACTCAAGATTGGGCATCCTTGCGGCGCTGATGGCCATCAGCAGAATTGTACTCAACCACAATCTGTAACCTCATGGTCCGGCATGCCCCCACTCCACCATTACCACCAAGACAAGGGATCAACCCTGGTTCAATGAAGAGTGCAGTTGGTCATGCCAGGACCTGAGGTGTTGACCCGGTGAAGCTACAACACAGGACTACGTGCATGCCAAATAACATAAGCAGCAAGTGTGACACAAAGTTAAGCAATCTCACAACCAACGGATCAGATCTAAGCTCTGCTAAGATCTAAGCCCTGCCACATAAAATTGAGAATGGTGATAGACAATTAAACAACTTCCTGGAGGAGAAGGCTCCACAAATATCCCATCCTCAGTAATGGAAGAGCCTTGCAAAAGACAAGGCTGAAACATTGACAATAATCTTCAGCCACAAGTGCAGAGTGGACGATCCATCTCGGTCTCCTCCAGAGGTCCCCGGCACCAATTCAATTCACCCTACATGACAGCAAGAGACGGCTGAAGGCACTGGATACTGCAAATGCTATGGGCCTTGACAATATTCCGGTAATACTGCTGAAGACTTGTGCTGCAGAACTTGCTGCACCCCTAGACAAGCTGTTCCAGTACAGCTACAGCACTGATATCTACCCAGCAATGTGGAAAATTGCCCAGGTATGTCCTGCACACAAGAAACAGGACAAATCCAACCCACCCAATTACCGCCCTATCAGTCAACTCTCAATCATCAGTAAAGTGATGGAAGGTGTCATCAAGCGGCATTTACTTGGTAATAACCTGCTCACTGATGCTCAGTTTGGGTTCCGGCAGGATCACTCAGTTCCTGACCTCATTACAGCCTTGATTCAAACATGAACAAAAGAGTTGAACTGCAGAGGTGAGATGAGAGTAATTGCCCTTGACATCAAGGCAGCATTTGACTGAGTATGGCATCACGGAGCCCCAGCAAAACTGGAGTAAATGGGAATCAGGCGGAAAACTCTCCGCTGGTTAGTGTCATACCTGGGACAAAGGAAGATGGATGTGGTTGTTGGAGGTCAGTAATCTCAGTCCTGGGACATCACTGCAAGAGTTCCTCCGGGTGGGGATGGTGTTCTGTGTCCCACCACCTTCAGCTGCTTCATCAATGATGTTCCTTCCAACATGAAGTCAGATGTGGGGATGTTTGCTGGTAATTGCACCATGTTCAGCTCGATTTGTAACTCCTCAGACACTGAAGCAGTCCACCTGCAAATGCAGCAAGACCTGGACAATAGCCAATCTCGGGCTGCCAAGTTACATTTGTGCCACACAAGTAATGATTATCTCCAATAAGAGAGAATCAAATAATTGCCCCTTGACCTTCAATGGCATGACCATCACTGAATCCCCCACAATCAACATCCTCGGGGTTACCATTGACCATCAACTGAACTGGACTAGTCATATAAATATTCTGGCTACAAGAGCAGGTCAGAGGCTAGCAATCCGACAGCGCGTAACTCACCTTCTGACTTCCCAAAGCCTGTCCAGCATCTACAAGGTACAAATCAGGAATGTGATGGAATACTCCCCATTTGTCTGGATAAGTGCAGCTCCAACAACACTCAAGAAGCTCAACACCATCTAGGACAAAGCAGCCCGCTTGATTGTCAAAGATTTGATCCCTCACCCCCAGTGGCTGTAGAAAACAGATGCTGCGGGGTAGAGGGTGGGGAGGGAACAATAGGTGGGAGAATGTCTGGCACCAGGGGCGAGGGCCACCAAGCTAGCTAGGCAGGCTAGCTTACGGAAGCGTAGTGGGGGGTGAGCAGATGTTAGGCTTATCAAAGGGGTTGATTTATTTTGTGCTATTACTAGGAGGGAGGGGTGGGGAAATGTTCTGCAGACGAGGGAGGGACTTTTGCTGAGGCACAGAGAGGAAGTCGGGGGCGGAGGCTGCCTGGGGGCGGGCCGGTGGAGGCTGGCGACTGGCCCAAGAGAGGGGATGGCTGATCGGCGAAGGGGGGTGGGCGATGAGCCCCCCAACTAGACTGATCACCTGGAATGTAAGATGGCTCAATGGGCCGGTCAAGAGGGCACGCATGTTCGCACATTTGAGAGGACTGAAGGCGGACGTGGTAATGCTGCAGGAGACACACCTTAGAGTAGCTGATTCGATTATGTTCAGGAAAGATTGGGTCGGACAGGATTTTCACTCGGGACTGGACTCGAAGACCAAAGGGGTCGTGACCCTGATCAACAAGTGAGTGGTGTTTGAGGGGGGAAGAACAGTTTTGGATGGGGGAGGCAGGTACATTATGATCAGTGGAAAATTGGAAGGGGTGCAGGTGGTACTAGTAAATGTATACGTGCCAAACTGGGATGATGTGGAGTTTATAAAGAGGATGCTGGGGAAGATACCGGACATGGATTCACATAAGCTGGTCATGGGAGGGGACTTCAATACAGTTATTGACCCTGGTTTAGACCGGTCAAGCTCAAAAATGGGCAGGTTGCCAGCAATGGCTAAGGAGCTAAGAGGGTTCATGGAGCAGATGGGGGAGGGTGGACCCATGGAGATTTGGGCAGCCAAGAGTAAAGGAGTTCTCCTTCTATTCACACGTGCATAAAGTGCTCCCGGATTGATTTCTTTATTCTGAGCAGGGCTCTACTGACGGGGGTGATGGACACGGGGTACTCGGCGATCACAATCTCAGACCATGCCCTGCACTGGGGTTGACCTACAGGTTTGTAAAGACAGTAATCAGCGCCCACACTGGAGGTTAGCCGTGGGGCTCTTAGCGGACGAGGAGGTGTGCGGGCGGTTGAGGAAATGTATTCAGAATTACCTGGAGGTCAATGACACGGGGGAAATTTTGGCAGCGGTGGTCTGGGATGCATTGAAGGCGGTGGTTAGAGGGGAGTTGATCTCGATACGGGCCCACATGGAGAAGGTAGACAGGACAGAGTCGGACCGCCTGGTAAAGGAGATACTACAGGTCGACAGGAGGTATGCGGAGACCCCAGAGGCAGGGTCTTTAAGGGAACAGCGGAGGCTACAGGCGGAGTTCGGCTTGTTAACCACAGGGAGGGAGGTGGAGCAGCTGAGAAAGGCGAAGGGGGCGATTTATGAGCATGGAGAGAATGCTAGCAGAATGCTTGCACAGCAGCTTAGAAAGAGGGAGGCAGCCAGGGAGATAGGGAAAGTAAAGGATGGAGACGGGAACCTGGTGGGAGACTTAGCACGGGTGAACAAGGCATTTAAAGAGTTTTATAGTAGGCTGTATGGGTCGGAACCCCCACCGGTGCCAGAGGGGATGAGGCACTTCCTAGGGGGGCTGAATTTCCCGAAGGTGGACGGGGAGCTGTTAGAAGGGCTGGGGGCCTAGATCGGGTTGGAAGAGATAGTGGAGGGGCTGAAGGTCATGCAGTCGTGTAAAGTGCTTCCCCCGACGATGTCACAGGCCACGATCTCGCTGATTCTGAATCGGGATAAGGATCCGGAGCTGTGTGGGTCCTACAGGCCGATATTGAATGTGGACGCCAAACTGCTGGCCAAAATGTTGTCCTCTAGGATTGAAGACTGTGTTCTGGACGTGATTGGGGAGGACCAGACGGGGTTCGTTAAGGCAAGGCAGTTGGTGTCCAATGTAAGAAGGTTGCTGAATGCGATTATGATGCCCCCAGAAGATAGGGAAGTGGAGGTAGTGGTTGCAATGGACGCAGATAAGGGTTTTGATCGAGTAGAATGGGAATATCTGTGGGAGGTACTGTGACGGTTCGGATTTGGGCGGAGTTTTATTGACTGGGTCAGGTTGCTGTATCAGGCTCCTGTGGCGAGCGTACGGATAATAGGACAACATCGGACTATTTTAGGCTACATCGGGGAACGAGACAGGGGTGCTCCCTCTCCCCACTGTGACTCGCGCTAGCTATAGAGCCACTGGCAATTGCGCTGAGAGCCTCGAGGGGCTGGAAGGGGTTAGTCCGGCGGGTATTGGAACACAGAGTCTCGCTTTACGCAGATGACCTGCTCCTATATGTATCGGACCCAATAGAGGGGATGGAAGAAATCATGAGTATTCTGGGGGAATTTGGCCAGTTTTCAGGGTACAAACTAAATATGGGGAAAAGTGGGATGTTTGCAATCCAGGCAAGGGGACAGGAGTGGCGACTGGGGAACTGCCGTTTCGAGTGGTAGGGGGAAGTTTTAGGTATCTCGGCATCCAAGTTGCTCGGGAATGGGAACGTTTGCACAAACTTAATCTGGCTGTCTGGTGGAGGATGATTTTCGGAGGTGGGACGCGCTCCCGTTGTCACTAGCTGGGAGGGTCCAGACAGCGAAGATGACAGTCCTTCCGAGATTCCTCTTTGTGTTCCAGTCTCTCCCCATCTTTATTCCGCGGACCTTTTTTAAATGAATTAACAAAGTTATCACGGGCTTTGTATGGGCGGGCAAGACCCCGCGAATAAAAAAGGGGATGATTGAGTGGAGCCGGGGAAAGGGCGGGCTGGCGCTATCAAACTTCAGTAACTATTATTGCGCGGCGAATATAGCCATGATCAGGAAGTGGATGGTGGGGAGAGGGTCAGCATGGGAGCGTATGGAGGTGGCCTCATATAAGGGCACCAGCTTGGGGGCGTTGATAACGGCGTCTCTGCCATTCCCGCCGGCACGGTACTCCACCAGCCCCATGGTGGTGGCAGCCCTGAGAGTCTGGGGGCAATGGAGGAAGCATGTGGGAGCAGAGGAAGCATCGGTCTGGTCTCCAATCTGCAATAACCACCGGTTTGCCCCTGGAAGGATGGACGGGGAGTTTCGGAGATGGCAGAGGACAGGAATTGAGAGGATGGGGGTTATGTTTATAGAAGGGAGCTTTCCTCGCTTGAGGGAGCTGGAGGAGAAATTTGGATTGGCGAGGGGAAATGAATTTAGGTACCTGCAGGTGCGGGACTGCCTACGTAGACAGGTCTCAACTTTCCCGCTCCTACAATCAAGGGGGATTCAGAATAGGGTAGTTTCCAGAGTGTGGGTGGGAGAAGGGAAGGTCTACGACATCTATAAGGAGCTCATGGGGTCAGAGGACTCGCTGACTGAGGAGTTGAAACGCAAATGGGAAGAGGAGTTAGGAGGAGAGATAGAGGATGGTCTCTGGGTGGATGCGTTGAGTAGAGTCAACACGTCCACAACATGCGCCAGACTCAGCCTGATACAGTTCAAGGTCGTTCACTGGGCTCACATGACAGTGGACCGGATGAGCAGGTTCTTTGGTGTAGAAGATAGGTGTGCAAGGTGTGACCAGTGAACCATATCCACATGTTTTGGGCATGCCCAAAGCTCAGGGGATTTTGGCAGGGGTTTGCGGACGTCATGTTCATGGTGTTAAAAACAAGGGTGGCACCGAGTCAGCAGGTGGCGATTTCGGGGTGTCGGAAGATCCGGGAATCCAGAAGGAGAAAGAGGCAGATGTTCTGGCCTTTGCTTCCCTGGTAGCCCAGAGACAGATATTATTAGCTTGGAGGGACTCAAAGCCCCCGAAGTCGGAGACCTAGCGAACTGACATGGCTAGCTTTCTCTGTTTGGAGAAAATTAAGTTCGCCTTGAGAGGGTCACTGTTAGGGTTCGCCTGGAGGTGGCAACTGTTCGTCGACAGCAGAAGGGGAGGTTATTTTAGTTTAGAGTAGGGGTTAATAAAGGTGGAACCTGTAAGGGAGGAAGCAGGCTTTTTGCATTATGTTTATAGACTTATGTACATTGTTTATTTTGTCATTGTTGTAAAACCAAAAATACCTCAATAAAATGTTTATTAAAAAAAAGAAAAGAGATTCTGGCATTGGTAGGATGTAACATCAAGAGAAGACATCTCCAAATCTTTGGTTGCATCAAATCTTTTCCTTTAAAAGAGGTACATTGCGACAGATTATCATGCATACTCAACTGGCAATCCGTTCTTTTTGAAAAGTCATTTGTAACCTAAAAATTGTTGACATTTGCAAGTAAGTGTTTGGCATTTCTCTAACCTTTTTATCTGCTCCGTGTTACAGATTAATTTGTGGCTCCTGTTTTCTGTAAATGTCAAACCAAAGGGGGAAATATACTGGGACACTTTGCAGCTCCAGCTTTGAACAGCAGCAGCAGATTATGAATCTGTTGTTGGAGAGTTAAATTGACTTTTACAATAGATTCTGTAGCTTGGTGACGTGGAATTTGACTGGTGCAGGACAAGTATAAGGATTTAGGCCGCCCTTACCATAATTAGCCTCTAAAGGAATTAGTGTTGCTACTTGTCGGAATGTACCTGGTGTAGTTTTGAGTCAAGCTGACTGGCGAGGTTTCTCAAGAGCAGGCAGATGAAATTCTCTTTCTGGACATACCTTTTCCCTGTCCGAGTAGCAGAGTAGCAGGAGCAGCTGAAATTGGAGGCAGCACTTGGAGGGTGCGCCAGATAATACCCTCCCTGAAAGGATATCCGGAGAATGCAAGTCCTAAGAGGATCTTAGTGGTGATATGCACACAAGGAAAGGACATTTACCAAAGAGGCAATAGGGGAGCTCTGCAAGGTTCTGAATGCTGACTTGCAGCCAGTTATCAGCTTGCAACGCTATCTCTGTAGCGTTAAAGGTAGTGATCATACTCCACTTTTGTGGCACTGGGATAATTCATGTAGCCACAGTGGACCTTTGTAATATCAGTAGGCTGCAGTTACAGGTATGCATTTTTGGTTGTTTGATGCATCATTCATCAGACCTGGGGTATTCATCCAGTTTGATTTCACAGCATAGTAATAACAAAATAGAACCAACAAGAACAGAGGAATCAGAAAAACTCAGCAGATCTGCCTGCACCTATCAGGAGAGAAACAGAGTTAACTTTTTCAGTCATGGACCCTTCGTCCGAACATCAGGGACCCACGTGCATTCAATCTTCACCTTCCACGCACAGCCTCAGATATCCAACTGCCAGCAGAACACCACTGCTGCACAGGCCTGTAGTAAGGAGTCACCAACCTTCTGATCATCTTGGATCTCTGGCTTCTCGAAAACTGGGGTGCCCAAGTCTGCACCTTGCAGCCCTGTCTTTGATTGGGAGCCTCTCTGCTCCTCACTCTCAATTTTACCTTTTTCCAGATTCCTGTTCTTTGTACCTTTGACCAGAATCTCTACTTGGAACTTGTTTCTGTCCCGCTCCCTTGTTGCTGGAACTTTCTTCTTCAGTTTCAGGGACTTGCTTTCTATTGCTGCGCATTGTCCTGTCTGTTCCGGCAGTTTCTGTGGAATGCTGCTTCATTCTAAGTTACCTTGTTCCAACTGACCTCAAACCACTTTTGCGATCTCTGTTGATTGTCAGTGCTTCCTCAGGGATCTTTTACTCTGAGATTGTTTATTAAACCTGCCTCATTACACATTGCCACATCCAAAATAGCCTGATCCTTGGTTGGGTCCACAACATAGTCTTCTAGGAAGCTTTCCCCAATACAGTCTTATGAATTCTTCTTCATTGCTACCTCTGCCAATTTGATTCTCCCAATCTATATGAAGATTAAAGTCACCCATGATTAAAGTACTGCCTTTTTTACCTGCCCTCATTATCTCCTGATTTATTATCCATCTTACAGCATAGCTACTGTTATGAGGCCTACAGACTACTCCTTCCAGTGTCTTATTCCTCTTATTACCTACCTCTACCCATATGGGTTCTACTTCTTCCAATGGAAGATAATTTCTTGCTACTGTACTTATTTCATCTCGTACTAACAAAGCTGCCCCACCCCTCTTTCCTTCCTGCCTGTCCTTACCCCTGAATATTTCATTCCTAGTTTTGATCTCCTTCTAACTACATCTCTGTAATGGCTATAAGATTATACCCATTAAGGACAGCACGGTGGCGCAGTGCTCAGCACTGCTGCCTCATGGTGCTGAGGACCCGGGCTCAATGGAGTTTGCACATTCTCCCCGTGTCTGCGTGGGTCTCAACCCCACAACCCAAAGATGTGCAGGATAGATCGATTGCCCCCCTAAATTGCCCCTTAACTGGGAAAAAAAGAACTGAGCACTTAAATTTATGAAAAAAATGGGAAAAAAAGACTATACCCATTAACGTCAATTTGTGCCGTTAATTGATTTATTTTGTGCCGAATGCTACATGTGTTTAAGTGAAGAACCATTAATTTTGCCTTGTTACCATTTTCCTCTTTTTGACCTTATTTTGCTTCTTTAAAATGTTTTTACACTCTGTCCCTTCCTGTCACACTCTGGATATCATTACCTAAAGAGCAGCCTTGTAATGCTGTTATATCCTTTTGCTTTGTAAGCCTATATATCCCCTCTAACAAACCGCCCCCCCCCCCCATTTATATTTAAAGTACTCTCGACGTCCCTAGTTATGGGGTTTACAAGAATACTGGTCCCAGCACAGTTCAGATGGAGGCCATCCCAACGGCCAGTTCTGATACCAGTCCATGAACCGAAACCCACTACTCCCACACCAGTTTTCGAACCATATATTTCTCTCTCAAATTTTATGTACCTTATACAAATTTGCATGTGGCTGAGGTAATGCAGAGATTTTAACCTTGGAGGTTCTCTTGTTTAATTTAGTGCCTAGCTCTTCAACTCTGTGCAGAACCTCTTTCCTAGTTCTACCTATGTCATCGGTACCTACACGAACCACGACAACTGGACCCTGCCCTTCCCACTGCAGATTTCTCTCAGCCCAGAGCAGATGTCCTGAACCATTTCAAGTGTGGCAACTTAAAAGATGAATTAAATCGAGGCAGTTATTGAAAAAGAAGCCTTGGCTGCTACCTGGGCTTGTGAAACATTTGCAGACCATGCCCTGTGTCTTCAATTCACAATTGAGATTGACCACAAATCTTTGATTACTCTATTGAATGCAAAGGAATTAGCAAAGATGTTGCCAACGGTGCAAAGAGTTTGGATGTGATTGATGAGATTTGATGCTACAACTGAGTATGTGCAAGGAAAAAAACAGACTTTAGTGAATACCTCATATTCCATGAGTGAGGCAAAAGCAAGGAGAGATAACATTTCTTGAAGATGTGGAGACATTTATTTCACTAATGACCGAATGTCTACCAGTTGCAACACTATCTTAAATGAGATCAGAAATGCATAAATGTCAGAAGATGAATGTGCTCAAATCCAAGGATGCTGCATCAGAGGATGCCCAGAATACACACCTCAAAATCCTATTCTGAGCCAATATTTTGAGGAAAGAAGATCCCTCAGTGTGATGGATGACTTGCTGATTTATGATGAAAGACTGAGTTGTACCTAGAGTCCTATGATACATTATCTGTCAGAGGTTGCACCAAGGGCACTTGAGTATCGCAAAGTGCCGTTCAGAGCGAGAGGTTCTGCCTGTTCGCCACGATTCTCCTGTTCATGAGAAGAGGTGAGGAGCAGAGGGAACCACTGATGGCATCCTCATTTCCAACCAGACCTTGATATTTCTTTCTGAGCTCAGAGGGAAAGCTGTTTTGATAGTGGTTGACTACTGTTCAAGATGGATAGGCGTAAAATTTCTACATGGCCATACGTCTGAGGCTGTCATTGAAAGATATTTTTCCATACATGAGATTCTACATCTTGTTGTTTCAGACACGGCCCACAGTTTGCTGATGAACCCACTAGAGCAGTGGTTTTCAAACTTTTTGTCCCAGGATCCACTTTTGCCAACTGGCAGACCCTTGTGACCCACGCTGGCCGGCTGACCTTACGCGGCCCATGCCAGCCAACCTTCGGGATCCACGCCAGTCAACATCCACAGCCCACGCTGGCCAACCTTTGCGACACATGCCACGTTCACTTTCCTTTATTGCGAAAGGGGCGCCTGCTTGGGCTTCAGGATCTCACTCCAATCAGGTTCCCAGGAGGAGAGGGCAATGCACATATCGGGTGCAGACTTCAGCCAGTTCCTTTGTGCCATCTTCATCTTTGTGAGAATGGAAAATGCAACGTCACACATGTAGGTCATCGTGAAGGGGCAATAGCACCAAAATTCTTGTTTTACTCAGCACTGAATAGTCCTGGGAGATGCTACACCAGAATGCTGGCAGCCTCATGTGCTGTCACAGGTTAGATTCAGCAGTGTAGCATTTTCATTTGGAGTCAGTTGTAAGTTAATAACGGACTCTTGTGTCTCAACCTCAAAAGGAATTTTTCACCCACCAGTTCTTTTCAAAATCTGAAACTTCTCTCATTTGCCAGTATTTCCTTGCATTAACACGCATGGGCTTTGATCCTTATTTGCATTGGCACAATTGACAAAGCCATACGTCAAGGAATCATCTTTAAGGGCGGCATGTGGCACAGTGGTTAACACTGCAATTGCGGCGCTGAGGATCCGGGTTCAAATCCCAGCCCTGGGTCACTGTCCATGTGGAGTTTGCACATTCTCCCAATGTCTGCGTGGGTTTCACCCCCATAACCCAAAGATGTGCAGGGTAGTTGGATTGGCCACGCTAAATTGCCTCTTAATTGGAAATAAAATAATTGGGCACTCTAAATTTATAAAAAATAATGAAATCATCTTTATACTGCTTAGCCCCCGAGCCAAGTTTCTTCTTGTAGGCTGTTAATCAGAGGCCCTGGATCTCTGTACAGCGCTAACACTAGCTCTGCTCTGTCATGCCCTGGACTCTCCTGAGCTGCCCACTCCAGCAGATTCAGATGTGAGATCCTGTCCAGTAGATGCACTGCCTATTTGTGTCTCTGCCCGTCTCTTATTTGTAAGAAAATGCTTTACCTTCACCATCCTCCTTCCTTGCTTGCCACAGCTAGGAAATCAAAGAAGCCCTCCTCCGTGATTTGACGCCAAAAGTACGTACATAAAGGTGCTTGACGTCACGTATATGTGCAAGGCACATGACCTGCTCACTGCTGCCGCTTCTGGTCACAAAACTTCACACAGCCTCATTTCCATCTCATTTAAAAGACAGCAGCGGCTGCCATTCTCAATAAAAATGCTGGCACTGACCATTAGGTGCATTCCCTACGATCAGGCCAAACAGGGGAATGCCGCAACCTTCCTGACATCTGCCCGCGACCCATGGATGGGTCCTTGTAATACCTTGTATGAGGGAGTTCACTGAATCTTACGGATTTGCCCATACAACTAACTCACTGAGAAATGTGCAAACTATTGGTGAAGTCAAAAGAGGTGTAGGGTAAAGGCTTCATTTTTTTTTTTTTAAAAGAAGATATTAACCTGGTACTGCTAAATTAACATTCTACCCCCTGCTCCAGAATGATCTGGCTTCATGGGAACTTTTAATGGGAACGAGGCTGAGGACTCAACTTCCTACTCTTTCTCATACACTTATGCCTTGTCTGACTGAAGACGATTTGGACAGGTTGAGTGTTACGACCCCCTACAGGGACAGAGCTGTATAACATCTGCTGCCCCTCCTACACATCTGAGAATGAGCCACTCAGGTGACTAGGGGGGCGGAGCTCCCACCTAATTGGAGGAGCTCCCCACAGAATATAAACCCCGACCTGGAAACATTTCAGGGAAAGAGACCCTGCAGGGAGGGGAGAGAAGCGATTATTGTGACCAGTGTGGAATAAAGTCAGTTGGACCCTGTGAGCCTAGCCTCTCGTGGAGTCTTTGCCTCCGTTGACAACAGTGAGGGTGAAGGGGGAGGAGTACGGTTGCGGTCAAATGTACGTGGAACCACTATAACCGGCAAATAGTACACAAACTACCAGATCTCCAGCCTATGATCAAGCACATCAAGACCAACATGTTGAAAAAGCATGGCATCTGTAATCTGAATTTATGGAGACAGAAAATGGTACAGTGAGAAGCAACAGGAATGCACTAGTTTCTACAGGAGGCAGCCTATAGGCCCCAAAACAGAAAATGCTGGAAAAACTCAATAGCTCTGGCAGTGTATGTGGAGAGAGAAAGAATGCTAACGTGAGCTCTCTCCACAGATGCTGCCAGACCTGTTTGAGTTTTTCCAGCATTTTCTGTTTTCATTTAAGATTTCTGGTATTAGTTTGCTTTCATTTAACCTTCTGCAAAGTTGACCAGTTCTTCAGGAGACCAAGAAGATGGTCTGCATGGAGAACTGGTATCTTCTGACAATTATCATCCTGGCCCACAGAATTTGAGAGAAAGCATGGAGAGCTCCAATTCTCAATCTCCTAGAGAGCAGAGAAAATGGTTGGTTAGATGGATGAAACCACCATAGCAGTTATTTCTGTGAATCAGCGATGAAGACAGGGACTTGGGGAGAGATGTAGCATAAAAGGAAGTGAAGATGCAAATAAGACTGTTCCCATCACCTTGGCAAAGTGATGTAAGATCACATGACTATCATGATCAGGTACTCTTGCAGCTTTGTGGCAAGGATGAAGACTCATTTGAGTCCTAATTATTCTTTGTAATGTTTTGAATGAAGTGGATGTGAAACCTTACCTTAGAAGACTCAAACAATAGTCATCAACAACACACAAACACAAGAACACTTGACATAAAAGGCCTGGGGAAGGGTCCAAGCAATTCCGTAGGCAGAAGTACTTGGATGAGCACAATGCGATGACTGGCACAAGGCGTTCTTCAGTGACTGACGGGACATCAGAATCCAACCAGTTACTGACGTCTTTGCTTAGATTTATGCTTTTATTACCACTCTGCTCAGTCCTCCTCTCCCACCTTCAAGTAAAGGACCAATTCTTCAATCTAGGATCCATCCTCGACCATGGGAACACATCTTTGCCCCAATGTCACCATGTCATAAAAATCACCTGACTCAATAAACCAGCATCAAGAAGTTGTACTCTATTGGAGGGAAAAAAATAACATTTTGAATAACAAAGTATAACAAGAATTCACTTTTTTTTTTAATGCAACAATTTTACAAAGCATTACCATTTACTCTTCTGATATTATGGTTGCCTGGGAAATGAAACATGCCTTTCCTGGTGACTCTCCTTCAAGCGGTTAGTAACATGAGAGCTTCGACGTATGGGATATCACTAATTGGTATTAGTGGAAGAGGACAGGAGCAAAATATGAAGCTTTTAGCTTTGTGCAGCTCAACAGGGCTGTTGCACCAATTGTACTTAGACACTAACCTGGCATCAAGACTAGGCCTCTGGATACTCCATCACCAATAGCAAGAGCAGAGTGCCTCCCCATGAGTTACATGGCTTGTTGTTTGTGGAGGAGAGGTTGGGGTTGTCATTTGCTGCAGCATAATTGTATGAAGAAGAAGGTGACCAGGAATCGAATACTGCGCGACAGGTGACATGGGACAGGTAAAGTGGTGGTACCATCTTGTTAAAGTACAATTACCATTACATGAATTGGGTATGCATTCTGTGAACTGCTGAGTTATTACCTTCCCTAAACAGAAGTACATGTTGGAGGGGTACTAGTGCAGTTGGTAGTCTTTGAGACTGAACAATGTAGTGTTGCCATGGGATCCCAAGGAAGGAAAGGGCATGTGTTTCCTTGCCTGTCCTGTCAGGTTGTTGAATGTCTTAAAACAGGTGGGGGTGGGGAGGTGGTTTTACTAGAAGAGGGCAGGAGCTAAACCTGAAGCTTGTTGCTGTGTGCAGGTCGATGCTGGATGGTTAGCTCAATTGGCTGGATGGCTGGTTTGTGATGCGGAGCGATGCAAACAGCACGGGTTCAATTCCCATATGGGCTGAGGTTATTCATGAAGGCTCAACCTTGCCCCTCGCCTGACGTATAGTGACCCTCAGGTTAAATCAACACCAGTAAACTCTCTCTCAAAGGGGAAAGCAGCCTCTGGGACTGTGGTGACATTTAATAGACGATAAGCATTTTCCTTTATACTGAAGTGACCCCTGGGACTAGGTCATTGAAATACATATTCTATTTTCTAATCTGGAATTTAAAAAAACAACTTTGTTTTCATTTAACAGGAGGCGTGTGAATCATTGCTGGATTGCATCTTGGATGAAATCAGAATCTATAAAGAAGTAAATTGTACAACATCCAAATTAACAACGGACTTTGCCCCTGTTTCCTCTGTATCCAAACCAAGTTTTGGTCTAGTGATTGATGGAAAGACTTTGAGAGCGATCTTCCATGGAAACCTGCAGAAGAAGTTCCTGGAATTGGCAAAATGTTGCCAATCTGTGCTGTGCTGCCGTTCCACTCCACTGCAGAAAAGCATGGTAGTCAAGCTAGTCCGAGACCATCTAAAGGTCATGACATTAGCAATCGGTATGCATCCTACTTAAATACCTGGTTTCTTACTCTTAATGGTTGTTTGAGATTTATGCTTCCCTTAATGCAATTACAGTCTATTTCAGATACCAGCAGTTGCTGTCCAGTTTCACCATTGACAGCCTCAACGTTATTACTGCAGCAAAATCTGGATCAATGTTTCTTGGGAAGGTATTCAACCCATCTGTCTATTCAGGTGGAATTAAAAGATCCTACTGCACCATTTGAAGATAAGAGAGTTCCTCTGGTGTCCAAGTCCAATATTCTTCCCTCAATCAGTATCACCAAAAAACAGATCAAATAGTTAAACAAAGAACAAAGAACAAAGAAATGTACAGCACAGGAACAGGCCCTTCGGCCCTCCAAGCCCGTGCCGACCATGCTGCCCGACTAAACTACAATCTTCTACACTTCCTGGGTCCGTATCCTTCTATTCCCATCCTATTCATATATTTGTCAAGATGCCCCTTAAATGTCCTGATCGTCCCTGCTTCCACTACCTCCTCCGGTAGCGAGTTCCAGGCACCCACTACCCTCTGCGTAAAAAACTTGCCTCCTACATCTACTCTAAACCTTGCCCCTCTCACCTTAAACCTATGCCCCCTAGTAATTGACCCCTCTACCCTGGGGAAAAGCCTCTGACTATCCACTCTGTCTATGCCCCTCATAATTTTGTAGACCTCTATCAGGTCGCCCCTCAACCTCCGTTGTTCCAGCGAGAACAAACCGAGTTTATTCAACCGCTCCTCATAGCTAATGCCCTCCATACCAGGCAACATCCTGGTAAATCTCTTCTGCACCCTCTCTAAAGCCTCCACATCCTTCTGGTAGTGTGGCGACCAGAATTGAACACTATACTCCAAGTGTGGCCTAACTAAGGTTCTATACAGCTGCAACATGACTTGCCAATTCTTATACTCAATGCCCCGGCCAATGAAGGCAAGCATGACTACCTTCTCCACCTGTGTTGCCCCTTTCAGTGACCTGTGGACCTGTACTCCTAGATCTCTTTGACTTTCAATACTCTTGAGGGTTCTACCATTCACTGTATATTCCCGACCTGCATTAGACCTTCCAAAATGCATTACCTCACATTTGTCCGGATTAAACTCCATCTGCCATCTCTCCGCCCAAGTCTCCAGACAATCTAAATCCTGCTGTATCCTCCGACAGTCCTCATCGCTATCCGCAATTCCACCAACCTTTGTGTCGTCTGCAAACTTACTAATCAGACCAGTTACATTTTCCTCCAAATCATTTATATATACTACAAAGAGCAAAGGTCCCAGCACTGATCCCTGTGGAACACCACTGGTCACAGCCCTCCAATTAGAAAAGCATCCCTCCATTGCTACTCTCTGCCTTCTATGGCCTAGCCAGTTCTGTATCCACCTTGCCAGCTCACCCCTGATCCCGTGTGACTTCACGTTTTGTACTAGTCTACCATGAGGGACCTTGTCAAAGGCCTTACTGAAGTCCATATAGACAACATCTACTGCCCTACCTGCATCAATCATCTTAGTGACCTCCTCAAAAAACTCTATCAAGTTAGTGAGACACGACCTCCCCTTCACAAAACTGTGCTGCCTCTCACTAATACGTCCATTTGCTTCCAAATGGGAGTAGATCCTGTCTCGAAGAATTCTCTCCAGTAATTTCCCTACCACTGAAGCAAGGCTCACCGGCCTGTAGTTCCCGGGATTATCCTTGCTACCCTTCTTGAACAGAGGAACAACATTGGCTATTCTCCAGTCCTCCGGGACATCCCCTGAAGACAGCGAGGATCCAAAGATTTCTGTCAAGGCCTCAGCAATTTCCTCTCCAGCCTCCTTCAGTATTCTGGGGTAGATCCCATCAGGCCCTGGGGACTTATCTACCTTAATATTTTTTAAGACACCCAACACCTCGTCTTTTTGGATCACAATGTGACCCAGGCTATCTACACCCCCTTCTCCAGACTCAACATCTACCAATTCCTTCTCTTTGGTGAATACTGATGCAAAGTATTCATTTAGTACCTCGCCCATTTCCTCTGGCTCCACACATAGATTCCCTTGCCTATCCTTCAGTGGGCCAACCCTTTCCCTGGCTACCCTCTTGCTTTTTATGTACGTGTAAAAAGCCTTGGGATTTTCCTTAACCCAATTTGCCAATGACTTTTCGTGACCCCTTCTAGCCCTCCTGACTCCTTGCTTAAGTTCCTTCCTACTTTCCTTATATTCCACGCAGGCTTCGTCTGTTCCCAGCCTTTTAGCCCTGACAAATGCCTCCTTTTTCTTTTTGACGAGGCCTACAATATCACTCGTCATCCAAGGTTCCCGAAAATTGCCGTATTTATCTTTCTTCCTCACAGGAACATGCCGGTCCTGTATTCCTTTCAACTGCCACTTGAAAGCCTCCCACATGTCAGATGTTGATTTGCCCTCAAACATCCGCCCCCAATCTATGTTCTTCAGTTCCCGCCTAATATTGTTATAATTAGCCTTCCCCCAATTTAGCACATTCATCCTCGGACCACTCTTATCCTTGTCCACCAGTACTTTAAAACTTACTGAATTGTGGTCACTGTTACCGAAATGCTCCCCTACTGAAACATCTACCACCTGGCTGGGCTCATTCCCCAATACCAGGTCCAGTACCGCCCCTTCCCTAGTTGGACTGTCTACATATTGTTTTAAGAAGCCCTCCTGGATGCTCCTTACAAACTCCGCCCCATCTAAACCCCTGGCACTAAGTGAGTCCCAGTCAATATTGGGGAAGTCTCCCATCACCACAACCCTGTTGTTTTTACTCTTTTCCAAAATCTGTCTACCTATCTGCTCCTCTATCTCCCGCTGGCTGTTGGGAGGCCTGTAGTATACCCCCAACATTGTGACTGCACCCTTCTTATTCCTGATCTCTACCCATATAGCCTCACTGCCCTCTGAGGTGTCCTCTCGCAGTACAGCTGTGATATTCTCCCGAACAAGTAGCGCAACTCCACCTCCCCTTTTACATCCCCCTCTATCCCGCCTGAAACATCTAAATCCTGGAACGTTTAGCTGCCAATCCTGCCCTTCCCTCAACCAGGTCTCTGTAATGGCAACAACATCATAGTTCCAAGTACTAATCCAAGCTCTAAGTTCATCTGCCTTACCCGTAATGCTCCTTGCATTAAAACATATGCACTTCAGGCCACCAGACCCGCTGTGTTCAGCAACTTCTCCCCGTCTGCTCTGCCTCAGAGCCACACTGTCCCTATTCCCTAGTTCTCCCTCAATGCTCTCACCTTCTGACCTATTGCCCCCTTGCCCACCCCCCTGCCATACTAGTTTAAACCCTCCCGTGTGACACTAGCTGCTGTTTGTGGGGCCTCAGTGTGCAGAACTAGTGAATAAAAATATTTTATTCATGTCATCTTGAAATTCTATGCTTGCTGTACCATGGCAGGCACTTGTAATTTACTAAATGATGTTTACCTCCCAAAAACTCAATGCAGAGTAAAATCTCTCTCAGAGGAGCTTTGTCTAATCATAGGCCTGTGATTCTTTACTGTGAGTGTAAGAACTGAGAGTTTTTGAAAATTAATTCAAGGGATGGGGATGTTGCTGGCTCGACCATCTGTTATTGCCCATCCCCAATTGTCCTTAAGAAGGTGGTGGTGAGTTGCTTTCTTGAACTGCTGCAGTCCATGCGGTGTCAGAATGCCCACTGTGCTGTTGGGGAGGAAGTTCCAGGGTTTGACCCAGCGACAGTGAATGAACGGCGATATATTTCCAAGTCAGGGTGGTGAGTGGCGTAGAGGGGAACTCCCAGGTGGGTGATGTTCCCATGTGTCTGCTGCCCTTGTTCTTTCAGGCGCTGTGGCTTTGGAAGGTGCTGCCTCAGGCTTGCTGAGTTCCCGCAGTACATCTGCAGGATGGTATACAAGGCTGCCACTGTGCTTCCGTGGTGGAGGGAGTGAATGTTTGTGGATGGGGTGCCAATCAAGTGGGCTGCTTTGTCCTGAATTGCGTTGAGCTCCTTGTGCGTTGTTGGAGTTGCAATCAGCCAAGTAGAGAATATTTCTTATACTCCTGACTTGTGCCCTATAGATGGTGGACAGGCTTTGGGGAGTCAGGAGGTGAGTTACTCCTCTTCGATCACCAAGCCTGTGATCTGCTCTTACAGCCACATTATTTATGTGGTTAGTCCAGTTCAGTTTCTGATCAATGCTAATGCCCAAGGTGTTGATAGTGGGGGAATCAGCAGGGTAGTCAACGGTATTTTGCCATCTTGGGACACAGGACTACAGCAAACATGGTTTTGCGATCAATCTGTGTATATATGATGAAGGATATATCAAAAAGTGCAATAATGTACTTCATCTTGCAGGTGATGGGGCCAATGATGTAAGCATGATCCAGGCTGCTGATGTGGGAATTGGAATCTTTGGTCAAGAAGGAATGCAGGTACAGTGCTTCCCTCCTGTGCTAGTCTAATAAAGAATGCATAATTCTGTAAGACTGGGGCGATTTTCAGCCTGTGTCAACCGTCGGTGAGAACGGCGACGTGGGTGAAAATCCCATGAGAATCGGAAAACATGATTCTCACCAGTGAGGTTGCAATATCCCATTTTCCACGTCCCTCACCAGTGACGTAACGAGTTTCAAGTACATTCAAATATATTTAATGTACTTCACGAGCCCCCCCATCACATTATTTTCTGTGCTGTTGGGGTGCCCTGGGGCTGACCTCTCTCAGGTCCTGCCCCGCCATAGTGACGACGTGAAACACGCCCCTGAAGTTTCTTTCACAGAGGCTCAAAATAAAAACTCGGCTTTGCAGCTGGAGGACTATGCTCCGGGTTTCAGTCAGATTCTGACACTGAAACAGGTTCCCGCTGGAATGAGCCATTTGCATAGATTTTGAGTGCTGCAGTGACCTTCACAGCCACTTTGAACAGGTGTCCTTCTCCTCCATGGGGTGCCATGTCCTTGAGGACGTGGCACAGGTGCCACATTGGCTCTTTGTTGAGATGGAGCCTCCTGCGGCACATGCTGTCCATCATCTCACTGAAAAAACATCGATGCACCTTGGTCCGTCGCTGGCCTCTCCCTCTAGGTTCTTACTTGGCCTGATAGGCAGCCGGCCTTCAAGGAGTGAGGTGACCCCTTGCAGATGGGGTACTGCCTCCAGCCTGCTTTGTCGCTGCTGCCGCCTTCTCCGGCGTTTGCCTGACTCGGCTGCCATCAGCAACGCAAGGACAGCCTCTGTGGTATCCACACCAGGAAACATTTTTTAACATGGAAGGAATTGGAGGAGGAGAGAGAATGACAATCCATGAGGGCTTCCATCCCGGGACCCTCGAATACCCTCTGGCCGTGAGAGAATTCCCAGGGCTGAATACCTGCATTTAGTGTTTTCTTGTTAGCAGCTGCCTCGATGGTGCTGACATCCCTGGAGTTCAGGCACAGTGTTGAGGCTTCAAAGTTTTCCTGAGATGCTCTGCACCAATCATCCTCTGAGACAGAGCACATGTACCCTGGAGTAGCCACTTGAGAGTTGAGGAGTGTGAAGTGCTATCACAATGAACAAGGATAATTCGTCATTTGCAATAGCCTTCAGCGATGAAGCTAGAACCTGCTCACAGTCAAAGAGAGTGAAATTGACTTTCAGCATTGAAGCCTCAGCAGGGCTCTGTCCTGGGAGAATCCGGTGGGACAGACAGGCTGCAGCTGTGGTTGCCCCTGCTATGGGTCTCCACAATATTTAAAAATGACTTGCAGGCCTCACAAACGCAAAGCCCCTCATCCTCCGCCCCCCCAACCAAGCCCTATCCCTCTGGGGAGGGTCCCCACCAACACCCCCTCCCCCTCCCCCCAAGCACTGGGGCAGCAGCTCCGGTGCCCTTGAGCTGCAGATTGGAACTTGGAAATGGCTACTTGCCAGCAGCCATTGCACCAACTTCACATTTTTGAAAATGATGACCGTGTGATTTCTCGCTGGCGAGTCGGGTAATTCTCATGAGACCGCTGCATTCAACTGCAATCTCACTAATGAGATTGAAATGAATGCAAATGAGGGTTGTTAATATTCTCGCCATCTGTGGGCAAGACCCGTAACTCGGAATCGGGAGCGGGCCGGGTGAAATGTCAAACTGGTTTGCACCTGGCACGAATCTCAATGTTTGGCCTTTCCTGCTATTTACCTGATGTGCCCAGATTCTCGTCGGGCACAACTTGGTGCTTGAATCGCACCCGTTATACCAATGGGGAAAGGATGAACAGTCCCTCTTTTCTCTTGAAAAGTGAATGCTGATTGGTGGTCTAATAGAGACCTTTAAAATTTTGAAAAGTTTTGATAGAGCAGGCGATCACTTGCGATGACGAGCAAAACTAGAGATGGTCTGAATAAGATCGTCGCCAAGAAATCAAATAGGAAATTTAGAAGAAGCTTCTTCACTCTGAGATTGTTAAACCCTCTACTACACGGAGTGGCTGAGGTGAATACATAATGCATTAAAGGGGTGGTTAGATAAGTATATGAGGGAGAAGAGAACAGAGAGATCTGTTGGTGGTGTTTAATGATGGGAGGAAGCTCCAGTGGAGCATATATTCTGGCAAAGATTGGTTGTCTTGAATGTTTCTTCTGTGTATGCTATCCAATTGTGTATTGCATCTCATCAATTCTGAAGTTTCAACTTGTATTCTGTTGGTAGGCTGTGATGGCCAGCGATTTTGCAATCTCTCACTTCAAAGACCTAAAAAAGCTGCTACTGGTACATGGTCACTGGTGCTACACTCGATTGGCCAACATGATAATTTATTTTTTTTATAAGAATGTGGTAAGTGGATAAAATAGATTTTTTGCTGTAGAGGTGCTAGACTTACCTGGCTGGGGTCCACTCAGGCTTTTTGCATTCTGTACTAAGACTTATCTTTAGGCTGTTGGAATCATTAATCGGAACATGCACATTTTCCACTTCAGTTCCTATCATGGCCGTTCTGGTAGACTCAGTCTCAAATTCTAAATTTTATAAATCCATCTGAGAATCAAACTTTATATTTTCATTTTCAAATTGGGAAACGTTGGGTTGAATTTCAAAATCACCTTTGGACAGTTGAAGTACTTCACTGAGACAACGTGGCACACGGGATTATTTGCACAATGGTTTTGGTAACCCTTATCTGTGTAAAATTGTGGCTTTACAACCAGTATTGGAACAGACAAGACGACTTCAGGAACTTGTCCATGCCATCATTCCATATCCCAACATTATCCAAAAAATAAATCCAGGCCGGAATTCTCCAGCCATTGGGGTTCTCTGTTCCTGCCGGCGGTGCACTTCCTGCCCGTGAGTTTCCCGACAGTGTGGAATGGCTTCAATGGGAAATGCCATTGACAAGTGACAGGAGTAGAGAATCCTGCCGCCAGCAAACAGCGTTCCGCTGAGAAACACGTGGCTGGGAGACCGGAGAATCCATACCCTGTGGCAGCCATTTCCACAAAATGCTCTCTCGTCTAATAAACAAGGTTAAATTGATACATGTAATATTATGGCTAGCTACAATCCAAGACAATTCTGAAGCAATTTAGAATGAGACTGAGTCTGGGAACTGCTGGAACAATTTTCCAATCATGATGCTGATGTGAGCAATGGAAGTGGTAGAGTGACACACCAAGTGTATGGAGCTTGAATGGAAGGGATATTATTTGGACAGAATAATGAGGACTTCACTTTGCATCTATCTCGTAGCATATCTTGATGGAGCCTTTGATTCTGTGATTTAATACACTAAAACGAGGCAATATTCTATCTCAAACATTATCATCTGTTTTGCTTCCCCTATTTCCTATAAAATTATATTTTGAATCTTGAATAGTTTGGAGCCGTCTTCTCATGTTTGCATTCTGAACCTATTTTCCATTTCTTCATCCACAGTCCTACGTGAATCTACTATTCTGGTATCAGTTTTTCTGTGGATTTACTGGGTCAACAATGATTGACTACTGGTTGATGATTTTCTTCAACCTTTTCTTCACCTCCCTTCCTCCATTAATGTGCGGAATATTGGACAGAGATGTTTCTGCGGAAATGCTTCTGGAGCTCCCCAAACTATATAGAAGTGGTCAACAGTCTGCGGTAATTTTAACATTTGCAGTTTTATTGCCTAATATACAAGTAAACATCTGTCAGATCAATCTGCTCTTGAGGCTCATGCAATGACCTATTTCATCGGATTTGAGTCCTGAACATTGCTTTGTAATGTTCCAACTGTAAAAGAATAAAAGACCGGCAGAATTATAGTAAAATTATTTTAACAAATAAACTATCCCTACTGCTGTGCATTAAAAAAAAAACTAGCAGTACTTTGAAACAAGGGCAAAAACAAAGTTTAACATACATAATCCTGCACACAATTTTGAAGAGAAGGAAGCAGAGATATTGCAAGCTGTTAAAATAGTCATCAAAAGATTTTGATCCAATTTTAACCCTGGGCCTATTTTGGATAAGGAAGCGATGGTGTGAATTAGAAACTCACCAACTGCTCCAAAAGTTAGGCCTGGGGTATATTAACTCTTGGGCCTCATTTAAATTTTGCTCTGATTTTATTTTTGGTCATGGAATGTGGACGCTGCTGACTAGGACTGCATTTATTTCCCATCCCTAATTGCCCTTGAGGAAATGGTGGTGTGCTGTGTTCTACCCACATCTTTACATGTGATTATTCATTCTCTTCCGAATAATTGTTTCTAGCAGCTTCCCCATCACCAAAGTTAAGCTGACTGATCTATAATTGCTGGGCATATCTTATAGTCAGGTAATACAAAGAACAAAGAAAAGTACAGCACATGAACCGGCACTTCGGCCCTCCAAGCCTGTGATGATCATGATGCTCTAACTAAAAACAAAACCTTCTGTCCTTATCCCTCCCTATTCATGTACCCATCCAGATGCCTCTTAAATGTTGCTATTGTGCCAGCTTCCAAATGTCCAATGTTTTTTTTTTCATGTATGGGATGATATGTCCAGACTGTACGCAGAACAATACTTTTCACTGTACCGCGGTACACATGACAAAACAAATCCAAATCTTTTTTGAACAAGGGTGTAATGTTTACAATTCTCTCGACTCTGTAAGTCTAGAGAAGAATGAAATATGTGGCCCTGCAATTTCCACTCTCACTTCCATCAATACCCTTGGATACATCTTATTTGCTCCCGGTTACTTGTCAACTCTAAGTGTCAACAGTCTATGCAATACTTTATCATTATCAATTTTGAACTCTTCTAGCGACAATTGCCACCATGGTTGGGGTAACATCTGCTTCCTTTATAAAGACAGATGCAAAGTATTCATTTAACACAGGAAGTGAGAGAAAATTTCAGGGACACTGCAGGACAACATCTTTCTGCTAATTTCCCTATTCTTGAACTGACTATTGATGCACGATAAATGACCACTAAAGCGAGGTTGTAGTCCAACTGAAGGCTTTAATAAGGTAGATGATTCCCCCAGCAGCTCAGGTACAGAATGAAGGCTGCTGGGGTGGCACGGGCTCTTATACCCCGCCTAGCAGGGAGGAGCTACCATACATCCTAACCAATAGAAAGCATACAGTTTCCACCAATGGTGCTCCAGCCTATCAGGTACCGTAATACCTCTAATACCACATTCACCCCCTGTTAAAAAAGAGTCCGGCGGGGGTGGTGGCCTGATACATGGAAACGTGGTAGAATTAGTTATGGAGGTACCGTAATACCTCCATACAGCGTTTTGTAACTATTTACAATTCTGATAGCTATTTACAATTGATGATTTAAATTTACAGTTTACAGTTTACAATTTAAAATGAAGCAATCAGTCGATAAGGGGCCCTGGTCGTCCTCTGTGATCGTCGGAGCTCCGGTGGTGACTCCGCTGGAGGCTCTGGCGTCTGTGACTCGGGGAGCGTGGCTTCGATCTCCATGGCAGCTTCGGCACCCCTAGACGGCGCTGGTGGGGAAAACGGTTGACCTGGGAAGGGAGCGTCTGCGGGGTGCGCCGGTGGGTGGGGGGGCCTAGACGGGGCCGGCGGAAGGACCGATCCTCCTGTAAGGTGCCCCGGTGAAGGGGAGGGTGGGACTGGTGGCTGGGGTGTGCGTGGGGCTCCGGCGGGCGCCAGGTTTCATAGGGAGACCGTATCTTGGCAGCCGTCGGGGTATGCCAAGTAAGCGTACTGGGGGTTAGCATGGAGCAGATGGACCCTCTCGACCAACGGGTCCGACTTGTGCACCCGCACGTGTTTTCGGAGCAGGATGGGTCCGGGGCTGCCAGCAGGTTGGGAGCAAGGTCCCAGAGGAGGGTTTCCTGGGGAAGACAAGGAGACGTTCGTGAGGTGTCTGGTTGGTGGTGGTACAAAGCAGTGACTGGATGGAGTGGAGGGCATCCGGGAGGACTTCCTTCCAGCGGGATGCTGGGAGGTTCCTGGACCGTAGGGCCAGTAGGACGGTCTTCCAGACCTTTCCGTTCTCCCTCTCTACCTGTTGAACAGGAATTGATGCAGTTCGTCGCTCATAAAGGAGGACCCCCTATCACTATGTATGTAAGCGGGGAACACGAACAGTGCAAAGATGCTATGGAGGGCCTTGATGACATGTCAGGGCAGGAGATGGCGAATGGGAACCGGAAGTACTCATCAATCACATTCAGGAAGTACGTGTTGCGGTCGGTGGAGGGGAGGGGGCCTTTGAAGTCCATACTGAGGCGTTCAAAGGGACGGGAAGCCTTTATCAGGTGCGCTTTCTCTGGCCGGTAGAAGTGCGGTTTGCACTCCGCGCAGATTTGACAGTCCCTGGTGGCTGTCCTGACCGCCTCGATGGAGTAGGGCAGATTGCGGGTCTTGACAAAATAAAAAAGCGAGTGACCCCCGGGTGGCAGAGGTCCTCGTGGAGGGCTCGGAGGTGGTCCACTTGTGCGGTGGCACCTGTGCCACGGGACTGGGCATCAGGAGGCTCATTTAGCTTCCCGGGACGGTACAAGATCTCGTAGTTGTAGGTGGAGAGTTCGATCCTCCACCGCAAGATCTTGTCGTTTTTTATCTTGCCCCGCTGTGCATTATCAAACATGAAAGCAACCGACCGTTGGTCAGTGAGGAGAATAAATCTCCTGCTGGCCAGGTAATGCCTCCAATGTCGCACAGCTTCTACTATGGCCTGAGCCTCCTTTTTGACTGAGGAGTGGCGGATTTCGGAAGCATGGAGGGTACAAGAGAAGAAGGCCACGGGTCTGCCCGCTTGGTTGAGGGTGGCCGCCAGAGCTACGTCAGACGGATCGCTCGCGACCTGGAAGGGGAGGGACTCGTCGATGGCGTGCATCGTGGCCTTTGCAATGTCTGCTTTGATGCGGCTGAAGGCCTGGCGGGCCTCTATCGACAGGGGAAAAGCTGTAGATTGGATCAGGGGACGTGCCTAGTCCACATAGTTGGGGACCCACTGGGCGTAGTAACTGAAAAGCGCTAGGCAGCGCTTCAGGGCCTCGGAGCAGTGAGGGAGGAGGAACTCCATAAGGGGGCGCATGCGTTCAGGGTTGGGGCCCATAACTCCATTTCGCACTACGTGGCCGAGGATGGCTAGGCAGTCGGTGCTAAACACGCATTTATCCTTCTTGTATGTAAGGTTATGGATTTTTGCCGTCTGGAGGAATTTTCGGAGGTTGGTGTCGTGGTCCTGCTGGTCGTAGCCGCAGATGGTGACATTATCGAGATACGGGAATGTTGCCCGTAAACCGTACCGGTCAACCATTCAGTCCATCTCGCACTGGAAGACCGAGACCCCATTGGTGGCACCGAAGGGAACCCTTAAGAAGTGATAGAGCCTCGAAGGCAATGTATTTGCGGTCACTAGTGTGGATGGGGAGCTGGTGGTAGGCGGACTTGAGATCTATCGTGGAGAAGACCATATAATGCGCTATCCTGTTTACCAGGTCGGATATGCGGGGGAAAGGGTACGCGTCCAGCTGCGTAAACCTGTTGATGGTCTGACTGTAGTCGATGACCATCCTATGCTCCTCCCCGGTCTTTACCACCACTACTTGAGTTCTCCAGGGACTGTTGCTAGCTTCAATTACTCCTTCCTTCCCTCAGTAGCCTTTGGACCTCTGACCTAATAAAGATCCGGTCCTGGGCACTGTACCGTCTGCTCCTGATGGCGACTGGTTTGCAATCCAGGGTGAGGTTCACAAACAGGGAAGGCGGGTCGACCTTAAGGGTCGCGAGGCCGCAGACAATGAGCGGGGTATAGGGCCGCCGAATTTGAAGGTTAGACTTTGGAGGTTACACTGGAAGTCTAAATTTAGGAATGTGGCCGCGCAGAGGTGGGGAAGGACGTAGGGCCGGTAATTTCTGAACTCCCTTCCCTGGACTGTGAGGTTTGCTATACAAAACCCCTTTATCTCTACTGAGTTGGAACCGGACGCCAGGGAGATTTTTTGGTTAACGTGGTGGCCGAGGAGAGAACAGCGCCTTACCGTGTCGGGCTGTATGAAGCTCTCCATGTTCCCAGAGTCGATTAGGCAGGACGTCTCGTGCCCATTGATGAATACGGTCGTTGTAGCAGTTCAGAGTGTTCGAGGCCGGGACTGATCCAGGGTCACCGAGGCTAATCGCAGCAGTTGAGAGTTCTCTTCGGGCAGTGCGTGGTCAGCCAAGCTGGGGTCCTGGGGGTTCATCCAAGATGGCAGCTCCCATGGTCGCACATGGCTGGGGGTGCACAAAATGGCGGTGCCCATCCCTCTAACGTGGCGTCCGTGGGACAAGATGGCGGAGCCCGGGGCCCGCACGTGGCCCTGGAATAAGAAGATGGCGGCGACCGCTGGCCGCATGGGGACCGTGGACAAGTTTGTGGTGGCGGTCCGCATTCGCTGCCAGCCCGCACGGGCCTGACATACCCCCACAAAATGGCCCTTTTTGCCGCATCACTTGCAGGTGGATGCGCGGGCCGGGCAGCGTTGGCGGGGGTGCTTGGCCTGCCCGCAAAAGTAGCAGCGGGGCCCCCCGGGGTTGCCAGGCTGCATTGCA
This sequence comes from Scyliorhinus torazame, assembly GCF_047496885.1. Taxonomy (NCBI): domain Eukaryota; kingdom Metazoa; phylum Chordata; class Chondrichthyes; order Carcharhiniformes; family Scyliorhinidae; genus Scyliorhinus; species Scyliorhinus torazame. The sequence continues at coordinate 277,022,461 of NC_092713.1, read as the reverse complement.
GCGCAGGCTTGTGGGGAGATGGGGGAATGTCTCGGGGTTGGCTGCGGAGGGATTCCACGTTGCCCAGGGGGCTGCCACGCGGTCGTGAACGTAAGCGCGGGCATTCCTGGAGGCCACGTCCAGGGAGCCTGCAAGGGCCCGTGCCTCCTTGAGACCCAAAGTGTCTTTTTCTAGCAGTCGCTGGCGGATTTGTGAGGATAGCATACCTGCCATGAAAGCGTCCCGGACCAAGAGTTCAGTGTGTTCGCTCGCCGAAACCTGCGGGCAGCTACAGTTTCTCCCCAACACCAGGGGTGCAGGGTAGAATTTTTCCAGCGATTCCCCAGGGGTTTGTCACCTTGTTGCAAGCAGGTGCCGGGCGTAGACCTGGTTTACCGGGCAAATATAATATCCTTTTAGCAGCTCTATTGCTGCATCAAAGTCTTCCGCTTCCTCGATGAGGGTGTACCCTTGAGTACAGGACTTGCATTTTTTGCTCTCCCGTGGGTGTGTTTTCGGCTGTCCTGAGATACCCTTTAAAGCACGCCAGCCAGTGCTTGAAGATTGCCGCTGAGTTTGCCGCGTGGGGGCTGAGTTGCAGACACTCCGGCTAGATTCGGAGCTCCATCCTTTCTTTTAAAAAAAAACTAGCTTATTAAATTGATGCACGATCAATGACCACTAAATCGAGGTTGTAGTCCAACTGAAGGCTTTAATAAGCTAGATGATTCCTCCAGCAGCTCAGGTGCAGAATGAAGGCTGCTGGGGCAGCACGGGCTCTTATACCCCACCTAGCAGGGCGGAGCTACCATACATCCTAACCAATAGAAAGCATAGTTTCCACCAATGGTGCTCCAGCCTATCAGGTACCGTAATACCTCTAATACCACAACTATAAAGTGACTTTTCTAACTGCTGCAACTGCAAAAGGCTTTAGGAGTACTGAGCCAGGCTAGCGAACACTGTGAACATATAGGTTGCAAAATGATAGGTCGTTAATTTTTTTCACCTCACTTTTGAATGTTTAAGATTAATTTTTTTTAACCTCTGTCACCAGAACCTGCAATATTTAATCACCTGAATTTTTCATTCAGTTCTTAATTGAAATCTTACACAGAATTGGGAAGTTAGATGTTGGAGAATTTGGATACTCAATGCAATATGACATAGAGTGGTACATCAGCCTCTCTCAAGTCGATGAAATATATCTGCCAGAGATTTACCTCATGCAATTCTTAGACACCTGTCAACTTTCTTCAGTGTTCTATTTAGAAGCATTTCGGGTCATCTGAATCATGTGATCATGTACTACCTTGGCTAAGATGTTGTGTTAAAAGAACAGCCAAAACATATGGGAGATAGTCCTTTGACAAATAGCATAAGATGCTTGTAAAAATGTACAAATCTTTCTGGCAACCAATCCGAATTTTGTTTTTATAATATCTCTTCAGGCCTCCAATCTCGGCACTTTTTTGATCACCATGTTGGATGCCTTTTATCAAAGTATTGCCTGCTTCTTCATTCCATACTTTGTAAGTACTGTGGCAATCCTACTCGATGCCAACCGTAAGCTTATATTTTCCCTTCACTCTGTTTTTTAATATTTGTTTTTTACAGACTTATCGGGATTCAAATATTGATGTCTTTACGTTTGGAACGCCCATGAACACTCTGTCTCTGTTCACCATCCTAGCACATCTCGCAATTGAAGCCAAAACGTGGGTAAGTGCAGATCTTGGAAATACACACTGTGAAGTCCATCGACGTTCAAACTTGCTTTTATGAGGTAACAAAAGTGGTTTGCAGTGGTAACATGGCAAGGTATGGACTTGACTAAAAATGCTAAATGGAGGTAGTGCAAGAATGCTGACTGCCTTGTGTCTTGGGGGAATGGTAGAATCTGAGTTTACAGATGAATCCTTCCTTTGATGATATTACTGCCTTTAAAGAGCAGAGTTACATTGTCTGTCATATTAACTTAGAAGATATATCAAATGAATGCTAGACTACTTTTACTATTGTGATGCCTAAACAGGTTTTGGCTCCAGGCTATATTTTTGGGAAATAATTAAAATTAATGAAGGCGATTGAACAGCCTCGTCGCGAATGACTTGGTGTCGCGAGAGAGGTCTTGCAAGATTCAACCTAACCTCGCGAGACGTCGCCATCTGGATCTCTCCCGCACTGGACAACATCCAGATCAGCATATTTTTTTTAATCCATTAGGCGCCTATAAATTGGCACTCGCCGGATTCTCTGGGCTCCCAGGACTAATGGCCTCCCCAGTGAGACATCGACCGGGCACTGTTTAGTACTTGTCCACACAAAAATGGACCAGGCGTAACGGCACATGGGGGGTCTCCCAGGCCATTGGAGACCCTTGGGTGGTCAAAGACAGGGCAGGATGGCACCCTGTCTTTCCCTTTAGCACCCGGGCATGTTTGCATTGCCAGACTGGCACCTTGGCACTGCCATCCTTGCACTGCCAGGGTACCTGGCTGGTGCTGTCAGGGGCACTGTCAGGAAGAGAGTGCCAGGGTGCCTGTTGCCAGGGTGGCACTGGCAAGGGGAGGGGCCTGAAGGGAACCATGCCTATGAAAGGGGGGGGGAGGGAAGATATGAAGGGTGGGGGGGGGTAAGGACGGGAATGAAGGGGCCTCATAAAGGTTGGGGGGGGCTCAAGGGTCGGGGTCCCGAAAAAGAGGGGAGGCTGGAAATCGGTGTGGGGAGGCCTGAATTGGGGTTACTCAGCGACCCCATAGCAGGGTGTCCTCACTTTTTGGGGGAGGGGGGTGACATTGGTGTTTCTGGGGAATCCTCAAGCTTATTTAAAGATTGTGACACCCTTTCAAAATGGTGGCCCGATCTCTGAGGAGCCGGTCTCGCCGACGGGTTCAGCTCCCCATTGCTAAAAAAATATCTAAGGGTGGGCGGGTCTGGGGAGAAACGCCCCAAGGCTCCAAAAAATGACTGTGGGAGCGATTTGACAGAAACATTTCCAAGTGTTATTTTGAGCGTATCTGGCAGGGTGTTTCTCGATGGCCGCATTGGCGAGATTGCGGTTGTATTTAACAGCAGTCAGTGACAAAAATGAGCCCCCACGAGCTTCTCGCCATTCCTGCCTGTCTCACCGTCTGATTCGCCGTACTCGTGCCTCAGCGTCTCGCCTCTAACAAGGGGGAGCTCACTCCCAGCCAACACACAAGCATGGAAGGCATAGACCTGCCCCTCGCTTTGGGAATGCCAGCCTCAACAGGCTTCTCAACGCTGTGAATGAGAAACTGGGCACCTTGCCCACCCGAGGGATCCGAGGGCCTGCAGCAGGGTCAGCAATACCGCCTGGGAGGCAGTGGCAGCATCCAATGTCGGAAGAAGACCAATGACCTCTGAGCTGCAAGGGTAAGTTACCATCTCTCTCTTGGCATCAGTTCCACCTGCCACCTCTCAAATTCCCAACCCCCCCCCCCCCCCCCCGCAAATCACAAATCTCCGACTGACATCTCACACTGTCTCCGCATCCAATCTTCGTGCTTGTTCCTCAGGACCACCTGGCACCAACCAGCACAACCAGTTGTAGTGCCCACACATGCCAGCTGCTTTAGACCCATCAAGCAAGCCCCATATTTGTCCCCACAGAAGAATGGGCCATGACTGGGGCAGAGTAACAGAGATTTGAGTCCTCATTCCCCATGAGGAACTGGCCCTGGAAATCACAGGATTGTCCGAGGAGAGAGCAGTCACCAACAACCTCTGTGCTGCAGAGGAGAGGATCCACTGCCCCTTCACCCAGATGACCTGTCACAAATTAGTTCATGCCAGAGAAAATGATCCTTCCATTTCACTGACCCCCATGTCTATTCTCTCGCAGGATCTCTATCTGATGGGGCCGGGACATCCGGTGTCATTCCCCCCTACCACCCAAGAAGTCACCTCGGATGAGAAATCCGAGGATACCACCATCGAGGTGTCACAGCTATCACCTCTACCTACCACCGATGTAGAGACACACATCTAGATGGCAACATTAGTGGGCACACTTCTGGGATACAATCTGCTGAGTACCACACAGTTGCTGATACACATCAGGTGGAGGCAGGAACATCCAAGGGAATCAGCAGTCGGAGGTCTGCTGGATCCCAGGACTCTGCTGAGTCCCGGTCAGATGCCCAGTCTCTGGACAAGGTCATTCAGACCTGATGCAGATGATAACACAGGTCCGTGAGATTCGGGAGGGAATGTCAGCGATATTCCAGCCAGTGCATAGCCAATTGGAGGATTCCCAAAAGCTACGGGCGCAGGAGATGATGCCTTTAATGCGTGGCATCGAAGCCAACATTGTGGTGACCGCTGTGGAAAGCCTGCAGCACGAGGTCAGCGGCTTGAGAGATGGTGCCCAAGGTATGACTGAGGGCCTCAACATCATGTCCCAGTCGCTGAGGGACATGTCTCATATGCAGGTGGACACTACCAAGGCATTGCAGAACATGTAGATAAGTCCCCAGGGCCGGATGGGATCAACCCCAGAATACTGAAGAAGGCTAGAGAGGAAAATGTTGAGGCCTTGACAGAAATCTTTGGATCCTCACTGTCTTCAGGTGATGCCCCGGTGGACTGGAGAATAGCCAATGTTGTTCCTTTGTTTAAGAAGGGTAGGAAGGATAATTCAGGGAACAACAGGCCGGTGAGCCTTGCTTCAATGGTAGGGAAATTACTGGAGAGAATTCTTCAAGACAGGATCTACTCCCATTTCAAGCAAATGGACGTATTAGTGAGAGGCAGCATGGTTTTGTGAAGGGGAGGTCATGTCTCACTAACTTGACAGAGTTTGTCGAAGAGGTCACAAAGATGATTGATGCAGGTAGGGCAGTGGATGTTGTCTATATGGACTTCAGTAAGGCCTTTGACAAGGTCCCTCATGGTAGACTGGTACAAAAGGCGAAGTCACATGGGATTAGGGGTGAGCTGGCAAGGTGGATACAGAACTGGCTAGGTCATAGAAGGCAGGGAGTAGCAATGGAAGGGTGCTTTTCTAATTGGAGAGCTGTGACTAGTGGTGTTCCGCAGGGATTAGTGCTGGGACCTTTGCTGTTCGTAGTATATATAAATGATTTGAAGGAAAATGTAACTGGTCTGATTAGCAAGTTTGCAGACGACACAAAGGTTGGTGGAATTGCGGATAGCGATGAGGACTATCAGAGGATACAGCAGGATTTAGATCGTTTGGAGACTTGGGTGGAGAGATGGCAGATGGAGTTTAACCCGGATAAATGTGAGGTAATGCATTTTGGAAGGTCTAATGCAGGTAGGGAATATATAGTGAATGGTAGAACCCTCAAGAGTATTGAAAGTCAGAGAGATCTAGGTGTACAGGTCCACAGGTCACTGAAAGGGGCAACACAGGTGGAAAAGGTAGTCAAGAAGGCATACGGCATGCTTGCCTTCATTGGCCGGGGCATTGAGTATAAGAATTGGCAAGTCATGTTGCAGCTGTATAGAACCTTAGTTAGGCCACACTTGGAGTATAGTGTTCAATTCTGGTCGCCACACTACCAGAAGGATGTGGAGGCTTAAGAGAGGGTGCAGAAGAGATTTACCAGGATGTTGCCTGGTATGGAGGGCATTAGCTATGAGGAGCGGTTGAATAAACTTGGTTTGTTCTCACTGGAACGACGGAGGTTAAGGGGCGACCTGATAGTGGTCTACAAAATTATGAGGGGCATAGACAGAGTGGATAGTAAGAGGCTTCTCCCCAGGGTAGAGGGGTCAATTACTGGGGGGCATAGGTTTAAGGTGCGAGGGGCAAGGTTTAGAGGAGATGTACAAGGCAAGTTTTTTACACAGAGGGTAGTGGGTGCCTGGAACTCGCTGCCGGAGGAGGTGGTGGAAGCAGGGACGATAGTGACATTTAAGGGGCATCTTGACAAATACATGAATAGGATGGGAATAGAGGGATACGGACCCAGGAAGTGTAGAAGATTGTAGTTTAGTCGGGCAGCATGGTCGGCACGGGCTTGGAAGGCCGAAGGGCCTGTTCCTGTGCTGTACTTTTCTTTGTTCTTTGTTCTATGTCCAGTTGCTGAGGGATGTGTCCCAGATGCAGGTGGACATTGCAGGGACACTGCAGAGCCTGGCCCAATTACTGAGGAGCATCACTGAGGGCGTCGACATATGGTGCAGCCAATGGGGAGGCACCAGGAATGGCAGAGCTAGATGATACAGAGGCCTCTGGAGCTCACTTTGACTGCCCCTCCATCCTATGGAGACCCCCGGGGCTTTTGTGCATTTTCAGGGAGCAGAAAGCACTGGAGCCCAACCTGGGGTCTGCCACCAAGGAGACGATGCCGGTCTCCAGTTCTTCTGACTCTTTTTTCCCCCCCCCCACCCCCCTGACACCGGCACATCGCAAAGGCAACGGGAAGAAGAGAGTGGCATGGTGAAGCCACCATGGGCCTCTGCCAACGGCATCCAAACCACGGGGCACAGAAAGCAGCAGGCTGTCCCCACCAGTGATGTGCATCCTTGGGACACACCTAGACGTAGCACTCGACTACGTATGATCAAGAAGATTAAAGAGCACTGAGTGGGCACTAGGGGGTCACTATGTGTAGCGAGGGGAAATGTAAATGTCTAATGTTCACTATTAAAACATGTTAAACCTGATGCATGTAAAGCCTCTGTCACGTTAATCTTCACAGTGGGCCTGCCTGCACCCCCACCCCTATTTGCCCTCCTCTCCCCAACCCCCGTCCACAGTGATCCACAGCGTGTGCCCCTTTCCCCAAGAGCCAACCCGTCATCCTGGGGTGGTCCTCAAAGATACCGTTGATCTCTGATATTCAAGGATGTAGCTCTCATGCACAGTGCCTGGGAGGCGTGCACACATGTGCATGATCCACGTGCATGGTGGTCGCACACGAGTTGAACATTACCTGTTAATGAAGGGCGCTCCCTGATTTCCTGTTGCGCGCTGGCTGGCTGGGATTGGCTAAGCAAGGGTTGCTTAAGTGCTATTCGACCTTATTAGCGGCTGGTTGGCAAGTGCGGTGCTGCAAATCGGCTGGAGAGCGTTCATTTGTGTTGAGAAGTCTGTGGGGCCTCATAAGCGGACCAATTAACGTTGAATAGTGTTGCCGGCCTCGCTAGACCAAGCGGCGAGAAGCTCACAGCATTTCCCGCTCGTTATCGGACTTGGAAATCTTTTCAGAGAATCGTACCCGCAATGTTTCGGTTGAATTCTACCCTGTATCTTTTAATGAAATGTGCAATATAGTAGAATTTGAGTGAGAATTAGAATGGCTCAGTGTGCTGCATTGAAAAGTTATTAAACCTCAGGGTTTTTTGTAGGAGGAGGTTACCTGATGATTGCTGTTAAGTTTATTTGAAAAATTCACCTGCCAATCATCATAAATGGCCCAAAAGATTGAGTGACAGCAAATCGAGGGGTATTATTAGTAAGGAATTCTGAGCTTAGAATTTACTGGCTGTAGGCTGTAGGCTGTAGGAGAAAAGTAAACACCACTCTGTGGGATTTTCCATCGGCTGGATCCTCCGCCTGCGTGTTTCCCAACCGCGTTGGGCGGCCCACAACGGGAAACCCCATTGGCCAGCTGTGGGAACGGAGAATCCTGCTGCCAGCAGGGAGATGCAGGAAAACGGAGATGGCGGGATGGAGAACCCCGCCCCCTATTTTTCTCGGTGATCTGGTGAAGCCTTTGATCAGTCAATGCAGGTGTCATTGTGAGAAATTTCAAACTGAACCAAGATGTTCGGAAGTTATCAGGATTGGATGAAGCAGCTATTTTCTTCCTGCCTGAGATCATTTTCAAGAGATTTCAAAGGGAGGGGGATAGGTGACAATCAAAAATGTGTGTGTATGTATATATATTCCAATTGTGTGAAGAATCAAATATTTATTTTAATAGTTTTGTCCAGTGAGTGTTGCCCTACCAAAGGACCTTGCAAAAGTACATAGAATTAATGTTAATTCTGGAACATTACTGAATCAATGCTCTTTGTCAAGGACTAAATATGTAAACTCGAGCAACTCTTTTCCTACTGCACCCTATCTGACATCAAACAGAGCACCATAAGGGCACGACTCCTGCCTAGACCCAGGTGTGCAAGTACGCCCTGTCCTACGAACATACAGATTTGGACTAGGCTATTTGGCCCCTGAGTCTGCTCCCCACCATTCAATGAGATCATGGCTGAACTGTTTGTGTTGAATTCCACATTTCCATCAACCCCGATAACCTTTGTTCCCGTTGCCGAACAAGAATCTCTCTACCTCTGTCTTAAAATATTCAGTGATCCCACTTCCACCACCTTCTAAGGCAGAGAATTCCAAAGTGACACAAGCCTCTTGTTGTGTTATTCACCCTGGGGTAACACGGACTGCAACTGGATGCAGTTGTACTGGAAAGTAGACACCAAACTTAGACGTTAGTTCAATACATTTTATTGAACTTCTGGAGCAGTGCACACAGTTCGCTATGGGTTTGACACTCTACTAATCTAAGTGTGCTAACTATAACTAACTAGACCAGACTAGCTCTGAACCACGTGTAGAAGGTGCTAACTGATATATACACCCTGACTGTCAGTACAGCTGTCACCAGTGGAAAGAGGCAGAGTGCTGATGCCTCGTGTGTTTTATTGTGGGAAACCCCCTCTAGTGTTCTGCCTGGTGATTGGTTGTGTTCTGTCCTGTGTGTTGATTGGCTGTACTGGGTGTCCGTCACTGCCTGTCTGTATCTCATTATGTGCATATCATAACACCTCTGAGAGAAAAGCATTCTCCTCATCTCTGTTCTCTGTGGGCGACCCCTAATTTTAAAACAATTCCCTCCCCCTAGTTCTGGACTTGCCCACAAGAGGAAACATCTTTTCAGTGACCACCTTGTCAACACTGTCTAGGATCCTACATATTTCAATCAAGTCACCCCTCACCCTTTTAAACCCCAGTGGAAACAAGCTCAGACTTTTCAATTTATTCTGATAAAACAATCCGCTCATTCCAGGTCTCAATCTAGTAAACCTCCTTTGAACTGCCTGCAATGCATTTACATCCTTATTTAAATAAGGAGAACAAAGCTGCACACAATATTTGAGGTGAGGTCTCAGCAATGCCATGTATAACTGAAGCATAACATCCTTATTTTTATGTTCAATTCCTCTCACAATAAAGGATAGCATTCCATTCATCTTAATTGCATGCTGCACCTGATTACTCACTTCTCGTGACTCATGCACGAGAACGCTTAAATCCCTCTGCACCTCAGCATACTGCAAGTTGAAGCATATCAGGCCTCGATCTGGCTTTATAACATGGTCAACTAGCACATCGGGGACTGGCTAATCAGTGGTTGGACATTGTGTGCATTAAATAGCAAGTTGAAGCATGTCAGGCCTCTGCAATCAAGGCCGACTGACTGCTGTTGGCCCAAGGTCCAATTGCACCCAGGCAATTTACAATTGAAAGAGACTAACTGTCCGGATTATTTTTGGTTCATTGCAGAAAACCTGTGGACCCATTCATTGGCAACTGTCCAGGACCCAAACATCTTACCCTGTTTCACGAAGTGCTGGGGCACATTACTATCTCTGCCCTTAGAAAAACTTCACAAATTCTGAAACAACATAACAGGGTAGATAAGTCAGTGAAGCAGGCTTGCACCTCATGCCTGACGATATGGGAATTCCCCAGAAACAAATGTCAGGAAAGTCAGTGGCTATGTTCAATCTTCTAAACTAGCTTTTATGCCTTACAGTTTTTAATCTTTCTCTGACAGACTTGGCTACATTGGGGTTCAATGATTGGGAGCATAGCCTTCTACTTTGTGGTTACACTCGTTTATAGTGCCAACTGTGTGACCTGCAACCATCCATCAAATCCTTACTGGATAATGCAACGTCAAATGACTGATCCACTCTTCTACCTTGTCTGTCTCATCACACCAGTTCTAGCGCTGTTACCAAGGTAATCAAATATTTGAAATTTTACAATTACTTATGGGAACTTTAGTAGGGCAAGAATAAGCAGCAGAGGATTAGTTGCCCATTGTACACCCTGTCTGGTTTTACTGTTGGAGTTCCAACCCCATTGCGACTTAGAATTTAAATAAAAAGGCCAAAATCTGATGAGGGATTTCAAACCACCTTAGCTACTCAATGGCCCCAATATTCAATGGGGATGGTGTTTAGGCAAAGGGGAGAGTAACAGCAAATATTGTGGAGATTTTTTAAAAACCGATTCTCTACCTGGCAAACTGACTGACAGGCTTGGTTTCCAGTCAAGCAAGGAAGTTCTTCAGAACAGACCACAATCGAGGACCAAGATAGTTTTGTTGATGTTGGGTAAATTACAAGATGGCTGGGAGGAAGGGGGATCACAAAAGGCTTGTTTTCAGGGACAAAGTAATTAGGAAAGCTAATCATAGAGTCATAGAATTTACAGTGCTGAAGGAGACCATTCAGCCCACCGAGTCTGCACCGACCCTACATAAGCCCACACCTCCACCCTATCCCCCGTGACCCAGTAACCCCACCTAACATTTTGGACACTAAGGAGCAATTTATCATGGCCAATCCACCTAACCTGTACATCTTTGGACTGTGGGAGGAAACCGGAGCACCCGGAGGAAACCCACGCAGGCACAGGGAGATTCACGCAGACACAGGGAGAACGTGCAGACTCCGCACAGACAGTGCCCAAGCCGGGGATCGAACCCGGGTCCCTGGAGCTGTGAAGTAACTGTGCTAACCACTGTGCTACTGTGCTGCTCCATGCTAATGGAGGGCAATTCTTTATTGTGAGGGGAATTGACTACAAATTTTAGGGAGATTATGCTTCAGTTGGGCAGAACATTGATGAGATCTGGAGTATTGTGTACAGTATTGGTCTCCTTATTTAAGGAAAGATGTAAATGCATTATATGCAGTTCAGAGAAGATGGGCAGCATGGTAGCACAGTGGTTAGCACAGTTGCTTCACAGCACCTGGGTCCCAGGTTCAATTCCGGCTTGTGTCACTGTGCGGAGTCTACACGTTCTCCCCGTGTCTACATTGGTTTCCTCCCACAGTCTAAATATGTGCAGGTTAGGTGGATTGGCCATGATAAATTGCCCTTAGTGTCCAAAAAGGTTACTGGGTTATGGGTATAGAGTGGAGGTGTGGGTTTAAGTGGTGCTCTTTCCAAGGGCTGGTGCAGACCCTGTGGGCCGAATGACCTACTTCTGCACTGTAAATTCTATGATTCTATAAGGTTTGTTCGACTAATACCAGGAATGAACAGGTTGTCTGATGAAGAAAGGTTTGAGAGGTTAGCTTTGTATCTGTTATAGCCTGCCTGATTACTACTGGCTGAGGACTAATGGCAATCCCACAATCCTTCCTAAGTATGAGCTCCCCCAATGAGGAGGGCGGAGAAATCATTAGCAGAGTCACCTGCATAAATAGAGCTGGCTAGTGTAGAACCAGCTAAAGGTGGAGTACGGCGGCTGTTGTTGTATATATGTCAATTGTAAATAAAGTTATTTATTTTGATTCTACAAACACGTGCTGAATTCTTTGTGGCCCTCACAAATGTATCCACTAGTGTTGAGAAGAGTAAGAGGTGACTTGATCAAAACCTTTAAGATCCTGAGGGGCATTGACAGGTGGATACGAAGAGAATGTTTACTCTTGTCAGAGAATCTATAGCTAGGTATCACTGTTTAAAAATACAGGGTCGCTTGTTTAAGACAGAAATTAGGAGAATTTCTTTTCTGTTGAGGGTCGTGAACCTCTGGAATTTTCTTCCTCGATAGGTCAGTAGAAGCAGAGTCTTTGAATATTTTTAAGGCGGAGCTAGATATATTCTTGATCAACAAGGGGGTGAAAGGTTACTGGGGGGAGACAGGAATGCGGGGTTGAGGTTAAATCGGATCAGCTATGAGGTTATTGAACGGCGGAGCAGGTTTGAGGAATTGAGTGTCTTTCCCTGCTTCCAATTCGTATGTTTGCATGTTCAAGGGGTAGATCATGGGGGAGTCAGAGATTGGGAGGAAAGAAAAGGAAAAGGATCGGTAAGTGATATTAAGGTGGAAATATTGGTGGAGAGAATGTAAGGAGAGCTGGAGATTTCAGGGGATCAGAGGAGATGGGGGAAATCAATGATCACAGCAGCGGTTGGTGATCATGTGTGATGGCGATGGGTTGGAGGCATGTTACAGGGAGATCATGGACATGGGAAGTATTTATGGGCAAGTTATCTGGACCTGCGGCAAACTCCTTGAGGTTTCCTCTGGCCCACAATCAGTGCCATAAAGGCACTTACCTGATGAATCTAGTCTTTGTTGAATTTTACCTTATGGGTTTCCCGAGGCCTGGGAAACATGGCTGACACGGGTTTAAAATAAAAACATCATAAAACGAGAAGCAGACAGCCTCCTTAAAGGTGCTAATGACCAGTTTCCTGCGAGGGAATTGATTGATCCATTAATACCACAGTTGATTCAAGGCAGGTTGAATTCCTGTTTTAGGTTGTTAATTTTTTTAACCTCCCACTTGATCCAAACCCACCCAATTTTGAAGGTTAGTATTACCTCTTAAGTATGTCCAGTTCCGCTCTCACCTATTCCAGGAAATTAGAAAAAAGAATTTCTATTGACGATGGAAATTTGTGGTAGAGGATCCTCTGCTAGTACAAACTTCATAGATTTACAGCATTTGGATTATACTTGAATCATGTTTTGGTAGTTTTTGTTTTAACACGGTGCCATTCTCAAGCCTTTATTTATATTATCAGGTATTTATTTCGTAGCCTTCAAGGCACATTGTTTGCATCTCGTGTTCTCAAAGCACGACAACTGGACAAATTGAACAAAGAGCAACGCCTTCAAACAATCAAACATTGGAAAACCCTTAACATCACAGCAGGTGATACCTCACCTTTAACGGATTCTGCGGATCAATCGCCAGTTGAAAATGTCAACCACCCTTGTACAATGGCAAGAAATCATAACCCTCAATTTATTTCTTCCAACCCAATGGGAATGGCAAAAGTACAGAGTTCCATCAACCGTGTGTGAAAACCAGGAGTCCATTTCGCAGGAAAGAAATGATGCAACGTGGGACCAGAATTCTAGTGCAGCTATCCAGTCATGGTCAGCTTCAAGAACAACAAAAACTTGGCCTCCTTCCTATCAGTCAATATTAAATACTGAATAAAAACCGCTCTCCCAAAAGGCCTACAAGCACAAAGACTACTGTGGAAAGCAGATTTTGTATCAACAGAATGAAAAACTGCAGCACACGTACAAAGTTTTGAAAGATCTAGGCTGAGGCCCTTAGGCTTTCTCTATCCCCTCACGTAACCAAGGCAACATGAGCTTCACTGCCAATCTACCAACCTTTGTGCCATTGACAATTGTTTGTCTTCATGACAGCCCATTAGTTCTTAAGTATGTAAATTTGCATGATTTTCCAAGCGATGTTTTTATTAAACCCCCTGCACAACATAATTATGTGTTTATTGATTTTTAGTACATGACATGAAGTTGATGATAAAACCCAATAAAAAGAATTATTGAAAAGCAAAACACTGTGGATGCTGGAAATCTTAAGCAAAAGCCGCAGGTGTAGGAAATATTCAGCAGGTATGACAGCACCTGTGCCGTGACAGACAGAATTAATGCTTCAGGTTCTGGTTCTGATGAAAGATCACAGACATAAAATGTTGGCTCAAATCTTCCGATCAGCATTGGAACCACCTCGTCCAACACCTATCAGGCAGAAAACTACCTATTTACCTGGATTCAATGTTTCCAGCCAAACTCCTGATTCCTCCATGCAGGAGGGCTCCCGTAGTGCAGGAATCCACGCCAGGGGCAACAAGGAGAATCTGCACCATCTTCCATATTCTGGCAAGTGTTTTCAGGTCCCAAAGCATTTTGGTGGGTGAACAAGTGGGTAGGTGGCTGACATAAGCAGGTTGGATGGGTGAGGTGTGTAGAGTGGCAGGTGGGTAGGGCGGCAACTTAGTGAAATGGGTAGTTGGGTGAGTGGGTACGAATTGGGTGATAGGTCAGGTGGTGCTCAGGTCAGTTCGGGGTGGTAATGGGGGCTAGTGAGGTCTGGTTATGAGGGGTAGTCAGGTGGGAAAGGAGGTAGGTGGGGTATCAATAAGGTAGTTGGAGGTTGAATGAGTTCAGTGAGAGTGATTGGCAGAGTCAGTTTTATAGTTACCCAGGAAGTTTTCTAACATTTCATGGGTAACTAGGCAATTAAATTGGAACTGTCTGAAGTCTCCAACTCTAACTCAGATTTTTTGAGGGTCGCGGAAGCAGGACAATTGCACATCGGAAGTTCAAACTTCCCGAGCAATTCCCATGGAGTCAGTGCATCAGGACATCCATTGGGGTCCCAACAGGCAGTGTCATCAGAAGGTAGACCCAGGGTTGTACATTCGGTCTCCGACAACCCAGACACCAGAGGATCTGGGCCATTAACTTAGGGCAGAATTTTCTGATCTGCCAGCCGCGTTTTCTGACACAACGCGGCAGGATTCTCCGTTCATGCAGCTGGCCAATAGGGTTCCCCATTGTGGCAAGACATCGCTGTCGGGAAACCAGAGGGGGGGGGGGGGCGTGGGCTGCCGGTGGACTGGAGGATCCCACCGACGGGGAAATCAGTTTCCCTCTTTCTCCCCAGATACTAGCCATGATGTGGAGATGCCGGCGTTGGACTGGGGTGAGCACAGTACGAAGTCTTACAACACCAGGTTAAAGTCCAACAGGTTTGTTTCGATGTCACTAGCTTTCGGAGCGCTGCTCCTTCCTCAGGTGAATGAAGGGGTATGTTCCAGAAACATATATATAGACAAATTCAAAGATGCCAAACAATGCTAGGAATGCGACCATTAGCAGGTGATTAAATCTTTACAGATCCAGAGATGGGGTAACCCCAGGTTAAAGAAGTGTGAATTGTATCAAGTCAGGACAGTTGGTAGGATTTTGCAGGCCAGATGGTGGGGGATGAATGTAATGCGACATGAATCCCAGGTCCCGGTTGAGGCCGCACTCATGTGTGCGGAACTTGGCTATAAGTTTCTGCTTGGCGATTCTGCGTTGTCGCGCGTCCTGAAGGCCGCCTTGGAGAACGCTTACCCGGAGATCAGAGGCTGAATGCCCTTGACTGCTGAAGTGTTCCCCGACTGGAAGGGAACATTCCTGCCTGGTGATTGTTGCGCGGTGTCCGTTCATTCGTTGTCGCAGCGTCTGCATGGTCTCGCCAATGTACCACTCTTCGGGACATCCTTTCCTGCAGCGTATGAGGTAGACAACGTTGGCCGAGTTGCACGAGTATGTACCGCGTACCTGGTGGGTGGTGTTCTCACGTGTAATAGTGGTATCCATGTCGATGATCTGGCACGTCTTGCAGAGATTGCCATGGCAGGGTTGTGTGGTGTCGTGGTCACGGTTCTGAAGACTGGGTAGTTTGCTGCAAACAATGGTTCGTTTGAGGTTGCGCGGTTGTTTGAAGGCAAGTAGTGGGGGTGTGGGGATGACCTTGGCAAGATGTTCATCGTCATCAATGACGTGTTGAAGGCTGTGAAGAAGATGACGTAGTTTCTCCGCTCCAGGGAAGTACTGGACGACGAAGGGTATTCTGTCGGTTGTGTCCCATGTTTGTCTTCTGAGGAGGTCGGTGCGGTTTTTCGCTGTGGTGCGTTGGAACTGTCGCTCGATGAGTCGAGTGCCATATCCCGTTCGTACGAGGGCATCTTTCAACGTCTGTAGATGTCTGTTACGCTCCTCCTCGTCTGAGCAGATCCTGTGTATACGTAGCGCTTGTCCATAGGGGATGGCTTCTTTAATGTGTTTAGGGTGGTAGCTGGAGAAGTGGAGCATCATGAGGTTATCCGTGGGTTTGCGGTAAAGCGAAGTGCTGAGGTGACCGTCCTTGATGGAGATGAGTGTGTCCAAGAATGCAACTGATTTTGGAGAGTACTCCATGGTGAGTCTGATGGTTGGATGGAACTTATTAATGTCATCATGTAGTCGTTTCAGTGATTCTTCGCCGTGGGTCCAAAGGAAAAAAATGTCATCGATGTATCTGGTGTATAACGTCGGTTGAAGGTCCTGTGCGGTGAGTAGGTCCTGTTCAAACTTATGCATGAAGATGTTGGCGTATTGGGGTGCAAATTTGGTCCCCATGGCTGTTCCGTGCGTCTGGATGAAGAACTTGTTGTCGAAGGTGAAGACGTTGTGATCCAGAATGAAGCGGATGAGTTGCAGAATTGCGTCTGGAGATTGGCAGTTGTCGGTGTTGAGTACTGAGGCTGTTGCAGCAATGCGGTCATCATGGGGGATGCTGGTGTAGAGTGCTGAGACGTCCATTGTGACGAGGAATGTTCCTGGTTCAACTGGTCCATGGGTGCTGAGTTTCTGTAGGAAGTCCGTCGTGTCGCGACAGAAGCTGGGCATACCTTGTACGATGGGTTTCAAGATGCCCTCGATGTAGCCAGAGAGGTTCTCACACAGGGTCCCATCGAGCGACAGTTCCAACGCGCCACAGCGAAAAACCGCACCGACCTCCTCAGAAGACAAACATGGACACAACCGACAGAATACCCTTCGTCGTCCAGTACTTCCCCGGAGCGGAGAAACTACATCATCTTCTTCACAGCCTTCAACACGTCATTGATGACGATGAACATCTTGCCAAGGTCATCCCCACACCCCCACTACTTGCCTTCAAACAACCGCGCAACCTCAAACAAACCATTGTTTGCAGCAAACTACCCAGTCTTCAGAACAGTGACCATGACACCACACAACCCTGCCATGGCAATCTCTGCAAGACGTGCCAGATCATCGACATGGATACCACTATTACACGTGAGAACACCACCCACCAGGTACGCGGTACATACTCGTGCGACTCGGCCAACGTTGTCTACCTCATACGCTGCAGGAAAGGATGTCCCGAAGCGTGGTACATTGGCGAGACCATGCAGACGCTGCGACAACGAATGAACGGACATCACGCAACAATCACCAGGCAGGAATGTTCCCTTCCAGTCGGGGAACACTTCAGCAGTCAAGGGCATTCAGCCTCTGATCTCCGGGTAAGCGTTCTCCAAGGCGGCCTTCAGGACGCGCGACAACGCAGAATCGCCGAGCAGAAACTTATAGCCAAGTTCCGCACACATGAGTGCGGCCTCAACCGGGACCTGGGATTCATGTCGCATTACATTCATCCCCCACCATCTGGCCTGCGAAATCCTACCAACTGTCCTGACTTGATACAATTCACACCTCTTTAACCTGGGGTTACCCCATCTCTGGATCTGTAAAGATTTAATCACCTGCTAATGGTCGCATTCCTAGCATTGTTTGGCATCTTTGAATTTGTCTATATATATGTTTCTGGAACATACCTCTTCATTCACCTGAGGAAGGAGCAGCGCTCCGCAAGCTAGTGACATCGAAACAAACCTGTTGGACTTTAACCTGGTGTTGTAAGACTTCGTACTGTCCCCAGATACTGCCAGGCCAGCTGAGCATTTCCTGTACTTGTTGTTTATGTCAATCAGGGGGCAGCATGGTGGCGCAGTGGGTTAGCCCTGTGGCCTCACGGCGCCGAGGTCCAAGGTTCGATCCCGACTCTGGGTCACTGTCCGTGTAGAGTTTGCATATTCTCCCCGTGTTTGCATGGTTTCGCCCCCACAACCCAAAAATGTGCAAGCTAGGTGGATTGACCACGCTAAATTGCCCCTTAATTGGAAAAACTGGATTGGGTACCCTAAATTTATTTTTTAAAAGTTTATGTCAATCAGAATCTTTCAGTCAGAAGATAAGACTTTTCATACATTTGTTTATTCAAAATTCAATGTTCACAAAATCTTCATAACTCTGAACAGGCATTGATGTTTTAAGAATACCCTCTCCCTCTGCGTTCCACGGGCAGCACGGTAGCACAAGTGGGTAGCACTGTGGCTTCACAGCGCCAGGGTCCCAGGTGCGATTCCCGGCTGGGTCACTGTCTGTGCGGAGTCTGCACATTCTCCCCGTGTCTGCATGGGTTTCTTCCGCGTGCTCCGATTTCCTCCCACAGTCCAAAGACATGCAGGTTAGGTGGATTGGCCATGATAAATTGCCCTTAGTGACCAAAAAAAGGTTAGGAGGGGTTATTGGGTTACAGGGATAGGGTGGAAGTGAGGGCTTAAGTGGGTCGGTGCAGATTTGATTGGCCAAATGACCTCCTTCTGCACTGTATGTTCTATTTTCTATGTTCTCTTCCTGTCCAACCAATTGCTCTTTGCATTGGCTAGCTGCTGTCAGCTGTATCAGTCAATGTTATGTGTTCCCTTCCAAGTTGAGTAAATTTATGTGATTGTCATGGTCACCATTGGCATCATATATTGATAGTGACCCAGCATCATAGCTGCCCTGGAATTACTATCCATCAGTGTTTCTCTTACTAGCACTCTTTGTTTAACCCTTTCTAAAAAGGAGACACGTAAACTTCTGGACGAACAACTTTGTATCAGATTCCAGCACATCTGAAAATTGGAAAATACAACTGCTTCCAAATCAAATATGGAGCAAATTCAAAAATAAAATCATGCATTCAACTACCAATCTTGTGCAGCTGAGCAATGTAATGATGATACAAAAGTAAATGAAGAAATACAATTCTCAGGGAAGCAAAGTTCTAGTTTTTGTGTGAACTTAATTTTTGTAATTTATTTGGCATGTATTGGAACAAGTTGTTTACAATAATGTCCGAGGTTTTTTTAAATAGAAGCTTAATGTAAATCTACTCTGTATTCATAAAATTCTGATAACTAGAAATGACAACTGGGCATATTGGTAAATTACTAACTTCAGGGTAGCTGGCATTAACAGACAGAATTGACAGCTTGTCCGCAGAACAATTTCAGTCACTTAAGAAAAGCGAAAGGCAAAAAAGATGTCCTCATTTGCAGGAGGTATTGGATTGTGTTTCTGAAATTACAATAAACGTGCCTGTACCAGCATGCAGGGTGTGTCTGTTTTAAAAAGGTAGATCAGTGGATCTTGTTCTTTTTCTCACGAGTTGAAATGTTAGGCCAAGTGTTGTGACCCAATGGGAATAGAATTAGTCAATCAAAACGGACAACTGTGAATCGGTTGCCTGGTTTCCACTCTGGTTTTCTTCTCATTGTATTCTCTCATTTTGTGCTGATGCTCAGGATGAATTCCCTGTGGTTGAGGTTTGCTCTCCCTGCCTGTTAACTCTTCAGGATCTGCTAGTTATTTTGTCTCACACATGTTTCACAGCTTTCAACTTAATTTTCACAAATGAGACAACACTTTATTCTCTAATTGTATCTGCTGTTTAAATAAGTCTTCAAGCCCAGAAAATATTGCTGTAACATTGAGGACATGGTATGGGGATGGTCTCAAAGTCTCAGCTATGTAATGCCATGATGTGAAAAAAAAGAGAAACAAGGTTAAGCATATCCACTTTGCATCGGTCATCTGGGACAGGATGTCGCCGTGGGCTTCAGGAGCTCACATGGAGGTCAGAGGCCCCGTGTCAGAAACAGTCATTTTTCTGTAACTTTCCCTGAACTGGCTAATTAGCAGCCAGAAGATGGGTTATCCATTAGCAGCCAGAAGGTGGGTTGTCCATCCAATGAATGATGGCGGGTGCCAATAAACCCTCCCGCTCAGAAGGGTGCCTTTTATGGTAATTGTGAGAGAGAGGAAACCATCATTGTGAGGTGCCCTTTCTCTAAACTTTTTAAATGAAACAAGCCCTTTGGGCTGCTATTGCAGGGTCAGAACCCTTCCACAGCAGGGCGGCCACCAACTGCAACGAAGGTAGCCATTGAGGGACTCTAAGCCTGCTGGGTGTATTAACATTCACAGTCAACTACTAGGAGGCTGCCTCCAGGTAGCTGCCCTGTTTCACAATGTTCTTGAGAAAACAGAAGCTGTCTGGAAAATTCCAGAAAAGCTTCCGTCAATAGGCCTCATTAGGTCCTTAATCAGATGGGTCTACTATCCACCACTTGGAGGTAACTAGCTCAAATGTCCCCATCCTGCCAATGGGAAAATGGCCTGGGAACGGAGTGGAGGTGGGGAACTTACACGCAGGCCCACCCCGTACCTGATTCCACGAGGGCCTAACAGCTCAGCCTCTTGGTTCAAATCAAGCCCAGACTAATTGAACAAGTGTCCTCATGGTGTGGTATCACATATGAAATAAATTTGGGCAATTTGTAACCATGTTCCTACTAGACATTAATTGGGACCACTAAATTGCAGGTCTTTCAGTTTTAATGACCAATTTGAATCTGTCCATTAATTAGCTGGTGTAGCAAGCAAGAAAATATCATATGGGACACTGCTCCACTACTCTAATGTTAGAGCTAAGATTTATTCTTTAACAAAAGCTTGGAGAGTTTTATCCTCCATCTGTAAGTACCTAATCTGAAAGTGCTTGATACTGTTATTGGAAATGTAAAATGGGGAAACAATTACATTTCATTTCCCAAAGCTCTGCCCTTTGTGCACAAAGAACACTTCAACTCCTGATGCTGACAGGCCAGATGCCAGAAACAGGTGTGCATGCATTTGGCATGCATTGCATTCGCCGCCACATGTGCAGTCTCTCCCAAGCTGGTGCCATTTGTGTGTGCTTGTCAGCAGATGCCAGTACTGATTTGCACCTGTGCCATCCAGTCCACCACTAAGCTGAGACTTTGCTGTTCCTCTCTCCACTGTCCCTCACTCACTGACCCTCTCCCAAGCCCTTGTAGCTTTGACAAAGGGTCGGCTGGACTCAAAATGTTAGCTCTTTTCTCTCCCTACAGATGCTACCAGACCTGCTGAGATTTTCCAGCATTTTATCTTTGGCTTCAGATTCCAGCATCCGTGATAATTTGCTTTCATCCGGTGTTACATTAGCCATTTTTCAATCCTCTGAGATCCTCCCTGCCTCCTGTGATTCCTGAAAGATCATCACTAATGCCTCATTAATCTCCTCAGCTACCTTCTTCAGAACCTTGGGGTGTAGTCCATCCAGTCTGGGTGATTTGTCCACCTTGAGACCTTTCAGTTGTTCCCCCAGCATCTTCTCCTTAGTGATGGCCACTACACTCAACTCTGCCCCCTGACTCTCTTGAAGTTCTGGTTTGCCACTGGTGTCTTCCACTGTGAAGACTGATACAAAGTACCTCTTCAGTTCCTCTGACATTTCTTTGTTTTCTATTACTACTTCTCCAGCCTAATTTTCCAGAGATCCAATATCCATTCTTGCCTCCCTCTTGCCATTTATATATCCAAAAAAACTCTTTCAATCTTCTTTTTTATTGCTAGCTTATATTTCATCTTTTCTCTTATTGCTTTTTTAGTTGTCATTGAATCATAGCCTCCTGCTTGCTTTTAAAGGCTTCCGAATCCTCTGGCTTTCCACTAGTCCTCACCAAATTGTATGCTTTTTGCTTTTTTTTATACTATCCTTGACTTCCCTTGTCAGCCACAGTTGCCTTGTCCTCCCCTTTGCATACTTCCTCCTCCTTGGGATAAATTTATGTTTTTCCTCCCGAATAACCATTGGGCAGCTTGGTAGCACAGTGGTTAGCACTGTTGCTTCATAGGTCCAGGGACCGGAGTTCGATTCTTGACTTGCGTCGCTGTATGTGCGGAATCTGCACGTTCTCCACGTGTCTGCCTGGGTTTTCTCTGGTGTTCCAAATTCCTCCCACAAGTCCCGAAAGACGTGCTTGTTAGGTGAATTGGACATTCTGAATTCTCTCTCAGTGTACCCGAACAGGTGCCGGAATGTGGAGACTAGGGGATTTTCACAGTAACTTCATTGCAGTGTTAATGTAAGCCTACTTGTGGCACTAATAAAGATTATTAAAAACATCCAAAAACTCCTGCCATTGCTATTCAACTGTCTTTCCTGCTAGGCTCCCCTTCCAATCAACTCTGGCCAGCTTATCCTTCATGCCTTCGTAGTTATCCTTATTTAATTGTAATACCGTTACATCTGATTACAACTTCTCCCTCTCAAACTGCAGGGTAAATTCTAGCATATTGTGGTCACTGCTCCTAAGGGGTTCCTTCACCTTAAGTTCCCGAATCAAGTCTGCCTCATTACACATCACAAATCCAGAATTGCTTGTTCCCTACTGGGATCTACCACAAACTGCTCCAAAAATCCATCTCGTAGACATTCCACAAATTCACTACCAACCTAATTTTCCCAGTCCACCTGCATATTGAAGTCCCCCATGATTATTGTAATGTTGCCTTTTTTACATGCCTTTTCTATCTCCTGATTTATTTTTTGCCCCATATCCTGACTACTGCTAGGGGGCCTGTATATAACTCCCATCAGGGTCCTTTTTCCTTTGCGATTACTCAACTTTACCTACACAGATTTTGTAGGTGTAGAGTTGAGTGTCGTGGCCATCACTAAGGAGAAGATTCTGGGGGAACTGAAAGGTCTCAAGGTGGACAAATCACCCAGACTGGATGGACTACACCTTCCGACCCTATATCGCTCCTTGCTATCGATTTAACTTTATTCCTTACGAACAATGCAACCCCACCCCCACGGCCATATGTGTTCTTTCGATAGGACACATATCCTTGGATATTTAGATCCCAGCCCAGATCCCTTGCAGCCATGTCTTTGTGATGCCCACAACATCGTACCCGCCAATTTCAATGTGCGCAACGAGCTCATTTACCTTGTTTTGTATACTCCGTGCATTTAGGTACAACACCCTCAGTCCTGCGTTGACCGCCCCCCTTCTCGTAGTTGGCCCCTTTTTTTGCAGTGCTGAAGTTGGATTCCTTCTGCTTTCTATACTCTTTGTTCTATTACATGTTCTGGAAACTTTACTAACCTCTCCTGAGCCCTCAGCCCCTTTAACTAGTTCAAAGTCCTCTTCATTAACCTGCACTTCTACTCTCTCCTTTAACTTTGGTTTTCTCATTTTCCGTACAACTGAACCTTCTCCCCCACTATGTAGTTTAAAGCCCTACCGAAATAATGACAAGGTATTATTTTATCTTCAGTTTCAACGTAGCGACACAACACTACTTTTGGATCATTTGTTGCATTTCTTACCTCCAATGGAATGGAAATCTCAGTGAGTTGTATAATGAGATCCCAATTTCCTATTGTTCTATCATATCTGAATTTCCACCCTCCAAAAAATTATCAGTTTTGGGAATGGGTTAAAGCAATGAGGTGTGTAGCCATCTGAGATGGCCACCTGCAAAGAACCATGGGAATTATGGCCAACCCAGGACTCAGACAGATACAGAGCTTCTGTGTACTTGAAACACAGGTAGCTAGACCTCATCGAAACCCCCGCTCGTTTGCATTCTAATGGCCCATTTCCCCAGAACAATAGGACGGCACTCAAGAAACCGATACAGACACAGACTGATCAGCGCCACTCCCTTTACTCAGAGAGCCCAACCGCTAAAGTCAATGCCCGCTAAGGACCCGCCCAGCCACCAAGGCACCCGACCCTTTATTGGCTGAAATCGAAGGCAGTGATCAGAGCCCTGTCGAACTATTGGGTCCAAGATCAAGGAACACCCCAAAGAGCGCGAAATCCCAGAGGGATAAAAGGGGACACAGCCATGTGTTCAGCCTCTTTTGGACCCGGCCTGTGCCAGCCTCCTTTGAATCCGGCCTGTGCCAGCCCAACTGCAGCATAACGACCAGACAGCCAAGTTCAAGACCAACGATCGCTACCTGACAGATGAGCCCAGCAGAGACGGAGCCACTTCTTCAACCCAGCCACGTAAGATCAAGATAAAGGCCTTATCCATCTGCACAGAGCCGGTCGCCCTGAAGTTAAGTGTAAGTTATTGTAGCTGATAGGTGTAGTTTAACTTGTAATACATTGGGCTTGCATGTCGAAGTAACGCTAGTGTGTAAATAAACCATCTTTGAACTTGAACTGACTAACTGGTTGTGTGGTCATTTGACCGATATACAGAAAAGCCTTGTGGTTCAGTAAGAGAAACAGAAACACACACTGTATTGGCGACGCTGTTGGGACAGAACATCATATCATAAAAAGAGCCTCAGGAGCATATTGGCGACTCTAAAGAAGCAACATTATTGGTGACGCTGGTGGGATAGGATTCCATTAAATTGGCAACAGGTGCCAATCTTGCATCTTTCTCCATATCCATATATTCCATGAGGCCTCGAATGCCAAGCATAACAAGTTAAAAATGTTGTTTCTTAGATACCTCAATAGGAACAATGTTGCTCTTGTTAATTTGTAAAAGAAAATGAAATTGTGTTATTGTTCTGAATACTCAAGAGATACAAATTAATAAAAACACTCCAATTGACAAACTCCGATGCATCTAAAAGATTTGCACACACATGTACTCATCTTGCAAGAAAGTAGTTGAGGATAAATTGTTTAAGGATGTCCAAGTAGGGGAGGATAAATTGGTTAAGGATATTCAAAATAAAGTCAATCCTTCACATATCCTGTAGGTTGATGCATTGGATGGGTTCAGGTTAAGTTCAGTGATCTTTCCAGATTCTGCACAGAGACAATTTAAAGTCATAATGGAAGATCTCTGACTTTTCCTCTGGAAACAGCAACTGTTTAGTTGACACTGACGGTGCTGTCTGTTGCGAGTGAGAGGGACCACGAGTTCTCTTCTCACTGTTACCAAGTTAAAGTCCAACAGGTTTGTTTCGATGTCACTAGCTTTCGGAGAGCTGCTCCTTCCTCAGGTGAATGATGAGGTCTGTTCCAGGAACACATATATAGACAAATTCAAAGATGCCAAACAATGCTAGGAATGCGACCATTAGCAGGTGATTAAATCTTTACAGATCCAGAGATGGGGTAACTCCAGGTTAAAGAGGTGTGAATTGTATAAAGCCAGGACAGTTGGTAGGATTTTGCAGGCCAGATGGTGGGGGATGAATGTAATGCGACATGAATCCCAGGTCCCGGTTGAGGCGGGTCCTGAAGGCCGCCTTGGAGAACGCTTACCCGGAGATCAGAGGCTGAATGCCCTTGACTGCTGAAGTGTTCCCCGACTGGAAGGGAACATTCCTGCCTGGTGATTGTTGCGCGATGTCCGTTCATTCGTTGTCGTAGCGTCTGCATGGTTTCAGGCAATGGGACCCTGTGTGAAAACCTCTCTGGCTACATCGAGGGCATCTTGAAACCCATCGTACAAGGTACACCCAGCTTCTGTCGCGACACGACGGACTTCCTACAGAAACTCAGCACCCATGGACCAGTTGAACCAGGAACATTCCTCGTCACAATGGACGTCTCGGCACTCTACACCAGCATCCCCCATGATGACGGCATTGCTGCAACAGCCTCAGTACTCAACACCGACAACTGCCAATCTCCAGACGCAATTCTGCAACTCATCCGCTTCATTCTGGATCACAACGTCTTCACCTTCGACAACAAGTTCTTCATCCAGACGCACGGAACAGCCATGGGGACCAAATTCGCACCCCAATACGCCAACATCTTCATGCACAAGTTTGAACAGGACCTACTCACCGCACAGGACCTTCAATCGACGTTATACACCAGATACATTGATGACATTTTTTTCCTTTGGACCCACGGCGAAGAATCACTGAAACGACTACACGATGACATTAATAAGTTCCATCCAACCATCAGACTCACCATGGACTACTCTCCAAAATCAGTTGCATTCTTGGACACACTCGTCTCCATCAAGGACGGTCACCTCAGCACTTCGCTTTACCGCAAACCCACGGATAACCTCATGATGCTCCACTTCTCCAGCTTCCACCCTAAACACATTAAAGAAGCCATCCCCTATGGACAAGCACTCCGTATACACAGGATCTGCTCAGAGGAGGAGGAGCGTAACAGACATCTACAGACGTTGAAAGATGCCCTCGTACGAACGGGATATGGCACTCGACTCATCGAGCGACAGTTCCAACGCGCCACAGCGAAAAACTGCACCGACCTCCTCAGAAGACAAACATGGGACACAACCGACAGAATACCCTTCGTCGTCCAGTACTTCCTCGGAGCGGAGAAACTACGTCATCTTCTTCACAGCCTTCAACACGTCATTGATGACGATGAACATCTTGCTAAGGTCATCTCTGCTTAACTCTGCTTATCTCCACAGATGCTGCCACCCCTCTGGCTTTATCCAGCATTTTCTGTTTTTATTTCAGATTTCCAGCATCCGCAGCATTTTGCTTTTGTGCAAGATGTTGAGAGTTGGGGGTTCAGCGATGGTAATGCCATTGAATGTCAAAGGGAGATGGTTAGGTTCTCCCTTGTTGGAGATAGTCATTGCCTGGCACTTGTGTGATGCCAGTGTTATTGTCACTTATCAGCCCAAGCCTGAAAGTTGTCCAGGTCTTGCTGTAGATGGAAATGAAGTGCTTCAGTATCTGAGGAGTTGCTGAACGTTGTGAATCATAGAATGTGCAGTGCAGAAGGAGGCCATTCGGCCCATCAAGTCTACACCAGCCCCTGAAAGAGCACCCTACCTAAACCCACATCTCCACCCTATCCCCGTAAACCAGCAGCCCCACCTAACTTTTGGACACGAAGGGGCAATTTAGCATGGCCAATCCACCTAACCCTCACATATTTGGACTGTGGGAGAAAACCAGAGCACCCGGAGGAAACCCACCCAGACACGGAGAGAATGTACAGTCTCCACACAGACAGTGACCCAAGCCGGGAATCGAACCCGGGTCCCTGCTGCTGTGAAGCCACTGTGCTCCCTTGCAATCACTAATGGATATCCTGCTACTGACATGATGATAAACATCATTGATGACAGAGAGATGGTTGGGCCTCGGAGCCTACCCTGAGAAACTCCTGCACTGAAATCTTGGGTCAGAGATGATTGACGTCCAACATCCACAACACATCTTCCTTTACATTAGTAATGCCTCCAATTAGTCTGTAATTCTACCTTGCAATTTTGAACTCAGATTACAGAAGGCCACATTTATGTGGCCCACTCTGCCAGTGCACTTTCTAGTCAGTTCGCTAATGAGAATCCTGGCTTGGGTTTCTGCTTTGATATCACAACCAATCAGTAGTACTGTGGAATCATAGAATGGTGACGTTTCCCCATAACTAGACAGTGCATTCCTGATTCTAACCACTGACTGTGTAAAAAAAGATGTTTTCCCATGTCACCTTTGCCGTTTTTGCCAATTTATTGTAAACCTCTGCTCTTTGATTCTTATTTCTTCCATCAATGGAAAATGCTTCTCTTCTCTGGCTAGATTTTGAACACATCTTAATCTTCACAGAATAGTAAGAAGTCTTACAACACCAGGTTAAAGTCCCAACAGGTTTGTTTCAAATCACTAACTTTTGGAGCACTGCTCCTTCCTCAGGTGAATGAAGAGGTGGGTTCCAGAAACATATATATAGACAAAGTCAAAGATGCAAGACGATACTTTGAATGCAAGTCTTTGCAGGTAATTATGTCTTTACAGATCCACAGAGAGGGATGATCACAGTTTAAAGAAGTGTGAATTGTCTCAAGCCAGGACAGTTGGTAGGATTTTGCAAGCCCAGGCCAGATGGTGGGGGGGTGAATGTAATGCGACATGAATCCAAGGTCCCGGTTGAGGCCGTGCTCATGTGTGTGGATCTTGGCTATAAGTTTCTGCTCGGCGATTCTGCGTTGTCTCGCGTCCTGAGGGACGCCTTGGAGAACACTTACCCGAGGATCAGAGGCTGAATGCCCTTGACTGTTGAAGTGTTCCCCGACTGGAAGGGAACATTCCTGCCTGGTGATTGTCGCACGATGTCCGTTCACCCGTTGTTGCAGCATCTGCATGGTCTCGCCAATGTACCACGCTTCGGGACATCCTTTCCTGCAGCGTATGAGGTAGACAACGTTGGCCGAGTCGCACGAGTATGTACCACGTACCTGGTGGGTGGTGTTCTCACATTTAACAGTGGTACCCATGTCGATGACCTGGCACGTCTTGCAGAGATTGCCAAGGCAGGGTTGTGTGGTGTCGTGGTTGCTGTTCTGAAGGCTGGGTAGTTTTCTGCAAACAATGGTTTGTTTGAGGTTGCGCGGTTGTTTGAAGGCAAGTAGTGGGGGGGGTGGGTATGTGGCTATGGCCTTGGCAAGATGTTCGTCTTCATCGATGACGTGTTGAAGGCTGCGAAGAAGATGTTGTAGTTTCTCCGCTCCGTAGTTTCAGATGCTGAAAAATGCCCTCGTACGAACGAGATATGGCGTTCGACTCATCGATCGACAGTTCCAATGCGCCGCAGCAAAAAAACGCACTGATCTCCTCAGAAGACAAACACGGGACACAACCGACAAGAGTACCCTTCATCATCCAGTACTTCCTCGGAGCAGAGAAACTACGACATCTTCTTCGCAGCCTTCAACACGTCATCGATGAAGACGAAAGAGGGCCCTATCCCCATAAGCCCACTCGCCCACCCTATCCCCGTAACCCCACCAAACATCCCTGGTCATGAGGGAGCAATTTTATCATGGCCAATCCACCTAACCTGCACATCTTTGGATTGTAGGAGGAAACCGGAGCACCCAGAGGAAACTGTCTGTGTGGTGTCTGCACATTTCCCCGTGTCTCCACAGGCATGAGGAGAATGTGCAGACACCACACAGACAGTCACCCAAGGCCGGTATTGAACCTGGATCCCAAGCGCTGTCAGACAGCAGTGCTAATCACTGTGGCATTATGCCGCCTCTTCTCTTCACTAAGGAGGACAACTCCAGATTTATCAACCTAACTATGTAACTGAAGCTTCTCATCCCTGGAACCATTTGTGTAAATCTTTTCTGCACCCTCTCTAAAGTCTTCACATCCTTCCTAAGCTGTGGTGCCCAGAATTTGACACACTACTCCTGCTGAGATTGGACCAATGATTTATAACTTGATTTTTACTTTACGCTGTGATTAAAATATCTCTGTTCCCTGAGCCACTTTCATCACCTTCCTCAACCTGCCTTGCCACCTTCAATGATTCACACACATTTATCCCCAGATAACCTTGAGCGTTGCTCATCTGTGAATGTCCAGCTCGCAGCCAAAACCATGCAAAGTCTTAGAAACATGGTGCTTAGCCCTGACTGCACTTGGCATTGCGCGATAGCAAAGCCTGTGGTGGATTTCTGTCCACCCCCAACCAGACGGTATTTCACATTGGCTCCGGTTCCCACAGCCTCTCTCGGAAAGCAACCCCCTCCCCCCCACGCACACCCTAATTTGAGCCATCTCATTGAAATCCCCTCTGTGCCATTCTACCCTTTACGGAATGGTTTCCAATACCGGCTGGTGCTGCACATCCTCCACTTGGTAGAACCCTCAAGAGTATTGAAAGTCAGAGAGATCTAGGAGTACAGGTCCACAGGTCACTGAAAGGGGCAACACAGGT
Organism: Scyliorhinus torazame; assembly: GCF_047496885.1. Lineage (NCBI taxonomy): Eukaryota > Metazoa > Chordata > Chondrichthyes > Carcharhiniformes > Scyliorhinidae > Scyliorhinus > Scyliorhinus torazame. The sequence goes on along the minus strand of NC_092713.1, from coordinate 276,993,039 downwards.
GGAGAAGGTAGTCAAGAAGGCATACGGCATGCTTGCCTTCATTGGCCGGGACATTGAGTATAAGAATTGGCAAGTCATGTTGCAGCTGTATAGAACCTTAGGCCACACTTGGACTATAGTGTTCAATTCTGGTCGCCACACTACCAGAAGGATGTGGATGCTTTAGAGAGGGTGCAGAAGAGATTTACCAGAATGTTGCCTGGTATGGAGGGCATTAGCTATGAGGAGCAGTTGAATAAACTCGGTTTGTTCTCACTGGAACGAAGGCGGTTGAGGGGCGACCTGATAGAGGTCTACAAAATTATGAGGGGCATAGACAGAGTGGGTAGTCAGAGGCTTTTCCCCGGGGTAGAGGGGTCAATTACTAGGGGGCATAGGTTTAAGGTGGGAGGGGCAAGGTTTAGAGTAGATGTACGAGGCAAGTTTTTTACGCAGAGGGTAGTGGGTGCCTGGAACCCGCTACCGGAGGAGGTGGTGGAAGCAGGGACGATAGTGACATTTAAGGGGCATCTTGACAAATACATGAATAGGATGGGAATAGAGGGATGCGGACCCAGGAAGTGCAGAAGATTGTAGTTTAGTCGGGCAGCACGGTCGGCATGGGCTTGGAGGGCCGAAGGGCCTGTTCCTGTGCTGTACGTTTCTTTGTTCTTTGTTGTCACCCTCAGAGGCATCCTGCCCTGCCATCGAAAGGTGACAGGGAACCCCCCACGCCGCCCGCCCATAGGAGGCTTTCTATGAAATGAAATGAAATGAAATGAAAATCGCTTATTGTCACAAGTAGCCTTCAAATGAAGTTACTGTGAAAAGCCCCTAGTCTCCACATTCTGGCTCCTGTTCGGGGAGGTTGGTACGGGAATTGAACCATGCTGCTGGCCTGCCTTGGTCTTCTTTCAAAGCCAGCAGCATTTAGCCCTGTGCTAAACCAGCCCCTATGGGTGACATCCCCTTTTCCAATGGGAATCTGGGGCGAAATTCTCCGGAAACGGCGCGTTGTCCGCCGACTGGCGCCCAAAATGGCACCAATCAGACAGGCATCACGCCACCCCAAAGGTGCGGAATGCTCCGCATCTTTGGGGGCCGAGCCCCAGCATTGAGGGGCTAGGCCAACGCCGGAGGAATTTCCGCCCCGCCAGCTGGCGGAAACGGCCTTTGCTGCCCGCCAGCTGGCGCGGAAATGACATTTCCGGGCGGCGCATGCGCGGTAGCGTCAGCGGCCGCTGACAGTTTCCCACTCATGTGCAGTGGAGGGAGTCTCTTCCACCTCCGCCATGGTGGAGACCGTGGCGGAGACGGAAGGGAAAGAGTGCCCCCACGGCACAGGCCCGCCCGCGGATCGGTGGGCCCCAATCGCGGGCCAGGCCACCGTGGGGGCACCCCCTGGGTCAGATCGCCCCGCGCCCCCCCCCACGACCGCGGAGCCCGCCCGCGCCGCCTTGTCCCGCCGGTAAGGTAGGTGATTTAATTTACGCCGGCGGGACAGGCAATTTAGCGGCGGGACTTCGGCTCATCCAGGCCAGAGAATCGAGCGGGGGGGGCCCGCCAACCGGCGTGGCCCGATTCCCGCCCCCGCCGAATATCCGGTGCCGGAGACTTCGGCAACCGGCGGGGGCGGGATTCACGCCAGCCCCCGGCGATTCTCCAACCCGGCGGGGGTCGGAGAATGTCGCCCCCTGGTGTGGAGGGTTTTACGCACAGTAGTCCCTTGCAACAAAAGACTAATATGGGGTGAAATTCTCCGTTATCGGAGGAATGTCTGCCGATCGGCGCAAAAAGTGGCGCAAATCCGACTTGCGTCACGTCGGAAAAATTGGTCGAAAGTCTCCGGCCCGAAATGGGCTAGCAGCGACGTAACGGGATCTGCGCTTGCGCACGTGGTTCACGCCGTGCAGCGTCATACGCGCCGCACGGCGTGACGGCTCATAAGGCCGCGCAGCTCCCCCCCCCACCCGACCGGAACAGCCGACCGCAACACCCGACTTGATGGCTGGCCGTCGCTCAGCCCCAAGGTTCGAGTCACGGGATGTGGAGGCGTTCCTGGACGCAGTGGAGCAGAAGAGGGACGCCCTGTATCCCGGGCACGGCCGCAGAGTTGCCCCACGCCACAGCCGGCGTCTGTGGAGGGACGTGGCAGAGGCCGTCACCGCTGTGGCCCTGACACCACGGACAGGCACCCAGTGCCACAAGAAGGTGAACAACCTCGTCAGAGCAGGCAGGGTGAGCCTCCCCATATCCCCCCTCCCCATATCCCCCTCCACCATATCCCCCCTCCCCCATATCCCCCATCCCCAAATCCCCCCTCCCCCATATCCCCCCTCCCCCATATCCCCCCTCCCCTTATCCCCCCTCCCCATATCCCCCTACCCCATATCCCCCCTACCCCATATCCCCCCCTCCCCATATCCCCCATATCCCCCCTCCCCCATATCCCCCCACCCCCATATCCCCCCACCCCCATATCCCCCCTCCCCCATATCCCCCCTCCCCCATATCTCCCCGCTCCCCATATCCCCCCTCCCCCATATCCCCCCTCCCCCATATCCCCCCTCCCCCACATCCCCCCTCCCCCATATCCCCCCCTCCCCCATATCCCCCCTCCCCCATATCCCCCCTCCCCCATATCCCCCCTCCCCCATATCCCCCCTCCCCCATATCCCCCCTCCCCCATATCCCCCCTCCCCCATATCCCCCCCTCCCCCATATCCCCCTCCCCCATATCCCCCCTCCCCCATATCCCCCCTCCCCCATATCCCCCCTCCCCCATATCCCCCCCTCCCCCATATCCCCCCTCCCCCATATCCCCCCTCCCCCATATCTCCAAGTGAATCCAGCCCTAACCTTAACCTCTGCAATGCACGCGCAACCGATGGCGTGCATTCATATACCTGACTAACAATGTTGCCTTTTACCCCTGCCACCACCCCACCCCCCCCCCCCCCACAGGAGAAGCGCACACACAACAATAGGGAGCATGTGAGGACTGGAGGAGGCCCCGCTGATGAGAGGCCACTGACCGAACACGAGGAAAGGGCCCTGGAACTGGCTAGCGGACCTGAGGACCGGGAGGTTGCTGATGCAGAGGTCGGGGGGCGTACTAGCAAGTGAGCCACCGACAGCCCGTCCCCATATCCCCCCCTCCCCTATATCCCCCTCCCCCATATCACCTGATCACTGCCTGATGTCTAACCATGCATGCTTCATTGTGTATCGCAGGACCAAACGTCCAGGCACCCATCTCCGCAGACGCAGACCGCCCGCAGGATGCCCCTCGGAGGCCACGGGAGACAGAGAGACCCGGACCCTCCAGCATGCGACGCCCGCAGGTTGCCCCTCGGAGGCCACGGTAGAACCCTCAAGAGTATTGAAAGTCAAAGAGATCTAGGAGTACAGGTCCACAGGTCATTGAAAGGGGCAACACAGGTGGAGAAGGTAGTCAAGAGGGCATACGGCATGCTTGCCTTCATTGGCCGGGGTATTGAGTATAAGAATTGGCAAGTCATGTTGCAGCTGTATAGAACCTTAGTTAGGCCACACTTGGAGTATAGTGTTCAATTCTGGTCACCACACTACCAGAAGGATGTGGAGGCTTTAGAGAGGGTGCAGAAGAGATTTACCAGAATGTTGCCTGGTATGGAGGGCATAAGCTATGAGGAGCGGTTGAATAAACTCGGTTTGTTCTCACTGGAACGAAGGAGGTTGAGGGGCGACCTGATAGAGGTATACAAAATTATGAGGGGCATAGACAGAGTGGATAGTCAGAGGCTTTTCCCCAGGGTAGAGGGGTCAATTACTAGGGGGCATAGGTTTAAGGTGAGAGGGGCAAGGTTTAGAGTCGATGTACGAGGCAAGTTTTTTACGCAGAGGGTAGTGGGTACCTGGAACTCGCTACCGGAGGAGGTAGTGGAAGCAGGGACGATAGGGACATTTAAGGGGCATCTTGACAAATATATGAATAGGATGGGAATAGCAGGATACGGACCCAGGAAGTGTAGAAGATTGTAGTTTAGTCGGGCAGTATGGTCGGCACGGGCTTGGAGGGCCGAAGGGCCTGTTCCTGTGCTGTACATTTCTTTGTTCTTTGTTCTTTGTTCTTTGAGACAGAGAGACCCGGACCCTCCAGCATGCGACGCCCGCAGGATGCCCCTCGGAGGCCACGGGAGACAGAGAGACCCGGACCCTCCAGCATGCAATGCCCGCAGGATGCCCCTCGCACACCACGGGAGACGGAGAGACCTGGAGCAAGAGGGAGACGACACCCCCGTCACGTGCGGGAGCGACCACCCAGCGACGAGGGGGGCAGCCACAGGCCCCCGTCACATCCGAGCCAGGACACCACTACCCAGGACACCACTACCCAGGACACCACTACCCGGGACAGCACTGCCCAGGACACCCCTGCCCGGGACAGCACTGCCCAGGACACCCCTACCCGGGACAGCACTACCCAGGAAGATGAAATACCGGACAGTGACTCAGAGTGGATGGGTGGAGACGAACCCCCACGCCAAAGTGCCATGGACTCAGAGTGGGACTCAGAGCACGACACAACGCCACTGCTGTCACCAACACCCTCCACCATCGCAGAAACACTCACCTCGGTTGGGCACTTTAGTGATGAGGCGTCTGGTACACTCACTGGTGCGCACAACACAGCCGTCCCGGTACAGCAGGTGGAGGTAGGAGCAGCAGAGGGGCCGGGCGATCGGAGGGCAGCCCAGCCCAAGCGAACATCTGCCGCCCAGATGGATCCCGGGTTCCTGGAGTTACCACACCCACACATAGATCCGATGCAACCACCGACCCGGAGACGAGCGAAGAGGGTGATGGCCGGCTTGCGGCGGCTGCAGTCGCAGGTGGAGGAGTCCACCCGCGTCCAGGAGCTGGGAGTGGTGCCGGTCATGCGTGCCACCCAGGCCGACACCGCACGGGTGGCGTCCGCGGTGGAGGCAATGGGTGCGACGGTGTCAGACATGGGGAACGGTTTGCGAGGCCTGGGGCTTTCCGTGCAGGCGGCGTCTGTGGCCCAGGACATGGCTGCCCTCTCACAGGAGGCCATGAGCCAGTGCCAGCACCAGATGGCAGAGGCGCTCAACACCATAGCCCAGTCTCAGCAGGCCATAGCCCAGTCTCAGCAGGCCATGGCCCAGTCTCTGCAGGCCATGGCCCAGTCTCTGCAGGCCATGGCCCAGTCTCTGCAGGCCATGGCCCAGTCTCTGCAGGCCATCGCTGAGGGCATCGGTGCCAGAAGGCAGAGAGTGGGGATAAACGGATCTTTTCAGGGTGGCAGCGGGTGACTAGTGGGGTGCCTCAAGGATCAGTGTTGGAACCACAGCTATTCACGGTATACGTTAATGATCTGGAAGAAGGAACTGAGGGCATCTGCTAAGTTTGCAGATGATACAAAGATCTGTAGTGGGACAGGTTGTGTTGAGGAAGCAGAGAGGCTGCAGAAGGACCTGGATAAGCTCGGAGACTGGGCAAAGAAATGGCAGATGGAATACAATGTAGAAAAGTGTGAGGTTATTCACTTTGGTAGGAAGAAAAGAGGCATAGACTATTTCCTAAATGGGAAAGGGCTTCGGAAATCGAAAGCACAAAGGGATTTTGGAGTCCTAGTTCAGGGTTTTCTTAAGGTTAACATACAGGCTCAGTTGGCAGTTGGGAGGAAAGTGCAATGTTAGCATTCATGGCGAGAGAGCTAGAATACAAGAGAGGGATGTTCTGTTCAGGCTGTATAAGTCTCTGGTCAGACCCCATTTGGAATATTGTGAGCAGTTTTGGGCCCCGTACCTAGGGACGGATGTGCTGGCCTTGGAAAGGGTCCAGAGGAGGGTCACAAGAATGATCCCTGGAATGAAGGGGATGAGCAGCAGTTGAGGACTCTGGGTCTGTACTCAGTGGAGTTTAGAAGAATGAGGGGGGATCTCATTGAAATTTGCGCAATATTGAGAGGCCTGGATAGAGTGAACGTGGAGAGGATGTCCGCTAGTCGGAGAAACTAGAACCCGAGGGCACAGACTCAGACTGAAGGGACGATCCTTTAAAACAGTGATGAGGAGGAATGTCTTCAGCCAGAGGGTGGTGAATCTGTGGAACTCTTTGCCGCAGAAGGCTGCAGAAGCCAAGTCACTGAGTGTCTTTAAGACAGAGATAGATAGATTCTTGATTAACAATGGGATCAGGGGTTTCATAGATTATCATAGAATTTACAGTGCAGAAGGAGGCCATTCGGCCCATCGAGTCTGCACCGGCTCCTGGAAAGAGCACCCCACCCAAGGTCAACACCTACACCCTATCCCTATAACCCAGTAACCCCACCCAACACTAAGGGCAATTTTGGACACTAAGGGCAATTTATCATGGCCAATCCACCTAACCTGCACATCTTTGGACTGTGGGAGGAAACCGGAGCACCCGGAGGAAACCCACGCACACACGGGGAGGATGTGCAGACTCTGCACAGACAGTGACCCAAGCCGGAATTGAACCTGGGACCCTGGAGCTGTGAAGCAATTGTGCTATCCACAATGCTACCGTGCTGCCCTATGGGTTATGGGGAGATGGCAGGAGAATGGGGATGACAAACATATCAGCCATGATTGAATGGCAGAGCAGACTTGATGGGCTGAGTGGCCTAATTTTGCTCCTATGTCTTATAGTCTTATGGTTTTATCACTACTGCCTCATTGTCCCAGGGACCCGGGTTCAATTACGGCCTTGGGTGACTGTGTGGAGTTGGCACTTTCTCTCTGTGTCTGCGTGGGTTTCCTCCGGGTGTTCCGGTTTCCTCCCACAGTTCAAGGATGTGCAGGTTAGGTGGGTTGGTCATGCAAAATCGTCCCTTAGTGTCAAAAGGTGTGCAAGTTAGGTGGGGTTACGGAGATAGGGTGGCAGAGTGGGCTTAGGTAGAGCGCTCTTTCGGAGGGTCGGTGTAAACTCGATGTGCTGAATGGCCTCCTTCTGCACTGTAGGAATTCTAATTCTAAGTCAACAATATAGATCAGAAAAAGCAGTGACCTTTATACTGAACCTTGGGGAATACCACAGGATACATTCTACCCGTCTGAAAAATAATAATTTATCACTATTCCCTCTTCTGTCACTCAGCCATCATTATTATTTCATGGGATATGGGCATTCCTGACAAGGCTGGCATTTGTTGCCTGCCACACCAAATTCTCCCCTAGTCAGCAGTATTAATAATGATGATTACTACTTGCTATGTCTAGTTTATGTTGGGCTGCATTGAGCACCCGACTATATCTGCAATTCATTGTGTTAAAAGGAAAACAAAACTAAGAGAGATGCCCCAGTATCACAGCCAGGTCAAGACCTGCCTTGAAAAACAAATTAAAATTGGATGTAAAGTAAGGTCAATATCACAGGAGAAGTATTAAGATAAATTTTACCTGAGCTTTATCAGTGAGTAGCTCTGCTATACAGAACAGAAAAATTCCAAGTTATATTCCCAGTCCATACTGAGTTAACTGATCTCATTCAGCAGAAGTGTGGACATTACAAGCAGTATCTCGAATAGATATTAATGGCTCAATGCCTATCATTATCGTAGAATTTACAGTGCAGAAGGAGGCCATTCAGCCCATCGAGTCTGCACCGGCTCTTGGAAAGAGCACCCTACCCAAGGTCAACCACCTCCACCCTATCCCCATAACCCAGTAACCCCACCCAGCACAAAGGGCAATTTTGGACACTAAGGGCAATTTATCATGGCCAATCCACCTAACCTGCACATCTTTGGACTGTGGGAGGAAACCGGAGCACCCGGAGGAAATCCACGCACACACGGGGAGGACGTGCAGACTCCGCACAGACAGTGACCCAAGCCGGAATTGAACCTGGGACCCTGGAGCTGTGAAGCAATTGTGCTATCCACAATGCTACCATGACTTGATTGTGGAAAACCAAACAACTGCTACTGAAGTTCCACACCTCCAACTGGTGGAACGTCATGCATTAGGTCACAGTGTATGTTTATGTTCGGGTCAGGAGGATGATGACAATGCATTCATGAATGAACTGTGGTGTTGTGCCTGGTACTCATGAGTTGCTGATACCCGACATCTAAACGTTTGCTGACGACACAACCATAGTGGGTTGGATCTCGAACAATGATGATTCTGAATACAGGAGGGAGATAGAGAACCTAGTGGAGAGGTGTAAAGACAACAATCTCTCCCTCAATGTCAGCAAAACTAAAGAGCTGGTCATTGACTTCAGGAAACAAAGTACTGTACACACCCCTGTCAGCATCAACGGGGCCGAGGTGGAGATGGGTGACAGCTTCAAATTCCTAGGTGTGCACATCACCAACAATCTGTCCTGATCCACCCGTGTCGACGTGACCACTAAGAAAGCACAACAGCACTTATACTTCCTCAGGAAACTAAGGAAATTCAGCATGTCCACATTGACTCCTACCAACTTTTACAGGTGCAGCATAGAAAGCATGCTGGCTGCAACTGCTCGGCCCAAGACCGGAACAAACTAGAGAGTGTCGTGAACACCCCCAGTCCATCACACAAACTCGCCTTCCAACCATTGACTCTGTCTACACCTCCCGCTGCTTTTGGAAAGCGGGCAGCACAATCAAAGATCTCTCCCACCTGGATTAATCACTCTTCCAACTTCTTCCACCAGGCAGGAGATACACGCACTAACAGATTCAAAAACAGCTTCTTCCCTGCTGTCACCAGACTCCTAAAAGACCCTCTTATGGACTGATGGCCTTATGGACTGATCTGATCTCTCCACACATCTTCAGCCAATGCCTGTGTTTCTGTATTTACATTGTGTATTTTATGTTTGCCCTATTAAGTATTTTCCTTTTATGTACAGAATGATCTGTTCGAGCTGCACGCAAAACAATACTTTTCACTGTACCTTGGTACATGTGACAATAATTCAATCCAATCCATCTCGCAAAGGGTCAAACATACCTCCTGTAAATTATCTAATGACTTACCAGTGATCATAGACTTTGATTGTAAATAAAGTAAACGGGATCAGGATGACTCTGGGATGAAAATTCAGAACAAAGTGATGTGGCAGATATGATATTCTTGTGCATGATACAGGCAAGTGCTAATTCACACCAACAGTTCAACAAGGTAGTCACAAGATGAGGAGGCAGCAAAATTAGCAAAATAGAAGATTTGCAAAAGTCTGATCATGTACCTTGCAAATATATTTTGAAGATGCATTTGTCTTTTAACTCATAGCCAACACTTTCTTGATCTTGATTAATTGGCCAAAGAGATCTTTCTGATTGATTGGTTGTAGCCTCTGTTTTTCCAGCTCATTTGCAGGTGTAGTCAACTGTGGATCTGGTAGATTTCAATGGACACTGCACAAAGCACTTTGACTCTTGTGTTTCAAAAAAAGCAGCGACATGAAAAAAAAGCACCAAATACAGCAAAAGTGGAAATGCACGTTGTGAGTGACAAGAAGACCCGAAACCTTTTCTGAAAATTCAAGGACATTTCATGCAGCTGGCATTAGAACAAGGAAACAGATGTCCCCTCAAGCTGATCTCAGTCAAGTGTTTTGATATCCAATGAACAAAGCCATATTGTGTTTGATTTCATACACTGTCTCCTGCATTCACCCCCCAGAATGGACCCTCGGGAAATGCCACATTGCAAATTCACTTTTTGAAAAACCAAATGCCATTCACTGTGGTACCCTAAACCTATGTTTATAAAATTAAATATGTTTCCTTGTATAGTTTCCATTGCAATAACATGTCATTTGCATTTTCAGAGGCTTTATTTATGCTCCCAAAGTTGTGAAATTTGAAACATTGCCGACATTTTCAGTACAGTTTATCTCTACTGTTTTGGCAATTTTAACAATAATCTTTATTGTCACAAGTAGGCTTACATTAACACGGCAATGAAGTCACTGTGAAAAGCCCCTAGTTGCCATATTCTGGCGCTTGTTCGGCTACACAGAGGGAGAATTCAGAATGTCCAAAGTACCTGTCAGCACATCTTTCGGGACTTGTGGAAGGAAAGCAGAGCACCCGGAGGAAACCCACGCAGATACAGGGAGAATGTGCAGACTCTGCACAGACAGTGACCCAAGCCGGGAATCAAACCTGGGACCCTGGCTCTGTGAAGCAACAGTACTAACCATTATGCTATTAAAGTAAACAATGAGCTTGCTACCTTTCAATCAGAAGTAAGGTCTAAATTAAGGTGAAGTTAATAATTTAGCGCCTAATATGCAATCTAGTCTACTAAACCAATGCCAAACATTATGAAGTTTGACACTAACAGCCTTTGTGAATTAGAAAAATAGTAAGTTAAAGAGGTAAGGTTGACAGCATCAATTTCGTGAACAATCCATTCTCCAATATTTAGTAAACCACCACCACATAAACTTCCTAAGGTAGCTGTGACTGCTGTTGCCGGGATTCTCCGCTCCTCCTGCAAACTCACCCCCCGCCCCCTGCTAAAATCGTGATCGGGTGGAGAATCCCGTGTCAACCCAAAATTGGCATTCGTGATGGGCATCAAACCCTTCATGAATTCTAGTCCCGCCCTGCCAGCCAAAATGGGCTTCCTGCCCAAAGCAGGCGGGATGCCTATAATTACGCAAAATCCCTTGGTGCAATTTCATAAAAACTGATGCGAAGCCCATCTAATATGCTCCACCCCCTCCCTCGCAAACCCCACTCCCCCACCCCCCACCCCACAGTGATAACTCCGCCAGGCAGGTTTGTTGCAGGTCTTGACAAGTGCAGACCTGGCGCAATGGACCTCAAGGGGTGGGCATTAAGGAGGTAAGTCAAAGTTCCCATGTGCTCCTCATCTGGCGCCAGGCTGCAGTGAGAGGATCTCCCAAGTGTCCTGTGGGCTGGCTGGGCTCAGGCTGTGGGTCAGTGATTGACCTCGGAACTCTCGCTGGAATGTTCTAATTGACAACTGCAGGCACCTTCAAAAATGCTCAGTGCTTTCACTTCCTCTTTTCTAACCACAGTCTCTGGGAGTTGATAAGCATTGCTGTTAGGATGGATGGAGGGAGGTACTTCAAATGCATTCAAACGTGAAGGAAAAGATAAATAAATAAAGATCCTGCCTGCTGTGGATAAACCATTAAGCTGTCGATCAAAGGCTAGTTAAAGGTTCTGGGCCATGAAATTGAATGGAAACAAAGCTGTTCAACGGCTCTCAGGCCATTTAAAAGCTTTTCAAAGATTGTGAGTGTCATAGGAAGGTTCAGAGACTTCAGAAAACTGCAGAGTTAAATGCATGGGGCTGAATGAGTCGATGAGGAGAGAGGGAAAGTACTTGAGCTTCCTGGTTAGCAGTTCAAGGTTTAAAGGTTAAACAGTACACAGGCAAAGATGAAGATTTGGATCAGACCTACCTGCAATCACCATGAGTGACCTTCAGGTTTCCCAGGGATAGAAGCGCAGTCCAGCCACAGGACCACCATCTTGACCCCAGCCATCTCCCAGGGCCTTTGGGAGACCCGCATTCTGCAGCCTGGCAGAGGGGCATATGGGCACTTGATCTACCTCCTTGATCTCCCTCTGGATCCAAAGCGCCAGGCCAGAGTGTCACTGCCAGGTTGTCAATGCACTGTTGGCAATGCTAAGGAGCGGGGCCTGAAGGGGGAGGCCTGAGATAGGGTGCCGGGTCACCCTCATGCCTGCATGGTGAGGGGAGCAGGTGACCTGTTATTTTTGTGGTGGCAGAAGATTGCCCCTCTTTGTTGAGTGGTTGGGGGTGCTCCCCCTGTCAGCGGAGTGGGGGGGGGGGGGGAGGGGAACTATTATGTTGGGAAGGGGGGGGGCCTGTGGGCGCCCCAAAATCAAAATCGGTAAGTTTGGTAGTCACCACTTGTCATGATATTCAAACACACACATCATGATAGACAGACCAACAGACCAATTAGCACACATAACACGACAGCCAATCACAGACAAGGACAGAGACAGTATAAGACAAGAAACACAACACCTGGTGGACAGGACCTGATTAACAACACACTCAGAGAGTCACCACGTGCTGAGTACCAGGACAGATCTGTAAATAACAAGTTGAAATAAAACAGCGTTGTACCAATTGCAACCGTGTTGGTTCATCTGTACCTCAGAACACCCAACACCACATGGTACCAAGTGAGTGGATCGATACCCGCCGCCACACCTCAGCGTACAGAGACAACCAGCAATACCCAGGCAAGATGTATGAGCTCCCGGTTCCGCAGTCGCTCCAGTGCCACGGCGATCTCCGCGAAAACTGGCAGCGATTCCGGCAAGCATTTGAATTCTTTCTGGTGGCAGCCGAACTTAAAGACCTGGCAGATGATGAAAAAATAGAGTTTCTCCTCACCATCGCCGGTGCAAGAGCAGAGAAAATTCAAGTTCTCCAAGGGGCAAAACAGGTACGACACGACTTCCAGGCAGTCCTGGACAAATTTGCCAAATACTGTGAGGAAAACACACTCCAATCGGCAAGGAAAGGTAAGAAAATCGGCAGTACTCACCTCGAGGCCGAAATCCCGGACCAGAGAGCGATTTGGGTCGAGGTCGGCGGCCATCTTGCTAAAGGGAGTACACTAGCACAGTTGCGCGAGCAGTGCGCAGAACCGGAGGTTTTGTTTGCGCATGTACGAGACGCCGTGCATGCGCAATCAAGAAAACGACCATCGGTAAAGGAACAGCGATCTGCGCATGCACAATCGCTCCCTACGTGCTACGTCACGAGGGTCATGACGTCAGAGGCCCCAGACCGCACCAATTTAAAGGGGAAACGTCCCAAATCCAATTTAAAGGGGAAACATCCCAAATCAAAGAAAAAATCTTTTAAAGCTGTAAAACAACCTTCCTTCACCTGGAATGACAGCACAATGCCTCAAATTGAACCAGGAAATGAATGTAACCTCCGAAGAACCCTGCAACAAGCAGTTACCTACACACAAACCGATGATTCCGACCTCGAATACTTCGATACCGACTTTACATTTTTTCTGGACCTCGTGAGCCCAATGACAGCTCCATGGTCCTAGACGACTACGACCCGGACGAACCTTTCGTGTTGAACATTGGCGACCCCCAAATTGAATCCGACGCAGATGCGGATTCACTTTTCAGATCTGAGGATCTTCAACCCAGCAGATACGACGTCCCAACTCATCAGTGCAGGATGATGCTGCAACCTGAAATTAAGAGACAGAAAGCGGTACAGACACACAGAGAGCGGCCTGCTGCCACACAGAGCGTGGTCCACGCCCCGCTCAGGGTTCCCGGCCCTACGAGGGAAGCAACACAAGAATCCAATGCACAGTCCTTGCAGGAACAAGACCATGAGGGTCTAGCAACCTCCTCTGACCAACTAGCGGCAGATGATGCAAGTCTGCCATGCTCATGTAAACAGCAAGAAGGCTATAACAGTCCACCACGCTCCAGTGCACAGCAGGACGACCATGCCGGTCTATCATGCTACAATGAAGGGCACAGCGCTGATGACTGTTCAAGCCCAAATGAAGACAAGCCAAAGGAATCGCCTCTTCCAAGCCCAAGATAAAAGGATTATGCGCTGACCTTCAGGATCATTCTAGCCGAAGAGATATTAATAATGCTGCACAGTCACAGAAGGATGCTGAGGATTTGCTAAAGAAATTACTTGTATGTCTAACTTGCAAGGAGCAGACTGAAAATTGCCATTGTTTTAGTACGGATCGAAAAAATGAACAAGACATTGATCCTCATTTAATGGAAATAACACAACCTGAATCATATCTACAGCAGGGACAACTGTCTCCCTTCAACACAAAACCGCAAAGTCCCAACTTCAGAGACCAGCAGTTAGTCAGTAATAACTCTTCAAACTCTGATGGGAATATTAATCGCATTGAACCTATGCACACTGCACTGATAAATGAGCAGAACATTGGAGCAAGAATCCTGAGGACACCGACATAGAGTAGCCAGACAAAGCACTTAAAACCCGCAGCAGTTTCAAGTGAACCAATTGTGCTTTCCAGTAATGGTGAAGATGCAGATAAGGTCGACCCGATTATTCATTGTACCACATTAACTCCAGAGATTAAGCATTTATGTCTGGGGAGTAGAATGTGGGCAATTGAGAACAGTAAAAGCGAGACTGTGACTATGCCAGTCCCAGCAAAATCAGACCCAGAGACTATGAAGGCATGTACATTAGAAAAGGATACATAGGAAGTAACTGAGAAGAAAATTGAAACGGACTGTTCTTTGGAAACTAGTACAAAAGAAACATTGGATCCAACATTTGATGCCCTACATATGGGAGAAATTGAGGGAAATGAACAAGGTTCTGTAATGTCTGGGGGAAGATTTAAAATTCCAAAGAAGAAAAGCCCAAATGAAGGACAACGCCAAGACAATGACAGTCTACCGACATGGTTTGCACAACCAGATGAAAACTCTGACAATTTACCCAACCCTAGTGAACAGCAAGCTGCTACTGAGGATCTACCCACGGTATGTGAAACGAGTGACGACAGCATCCCACTTCCCATGCAAAAGGTGCAAAGTGACAGACCTCAGCTAGTGCGTACAGAGGCACTCGACGATCATGGTGAGACCACTGGTAACTACGGTGACACCACACTACTTCCACCCTCAATTGCTCGAACCTCTCCACTAGTCAATGCATTCCTGCATGTTCCGACTCCAGAAGTGCAGCTTCAAGAAATCTCAGCTGACTCCAGTGAACCTGCTAAGACTCCGGACGGGGAGCATCAACAAAAAACAGACCAGACTCCAGATGGGGAGCAACCAAACGCCGACTCTGATTCACTAAGCCAGACTTTACTCCAGACAGGCAGTGTCGCAACCTCAGTGATGGCACGCTTAGGGTGACAGCAGATGCCACAATGACAGGAGATGGATCACGTGACAATCATACTGGGTCAGCAATAACAAGCAGCAGTGACAGTCCAAGAGGAATACACCAATTTTCACCACAGCTATGTCCACACATTTGTTCCACACCGACAGTGCAGCCAATGACAGCTCATGCTGGACAAACCCAGTATTCAGGCATGCAGCAGCCAGCAGTCTATGCAGCATATTCTCAAACAGGCCAGCACTGCGGATTGCCCACTAATGGAATCAAGACCGAAGGAAGACTACCGCCAGCGCAATCTGCACTACAGACTGGATGCCTTAGTTACTGCCCAGGATTTGCTGCACCACAGCCTGGCCAGATAGCATATTCCTATCAGATGCAAGGTTCTAGTTTCACACCATCACCAGACATTGATGCGAGCAGCAATTCTGTCTCCAAAGCGACATGCTTCAACGCTTCTCAGCAGAATCACCCTTCAGCACAGCATGTGGCCAGAACCAGCATGCACAGTCCCATCCAACTTCAACATCTGGCACATTCACAACCTTGAATTATATTGTTGATGGTACCTCTTCAATGTCAACGACCCATCAGCTACAAGATGCCATCCAACAGCACCACCACAAACATAAAAAGAAAAAGACTCCACCTCGTTCCTGGTACGCATGACGGATGGATCGGTGCGTAGGCGCAATCGGCGGGCCTTTCGCCTACTTCCACGCTCGCAACGGAACCACACACAGACGCCGTGTCCTCCAAAGGTTCCTGATAGTGACTTTGTGGAGCTGCCATATACCATGCCACTTCTGTCGCCACCCGTGGCCAGGCTCACACCTCAGCCGGTGGTTCTCGACCCACCCTTGAGGCGGTCAACCCATATTCATTGGCCACCTACTAGAATGAACTTCTGAGACTGTTCACACGTCAAAGTTTAGAAACTATTGTATTGTAACATGTTACTGTTTTATCGTTCCAGATCTCATTTGACTGGACCACACTTCAAAGATTTTCCTCTTTTGTTATGGTACAACCTTGTTAGCATGCCACACCTGACATCGCCTCATGTATATAGTTACGCCACATGTACATGCTGAAAATATGACGCACACACACCTTTAGCTGCACTCAGGACACATTCATATTTATAACCACGCAGGCACATAATCTTTTAAAAAGGGAGGATGTCATGATATTCAAACACACACATCATGATAGACAGACCAACAGACCAATTAGCACACATAACACGACAGCCAATCACAGACAAGGACAGAGACAGTATAAGACAAGAAACACAACACCTGGTGGTCAGTAAATCTGGAGACCAGGACAAGGACAGGACCTGATTAACAACACACTCAGAGAGTCACCACGTGCTGAGTACCAGGACAGATCTGTAAATAACAAGTTGAAATAAAACTGCGTTGTACCAATTGCAACCGTGTTGGTTCATCTGTACCTCAGAGCACCCAACACCACACTACTGATGTATATATAGGATGTTGATATAGGTGCTTTACGGTAAGGCCCCTGTATTACAGGTACGGTGTAGATCCCTGCCTGCTGGCTCCGCCCAGTAGGCGGAGTATAAATATGTTTGCTCCCAGTACAGCAGCCCTTTTGTCAACTGCTGTAGGAGGCCACACATCTCAGTGTAATAAAGCCTCGATTACATCCTACTCTCGTCTTTATGTAATTGATCGTGCATCAATTTATTACACTGAGTTTTTCAGAAGATGGAACTCCGCATCAAGCCGGATCGCCTGCAGCTGCATCCGCAAGCAGACAACGCCAAAAAGGACTTTGAACATTGGCTAGCCTGTTTTGAAGCGTACATCGGGTCTGCGGCAGACAAAATTCCAGAAGATCCAGATCCTTTACACGCGGCTGAGCTCCAACGTCTTTCCACTTGTCCAGGACTCGCCGACCTACGCAGAGGCCATGGCGCTACTGAAGGAAAACTACGCTCAGCGGACTAACACACTCTACGCCAGGCAACTCCTCTCCATGCGGCATCAACTTCCCGGTGAGTCGGTGGAAGATTTCTGGCGCGCCCTGCTCCCCCTAGTTAGAGACTGTGACTGTCAGGCCGTTTCGGCCACGGAACACTCAAATTTGCTAATGAGAGACGCATTACGGGCATAGGGGCTGACTACATCGCCAGCGCCTCTTAGAGGGGGCCACGCTCGACCTTGCGGTGACCAAAAAACTAGCGCTTTCACTTACGGTCGCTTCACGCAACATTCAGGCCTATGGCCCCGACCGCGCTGCCCACGCCCCCTGTGCATTATAGACTCCGCAGACGGCCGCCCCATCGTGGACCCCATCAGCAACCGCCCTGAATCAATCCCATGCCTGTGCCGCGCGGCAACCAAACAACCCCCGGGGGCCCAAATGCTACTTCTGTGGGCAGTCAAAACACCACCGACAGCGCTGACCAGCGTGGAGCGCCCTCTGCAAGGCCTGTGGCAAGAAGTGACATTTCGCTGCAGTGTGCCAGGCCCGCTCAATCGCCGCTATTGTCCCGGCACCCCCTACGTGCAGCCAGTGGGCGCTGCCATCTTCCCCTCCTAGGACCACATGCGGCCAATGGACGGTGCCATCTTGCTCAACTCACAACACGTGCGGACCGTGGGCGCCGCCATCTTGTTCCTCCCAGGACTAACGGGCGCCGCCATCTTGCTTCCCCCACAACACGTGCGGCCCGCGGGCACAGCCATCTTACCCGACTCAGGACCCATGCCCGTCGAGCACCTCATCCGGCCGCTCAGCACCTGCAATCGCCAACGACCAGCCGCGTTTCGCCTCGGTCACGATTGACCAGTCTCGACCACACAACCTCGCGACTGCTTCAACTAAAGTGAAGGTCAACGGGCACGAGATCTCCTGCCTGCTGGACTCCGGGAGCACTGAGAGCTTCATTCACCCCGATACGGTAAGGCGCTGCACCCTCGCGGTACACGCCGCTAACCAAAGAATCTCCCTGGCCTCCGGGTCCCACTCCGTTGTGATCCGGGGGTACTGCATCGCCACTCTCACTGTCCAGGACGTGGAGTTCAGCGGCTTCCGCCTCTACGTCCTCCCCAACCTCTGCGCTGCCTTGCTACTCGGCCTGGACTTCCAGTGCAACCTCCAGAGCCTAACCCTGAAATTCGGCGGGTCCCTACCACCCCTTACTGTGTGCGGCCTCGCGACCCCTAAGGTCAACCCACCTTCCCTTTTTGCAAACCTAACCCCGGATTGCAAACCCATCGCCACCAGGAGCAGACGATACAGCGCCCAGGACAGGACCTTCATCAGATCTGAAGTCCTGCGGCTGCTTCGGGCAGGCACCATCGAGCCAGCAACAGCCCCTGGAGAGCCCAAGTTGTAGTGGTCAAAACTGGGGAGAAAAACAGGTACACGCAGCCCGAGGCGTACCCCCTCCCACGCATATCTGATATGGTCAATCAAGTTGCACAGTACTGGGTCTTCTCGACAGTAGACCTGAAATCTGCCTACCACCAGTTCCCCATCCGCAAGGCGGACCGCCCATACACTGCGTTCGAGACAGACAGCCGCTTTTACCACTTTCTTAGGGTTCCCTTCGGCGTCACCAACGGGGTCTCGGTCTTCCAACAGGAGATGGACCGAATGGTTGACCAGTACAAGCTGCGGGCCACTTTCCCAGGGAATGTCACCATCAATGTCACCATCTGCAGCCACAATCAGCAGGACCATGACGCCAACCTTGCCAAATTTCTCTACACTGCCACTCTCCTCAACCTCACGTATAATAAGGAGAAGTGCATGTTCAGCACGAACCGCTTAGCCACCCTCGGCTATGTGGTCCAGAACGGAGTTCTGGGGCCCGACCCCAATCGCATGCGCCCCCTCATGGAACTCCCCCTCCCCCACTGCCCCAAAGCCCTCCAGCGTTGCCTGGGGTTCTTTTCGTATTATGCCCAGTGGGTCTCAAACTATGCGGACAAGGCCCGCCCACTCATTCAATCCACAGTTTTCCCTCTGACGGCCGAGGCTCACCAGGCCTTTAACCGTATCAAGGCCGACATTGCCAAGGCCGTGATGCACGCGGTCGACGAGACGCTTCCCTTCCAAGTCGACAGCGATGCATCAGACGTCGCTCTGGCCGCCACCCTCAACCAGGCAGGCAGGCTCATGGTATTCTTTTCCCGCACCCTCCACGCCTCCGAAATTCGACCCTCCTTCGTCGAAAAAGAGGCCCAAGCCATCGATGAAGCTGTGCATCATTGGGGACATTACCTGGCCGGCAGGAGATTCACTCTCCTCACTGACACACAGCGGGGCAAGATCAAAAACGATAAAATCTTGAGGTGGAGGATCGAGCTCTCCACCTACAATTACGAGATTTTTTATCGCCCCGGTAAGCTCAACGAGCCCCCCGATGCCCTATCCCGAGGTACATGTGCCAGCGCACAAGTGGACCGACTCCGGACCCTGCACGACAACCTCTGTCACCCAGGGGTCACACGTTTTTACCATTTCATCAAGGCCCGCAACCTGCCCTACTCCATCGAGGAAGTCAGGGCGATCACCAGAGACTGCCAGGTCTGCGCGGAGTGTAAACCGCCCTTCTACCGGCCAGACCGTGCATGCCTGGTGAAGGCCTCCCGTCCCTTTGAACGCCTCAGCGTGGATTTCAAAGGACCCCTCCCCTCCACCGACCTGAACACGTACTTTTTCAGTGTGGTCGATGAATATTCCCGATTCCCTTTTGCCGTCCCATGCCCCAACATGACGTCTGCCACCATCATCAAAGCCCTCAACACCATCTTCGCTCTGTTCGGCTTCCCCGCCTACGTCCACAGCGACAGGGGATCCTCATTCATGAGCAATGAGCTGCGCCAGTTCCTGCTCAACAGGGGCATTGCCTCGAGCAGGACGACCAGTACAACCCCAGGGGAAACGGGCAGGTGGAGAGGGAGAATAGGACGGTCTGGAGGGCCGTCCAGCTGGCCCTACGATCCAGAAATCTCCCGGCCTGCCGCTGGCAGGAGGTCCTCCCCGACACACTTCACTCCATTTGGTCACTCCTGTGCACCGCGACTAATGAAACCCCCCATGAACGTCTCTTTGCCTTCCCTAGGAAGTCCACCTGCGGGGTTTCACTCCCAACATGGCTGGCCGCTCCAGGACCTGTTCTCCTCCGTAGACCCGTTCGACTCCACAAGGTGGACCCGTTGGTTGAGAGGGTACAGCTACTTCACGCTAACCCGCAGTACGCCGACGTAGCATACCCCGATGGCCGCCAAGACACAGTCTCCCTCAGGGACCTGGCACCAGCTGGTTCCACCCCCCCCTCCCACCAGTGCACCCCACCGCAGCCCCCACTCTGGGACAATCTGTCCTCTCCTTGCTCACACCCGGGGATGAAGAGGATTTCGACATGCTCCCGGAGTCCCGCTGGAGTCGCCACCAGCACTGCGGCGCTCTCAACGACAGATCAAGGCACCGGACCGCCTGAATTTGTAATATTATCTGTACTTTTAAAACACAACTTTCCGTATATAGTTCCCCGCGCCGCCCCCCCCCCACCCACCCACCCCCCCACCCCCCCCCCACCCACCCACCCACCCACCCACCCACCCACCCACCCACCCACCCACCCCCCCACCCCCCCCACCCCCCCCACCCGACTCATTTTTTTAACAGGGGGTGAATGTGGTAGTCACCACTGATGTATATATAGGATGTTGATATAGGTGCTTTACGGTAAGGCCCCTGTACTATAAGTATGGGGGGTAGATCCCTGCCTGCTGGCTCCGCCCAGTAGGTGGAGTATAAATATGTGTGCTCCCAGTACAGCAGCCATTTCGTAGGAGGCTGCTGTAGGAGGCCACACATCTTAGTGTAATAAAGCCTTGATTACATCCTACTCTTGTCTTTGTGTAATTGATCGTGCATCAGTAAGTGCAGGCTGGTCGGCATGCTACCCGCTATGAATATTTTAGCATACTAAAGGTGAGGGAATCCCACCTCAGCAACGTCCCTAGCACCAGCGGGAACCATTTTGGTTTTCCCGCTGGTGAGAGTGCTTAGTTTCAAAACAGGAGATTCGCGCCCCATATCTGCCCAAGACAAAATTATACCTCCCATTCTCCTCTATGTATAATTTTGGAAAAATATCTCGGAATACTCTATAGAAAGAGAATAAAATTGCATTAACATAATGTTCATCATTTTGATCAGATTTTGACAATGTCTTACTTGCATATATTTGAATTTTATCCACATTCACATTGCTAAGTTATTGATTATTCTATTTATCAATATATGTAAAATGATTAACCTGAATAGATTAAAGGTAGGAGGGAGAGCCATCAACAATATCCTCTATAGGATGGCAGTGGTTGACACGGTGGCACAGTGATGAGCACTGTTGCCTCACGGCGCCGAGGACCCAGGTTCGATCCCAGATCTGGATTACCGTCCGTGTGGAGTTTGCACAGTCTCCCCGTATTTCCCCCACAGCCCAAAAGATGTGCAAGCTAGGTGGATTGGCCACATTAAACAGCCGCTTAATTGGAAAAAATAATAATTGGGTACTCTAAATTTATATAAAAAAACAATATCCTTTATTCCAACGGCACTGTATTCATGGTAACAAATGAAGAAGATGTGCAAAAATTATCGATACACACTAAAGTTGTTGACATGGGCTTATACTTTACTGCAAGAAAATTTACACTCTGGTAGTGACAAAGACAAAGGACATTCAGAATGCAACAACAACAGACGGAAATACATTAGAAGACGTCAATCTATTCAACTATCTAGGAAGCACAGCAGCGCCTGGTCTTCAAAGCATTGTTCCTCTTTCTCTCCTCAGATACCATGCCCTAAAAAGGTGTGGGCAACCATGGTATGTTGACCCATGGTTATGCTTGGCAAGGTGCTGCAGTGGTTTGTCCTTTTTTTGGGGAGGTTCTGACCGACCAGGAAGCTATTCGACTCTTACCACTTGCCAAAGGCGTATTGGAAGGATTCATAAGGTGACACTCAACCGGTTAGCTGTGCCATTAATGTACCTTTCATGGCCATCAAGTCTTGGGGTTGACAGAAACCCTGATTTTCTGGCGCAAAGGTTTTCTGGTTTTCTCATGGCCTAATCTTCACTGGGAAGGTTTCCCGCCTGAGGGACTCAGATCTGACTTATGTAGGTTAATTCAAAATTACTTTATTTACACCATATACACCAGGGGCTGGTTTAGCACAGTGGGTTAAACAGCTGACTTGTAATGCAGAGCAAGGCAGCAGCGCGGGTTCATATTCCCGTACCAGCCACCCCGAACAAGCGCCGGAATGTGGCGTCTAGGGGTTTTTCACAGTAACTTCATTGAAGCCTACTTATGACAATAAGCTATTATTATTATTATTATATACACGCTAAGCCATGAGGTAGGTACATCTCTCTTGTGTATACAGACTATGCCATCTGCTCTACAGAGTCTGTAGCACATGACTGCTGATGTCACTGTTACATCATGAAACGCATCGCTCTCTCATTACCATAACTATGAACTCATTATATTACAATAGGGGCACGAATGACCCGCTTGTCAAAAGCAATCCTAAAATCTAAGAATTGATTGAACATGCCAAACTGTTTTTACAAATTGAATCAACATTCTAAGAAATGTCAGTTTGAACCTTGCAACAAGAACTCATGTGGTGAAATTTTATATCTGTTCAATAATGAATTATGAGTGTGAAGCTTGGAGCCTTGGGAAAGAGAAAGAAAGGAGAATCAACGGCTTTGAAATGTGGTACTTAAAAGTGACCCCAAGGGTGAACTGGGTGGAGAAAAGAACTAACAAAGAAGATCAAGAGAACTCTGATATAATATCAAAAGAAAATAAATGGAGTACATCAGACATGTTATCCAAGCAGAAGGGTTGGAATGACATTAAAACTAAGAGAATTGACAAAAGAAGAGACTGACAGTAAAGGAAGCAGTTCAATAAAATTAAAGACAAACTTAACCAGAACTCCAACAATAAGGACATCCACTGTTGCTATGATTGGAAAGTTTGAAAGGCCATGGTCACCCACACCACATGGAATGTCAGTTAGACACAAATTATATTAAATTTTACCTCTATTGAATACGCTGCAGTATTGCAGTATAAATTTGAAGGAATCGGCTTCATTACTCTAGGTATGATTTAGAATGATAGTTAACTTGCTCAGCCTATTTCAGTTGTTTGGTCCTTTCAACCATGGGCAGCACGATAGCACAGTGGTTAGCACAATTGCTTCACAGCTTCAGGATCCCAGGTTCAATTCCCGGCTTGAGTCACTGTCTGTGCGGAGTCTGCACGTTCTCCCCGTGTCTGCGTAGGTTTCCTCCGGGTGCTCCGGTTTCATCCCACAGTCGAAAGATGTGCAGGTTAGATTGATTGGCCATGATAATTTGCCCTTAGTGTCCAAAAAGGTTAGGTGGGGTTACTGGGTTACGGGAATAGGGTGGAGGTATGGGCTTAAGTGAGGTGCTCTTTCCAAGGGACGGTGCAGACTTGATGGGCCGAATGGCCTCCTGCACTGTAGATTCTATAATTTGAAAGCCTGGAGTACGGAACTGATTTTCACTCATCTATATTTCTTAAATCTTCCATGGGTTATGGGCGTTGCTGGAAAGGCCACTATTTATTGCCCAGCCCTAATTGCCCTTGGGAATGTGGTAGCGAGCCACCTTGGTTTTTTTTATACTTTAGAGTAGCCAATTATTTTTTTTCCAATTAAGGGGCAATTTAGCGTGGCCAATCCACCTAACCTGCACATCTTTTTGGGTTGTGGGGGTGAAACCATCGCAGGCACAGGGAAAATCTGCAAACTCCACACGGACAGTGACCTAGGGCCGGGATTCGAACTCGGGTCCTCAGCGCCGCAGTCCCAGTGCTAACCACTGTGCCACCATGCTGCCCACGAGCCACCTTGTACTGTTGCAGTCCATCTGGTGTAAATAGGTCCACAGTGCTATTAGGAAGGAGATTCCAGATTTTGACCCAGGGCAGTGAAGGAACAGAGATATATGGCGGTATTCCCCCAACCAGCCCACTGCAGGTTTGGTGACGGGCGGGCACGGAGAATCTGGTGGCAGCCAAAAAATCAGTGGCAAAATTCTCCTACCCGCCCCGCCACATTTCTGCCCCGACCGGCCGGCGGGAGTCTCCGTAACACTGGCCGGTCAATGGGGTTTCCCATTGTGGGGCAGTCCCACGCCGTCGGGAAACCCCCCGGCGCCGGCAAAACGGAGACTCCCGCCGGCGGAGAATGACGCCCCTGAAACCCACCGGTGTAAAGTCACGTTGCAATTCTCCCAATGGTGGTTTAATGGCGGGTCAGTCTCCCTGTTGACAGGTGGCATGAATGCCATTTACAATCATTTGCATCTCATGAAGGGCAGCACGGTAGCACAGTGGTTAGCACTGTTGCTTCACAGCTCCAGGGTCCCAGGTCACTTCCCAGCTTGGGTCACTGTCTGTGCGGAGTCTACACGTTCTCCCCGAGTCTGCATGGGTTTCCTCCGGTTGTTCCAGTTTTGTTCCACAAGTCCCGAAAGGCGGACTTATTAGGTGAATTGGACATTCTGAATTCTCCCTCAGTGTACCCGAACAGGCGCCGGAGTGTGGCGATGAGGGGATTTTCACAGTAACCTCATTGCAGAGTTAATGTAAGCCTACTTGTGACACTAATAAAGATTATTATCTGTGCGGCACGGTAACACAGTGGTTAGTATTGTTGCTTCACAATGCCAGGGTCCCAGGTTCGATTTCCGGCTTGGCTCACTGTTTGTGCGGAGTCTGCACGTTCTCCCTGTGTCTGCGTGGGCTTCCTCCGAGTGCTCTGGTTTCCTCCCACAAGTCCCGAAAGAAGACATGCTGTCAGTTGAATTGGACATTCTGAATTCTCCCTCTGTGTACCCAAACAGGCGCCGGAATGTGGCGACTAGGGGATTTTCACAGTAACTTCATTGCAGTGGCAATGTAAGACTTCTTGTGACAACAAAGATTATTAAATAAAAATTAAATTAGATTATTAAATTAAATTAAAACAGTTGCCTGCTGGCACCCATCAGGCCTTGCAATCTTGTGTCACCCCATTACATTGGCATCAAACCAAATTGATAAAAGCTGGCATGCACAAGATGGTCCTGTTTGTCAAAGAATTTGAGGTGATTGCAACATGCAATGCCTATCTGCCACAGTGCTGCGCTGCTCCTGATGCGCTGCCTGCCGGGGCACACCTGTTCATGCCCTGCCCTCCATCTGCATGCCAAGCTGATCTTCATTGACAGCACTATGCTACTGCACAGATGGACCCTGCTATGCCACCAGCTCAGATCAGTACTGTGCCTGGGGTTCGGAGTACAGGGGTCACCTTCCCCTCTGGTGCCACATACCAGTATCTATCTGGCCAGCCTGTCCTGTGGGACTCATGAAGCCACCGTTACAAAGGTCCGAAGTTTTACCAGTGGGAGGTTAGAAGATGAGGGCGGGGGTGGGCAGATGAGACACCCCACAAGTCACATTAATGAGGAGCAATATAAAACAATTTGCATTTAAGGAGGCAAAGCTGCAAACAGTTTTCTAAAATTCTGGCTTTTTATTGATCATTCCAAGAACTAGAGACATTTGCAAAAACACCAGTACCACCAAGTTTTGATATCATAGTGGAAATCTTATGGAAGGTACTTTAACAGGCTAGAACAGAAATGGGTTGAATATGTAGCCAAATTTAGATAAAAGATAATTGTTACTGCAGCCCAGCTTCAGTGAGGCAACGTTTGGCCCTCACAGAGGAATGAGTGGCTGGATGCGAATAACCAATCATGTCACTCAAGCAGGTAGACAATAAAGGCATCATTTAAGGTGATAGTTGGGTGCTCGTGAATGGAATTTCACAGGAATTTAGCTTTCCTTTCAATATAAAGACTCCAGCACAGGTTTGTTGTAGTTCATTAAACTGTTTGGTGAGTTGCAGGTGTTATATTACCTTGTGTAGTATAGTATATTTTGTAAGGGCCCCGAAGAATCCATCATGAGTTTTAAGGATACAAAATAATAACGTTTATTTACTATAACAATATATACATAACAGTAGCAGTAACTTCCCTTGCTACCTTCTCCTTCCTCCTAGTTCCTGGACTGGCCAGCTTATTTATAGTAGGAGTTTCTCCCCCCCCCCCCTCATTGGGGGAAGTTCATACTCCCATAGGATTGTGGGATAGTCATTAGTCCCCAGCCAATCGTCAGTAGGCAGGTTATAACATCCCTCCCCCCCAAAGTCCAAGGAATCCACCGTAGGCCCTGGCGAAGGAAGGCGTCGAACTCGTTTGGCCGCAGGCCGGACGCCATTTGCACGCGGCGCTGGATCAGGCGGCGTATAACGAGACGGAGACCGGCGCTTCCGTGATGAATGGCGCGGTTGTACATCCACGGCCTGTGGACCGGAGGATTCCCCCTCTGATTCATCCTGTGTCTCCATCTCGGAGTCAGAGTCTGCTGCCTCCGTCATGTCAGCGTCTCTATCCCCATTCGGTCCCGTCACGACCTGCGCAGGCTTCGAGTGAGGCACCAGTGGAAGATTTAGAGGACTACCTTCCCTTGTTTCTGGTCTTTGCCGCTGTTGAACTGAGCTCCGGGGGCGGGGAATCTTTTGCGGAGATGATCTTCTGGACCGGACGTGGTCTACATGTTTTCGCTGGAGACGACCCTGGGCTTGCACTTGGTACGATATAGGGCCCGTTTGGCAAAAGGTTACACCAGGAACCCATTGGGCACCACCAGCAAAATTCCGCACGAATACTGGGTCACCGGGCGCAAACTGCCGAATCGGACGATGCCGAGACAATCCCGGTCCCTGCCGTTCTTGTGTGCAGCGTACTTTTGCGCCAATGTCCGGGAAGACCATACTAAGGCGGGTGCGAAGTCTCCAGCCCATTAGGAGTTCTGCGGGAGCTACCCCAGTCACTGTATGGGGGGTGGTCCTGTACGTAAACAAAAACCGAGCCAGTCTCGTGTCCATTGATCCGGAAGACTGCTTCTTTAGGCCTCTTTTGAATGTTTGCACTGCACGCTCTGCCAACCCATTTGAAGCCGGGTGGTAAGGGGCAGTGCGGATATGGCGGATGCCGTTCGTCTTTGTAAACCTAGCAAACTCCTCACTCGTGAATGGAGTGCCATTATCCGTGACCAGCACCTCGGGGAGGCCATGCGTGCTAAATGATAAACGCATTTTTTCGATTGTTGCGCAGGACGTTGTCCCCTGCATCTTATGCACCTCCAGCCATTTGGAGTGGGCGTCAATTAGTAGAAGGAACATGGATCCCTGAAAAGGGCCTGCGAAATCTGCATGTAAGCGTGCCCAAGGCCACCCTGGCCATTCCCAGTGATGTAGGGGCGCGGCCGGCGGAAGCTTCTGATGCTCCTGGCAAATGGAGCAGTTTTGGGCCACCTTCTCAATGTCGGTTTCGAGGCCTGGCCACCAGATATAACTCCGGGCCAACATTTTCATCTTGGTCACGCCCGGATGCCCATTGTGCAAGTCTGATAATATCAGCTCCTGGCCTTTTTCCGGGACAATCACACGCGTCCCCCACAAGAGGATGCTGTCTTCCACGCTGAACTCTGACAGCTTGGAGGAAAATGCCCGCAACTCGCCTGGGAGCTGTCTATGCTGCCCACCATACAGGACTATGTGCCGAACCTTTGACAGGACTGGCTCCGTCTGGGTCCACTCACGGATCTGTGATGCCGTGACAGGCAAGGTGTCCATAAAATTTAGGGTTGCAACCACCTCACCGGTCATGGGGGTCGACATGGGGCCGGTTGATAAAGGCAATCGGCTCAGTGTGTCGGCATTTGCTATCTGCGTACCTGGTTTGTGCTCCAGAGAATACTCATATGCAGCAAGCAACAAAGCCCAGCGCTGGATCCGTGCAGAAGCAATGGGCGGTATTGGCTTACCCTCTCTGAAGAGTCCCAGCAGGGGCTTATGATCAGTCACGATAGTGAAATGGCGGCCGTACACATACTGGTGGAAGCGTTTCACCGCGAAAACCACTGCCAGGCCCTCCTTCTCGATCTGCGCGTACTTTTTCTCCGCTGCAGTCAATGTGCGGGAGGCGAAAGCTATCGGTCGCTCGGCCCCGTTCTCCATCTTGTGGGACAGGACAGCCCCAATACCATACGGGGATGCATCACATGTGACGAGCAAAGGCTTTCCCGGATCATAGTGGGTTAGTAACCCAGATGACGACAATTGTTGCTTTACCCGCCGGAAAGCGGTTTCTTGCGGCTGACCCCAAACCCAGGTGTGATTTTTCTTTAGCAGCAGGTGTAAGGGGGCCAGCGTAGTTGCCAGATTGGGGAGGAACTTCACGTAATAGTTTACGAGACCGAAAAAAGAACGAAGATGCGAAGTGTCAGTCGGGGTGGGGGCATGTTGAATTGCACGCACCTTCTCTGCGACGGGGTGCAGACCCTCGCGGTCCACCCGATAACCTAGGTAGACTACTTCTTTTGCCTGAAATACGCACTTTGTGTGACGTAAACGGACTCCAGCCTCCGAAAGGCATTTAAGGACAGCCTCCAGATTTTCCAAATGCTCTTGCTCCGACGTCCCTGTAATCAACACGTCATCTAGGTAGACAGCCACACGTGGTAAACCTCTCAAAATGCCCTCCATAACACGTTGAAAAATTGCGCAGGCAGAGGATACTCCAAAGGGCAACCGTGTATATTCATACAGGCCCCGGTGTGTGTTAATTGTTACATATGGTCGGGAGGCAGGGTCCAGCTCCAACTGCAGGTAGGCGTGGCTCACATCTAATTTTGTGAATGAGAGTCCGCCTGCAAGTTTCGCGTAGAGATCCTCTATGCGAGGCATTGGGTATCGGTCGAGTCGGGAAACTGTATTCACTGTAAGTTTATAGTCGCCACACAAGCGAACTGTGGCATCTGGTTTCATTACTGGTACAATTGGTGCTGCCCAGTCAGCAAAACGGACGGGCCTGATAATACCCAAACTCTCCAAACGAGTGAGCTCCCCTTCTACCTTCTCGAGCAAAGCGTAAGGCACTGGGCGCGCCCGGAAATAGCGCGGCGTGGCTCCTGGTTCAACTTGGATACGGGCTACGGCCCCTTTTATTTTCCCCAAACCAGGCTGGAATACCTCTGGGTATCGTCCTAGCACCTCAGTCAACCCTCCAGAAACTGTTTGGAGGATGTGCTGCCATTGCAACCGCAAATGGCGCAACCAGTCCCGACCCAACAGGCTGGGCCCATGGCCACGCTCTACGATAAGTGGGAAACGCCCCTCCTGGCGTCCATAGACAACAGGGGTCATTGTAGTTCCTGCAATGTCCAGTGGTTCCCCCGTGTAGGTGGCCAACCTGGCCTGTGAGTCAGTTAATGTAAGGGTCTGTATACCCTGTTTGATGCGGTCGAATGTCCTCTGGGCGATCACGGAGACCGCTGCGCCAGTATCCAACTCCATCTCCAGTGGGTGGCCATTGACCCGTACTGTCACCTTAATGGGGGCCACACGGGGAGCTGCCACACAATGCAGCTGCAGGCAGTCGTCCTCCGTCTCCACGTCCTCAGGAGTGGTCGCCGCAGGTTCATCCACATGGAAGGTACGGCCTCTGGGCTGGTCCCAGTTACGGCCCCTGGGCTGGTCCCAGTTTCGGTCGGAACGACGGCCCTCTGGCGTCTCCAGGACCGCCGTCCGCGACGGGGTCGGCGCCTACAAGTCTGACACGGACATGGCTCCTCATCCATTGGCTCTGGAGAAGGCTCCCTTCGGGGAGGAATGTCCGGTGGCCACTGGCGTCGGTCTGGTCGTTGCCTCGCCCAAGATACTGCAGGAGTGCGGGGGGACGTTTTTGGGCGGAAAGGGTTGCGCCCCAAGGCATGCACTTCCATTCCCTGTAGCTCCTGTACTCCTCGCTCTGCGCTCTCTCGGGACAAGACTATTTGTATTGCCTGTTGAAAAGTCAATGTTGGCTCCGCTAACAACTTTCTCTGGGTGGCCGCATTGTTAATACCGCAAACCAAACGGTCGCGTAACATTTCTGACAAGGTCTCACCATAGTCACAGTATTCCGCAATCCCGCGTAGCCTGGATAAAAAAATCGGCAAGGGATTCTCCAGGGGTCCTCTCAGCGGTATTAAACCGGTAACGCTGGACTATCGTGGACGGGGTTGGGTTAAAGTGTTGCCCCACTATATTCACAAGTTCGTCAAACGTTTTGGCGTCTGGCGCAGCTGGGTACGTAAGGCTCCTAATCACCCCAAACGTATGCGGCCCGCAGGCGGTGAGCAATATGACCACCTGGCGCTCGTTTTCAGTGATATTGTTTGCCCGGAAATAGTAACGCATCCGTTGTGTGTACTGGTTCCAGCTTTCCAGCGCAGCATCAAAAACATCCAAACGTCCGTACAGAGGCATGGTATAATAGAAAACAACTTCCAACCTGTATCCAACAAAAATCCAGGGAGGTGGCTTCAGCAGTGTAGACAGCTATTCACTTTTACCTTCGTCGCCAGTTTTGTAAGGGCCCCGAAGAATCCAGCACGAGTTTTAAGGATACAAAATAATAACGTTTATTTACTATAACAATATATACATAACAGTCGCAGTAACTTCCCTTGCTACCTTCTCCTTCCTCCTAGTTCCTGGACTGGCCAGCTTATTTATAGTAGGAATTTCTCCGCCCCCCTCATTGGGGAAGTTCATACTCCCATAGGATTGTGGGATAGTCATTAGTCCCCAGCCAATCGTCAGTAGGCAGGTTATAACAGTATATTACTCTTTTGAACCAGCCAAGTTGATGAAATGAACAATAGTCCTCTTGTAAAGATAAACTAATTTATTGAGTAATATAAATAATATTTGTGAGTCTTTTAATACTCAACTAGCAAAGAAATAAAATATTGTAAAGATAACTCTTGAAATTTGTCCAGGACTGCCTGGAAGTCTCTCTTGTCTTGCCCTTTGGAGTACTTGAAGGTCTCGAAGATTTCAGCTGCTTCTGGACCCGCGATGGTAAGTAGAAGCTTTATTTTCTCTGCATCCGCCACGCCATCTAG
Source organism: Scyliorhinus torazame (assembly GCF_047496885.1). Taxonomy (NCBI): domain Eukaryota; kingdom Metazoa; phylum Chordata; class Chondrichthyes; order Carcharhiniformes; family Scyliorhinidae; genus Scyliorhinus; species Scyliorhinus torazame. The sequence goes on along the minus strand of NC_092713.1, from coordinate 276,962,060 downwards.
GTCGGACGCTACCAGGTAGATCTCGAATCTCTGCCTGAACGCATGCCAGTTTGCATTGAGATTGCCGTGGTACCTGAGGTGCTGTGGAACCGGAATCTTGAACATCTTGCCTGGGTGCTGTTGCTGGTAGTCATGGATTTGTTGAGTTTAACTATGTAGATTTAACAGAGCACTCCTGGAACCATGTTGTGTTATGCTTCTTCATGTAGCATAAGCTGCTTCCTTGATATATACTCTGACAAAGGAAGGTTCAGACTTGGAGATAGGTTGAACACATTTATTGAACAGTTAAAAAATTTCCTACTTGGGTTCGACTCTCCTGCCAATCTAACTATAGTAACTCAATCTAACCAACCTGTCTGATCTAATCCATGTGGTGGGCATGATGCTTCCCTGATCTGCCCCTGTGTCTCTGAGTGTCACCTATGGAAAGAGGAAGCGCATGTGCGCCCTGTCCTTTTATATGGGTAGCCCCCTTGTGGTAGTGTCACCTCTGGGTGTGTCTTGACTGCCCATTGGTCGTGTCCTATCTTACTGACCTATTGGTTGAATGTGTGTGTGTCATGATGTCTCTGGTGTTCCCTCTAGTGTTTATTTAGTTATAGTGTATTTACATTAACCCCTTGTGTATTTACAGTGCCCTAGTGTATCTACATTAACCCCTTGTGTATTTACAGTGATGCATATCACCACATCTTCCCTTTTTTCGTGTTTTCGTGTTTCGTACATATTTTCTGTACATGGTTAAAGAAAATTGAACAAAATAGGTAGATAAGTGATGACATGTACAAATCATGATGACAGTGATGATTATACAATACCAAATAATATGTACGAGTCCAAAGTTCATGAACTAATATGGCCGAGTGGCTTTCTTGTTTTGTTGGTGAAGTGGTGATGTTGATGGTGGCATGTCCTTGTGAACGCCGTCAGTGTCCCTGTGCTTAAGGAACCAAGAAGTGGTCAAATCACTTCGTTGTCTGATTTGGACTCTTTTTTTTTTATGCTTGTGGTAGCGATGCAGTATGTCAGCTGTGTCGTCCAACCCGGACTGTTTCTTGTGATTGCGATATTGATGCAGTATGTCAGCTGCCTTGAAAGCTGGTCTGCGTGTTTGTAGTGGAGCACACCTGAATCAGTGAGATTTGCCGTCACGCCATGGTGTGGTCGTACTCTTGCCAGTGTTAGGAGCTGTGCTGTTACATGAAATGAAAATTGAATGAAAATGAAATGAAATGAATGAAATGAAAATGGCTTATTGTCACAAGTAGGCTTCAATGAAGTTACTGTGAAAAGCCCCTAGTCGCCACATTCCGGTGCCTGTTCGGGGAGGCTGGTACGGGAATTGAACTGTGCTGCTGGCCTGCCTTAGTCTGCTTTCAAAGCCAGCGATATAGCCCTGTGCTAAACTAGCACCTAAACTAGCCCCACATTGTCCTGCATTTACAGAGTTGTACCATGTCGTACCAGTCATTGATTCAGTGTTGTTGTTTTTGTCATGATTCTTGTTGACGTTGGTGCCTTTGGTACACTTCTTGTTGTTTTTGTTGTTTTCGTAGGTTTTGTTGCCGTGTTTGGTTTCCCTCAATGACCACCCTCTGTGGATAATACGAGTCCTTCACACAGTTACTCATGTCAGCGTCCTTGGTGGCATCTGCTCTTTCCTTGAGCGTGCCGTCACTGAGTCTGCGGCGCTCCCCGTCTGGAGTCATGTTCGGCTTACTTGAATCAGCTTTGGCTTGTCGATGCTCCCCGTCTGGAGTCATTTCAGGTTCACTTGAGTCAGCTGAGGCTTCTTGATGCTCCCCGTTCAGAGTCATTTCAGGTTCACTTGAATCTTCTGAGGTTTTGTGATGCTCCCCGTCCAGAATCAACACATTCAGGAATGTATTTGCTTGTGGAGAGGCTCAAGCGGATGATGTTTGAATTAACGCGGTATCACCAGAGTCACCAGTAATCTCACTGTGATGGTCGAGTGCCTCTGTACACACTGAGGTCTGTCACGCTGCACATCTGGTATAGGAAGTGGGATGCCGTCGTCACTTGTCGCACATACAGTGGGTAGAGCCTCACTGTCTTCTTGTCGTTTAGATGAGCTGGGTAGACTGTCAGAGTCTTCTTCTGTGGGCTCAAATAATCTGGGTACACTGTCATAGTCATTTTGTTGTTCACGTGAGCGTGGTAGACTGTCATAGTCTTCTTGCTGTTCACTTGAGCATGGTAGACTTGCATCAGCTGCTGCTGGCTGCTCAGTTAAGGTTGCTAGACCTTCATGGTCTTGTCCATGCAAGGACTGCACTCTGGAGTCTTGCGTTGCTTCCATTGTGGAGTCTGTCCACGAGCTCGCTGTGGAGGCTTGTGTCACTCTCTCTGTGGAGTCTTGCAGCATTCCCTGTGTGGAATTGAGTATTGGTCTCGCTGTGGAGACTGTCATCACTTCTTGTGGGGAGGCTGGGACCCTTCGTGGTGCGTGGACCACTCTCTATGTGGAGTCGGGGACTCTTTGTGGTGCGTGGACCACTCTCTGTGCGGCAGCAGGCCGCTCTCTGCGGGCTTGTACTGCTCATTGTCTCTTAGAGTCAGGCTGCAGCATAATCCTGCACTCACGAGTCGGGATGTCATATATGCTGGGCTGAAGATCCTCAAACCCGAAGAACTCGTCCATATCTGTGTCGGATTCTTCACAGTACAACACAGTGCATTGCGGTTCGGATTTGGTACTGGGGTCGCCATTTCCAAAGATGAAATCTTCATCTGAGTCGTAGTCTTCAAGGACCATATCATCACTTTTTGTGTCGGAGCTGTCATTGTGCTTGCGATGTCCAAAGAAGTAATCAATGTCTGAGTCACAGTCGTCAAGGACTAAATCGTTGCTTTGGGCGGTGCTAACTGCCTGTTGCAGGGTTCTGCGGAGGTTGCTTTCAGCGACTGGTCGAAGATCAGGCATTGTGCTGTCGATCCAGGTGAAAGAATGGTGTTTTACGGCTTTAAAAGTTTTTTCCACTGTTTTGGGACATTTCCTGTTTCAGTGGGCGTGGTCTGGGGGTCTCTGACATCATGACACTTGTGATATAAGCGTAGGAATGGATGGCTCATGCGCAGATCGCCGTTCCTTTACTTGGCGCCGTTTCCGCAACTGCGCATGTGCAGCTCCTTTCCCAAGATGGCTGCCAATCAAAACTGCCATTTTCAGCATTTGCAGGCCTACTTTCGCCTCGTGGTGAGTGTTGGCGCCTCTTTTGCCATTCTCTCTTGTATTTGCCTTGCAGAATTCTTGAAACTTGTCCAGGACTGCCTGGCTCTGGGGCTGTTTAGCACAGGGCTAATTCGCTGGCTTTGAAAGCAGACCAAGGCAGGCCAGCAGCACGGTTCAATTCCCGTAACAGCCTCCCCGAACAGGCGCCGGAATGTGGTGACTAGGGGCTTTTCACAGTAACTTCATTTGAAGCCTACTCGTGACAATAAGCGATTTTCATTTCATTTCATTCATTTCAAGTCCCTCTTGTCTTGCCCTTTGGAGTACTTGAAGGTCTCGAAGATTTCTGCTGCTCTTGCACCCACGATGGTGAGTGGCAGCTATATTTTCTCTGCATCCGCCACGCCATCTAGGTCGGACGCTACCAGGTAGATCTCGAATCTCTGCCTGAACGCACACCAGTTTGCACTGAGATTGCCGTGGTATCTGAGCTGCTGTGGAACTGGAATCTCGAACATCTTGTCTGGGTGCTGTTGCTGGTAGTTACGGATTTGTTGAACTATGTAGATTTAACAGAGCACTCCTGGAACCGTGTTGTATTATGCTTCTTCGTGTAGCATAAGCTGCTTCCTTGATGTATACTCTGACAAAGGAAGGTTCAGACTTGGAGATAGGTTTAACACATTTATTGAACAGTTAACAATTCTCCTACTTGGGTTCGACTCTCCTGCTAATCTAACTATCGTAACTCAATCTAACTAACCAGTCTGCTCTAATCCATGCCGTAGGTGTGATGCTTCCCTGACCTGCCCATGTGTCTCTGAGTGTCGCCTATGGAAAGAGGAAGAGCATGAGTGTCCTGTCCTTTTATATGGGTAGCCCCCTTGTGGTAGTGTCACCTCTGGGTGCGCCTTGACTGCCCATTGGTTGTGTCCTATCTTACTGGCCTATTGGTTGAATGTGTGTGTGTCATGATTTCTCTGGTGCTCCCTCTAGTGTTTATTTAGTTATAGTGTATTTACATTAACCCCTTGTGTACTTACAGTGCCCTAATGTATCTACATTAACCCCTTGTGTATTGACAGTGATACATATCACCACAATAACTAACTAACTATACAATGTAATAATGAAATAACTTGCAACTTCTCTCTCTCTAGCTATTCTATGTCTTGTCTGTTCATTCTCCTGAAGCACACTCTCTCAGAAAGAACGGGAAAGCCCTTTTTATATCACCTGATAGTGAGACATCTCGTGTTGAATTGACTACTAGTTTTACATAAATTGATTGTGTATATTGATATACAGATATCACTACAGCAGGTACAGATAACTATTTTGGAATAGGATGTTTGACAATAACAGAAACCTCAAAAATGGCAAAACTGGGTCCTACATATTCGTGGTATTTCGGAAAGTTAGGGACAGAAGCTAGGAGGAGTTTTTTTAATTCATTAATGGGATGTGGGTGTTGCTGGCTGGGCAAGCATTTATTGCCCATCCCTAATTGCCCTTGAACTGGGTGGGCCATTACAGAGGCCATTTAGGAATTAACCACATTGCTGTGAGTCTGGAGTCACATGTAGGTCAGATCAGGAAAAGACAATTTCCTTCCCTAAAGAACATTAGTGAACCAGATGGATTTTTACGAAAATCGACAATGGCTTCATGGATCCTCATTATACTTTTAGTTCCAGATTTTTAGAACTTGAATTCAAATTTCACCGCCTGCCATGGTGGCATTCAAACCCAGGTCCCAGAGCATTCCCCTTGGGCTCTGGACTATTAGTTCAGTGACAATATCACTATGTACTACCTCCCCTAATAGGCAGTATTGATTAAGGAGAACATTACAAGGTTTGATAGAGATAGTGCCCTGGAGAGGGTCAAGAACGCAATTTTCCAGATGACAATAACCTTGTAACTATAGTGAAGGGGGAAAGTGGCAGAATTCAAGATGATACAGGCACTCTGCTGGGGTGCTCGGACAAGGGGCAGATGAAATTTAATGCAGAGAAGTATGAAGTAATACATTTTGGTGGGAAGAATGAGAAGAGTAAAAATAAAATAAAGGTTACCAATCTAAAAGAGGTTCAGCAACATGGAGATCTTGGGCGATATATGCATAAATTATTAAAGGTTGCAGGGTAGGTTGAGAAATTGGTTATAAGGGCTTTAAAAATAGAGGCACACAGTACAAAAGCAAGGAAGGTATGGTGAGTCTTTATAAAGTCGTTTGGCTTAACTAGAGTAATGTGTTCAATTCTGGACATTACACTTTCGGAAGAATGTGAAGGCTTTGGAGAGGGTGCAGGAAATATTTACGGGAAGAGTTTAAGGGATGAGAAACATCAGTTTATGGAAAAATAAGAGAAACTGGGTTTTCTTTACTTAGACAAGAGACGATTGAGATAAAATTTGATAGAGACATTCAAAATAAGGGGTGTAGCAGAGTGGTTAGAGAAAAACAGTTCCCATTGGCAGAAGGGTGAGAACCAAAGGATGCAGCTACAAACTTATTCCGAAAGAGCCAAAGGTGATATGAGGAAAACCCTATTTTTAACACTGAGGGATTATAATCTGTTGTGTTTTCATTCCTGCTGTTATCAGATGTATCAACATTGCAATTTAATGATACGGAGGGTTGAAACGCTGTCTTTATAAAATTTCCACATTGAAAGAGTTAATTTCTAGATTTGCAGGTGCAAAAATATTTCTCAAAGTTCAATATCAAGCATGGTTATTGGTCAGTGTTACATGGCACACTTCCCTTCTAGTGAAGGCATGCTGCTATCTCGTAATGCATATCACAGTGGAATCTGGGTGTTGGAAGCAAATTCCATCTGGGAATTGGAGAAGCGGCTCAAGGGAAAACATGCTGTGTCATGGGAAAATTGACAGAGTGGGAAAAGCTAAATTGCTCTTGCAGAGAGCCAGCATTGATCAGACAGGCTGAATGACCTCATTCTGCTCTGTGACCATTCTAAGATTCCTTGAGCAGTTTAAAGCACAAGTGCACTTCAAGAGGAACGAACAACTTCAGATAGCCCAAACTTAACAAATGCTCCATTCTTGCAGCTGCTTTGTGAATTATCTCAAGCAAGCATTTCGGTGAGAGTTAGTCACCATTTAGGTTTTGGAGAACTGTGCAGGATTTTAAACAAAAAAGTACAGCAGGAGGGGAAGAGTTCTGGATGTTTTGGTATTGCATCAAAATAAGATGCTTTCTGCCATCTTGGAGTGAGATCAGCAGGTGCACAGGACAGGGGCCAAGGTTGCAGGAAGTTGCATTTTACCCATGTAACAGGCCTATAGAGTGAGGCTTAGCTTCCTCGACTCTCTGGAGACTGAGACAGTCATGACACGTGGTCACAGAAATCTGCAGCTTCATAGGAGAAAAACCACTACCTCTTCAACCCGGTAGGCACGCATTACCACTGGCTGTGAAAGTCATCACCGTGCTCAGTCATTGTGCCTGTGGTTCCTTCCAGGGCATCCTAGAAGACCTAGGAAGGGTTTCGCAGTCTGCTTCACATAACTGCATAATGGTTAGCTTGTTTGCTAGAGATGCGAGTTGTGCAAACTTCACCTGTGATGGCAATAGCCACAAATAGCTTCTCTCAGGTTAAGGAGATCATCAATTACACATACATGGCAATCCGAGTTCCAACAGAGTGTGATGATGAGGTGAGGAGGGGAATAAATGGCTTCCACCTTTGCTTTCTCTTCGTCTGACCATAACAGGCGTTTTTCTTTCAGAAGAATGTACTCGGCAAGTCGGTAAGTAATAATAATAATAATCTTTATTAGTGTCACAAGTCGGCTTACATTCACACTGCAATGAAGTTACTGTGAAAAGCCCCTAGTTGCCACATTCCGGCCCCTGTTCAGGTACACAGAGGGAGAACTCACCTAACAGCATGTCTTTTAGGAATTGTGGGAGGAAACTGCAGCACCCGGAGGAAACCCACGTATACACAGGGAGGATATGCAGACTCCGCATGGTACATAACAGTTTACATGCTGTGATCATGGAAAACCAATAGGACAGGTTTTCTTGAGATTAACAAAAAGATGGTTTGCTTTGTTATATTTAAACTGATCAATGTAAAAATAATACAATATATATACATTTTTCTGCACATGCACTCTTGAAGTTCACAAACTCAAATACAGAATGAAGTACCAGGTAGGCTGGAGTAAAATACAGAGAGAGGAGGGACCCCGAGTCTTTTTCCTCAGCTCTACTGTTCTTTAAATATACAGGGCAGGATTCTCCTTTGGCTGACGGCAAAATCGGGAAACGTGATTGGGCGGAGAATAGGTGCCGACACCAAAATCGTAGCCGGCGCTGATTTGATGGCACATTGTAATTCTCCGTCACCTCGACAGCGGCGGCAATGCGGTCCTGAACGCACCTACAGTAAACACCGTTTGCACATCATTAGCGGGTCTGATTCGGCATTCTCTGGGGCCTGCGCAATTCCCTGCCTCCAATGGGCTGGGTTCCCGACGTCGCGGTTCACTTGTGCTTTTAAAAATCGCGAAACCGGTGTCGTGGCTGCTGAGAGGGGGTACGGAAAGTGTTCAAAATGGCCATAGTGTGCTGACAGCTGTGTCCCTGGCCAGGGGGATTCTGCCAAGGCTGGGGGGAGTAGCGGAGGGTGGCCAGGAAATGGGTTGTAGCATCAGGATAGAAGGGCATGGAACAGCCGGAAAGGCAGCCATGCAGCTGTGCACGCCGCTGACTGCCCACTGTGTTCTGAGGGTCACGGGTCGTGTAGGTGTCCCCCCAGGCCATTGCCCTGGGTGCCCTCTGGCACCAGCTGAATCATCAGTTGTATGGGCGTGCTTCAGCACAAACAGTGCCATCTTGTTGGCTGCGATGAATGTGTGTGAGGATTAAAATGTGTATATGCGGCTGCAGCTTGTCAGCCTCCTGAGTATCATTAGCGGACCTGGTGAATCCCGCACCGTGTTTCATTGGAATCGGTCGTGTTCCACGTGGCTCCGGTGCCGGCTCCTCCACGGTAGCTCAATTGGTCCACATTCTGCTCTTGTGAAAGTCCATGAATCCTGCCCTGCATCAACACTTAGGGCGGAATTCTCTATTGCCCTACGCAAGCCGTTGGGACGGCCTCAGGATATCACCTGACGGTCCTCCCCTGATGCTCCGCCCCCGCTGGGCTGGGTTCACGAAGGCGCGGGTCACTTGTACTCTCAGTTTTCGCCAGATTGTCAAAGGGATTTCCCATTGTAACCACCCCCGGGAAATTCTCATCCGGGGGTGCGCTGTGGGCAGGGAAAGTGAACCAAAATCCAGAGAATTCAGGCCTCAGTGTTAGGCCGGGACTGAATTGCATGTGGATCGCGTTCCCTTTGGGTGCGCTATTCTGGAAGTGATTCAGGACATGGGCTAGAACTCTGCCCACATGGATGTAGAGCAATCCCCATTTCCACCGGCATCTGATTCACTGGGGCCGGAATTGGTGCTGGAGAGCCTTACCAGCTTTTAGGCTTTGCTTACCTTCTCGCTCCCCCTCAGCAGCCGTGGCGCCCAGGCCCCGTTTATAAATATTTGCACAGATCCGCGCCCGCGTGACCTCTTCCAGAGAGGGGTGAAGCATCACGGAAGGGCGGAGCATACTGTGTCCAACCTGGTAATCACATTTAAAAGCATGCAAATACAGGTTTTCATGCACCCGCCCAGCATGGGCCACAAATCTCATTATCGCCGCCAGGGAGGGACCAGATCATGGTGCCTTGATTTAAACATGTTGCCCGATTCTCCGCCCAATGATGAATAGTGATCCTGGCATCGTGAGGGGAGAATCAAGCCATTGTCTATATTTCCAAAGGTGATTTGATTATTCAAGACTGGAAGCTAACCTAGCCAGGATTTCATTGTCCATGTGATTAGCCTTAATGCCCCATCTCCAACAATTAAATACTTCTGGTGATTGTCATAGATGCCTTGGTACTGGCATGGGAGATGTGAGTCCTTCACACTCCTCTGAAGACATTGGCCAGGACTTTTATGATGGTGGTGTCTCCCTTCCTGCCAACTGAAGCATTGGTGGAGAACACATCCCCACTGTTACTGGCTGCCCCACAGTGATGTGTTATGTACTCTGGGATAACACAGGCTGCAACTGGATGCAGCTTTAACCAATAGATACTCCAGACCTTGACGTTAGTTCAATCTGATTTTATTGAACCAGGAGCACAGTTAGCACAGTTCTCGATGAGTTTGACTCTCTGCTAACCTAAGTGTAGTTATTCTGTCTGACTGAACCAGGCTAGCTCTTAGCCGCATGCTGGAGGCGTGATACTGTACATACACCCTGACTCACTCTGTAGATGTTCATCAGTGAAAAGAGGCGGAGTGTGAGTGCCTTGTGCATTTTATAATGAGATACCACCCCTGAGTATCCTGCCTGCACATTGATCATGGCCTGGTCTCTGTGTTCATTAGCTGCCTGTCTGTATATCATTATCTGCATGTCTGCATATCATGACATCTCCCCTTTTTAAAAATGTTTTGTTGGCACATGGGAACGTACTTACATGTGGTGGCATATATTAACATATTTACAAGCGGTGGCATATGTGAACGTATTTACATGTGAAGACAGCTGTCTGATGTGAGAAAACAGAACATAGCAAACAAAACAAATGTTCATAAGTCCAGTCTCTGGGGCTTGTGTCTGATCCTTGTCGACCACCAGAGAGGTGGTGGTGGTGACGACGGCGCCTTGACAGGCGGGATGGAAGCCTGACTGGTGGTCTCATAGTTCGAGGTATCAGGAGGTGGCAAAACAACGGACGGAAACGGAGAAGAAAGCGGTTGCGGGCAGGCAACTTTGCGCGGTGCCCATCTGATTTGTTGCACAACAGAACCATCAGCCATACATACAACATACGAGTGGGGCGCAGCCTGTCGAACAACGACAGCTGGAGCAGACCAACCACCAACCGGTATCTTGATCCTGACAGTGTCTGCCGGGGATAACACAGGCAAATCGGTGGCATGAGCATCATAGCGCTGCTTTTGCTGGTGTCGGAGCTGCTGCACCTTCTGCAGCACCGGGAGGTGATCTAGGTTGGGCAAGTGTATGGCTGGAAGTGTCGTCTGCAGGTCCCTATTCATCATCAGTTGAGCCGGCGACACGCCAGTGGACAGTGGGGTCGCCTTGTACGCAAGCAGCGCGAGGTAGATGTCAGAAGCAGAATCCGTGGCTTTGCAGATGAACTATTTCACAATGTGCACCCCTTTTTCAACCTTCCCATTGGACTGCGGATAGCGTGGGCTGGAAGTGACATATTTGAAATGGTATGACTTGGCAAACATAGGCCACTCGTGGCTGTGAAGCAAGGGCCATTGTCACTCATGACAGTGAGTGGGATACCATGCCTGGAGAACGTCTCCTTACAGGCCTTGATGTCGGTGTGAGATGCGAGGTCTGAGAGCTTCACGACTTCAGGGTAATTTGAGGAATAGTCAATAATCAACACGTAGTCACGACCATTCGCACGAAAGAGGTCGATGCCAACCTTGGACTACGGGCGGTCTCGATTTCATGCTGCTGGAGCGTCTCCTTGCTCTGCGCTGGCTGGAAGCATTGACAGATTGCACAGTTGAGGAACATGTTCGGAATCTCCTGGCTAATACCGGGCCAGTAGACAGCCTGCCTGGCTCTGCGTCTGCACTTCTCGATGCCCAGGTGTCCCTTATGGATTTGGCGGAGCACCAAGCTCTGGAGATTGAGTGGAATGACAATCCGGTCCAGCTTGAGGAGGATACCATCAATCTCCGTCAGGTCGTCCTTTACATTGTAAAATTCAGGGCACTGCCCGTTCTGCCAGCCATTGGCGAGGTGGTGCATGACACGCTGCAAGATGGGGTCTTTGGCTGTCTTCTCGCAGATACGAACCACCTTCTCATCAGACGCCGGGAAGGTGCTCGCACACAGCTGCACCTGTGATTCAATATGCTGGATGATTTCCAGCGGTTCACTAGGCAATGTGATGGAGCGGGACAATGCATCAGCGATGATGAGCTCCTTGCCAGGCGTGTACACTAAGTCAAAGTCATACCTTCTGAGTTTGAGGAGGATGCGCTGCAACCGAGGCGTCATGTCGGTCAGGTCCTTGTGGATAATGTGGACCAGAGGCCTATGATCTGCCTTGACAGTGAATGTCGGCAAGCCGTAGACATAGTTGTGAATCTTGAGAATGCCAGTGAGAAGATCCAGGCACTGCTTCTCTATTTGTGCATACCTTTTTTCGGTGCGCGTCATGGCACTCGATGAGCAGGCTACCGGTGCCCAGGTTGAAGTGTCATTGCGTTGAAGCAGCACCACACCAATGCCATCCTGTCTTGCAGCTGTCGAGATCTTCGTCTCCCTGTCTGGGTCAAAAAATGCCAAGACGTGTGCAGTGGTGAGCTTGGCTTTCAGCTCCAACCACTCTGCCTGATGTGCTGCCTTCCACTCAAAGGCAATGGACTTTTTCACCAGGTTTCGTAGGGCCGTGGTGCATGAGGCCATGTTTGGGATGAATCTTGCCCAGAAAATTGACCATGCCCAGGAGGCGTAACACCGCCTTCTTGTCTTCAGGGACCTTCATGGCTTCGATGACCTTGACCTTGTCTGTGTCCGGGCGCACGCCTTGCTGAGAGATCTGGTCACCTAGGAAGTTGAGTGTCGACATGCCAAAGCAACATTTGGACCTGTTCAGCTTCAGGCCATTGGCATGGACATGGCGGAATACGTGCTGGAGACGGGAAACATGCTCTTCAGGGGTCATGGACCATATGATGATGTCGTCCACGTACACACGAATCCCTTCAATGCCCTCCATCATCTGCTCCATGATGCGATGGAAGATCTCCGATGCCGAGACAATGCCAAACGGCATGCGATTATAGCAGTATCTGCCAAAAGGTGTGTTGAAGGTGCAGAGCCTTCTGCTGGACTCATCCAGCTGGATTTGCCAAAATCCATGTGATGCATCTAACTGGTGAAGAAACGTGCGTGTGCCATCTCACTGGTGAGTTCCTTCCGCTTCGGGATAGGGTAGTGTTCACGCATTATATTCTTATTGAGATCCTTGGGATCAAGGCAGAGGCGCAGGTCTCCCGAAGGCTTTCTAACACATACCATCGAGCTGACCCAGTCAGGCGGTTCAGTTACGTTGGAAATGATGCCCTGTTGCTGAAGATCATTGAGCTGTGCCTTCAGGCGCTCCCTCAGCGGAGCCGGGACCAGGTGTGGTGCGTGGACCACTGTCTTGGCATCAGGTCGTAGCAGAATCTTGTATCGATATGGCAGCGTGTCCATCCCGTCGGACACATCCGGATACTGAGCGAGGATGTCGTCAATGCCGGCCTGAAGATCCACATTGGAGGATATCGTTGTGTAAACCTGCTGCACGAGGTTCAGCTGCGTACAGGCATGCGCACTAAGTAGGGATGCCCTGTTTGGCTTGACAATTTCAAAACGTAATCGTGCATGGGTCCTCCGGTTGGAGACGAGTAGATGGCAGGATCCCAGTGTCGTGATGGCATTTCTGTTGTAGTCCAGGAGCACATCATGACGTCGCCGTCCTGGCACTCCGCGTGCAGTGTGGGTGTCAGCCGCTTTGTTATCCTGTTCGCATCGCGCATGCGTTGGACCCCTGGAAAAAGCACGTGAAATGGCTGCTTTCATCAATGCTGAGGCGCTGCATCCGGGAGATGGCCTGCACACTCTCTGCCTCATGGGAGGCAAGTTTCTTATTTTCAGCCGATTTGTACTGGGCATAGCGATTTTTGGCGTACTCATGCACTGTGCATGTTTCAATCGCAACTGGCAGGGTCATATTCCCGATCCTCAGTAGCTGTTCTCTCAGAGGATCAGAGTGAACTCCAAAAGCTATTTGGTCTCTGATCATGGAGTCAGCAATATCACCAAAGTTGTAGGACAGCGTTAGCAGGCGTAGGTTAGTTAAGAAGGAGTTGAAAGAGTCATCTTTACCTTGTAGAAGCTGTTTGAATATTTAGCGCTCGAAGATTTCATTGGTGTTCACTTCACAATGACTGTCAAACTTGTCCAGGATGGTCTGAAACTTTGTCTTGTCCTGGCCTTCGGTGAATTGAAAAGAGTTGAAGAGTTTGGTGGCTTGATCACCCGCTGTTTAGAGGAGAAGCGCGATCTTCCATGCATCAGGCGCACCTACGAGGTCTTAAGCTTCGATACACAGCAGAAACTTTTGCTTGAATGTCCCCCAGTTGGCACTGAGATTGCCAGAGGTCCTGAGCTGGTGAGGAGCCTGAATCTTCTCCATGGTGCCGGGATACATTCGCTGGTCGTCACGGAACGGACTGAAGTAAACCACCTAGATTAAGGAGTCTCCTGGTAGCATGATGTGTTATGTACTCTGGGATAACACAGGCTACAACTGGATGCAGCTTTCACCAAAAGATACTCCAGACCTTGAAGTTCGTTCAATCTGATTTATTGAACCAGTAGCACAGTTGGCACAGTTCTCTATGAGTTTGACTCTCTACTAACCTAAGTGTGATTACTCTGTCTGACTGAACCAGACTAGCTCTTAGCCACGTGCTGGAGGTGTGATACTGTACATACACCCTGACTCACACTGTAGATGTTCATCAGTGGAAAGAGGCAGAGTGTGAGTGCCTTGTGCCTTTTATAATGAGATACCACCCCTGAGTATCCTGCCTGCACATTGATCATGTCCTGTTCTCTGTGTTCATTAGCTGCCTGTCTGTATATCATTACCTGCATGTCTGCATATCATGACACACAGCATTTCAGCAATCTAACTAACATTGATTGGCAGGAGATGGGAGATTCACCCCTAACTCAGAAGGCAATCCCGGCACAGAGAGCGGTCAGACAATCTGATTGCCTGGCAGCTCTCTGGACGCAGCAGTGCCAGAGGCTGAAGTGGACACAACCAGAGTCAAAGGCAGGATTCTCTGGTCGGCGACCCAAAATCGCGTTCGGCAATCGCCCGGATGATCCCCTTTTCCACCAGAATCGAGTTTGGCGATCGGGTGGAGAATCTCCGTTTGCGCCAATATCGGGGGTGGCGCCACATTTGCGATTCTCCGCCCCCTTGAAAATGGCATATTCGAAGAGTATGCCGCACGCCGTCAGGACAGCCTCAGGATGTCACCTGAGGCCCTCCCCTGAAGCTCCGCCCTCGATGGGCCATGTTCCCGATGGCATGGAACATTTATACTTTTTCTTTCGTGAACCCGGCGTGGCGGCTGCGGACTTAGTGCAGTGCCGCCACAGTCGGGGGGGGGGGAGCCATTCCTCGGGCAGGGAAGGCTTTGGCGGGGGCTGGGGGACAGTATGTGGCAGGCCAGGTCCGTGCACGGCTAGCGCCATATTGTATGGCGCGGCCACTGCAGGTCTCCACCATGCGCCTGTGCGGCCACGAACCCAGCAAATTTCAGGCGGTTTCCACAGGTAAAGCCGGGGTTTTACGTTGCATAGCTGCTAGCACCCCACCGGACGGAGGATCGGTGCAGCTTTTGAGCTGTTTTTTCTGGCATAAAATGCCACTGTTCCCACGCCGGCGTCAACACTTAGTCTGCAAATCGGAGAATCCAGCCCAAAGTCTCAGAGATCCAGGACAGATGAGTTTAGGGGACTCAGGTCAGGGAGGGGAGGCGAGATAGAAGGGGTTGAAGGTTTTTATGGAGAGGTCAGAGTGGGGAGGGAGCTCCCCAGGAGCTAGGTCTTGTTTCTAGGGTGTTTGATACTGAAAAGAGGCTGTTGATGGAACCATTCTGCCAGAGACCTAAGCGCTTGGGCATCTACCCTGCCCTGGAACTTCTCCTGCCAGGGCATAAATTGTGGCAGGGTATGAAAAGGCCCTTGAGTCATCATTAATTGGCCACTTAAGAGCCACAACTGGGGCAAGGGCAGGTGGGCATGCCTACACCTCATTTCCCAAGCCAAGATTGAGGGATTAAGGTGGGTAGATGTCCATTAGGAAGTTCACCTGAAGAATTGCCCTACAAACACACTGGCAGTAGACTGTAAAATTCGACCAATTGCCTTTGATCAATTTTGCAGATAAACTGACTCCACTCCAATGAACTGGAATGTGGAATGTATAGGAACGCAATTGGGATTAGCCATTTTAGGCTGAGGGTTAAAGCCATGTTAGTCACAGTGTTTTTTGTAAAGTCTACTTTTAAAAGTTCAATTCGGATTTTTAGCCAGTAGACTAAAAATCATTATTTGGCGTAAGGCACATCATTATGACATTGATTCCAATCAGGAATTTTTAACAAACACAAGGGATTCTCCGACCCCCCCGCGAGGTCGGAGAATCGCCGGGGGGCAGCGTGAATTCTGCCCCGCCGCTCTGACGGCAGCTGCCGAATTCTCCGGCGCCCTTTTTTTGGCGGGGGCAGGGAACGCGCCGTGCCAGTTGAGGGCCGTTGGCAGTGGCCCCCCCCCCCGGCGACTCTCCGGTCCCCGATGGGCCGAGCGGCCACCCGTTTTCGGCTGGTCCCACCGGCGTGGATTAGACCAGGTCCGTACTGGCGGTACCTGGCTCTGAGGGCAGCCTGTGGACTCCTCAGCGGGGCGTGGGGGGATCTGGCTTCTGGGGGGGGCACAACGGTGGGCTGGCGCGTGATCAGGGCCCACCGATCTGCGGGTGGGCCTGTGCCGTGGGGGCACTCTTTCCCTCCACGCTGGCCTGGGTAAAGCTCCGCCATGGCAGGCGCGGAGAAGAAACCCCCTGCGCATGCGCCAACTCGCACCCAAAGGTGCGGCCCGACGCCGGAGTGGTTCACGCCACTCTTTGGCGCTGGTACGGCCCACCCGCCGGTTGGGGTAGAAGATATTTCATTGTATTGATGTGCAACTGGTATAACTAAAGAAGAAGAGATTCATGCGGATATACGGCAAATTGCCTGGGCGATATCATAGTGCTTTCATAATGTGGTAGTCCAGCATTATCATTCCAGCAAAATATGCCTGGCTTATGGGAGACAACATAGGATTTAGGAGCAGGGATGGGTCAATCGGAACCTTTCAACTTGCTCCGCCATTCAATAACATCATGGCTGAGCTGGTTTTAGTCTCAACTCCACTTTCCCATTTGGCATCGATAATCTTTGGCCCCCTTGTCTACCACAAAATCTGTCAAACTGTGGCTTAAATAAATTCAATGACCAGGGGCTGAATTCTCCGATCCCCAATGCCGAAATTGCGTTCGGCGACGCGGCGGAGAATCCCCGATGATGCTGAAATCGGGGGCAGCATCGATATTGTGATGCTCTGACCCCTGAAAGCGGCGTACCCAGAGTACGCCGCGCACCATATCCACGGCCTCCGAACGTTGGCTGAGGCCCACCCCGCGATGCTTCGTGTCAACTGGCTGAGTTCCCGATGGCATGGGTCTCTCATGGTCTCACCTGTCGGGAACTCAGCGTGGCAGCTACGGACATAGTCCAGCGCTGCCTCAGTCGGGAAAGGGCCGATCCGCGGGCATAGGGGGTGGGGGGGCACTGTGGTGGGTTGGTCCGGGGTGCCTGAGCCGGCCGAAGGGGGGGACTATTTTGTGGGCCAGGTCCGTGAGCGGCATCCGCCATGAAGCACGGTGCGGCCATTGCAGGCCGCCGCCGCCGTGCGCAAGCGTGGCCACAGACCCGGCAACGCTCCGGGCCGTATCAGCAGCTGGAGCTGGGAACTCCACACTGCTTGACTACTAGCCTCCCCACCGGAACAGGGAATCGGTGGCCGTTTTGCGACAGCTTTCCTGGCGTAAGACGCCAGTGAGTGGGGACTCAGTCTCCAGAATGGAGAATCCAGCCCCAGATCTCCACTGCTATCTAGGGAAGAGAATTCTGCATCCTAACAACCCTTTGAGAGGAAATAAAATACTCATCTGCATCTTGAAGTATAAACTTCTTATTCAAAATCTGTCTCCCTTGGTTCCAGTTTCTTCCACAAATAGAAACATCCTTCTGGTATCTACCCTATCAAATACCCTCAGGATCTTATATGTTTCAATAAGATCACCTCTCATTCTTCTAAATTCTAATAGGCCTAGGCCTAACCTGTTCAACCGTTGTTCCGAAAATAAGCCGCAAGTAATATCTGGGCGGGATTCTCGTTCCTTCACGCCGGCGGGATCTTCCTGTCCTGTTGCAGTGAATGGGGATTTGGCTGAGCGTCAAATTGTCCCTTCTCACTGGCAGCAGTAGTGATGGAGACCCACAACGGAGAATCCCGGCCCTGGTTCAAACTTGGCTCATGACACCTGAGGAGAACCCTATCAATGAGGCGCAAGAGCGAACAATAAGGCGCAGGAGCAAACAACAAGAGCCATATCACTTTGAGTTATGTGACAATGTAAGCCGTTCGAATGTTGAAGGTGCACTTTAGTGCTTAAATTAGTCTCTATACACCCGTCAGCAAAGGTGTCCAGAATATAATGGTGTGCTCATGCTACTCAATATTTTGCAACAGAACATAATGCAGCTTGAGAAGACCAAAGGTACTCATCAGCTACCGTCAGACAAAGAGGTAAGGGGGAACCCACCACTGGATAAGCTGTATGCATTGCTGCCAAGAATGGCAGTGGTTCAAATGTTCAGCTATTGGTGACTCTCATGTGCAAACAAAATTCCCTGCCCAGTCCCACCATAGAACAAGCACATTAGCAACATTGTCACACCCATACTGCTACAACTAACACATTTTTGGAAAATTTCAACTGTTCATATTGTCCACACTGGAATTTGTATTACATCATAAAATACTTAATTTTAATATGATCAGTTTGAGATGGACATCATGAACTTTTCATCAAGAATGATTGTGCATATTTGTTTGTCAGCATGATTTACGAAGTGTGGTTTAAATTGTAGCTTTACACACTTAAGTAAATGATTCTTTTAAACTAAATCAAAACTGTAAATTGAATTGTGTAATGGATTTTTGAGAGTTACTTTATTATTTCCATAAAGGAGGATGTAATTGTCAATATAGATCAGTTCCTCTGATAGTTGAGGATGATTGATGTTTTCTGTCTTTGTCAGATACGTGCCCAGTCTGAGAACCGGAGTGACTGAAAAAGATGGTTACAGCAAAGTAGTAAACTAAAGTTTAAAGTTTTCAATAGAAACCACATTGAATAGCAATTGTTTTCATGAAGAAATTATTACACCTTTGAATCATTTATCAATGTATTTCACAAGCTCTGGAAAGATGTTCTTCAAAGCAAGTTACCATCAAGTGTCCTCCCATCAAAGCTGTGTTCAAAAGGTTGCTTCGCTCTCATGTAGTTAATGACTTCTTTTTTGATTCATTTTCTATTCCGCCTTGAGTTCATGAGATCAAAAGAGACAGCAGCAGGAGTAGGCCATTTGGCCCATCGAGCCTGTTCTACCATTCAATACATCATGGCTAATCTGACTGTGACCTTAACTCCATTTCCTTCTTGTCCCTCATTAGCTTTAACTCCCTATTGATCAAAAATCCATCAAACTCAGCCTTGAATATATTCAATGACCCAGCCTCCACTGCTCTCTTTTATAAGACAATCCCTTCAATCCAGGAATCAGCCTTGTGAACCTTCTTTGAACTGTTTCCAATGCAAGTATATGCCTACTTTAAGAAGACCAAAGCTGTACACAGTCTCATCAATGTCCTTTACAACTCGTGCAAGGCTTCCCTACTTTTACACTGCGTCCTCCTTGCAATAAAGGCCAACATTCCATTGCCTTCCTGATTGCTTGCTGTACCTGCATGCTAACGTTTTGTGATTCATACACGAGGAAATTCTGGTCCCTCCGCAGTGCAGCATTCCACAGTCTCTGTCTATTTAAATAATATTCTACTTTTCTACTCATCCCACCAAAGTGGACAACCTCACATTTTCTGTCATTCTGCCCCAACGTTTTCCAACTCACTTAACCTATTCATATCTTGTTATTAGTGTCTCTTCGCACACATATACTATTTATTTTACCCTTTGGGGAATATTGAGGGATGAGGTGGAAGGATCTCTATTAGCCCGTTGAACCACATTGAATGTTCCTTCCGTAGCCAACAGGTCTTGGCGTTGGACTTGAACCCATAGCTTCTGGTCTAGCCGTAAGGGCTCTAACACTGACCCAAAAGGTCTCCTATACATATTAATATCCTTTGCAGACTCTTTGTATGCTCTACTGCTTCCCCTTTATTCATTAATACTACACTCCTGTATGCTTCAGGTGTCTAGGTATTTATATTGTGTACCTTGGGTTGCCCTATTACGTATTTTCTTTTCTTTTCATGTACTACATGATCTGTTTGAGCCGCACGCAGAAAAATACTTTTCACAGTACCTCGGTACACGTGGCAATAAACAAATCCAATCCAATCCTACTTCTTACATCCTCAAAGAACTCAAGTAAATTTGCCAAAGATGATTTTCTTTTCAGAAAACCAGGTTAACTCTTCCTGATTGTATTATGGTTTTCCAGTTGCCCCGCTACTACCTCCTTAATAATGGATTCTACTATTTTCCCAATGACTGAAGTTAAATAGCTGGTCTATAGTTTCCTGCTTTCTGCCTCCCTCCTTTCTTGAACACTTGTGACCTTCTGGAGGCTTAAAAGAAGGTGCAAAAGATCCTTCTCGTCTGTATTAAATTCCCAAGTTATCAATTGTGCCTTGTAACCCTGAGGCTCAGTCACACTCTGTGTTCCCAGGCTGTCCAGGACTTTTTCTTTTTACTCAATGCAATGACTGAACTATCACATGGTAATTTACTGACACAGAAGAGATGGGATCTTCCCGGTACAGCCGAGATGGGTTTGAGGATCGGACCAGGAGCAAGTTTGTAGGTCAGGATGTTGGAGTGATGCGTTACCACCCCCAGCCACCACATCTGCAGTTTTTAATTCAAGGCACTTCTCAAGGTGGGTGGTTGTGTGAGGCCTGTCATGATTAGATGCCTAAATAATTAGAAGCCTGAATAGTTAGAGATATGTGGAAGCAGTGAAAAATGTGCGTGCACCTGCTGTGCTGCAAAGGTATGTGGTGAGGTGCAGCCTAAGGATGGTAAGGATGAGTTTAAGTGCCAGGTGTGATGTTGGGCGAGTGATGGGGATATGATGCATCGAGCAGCGTGAGAGCTGTGTGTTCTGGTGGATGCAAGCGGATACACCGATGCAATCACTCACATTGCAGAACGGAATGAAGTCATTAAATTTATTTCACCACAGCTGCCAAATCAGTGATTCAACACTGGGGATTTGCGATGTTTGACAAATGACTTCACTCCCTTCTCAGAGTCACTTTGTAGGGCTTCTTGTCCCCGAATGAATACATGGCTTCCTTACTGGCTTCAACCTCTCAGCAGTGTGAGTCCAGGGTAGTGGCAGCACCGAATCTGGGAGGCTTTTCCTTCCCTTGGTGCGAAAGGGGTTCTCTGGCAGTATTCAGAAGCAATTATCGAGCATTGTTGCAACTTTCCTTTCACAGGGACTGTACCTTTAAATAGGGAAGGCTGCCTGGAACATTACTTCGCACCTGAGCGAGCGCAGAAGACACCTGCACTGAAACAGAGATAACAATGCGAGGGAACCACACCTTTGCGTTCCACCATCATGGAAATGAGGTGATTCGTGAACTTTATATCTTACCCACTCCATTTCCAAAAGGCGCAGGGATGTCAAGAGTCCCAGCCTATGCATTTCAGAACCAGCGCGAATGAATTTTGTGCCTATTGAGTTTAATTATCTCTAGGTCTAGCTATGCAATCAGACAGCGTCCTAAGATGCCATTGAATCTGTAAATAATTGCCCATGGTATTCTATTTGCGCCAGACTGCGAGCTCCAGTGCTGCGTTGATTACAAATTGAAAATGAACGGCTGAATATTTGATCAGGAATAGGAGAGGTCAGGTTGAGTACAAGAGTACAGTGGCTTTGCTGGTCTCGTAGTACGGAGGTCTGGACTAATAATTCAGTAGAATATAACTTTAATTCCCACGGTGGCAGTTTGAGAATTTGAATTCAGTTTGTTAAACAAATCTAGAAAATACAGAAGTGCATAGATGTATAAGTAAAAGTGATCAATTAGTTCACCGAGAACCATTAGGGTAGTAATCTTCTGTCATAACCCATGACTTTATTCCCGCACCAACTTGCCTGATTCTTAACTGCCCTCTAAAGTGACCATTCAGTTGTAATGTAATGGGCCAGTAAGTTTGACTGCCACCGTCTCACGGTAATTAAGAAAATACAATAAATGTCAGTGGTACCTGTGATAAACCACTGTCTTGTATTGTATTGTATTGTTACATGCCTGGGCTTGTCCTGGCTGGCTCCGCCTGTGGCTCCTCCCCTCGGGCTCATGTATAAAGGCGGCTAGTCTCCGCCTCTGATCCAGATCGGGTCCAGAGGCAGGAGGCTTGCTGTTTAGTGTATTAAAGCCTCAGTTACGTTCATCACTCGTCGTGTGTTATTGATGGTTTATCAATTTAATACACTAAACTTCTAAGATGAACTCATCACTCAAGCCTGATCGCCTGGAGCTGGACCCACAGGCAGCCGACACCACGGCAACATTCGAGCACTGGCTAAGCTGCTTCGAAGCGTACCTCGGATTCTTCACCGAATACTTCACAGACCGCCAAAAGAAGCACATCCTCCACGCACGGGTGAGCCCACGAGTCTTTCTTCTCATCAAGGACACCCCCTCATATGCGGAGGTGATAATGCTGCTGAAGGGGCAATATGTGAAGTCTGTTAACGAGGTGTATGCCAGGCACCTCCTTGTCACGAGACGACAACGCCCTGGGGAATTACTAGCAGAATTCCTGCGTGCTTTGCTGGTACTCTGCTGGAACTGTGATTGCCAGGCGATCTGCTGATCAGGGACGCTTATGTCGCAGGCATGAAATCAATCTATATCCACCAGCGATTGCTGGAAGGGGGTAAACTCGGCCTCCCAGAGAGAGTGCAACTCTCAAACTCGCTGGAGGTGGCCTCCCAGAACGTCCGACCGCGCGGCACCCTTGTGGACCTCATGGGCGCCGCCATCATCCGACCCGGGTGCGATGCAAGCCTATGCCGCACAGCGGCCCACCAACGCCGGAAGCCCGGTGTTCTATTTTTGCCGCCAGGGTAATCATCCCAGACAACGATGCCCTGCACGGAAACCGACTTGGGTGTGGGAGGAAGGGCCACTTTGCAAAAGCCTGCTAGGCCCGATCTCTCCCTAAAACGTCTAGGCCCAGCAGCGCTGCCTGCTGCCTGTCAGAGCCACCCCCAGCTGCAGTGCCACCCGCCATGTGCGACTTGTGGGCGCCGCCATATTCGTCACCATCTTCAAATTCCGGCCGCCACGTGCGACCCATGGGGGCCACCATCTTTAACGCAATTTTGTTCTCCACCTGCCACGCGCGACCCATGGGGGCCGCCATCTTGGACGCCATCGCCTATGCCACCTGCCACGCGCGACTCATGGGGGCCGCCACCTTGGGACCACTCCGCAGTTTTCCGGGAGCCCGGCTCACCCGATCGTACGCTGGACGCCGCTACCTCCGACCAGCCTACCAACCGCTTTCCGAAGCTCATCTCCATCACGCTCGACCAGTCCCAGCCTCATCACCTCACAAAGTCTACGATGACCGTCCGGAACAACAGGC
This sequence comes from Scyliorhinus torazame, assembly GCF_047496885.1. Taxonomy (NCBI): domain Eukaryota; kingdom Metazoa; phylum Chordata; class Chondrichthyes; order Carcharhiniformes; family Scyliorhinidae; genus Scyliorhinus; species Scyliorhinus torazame. The sequence goes on along the minus strand of NC_092713.1, from coordinate 276,939,184 downwards.
ACGAGACGGCCTGTCTTTTTGACTCCGGGAGCACAGTCAGCTTCATACACCCAGATACGGTAAGGCGCTGCTCCCTCCCAATGTTACCCACGACCCAGAAAATCTCCCTGGCTTCCGGATCACATTCAGTAGAAATCCGGGGGTACTGTGTCGTGACCCTTACTGTACAAGGCGTAGAGTACGCTAACTTCAAACTTTACGTCCTTCCCCATCTCTGCGCTGCCCTATTACTGGGGCTCGACTTCTAGTGCCACCTCCAAAGCCTTACTTTAAAGTTCGGTGGACCCCTGCCCCCCTCACTGTCTGTAGCCTCGCGACCCTTAAAGTCGCCCCACCCTCGCTCTTCACAAATCTCACCCCGGACTGTAAGCCCGTCGCTACTAGGAGCAGATGATACAGAGCCCGGGACAAGGCCTTTATCAGGTCGGAGGTCCAGCGTCTCCTGCGAGAGGGGATCATTGAGGCTAGTGACAGCCCCTGGAGAGCCTAGGTGGTGGTCATCAAGACTGGGGAGAAGCACCGGATGGTCATCGATTACAGTCAGACCATCAACCGGTACACGCAGCTCAATGCGTACCCCCTCCCCCGCATATCTGACATGGTCAACGAGATTGCGCAGTATTGAATCTTCTCCACAGTTGACTTGAAGTCCGCGTACCACCAGCTCCCTATCCGCCCGGAGGACCGCCAATACACTGCCTTCGAGGCAGATGGCCACCTCTACCACTTCCTCAGGGTCCCCTTCGGCATCACCAATGGGGTCTCGGTCTTCCAAAGAGAAATGGACCGAATAGTTGACCAGTATGGGCTGCGGGCCATGTTCCGGTACTTAGATAATGTCACCATATGCGGCCATGACCAGCAGGACCATGACGAAAACCTCCGGCACTTCCTCCACACCGCTAAACTCCTGAACCTCACCTATAATAAGGAAAAATGCGTGTTCCGCACAACCTGCCTAGCCATCCTCGGCTACATCATGGAAAACGGAGTCCTAGGGCCCGACCCCGACCGCATGCGCCCCCTCCTGGAACTTCCACTCCCCCACTACCCCAAGGCCCTGAAGAGATGCCTGGGGTTCTTCTCTTACTATGCCCAGTGGGTGCCCAATTATGCGGACAAGGCCCTTCCACTTATTAAATCTACCATTTTTCCCCTGATGGCGGTGGCCCGACTGGTCTTCAATCGCATCAAGGCTGATAGTGCCAAAGCCGCGATGCACGTGGTGGACGAGTCCATTCCATTCCAGGTGGAGAGCGATGCGCCAGACATTGCTCTGGCCATTACCCTCAACCAGGCGGGCAGGCCCGTGGCTTTCTTCTCCCGTACCCTCCATGCCTCCGAAATTCGACACTCCTCTGTCGAAAAGGAGGCCCAGGCCATCGTAGAAGCTTTGCGACATTGGAGGCATTACCTGGCCGGCAGGCGATTCACTCTCCTCACTGACCAACGGTCGGTTGCCTTCATGTTTAATAATACATAGCGGGGCAAAATCAAGAACGACAAGATTCGAGGTGGAGGATCGAGCTCTCCACCAACAACTCCGATATCGTGTATCGACCTGGGAAGGTCAATTAGCCCCCAGATGCCCTATCCCACGGTAAATGTGCCAGCGCACAGGTAGACCAACTCCGGGCCCTCCACAATGACCTCTGTCACCCAGGGGTCACCCGTTTTTTTCACTTTATCAAGGCTCGCAACCTGCCTTGCTCCATCGAGGAGGTCAGGTCCGTGACCAGGAACTGCCAGGTCTGCGCGGAATGCAAACCGCACTTCTATCGGCCAGACAGAGCACATCTGGTAAAGGCCTCTCGCTCCTTTGAGCGCATCAGCATCGATTTCAAAGGGCCCCTCCCTCCACTGACCGTAACGTGTACTTCCTCAACATTGTTGACGAGTACTCAAGATTCCCCTTTTCCATCCCATGCCCTGACATGACCTCTGCTACTGTCATCAAGGCCCTGCACAGCCTTTTCACCCTGTTCGGGTTCCCCACCTATATCCACAGTGATCGGGGCTCCTCCTTCATGAGCGACGAGTTGCATCAGTTCCTGCTCAGCAAGGGCATCGCTCCAGCAGGACGACCAGCTACAACCCCCAGGGAAACGGATAGGTGGAGAGGGAGAATGCGACGGTCTGGAAGGCCGTCCTCCTGGCCCTACAGTCTAGAAGTCTCCCAGTCTCCTGCTGGCAGGAGGTCCTTCCCGATGTGCTCCACTCCATCCGGTCGCTCCTCTTTACCGCCACCAATGTGACCCCTCATGAGAGAATGTTTGTCTTCCCCAGGAAATCCACCTCCGGGGTCTTGCTTCCGTCCTGGCTGGTAGTCCCAGGGCCCGTCCTCCTCCAGAAGCATGCGAGGAACCATAGATCAGACCCCCTCCTTGAGAAGGTCCTGCTCCTCCATGCCAATCCACAATATGCCTAAGTGGCACATCAGGACGGGTGACAGGACATAGTCTCCCTTCGGGATTTGGCACCTGCAGGTTCCCCAGCGACTATCACCACCACCCCCGACCCTACACCGTTTTCCCCCACTTCTACCCACCTACTTCAAGAACTGGCACCCGCAGGCCCACCGGCGACCATCGCCACTGCCCCCGCCCATACACCGCCCCCCCCCCCCCCCCCCCCCTCCACCGACTCAACAACTAGGTGAAGAAGAGGACAACACGCTCCCGGACGCGCAGGCCTCGACACCGGTGCCCACGCCACAGCCGGGACTGAGGCGATCACGGCGGAAGGTCAAGGCCCCCAACAGATTTGACCTATAAGCCCACTTCACCCCCGCTGGACTCTTTTTTTAACAGGGGGTGAATGTGGTAAACCACTGTATTCCATTGTATTGTGTTGTTGCATGCCTGGGCTTGTCCCGGCTGGCCCCGCCTGTGGCTCCTCCCCTCGGGCTCATGTATAAAGGTGGCTAGTCTCCGCCTCTGATCCAGTTCGGAATCAGAGGCCAGGAGGCTTGCTGTTCAGTGTATTAAAGCCTCAGTTACGTTCATCACTCGTCGTGTGTTTATTGATGGCATATCAGTACCTACATCATGAATATGAATAAAACAATTTAAAGAGTGGAACAGATGAGGATGGTAATGTTGCAGAGCTAGGCTGCTAGCTTTATTGGTAATGAAATGCATCAGCAACTAGCTCATCATCGATTGCAATTCTGGAGGCAACCACAGAGTAATTACTGATTGAAGAACGTTATTGTGAATCATGTTATCTTATCGTTTAGTGGCTATTATCCGTCTTTAAATTGAGCTGTTGTTCAATAACAGCTGGTAAGCAACCTAAACTCAGATAATTTAGTCACAGATATTTATTGGGCAATAATTTAAAAACAGCAACAGATGGCATTATTACACATTTCTAACATGTTACAATGTTATCTGAGAGTTTCTTTTCTGCAGCGTATTGGTCTCTTTAGAATGTTTTTCTGCAGAAAAATGATTTGCTGCCAAGTCTAATAACAGGTCATCCTGTAACAACATCTGCAAGCAGGTGTAGCCAGCGACAGATGGTCATTTGTAGCTGGAGCATAACACATAATCCAGCTTATGTAAAACAGTGTTATGTAATCCAAAAGTAAATCAATGTGCGAACAGTATTCGCTTGTCACATTCTGACTGGTGATTATTAGCGGGGCGCTGTTGTTAGAGAAAAGTAAATGCTAAAACAATGTTCCATCATTTTAGTTGGAACAATACATTTTTGTACTATTAGCACATTTTGATCCACATGGTCATCAGAAATTCAAGTGAGCCCCGTTTTGGGTACACATTACCATAAGACCATAAGACATAGGAGCAGAATTAGACCAGTCAGCCAATCCGCCATTCAATCATGGTTGATACTCTTCTCATTCCCATTCTCCTGCCTTCTCCCCATAACCCCTGATCCCCTTATCAATCAAGAACCCATCTATCTCTGTCTTAAAGACACTCAGTGATATGGTCTCCACAGCCTTCGGCGGCAAAGAGTTCCACAGATTCAGATGAGACACTCCAAATATCCGGTCTGAGGTTTCATTATAATGGAAGAAACACAACATAACTCCCCACCAGCGATTGCTGACAGTAGTCCTCAGATATGTAGCTCTAGGATCGGGGGTCAGTAGAAGAGACACAGGGAAGGTCAGAGGATCAGGTGTCAAGTGATAAGGCTGCTGAGGCTGACAGGAGTACCGAGAAGAGGCCTGTATGGAGGAAGGAAGTCAGGGGTCGGGTTGGGTGGGCACAATTGGGTGGGAGGCGAGATAAATATGAGGTTAGGTTGAATAGTCCCCCTCCTCATGGCTCTGCATTCAGTAAATAACTTTACGATAGGTGATTCCTAGGGCTGCTTTACCTAGAGTGCAGCCAATAATTATCCTGTTCACCTCAAGACAATATAAAACTTGGAAAGGATCAAACAGGTATCAGACCCTTTATTTGCATCCTTAAAGGGACTGACACCTATTTCGGGCAGGATAAAGGGTGACTCCTGTTTTTCCTATGGCTGGAGGTACCTTTCCAGCTGGAAATGTGCAGGGGCTTCCTGCTTATAAGGACCATTAGTAGACCACTTAGTGCCTGAAAAACACACACAACATGGTCCAGTTTCTCAGCCCACATCATTGGCTGACATTTATAGGTAAAGGATTTGATGAAGAGACAGTTGATGATTTCATTAGTAAAATTATAGGACAGGGGCAACGTTCCTATTCTGAAGATATATATTTCAGTTTGAGGACTACCTCTGTGTCAACTCTGTGGGTTTAAATCCCACATTTAAACCGTTATGCACATAATCTCGATTCAGTAATGAGAGAGTGCTTTTTGTCACAAGTGCAAATAGGATTTTCAACCAAGACCTTGTCTATATGCGTTTGTAGTGGTGATGTGTTACAGATCACTCTCAGGGAGTATAAGTTGCCGTGGCAACAAGCTCATTGTAGTCTGAAGCTATGGATAATGATGATAGAGGTTCTAATTTTTTTTCTATCGCACGGCTGACCGGAAATCTCTCCTGCACTTGTCACTTGTCACTGGTATCTGCTGGAAGAATTCACAGGTTGATAATCAACCTGTGTGATTGAATTATGAATGCACCTTCCTTGTCCATCTGTTCCTGGAGTGAGATTCAAACCCAAAGCTTCTGACTCAGAAGTGGGTTCGCTACCCACTGTGCCACAAGACCTCATGCGTAGAATATTCGCATTATTTGGCAGCGTGGCGCAATGGGCGGGAAAATGGAGTGGAAGTTGCACAAAAAAATATAACGAGCATGTAACGCTTGAGGGGGTGGGGGCTCCGTTTTAAAAAGATTGGGGCACCGTTTAAAAACATAAAAATAGAACCAACCCCCATGCACACCCCCAACACCATAAAAATCACCCCCTCCCTCACCCACCACCACCACGATCACTAAGGAGCCCCCCCCCCCCCGCCCCCCCCATTAACACCGAACCCCCTTCTCACTGAACCAACCCCATCCCAGGAATCTGCCCACAATGGCCTTCAATGCCCACCAGTGTCAGGGAGGGAAAAGCCCGTCCGTTATTTTATTATGGGCGGCATGGTGGCACAGTGGTTAGCACTGCTGCTTCACAGCGCCAGGGGCCCGGGTTCAATAATGGCCTTGGGTCACTGTCTGTGCGGAGTTTGCACGTTCTCCCTGTGGTCTGCGTGGGTTTACTCCGGGTGCTCTGGTTTCCTCCCACAGTCCAAAGATGTGCAGGTTAGGTGGATTGGCCATGATAAATTGCCCGTTAGTGTCCAAAGATTAGGTGGGGTTACATGGTTGCGTGAGAGTGGGCCTGGGTAAGGTGCTCTTCCAGAGGGTCAGACTCGATGGGCTGAATGGCCTCCTTCTGCACTGCAGGGATTCTATGATTCTATTTTATTATTCTGTTTTAATTCAACAGAAGATCAACTAACAGCCATAATTATGTTTATTATGTTTATACCTGAATATTTTAAGTAAAGAGTTTCTTGAAAAGAACTTTCCAGAATGATGCACGCTAAAGGTCTATTCATAATTCATACATTCACTTTGTTTCATGTATATCTAAATCAGCAGCTGCTGTTTTGAATAAAGAACCTGTCTTTAAATCTGAGAAAAATGGGCCATAGGCTATGAAGGGAAAGGAGGTGACAGTACAGCAAACGGGGCAAAACATAAATAGCAGAACTGTGGGAAGGACACGGATTTCATTCCTCCACTCTGTTGACCCCTGCATTTCATCCCTAAGGGCTCCGTTAGAGGCAGGAGCCCAGCAGTGAGGAGATTGTAAACAGTCAATATATATATTTTTGGAATTGACCTCCAATGCTAATGCATGAATATATCCCGAAAGAACAGCAGCAGATTTTTTTTTAAATGGGTCAGCTTTAACACCCAGCTATACATCAGAAAAACATTTCACCACCAATTACAGAGTACTGTGGCTCCAACTCATTAGTTTACATTGCAGAATATAGTTAAATCTAGTTTAACATTCAGATAATGATTGGAATAAAAGAATCGCAATGAAAATTCACATCAGCCCCATGGTGATGACATTATTGCACATTAATCCCCAGCACTTCCACCAAGGGGTTCGCTCGGTGTGTATCCTATTCTATTCATGCTGTCAGCTGAGGTTTGGTTGCAATACTCTCACTTCTGAGTCCCAAAGTTCTGAGTTCAAGTTCTGGTTTCAGCAAAAATCAAAGCTGGTACTCCAGCACAATACCGAGAGAATACTGCACTGTCAGAGGTGCGGGGTGGGATTCTCCATTTCTGAGACTAAGTGTTAACACCGACGCAGGATTTGTGGACTTTCACGTCAGCAAAACTGGCGCCAAACCTGGATCGATTCAGCAACTATTGAGGGTCGAACACAGGCACCGCGTGGAACACAATTGATTCCAATGAAAAACAGTGTGGGATTCGCCGGGTCCGTGATTGATACTCGGGTGGCTGACAAGCTGCAACCGCGTAAACACACTTCACTCAACACGCACACCATCCCAGCCAACAAGATGGCACTGGTTGTGCTGGAGCGTGCCCACACAGTTGATGGGTTGGCTGGGGTCAGAGGGCACCGAGAGCGGTGTCCTGGGGGGGTGGGGGGGAACCTATCCGACCTGTGGCCCACAGTTCACAGTGGGTAGTCAGCAGCGTGCACAGCTGCATGGCTGTCTTGCCGGCTGCGCAAATGGTGTCCATCCACCCCTACCCCACAACCCCATCCTGGCCACCCCCTGCTACTCCCCCCCCCCCCCCATCCCCAGCCCTGGCAGAAGCCCCCCCGGCCAGCGGCACAACAGTCAGCAAATTATGGTGGTGGTGGACACTTTCCGTACCCCCTCTTTCTCACTCAGCAGCCACGATGCCGGTTTCACGATTTTTAAAAGCACATCGGGAACTTGGCCCATCGGAGGCGGAGCATTGCGGAGGCCCCGGAGAGTACCGGGTCGAGCCCGCTAATGATATGCAAATGGTGTTTACTGTACTTGCGTTCCAGATTGCATTGATGCCGCTGTCGAGGTAATGGAGAATTGCGATTTGGCATCAAATCGGCCCCCACCGTGATTTTGGCATTGGAACCTATTCCTCACCTAATCGCCTTTTCCGATTTTGGCGTCAGCCAACGGAGAATCCCACCCGCTGTCTTTCAAATGAGGCGTTAAACTGAGGCCCATTGGAATCACTGATCCAAATGCTGGATAGAGTGTGCCACTGGCTCCTGCAGCTAACTGCATTTAGCCACTGGTGGTTAACTAACTTCTTTGTGTAGATTTAAAATCAATCTAGGTTGCAAAGTAAAATACTGCTGCTGAACCACAATCTAGGAACACATGCCTCTCTCCACCCTTTATACTACCAGTGTCTGCATTTGAATAATTAAAATCCTGCATTAAAACTACTCCATAATATTTGCACCATGCTGTAATTTCCCAGCAGATTTGTTCCCCTAAATCCTTCTCACTAGTTGGCGGTCTATAGAAAAAACCGAGAAAAGTAATTGTATCCTTTTTGTTCCTTAGCTCTAAGCAAACTGATTCTGTCCTTGAACCCTCTGGGAGATCCTCCTTCTCCAGCACTGCAATGCTTTCTTTAACCAATACCGCCACCCCTCATCCTTTTCTATATTTTCTGAACACTTTGTACCCAGAAATGTTTAACACCCGGTCCCGCCCTTCCTTGAGCCTGGTCTTTGTTATTGCTACAACATATTTCCACAGGGCAGTCTGTGCCTGTAACTCCCCATTCTTATTTAATGTACTCCATAACTCACATACATGCACAGTAACCTTGATTTAGACTTCATTACTTTCTCCCTGATGCACTAGTGGACGAGAGTAGTGGAATAATTGAGGCTTTATTGAGCAAAGATGTTGTGCCTCCTGTAGCTGGAACCAGAATGGCGAGCACACACATTTATACGCCGCCTACTGGGCGGAGCTAGCAGGCAGGGATTTACCCATGTACCTCTAGTATATGTGTCTTACCGTAATACTATTAATACAGCTAGTGGTGACTACCACACTCCCTCACTTAAAAGCTGGGGAGGAGCCCGAGATTTAAAAGCGTGGGAGAGGAGACATCTCTTCTAACCTAAGGGGTTGAGTGAATATCAGGTATCTATCTATCTTTCTTTACATTGAAAACAGTGAGACAGCCGGGGGAGTGAAAACAGCGTGAGAGGAGAGACAGTCGGGACATTGAAAACAGCGTGAGAGGAGAGACAGTCGGGACATTGAAAACAGCGCGAGAGGAGAGACAGTCGGGACATTGAAAACAGCGCGAGAGGAGAGACAGCCGGGGGAGTGAATACAGCGCGAGAGGAGGGACAGTCGGGACATAGAAAACAGCGCGAGAGGAGAGACAGTCGGGACATTGTAAACAGCGCGAGAGGAGAGACAGCCGAGACATAGAAAACAGCGCGAGAGGAGAGACAGTCGGGACATTGAAAACAGCGCGAGAGGAGGGACAGTCGGGACATTGTAAACAGCGCGAGAGGAGAGACTGCCGGAACATTGAAAACAGCGAGGAGAGACAGCCGGGACATTGAAAACAGCGCGAGAGGAGAGACAGCCGGGACATTGTAAACAGCGCGAGAGGAGAGACAGTTGGGACATTGAAAACAGCGTGAGAGGAGGGACAGTCGGGACATTGTAAACAGCGTGAGAGGAGAGACAGTTGGGACATTGAAAACAGCGTGAGAGGAGGGACAGTCGGGACATTGTAAACAGCGTGAGAGGAGAGACAGCCGGGAGAGTGAAAACAGCGCAAAAAGAGAGACAGCCGGGACATTGTAAACAGCGCGAGAGGAGAGACAGTTGGGACATTGAAAACAGCGTGAGAGGAGGGACAGTCGGGACATTGTAAACAGCGCGAGAGGAGAGACAGCCGGGACATTGTAAACAGCGTGAGAGGAGAGACAGCCGGGACATAGAAAACAGCGCGAGAGGAGAGACAGCCGGGGGAGTAAAATCAGCGTGAGAGGGGAGACAGCCGGGACATTGAAAACAGAGAGAGGAGAGACAGCCGGGACATTGAAAACAGCGCGAGAGGAGAGACAGCCGGGACATTGAAAACAGCGCGAGAGGAGAGACAGCCGGGAGAATGAAAAAGCGCGGGAAAGGAGCCACCTCCTCTAACCTAAGGGGTTGAGTGAATATCAGGTAAGCTCTTTCTTTCTTTCTTTCTTTTTCTTGTTTTATCCGCAAGTTATCTAGAGGGGATGGCAGGGCAGGCAGTGCAATGTTCCTCCTGCAGAATGTTTGATGTGAGGGACACTGTCAGCGTCCCTGCTGATTTCACCTGTGGGAAGTGCACCCATCTCCAGATCCTCAAAAACCGAGTTAGGGAACTGGAGCTCGAGCTGGATGAACTTCGGATCATTCGGGAGGCAAAGGTGGTCATAGATAGAAGCTTCAGGGATGTAGTTACTCCGAAGAATGAAGATAGATGGGTGACGATAAGAGGGGCTGGGTGAAGCAGTCAGTACAGGAATCCCCTGTGGTCGCTCCCCTTAGTAACAAGTATACCGCTTTGGATACTGGTGGGGGGGGGGGGGGGGGGGGACTTACCAGGGGTAAGCCATGGGGTACAGGTCTCTGACAGAGAGTCTATCCCTGTTGCTCAGAAGGGAAGGGGGGAGAGGAGTAGAGCATTAGTCATTGGAGACTCCATAGTTAGGGGGACAGATAGGAGATTCTGTGGGAACGAGAGAGACTCGTGGTTGGTGTGTTGCCTCCCAGGTGCCAGGGTCCGTGATGTCTCGGATCGTGTTTTCGGAATCCTTAAGGGGGAGGGGGAGCAGCCCCAAGTCGTGGTCCATATAGGCACCGACATAGGTAGGAAAAGGGATGGGGATGTAAGGCAGATATTCAGGGAGCTAGGGTGGAATCTTAGAGCTAGAACAAACAGAGTTATTATCTCTGGGCTGTTACACGTGCCACGTGCTAGCGAGACAAGGAATAGGGAGAGAGAACAGTTGAACACGTGGCTACAGGGATGGTGCAGGAGGGAGGGATTCAGATACCTGGATAATTGGGGCTCATTCCAGGGTAGGTGGGACCTCTACAAACGGGATGTCCTACACCTGAATCAGAGAGGTACGAATATCCTGGGGGGGGAAATTTGCTAATGCGCTTCAGGAGGGTTTAAACTAATTCAGCAGGGGGATGGGAACCTGAATTGTAGCTCCAGTGTACAGGAGGTTGAGAGTAGTGAGGTCATGAGTAAGGTTTCAAGGTCGCAAGAGTGTACCGGCAGGCAGGAAGGTGGTTTGAAGTCTGTCTACTTCAACACTAGGGTATCCGGAATAAGGTGGGTGAACTTGCAGCATGGGTTGGTACCTGGGACTTCGATGTTGTGGCCATTTCGGAGACATACATAGACATACATAGAATTTACAGTGCAGAAAGAGGCCATTCGGCCCATCGAGTCTGCACCGGCTCTTGGAAAGAGCACCCTACCCAAAGTCAACACCTCCACCCTATCCCCATAACCCAGTAACCCCACCCAACACTAAGGGCAATTTTGGACACTAAGGGCAATTTATCATGGCCAATCCACCTAACCTGCACATCTTTGGACTGTGGGAGGAAACCGGAGTACCCGGAGGAACCCCACGCACACACGGGGAGGACGGGCAGACTCCGCACAGACAGTGACCCAAGCCGGAATCGAACCTGGGACCCTGGAGCTGTGAAGCAATTGTGCTATCCACAAGGCTACCGTGCTGCCCACATGGATAGAGTCGGGACAGGAATGCGATTAGGCAAGACTTAGGATGCATAGGATGGGGAAGGAAACTGCAGGGGATGGGCACAATTAAAATGTGGAGCTTTTTCAAGGAACAGCTACTGCGTGTCCTTGATTAGTATGTACCTGTCAGGCAGGGAGGAAGTGGTCGAGCGAGGGAACCGTGGTTTACTAAAGTAGTTGAATCACTTGTCAAGAGGAAGAAGGAGGCTTATGCAAAGATGAGAAGTGAAGGTTCAGTTAGGGCGCTTGAGAGTTACAAGTTAGCCAGGAAGGACCTAAAGACAAAGCTAAGAAGAGCCAGGAGGGGACATGAGAAGTCTTTGGCAGGTAGGATCAAGGAAAACCCTAAAGCTTTCTATAGGTATGTCAGGAATAAAATAATGACTCGGATAAGAGTAGGGCCAGTCAAGGACAGTAGTGGGAAGTTGTGCGTCGAGTCCGAGGAGATAGGAGAGGCGCTAAATGAATATTTTTTGTCAGTATTCGCACAGGAAAAAGACAATGTTGTCGAGGAGAATACTGAGATACAGGCTACTAGACCAGACGGGATTGAAGTTCATAAGGAGGAGGTATTAGCAATTCTGGAAAGTGTGAAAATAGATAAGTCCCCTGGGATGGGATTTATCCTAGGATTCTCTGGGAAGCTAGGGAGGAGATTGGAGAGCCTTTGGCTTTGATCTTTATGTCGTCATTGTCTACAGGAATAGTGCCAGAAGACTGGAGGATAGCAAATATTGTCCCCTTGTTCAAGAAGGGGAGTAGAAACAACCCAGGTAACTATAGACCAGTGAGCCTTACTTCTGTTGTGGGCAAAGTCTTGGAAAGGATTATAAGAGATAGGATTTATAATCATCTAGAAAGGAATAATTTGAATAGGGATAGTCAACACGGTTTTGTGAAGGGTAGGTCGTGCCTCACAAACCTTATTGAGTTCTTTGAGAAGGTGACCAAACAAGTGGACGAGGGTAAAGCAGTTGATGTGGTGTATATGGATTTCAGTAAAGTGTTTGATAAGGTTCCCCACGGTAGGCTATTGCAGAAAATACGGAGGCATGGGATTGAGGGTGAATTAGCGGTTTGGATCAGAAATTTGCTAGCTGTAAGAAGACAGAGGGTGGTGGTTGGTGGGAAATGTTCAGCCTGGAGTTCAGTTACTAGTTGTGTACCACAAGGATCTGTTTTGGGGCCACTGCTGTTTGTTATTTTTATAAATGACCTGGAGGAGGGCGTAGAAGGATGGGTGAGTAAATTTGCGAATGACACTAAAGTCGGTGGAGTTGTGGACAGTGCGGAAGGATGTTGCAGGTTACAGAGGGACATAGATAAGCTGCAGAGCTGGGCTGAGAAGTGGCAAATGGAGTTTAATGCAGAAAAGTGTGAGGTGATTCATTTTGGAAGGAGTAACAGGAATACAGAGTACTGGGCTAATGGTAAGATTATTGGTAGTGTGGATGAGCAGAGAGATCTCGGTGTCCATGTACATAGATCCCTGAAAGTTGCCACCCAGGTTGATAGGATTGTTAAGAAGGTGTACGGTGTGTTAGCTTTTATTGGTAGAGGGATCGAGTTTCGGAGCCATGCGGTCATGTTGCAGCTGTATAAAACTCTGGTGCGGCCGCATTTGGAGTATTGGGTGCAGTTCTGGTCACCGCATTATAGGAAGGATGTGGAAGCATTGGAAAGTGTGCAGAGGAGATTTACCAGGATGTTGCCTGGTATGGAGGGAAGATCTTATGAGATAAGGCTGTGGTACTTGAGGCTGTTTTCGTTAGAGAGAAGAAGGTTAAGAGGTGACTTAATAGAGGCATACAAGATGATCAGAGGATTGGATAGGGTGGACAGTGAGAGCCTTTTTCCTCGGATGGTGATGGCTAGCACGAGGGTACATAGCTTTAAATTGAAGGGAGATAGATATAGGACAGATATCAGAGGTAGGTTCTTTACTCAGAGAGTAATAAGGGCGTGGCATGCCCTGCCTGCAACAGTAGTGGACTCGCCAACATTAAGGGCATTTAAATGGTCATTGGATAAACATATGGATGATAATGGAATAGTGTAGATGGGCTTTAGATTGGTTTCACAAGTCGGCGCAACATCAAGGGCCGAAGGGCCTGTACTGCGCTGTAATGTTCTATTGTTCCAACTCAACCTATTAACTTGCCATTTTCTATACGTGTGCTATCTGTCCCTCCCAGTAAACTGCACACCCCAGTATTCCTCTCTAATCTTCTCTCAAGGTTCCCAGTTGACCTCTAGTTTGGAAGTGCTCGTCAGCTCAGTGAGTATGCTCGTGAATCCAACTGTGATGCAGCATCTGGTGGCTGGCTGATGGCAGCATCCGTTGCAGCATAAGCAGCATCCACCAATACCTGAGTGCTACAGATAGATGGCCTACTTATTCCAATAGCACTGCTGCATTGAACACAAGGAGGTTCACAACAATACCGCATGTTGATTTCTCGATGCATTACCCATCTTGCCTGAAGGAAAATTCCTAGCCTCAATGTAAAGGGTTCCTGTCAATTAATATTTTGATTTCAATCAATAGCGACTAATTAAAAAGTGATATTCACTGATAACTTCCACACACCCGGAAGTAATGCTCATCATAGCGCATCGCCTTCATGAGAAGTTTTCAATATTACCACCAACAACTCACATTTATATAGTGCCTTTAAGGCACTTGTTAGGAGGGTTATCGAACAAAATCTGGCATTGAGCTACAAAAATTGTTATTAGGTTCGGTACACAAAGGGAGGTTTCAACAAATATCTTAAAGGAAGATAGGCTTAGGAAGAAATGACCATAACTTAGGCATTAGGCAGCTGAATGTGCGGTTGCCAAAGTTTAAGTGCTGGAAATTACAGTTGCTAAGAGGTCAAGACTGAAGAAGAGCTGAGGTCTCGAAAATTGTCGAGCTGGAGAAGATTATAGAGTTAGGGAGGGGTGAGGTCAGTGAGGGATTTGGACATGGGGATGAGAATTTTATCCAACATGTTGCTGGACCAAGAATCAATGTGGCTGAATAGATACAGAATGGATAGGCAGCAGAGTTTTGGATGAGCTGAAGTTTATGGAGTTTCTGTAGGTGGGAAGCCAGCCAAAAATGCATTTGAATGATTTAGTTTCAAGGCAACCATGAAGGATCCAGCATTAGGTGGATTGATATAGGGATGGATGACTAGTAATATTATCAAATTAGAAGTAGGTGGTCTTAACCATGAAGCTCAGTTTAGGGTCAGGTAGGACTTCAAGGTTGCAAGAGGTTGATTCATTGTCAGGCAGTGGCAGAGAGATTGATGGAGTCAGTGGCTAGGAGTTGTGATGAGGATCAGTGGCAATGGTGATGGAGAGTGAGGATTTTAATGGGGACAAGGCCATCAAAGTTTAAAGTTAAGATTTGATTAAAAGGATTGGTAACTCCTGCATATCCTGGCAAATGGAATGCCAAAGGCTAGACAGTTAAGAATTTGAAACCGCTATTTTAGGTCCCCCCCCCCCTGATGAGTTGGACTTCGAACGGGGACGGGAGAGTGAAAGTGGAGAGGAATACAAGGAAGGATTCAGAGAGGCCTTTTCTGTGATTGAGATTTAAAGAGTAGGGAGGCTGCATGGGATGGCAAGGTTGAGGGAGGGCCCGGAGTATGGGCTGGGAAGTTTATATGACGGGAGAAGTTAGGGGAGGACAGGTGCACAGTAATCTCAAAGGACAGAAGGCGAGGTGAACTGTGATGGAGTTTGAACTCGCCCTGGATTAGAGGTCACACAGTTCAGAAGCTGAGGGAGGAAAGCAGTGGAGATACCTCAGGGAGAATGTTAAGTAGCTTTGTACTTGGGTGACGTAGAGAATGCAGATTTTAAAGAACATATCATCAAAGGGTGTGAAACAAGGTCTGACATCCAAAAGTAGGAAAAGATACCAGAAGCATAGGGGTACAAACCAAAGTGAGATTTGGTCACAAGGGCTACACTACCACCATGACAGTTTGGATGGGGAAGCTGGTGGAAGGACTAGGCCAATGGGTGGGTTTGTATAAGAGGGAAGATGTCATCATCAACAAAGACTAAGATTGTGGCTGATTCACTGTACATTTTTGATGCGCTAAGCGTCAAGAACCACAAAGACATGTGAGACTTTAACTCAGGCTTTAATATACTACATGGGAGGCTTACCCGACACAGACGACCCCAGACAGAATGGGGCCTGTCCCATAAGAGGTTCTTATACTGACTCCCGGGGGAGTGGCTAAGGCGGAGCTCTCCGTGGCCAGGTCGGGTTACCTACCAGTGACCGAACCTCTGCAGAGTTACAGTACAATACACAGTATTACAGGGCCACGTTACGCACAACTATTATATACTATGTACAATGGTAGGGAGGTACAGTGGTGTATCACCACAATTTTCCAACTAGATTACCTACGGGTTTCTCAATCTTTCTTGTTGCATACCCATGAGACTCTGCAGTTGTACTTAGTGCTTTGTTTCTCATCTGTCACTTTTGATAGAAGGAAGAAATTGGTGTCAAAGAATTCCCATCCAAAAAAATTCAAGGAGCATCTGCAAGTTGGCATATGTAGACATTTCTGATCAAAGCAGATGTATGAAAAAAAGGATTTGCCTAGATTTTAAAGGCACGCTGAATGAATAATTTTCAAATAAAATTTTTGTACTGAAATTCTCAGAACATGCTTAATAGAATTGATCACACAAGGACACACCTGCCATGTGCCATCAATGTCAGGAGCCTTTAATTTATAACATTCAATTTCCTCATCACAGAAAAGTGATGGTAAAAGAAGATTAAAAACTCTTCTAATAACTCAGCATAAATGCACTCAGCAGCACCGAGATAGGTAGATGAGGAATGTTTTCAGTTGTCCAACTTCCGGCACGGTATTGGCAATTGTCTGAAAGGGGTTAAAGATCAGTTAGAATTCCTGTTTCTATCTCTTACACTGTGATGCCTACTGGAAACTTCATCCATACGGATGCATGTGGACTGCATCCATGCCCGACAAAGGTGGCCCTCTGATTGAATAGTCTGCCGATAGTCACTGCCCAAATCCTAAATGTTACAACAGTGGCTACACTTCAAAAGCATTTCACGGTTGTAAAGCACTTTGCAGCATCCTATCATCTTTTCTAGTGTCACAAGTAGGCTTACACTGCAATGAGGTCACTGTGAAAATTCTGGGGTCATGAAAGGCATTATTTAACTCCAAGTTCATCTGCTTCCTTTACAGGAATGAGGTGGTGTCTCTTCACATCAGTTGGGAAATTATGTTGAAGTAAGTTTTTCCACAAACACCCGAATTTTCACTGTTCCTCATTTCTGTGCTGTAAACCCCAGGTCGCAGAAGCGACAGACTCAGCCAGTCTGTTCCCAGATGTTCCAAGTGTAGGAGCCATTGGTTCAATTTTCCCAGGTTTTAAAGTGAACTCTCATCCAATGTTAGAAGTGCTCTGCTTTTCCATTAACATATACCTTCTCTCTATGCCATTTCATCTGCATTATTTTTTGACAAAAATATTTCTGATTAGTCAGTTAAATCTTGATGTTGGCCAAGAAAGCTCTGATGCTTATTGTGAGCCATATTCAGATAAGCGATGGGAAACAAGTAAAGTTGTCTGAAACCAAAAGAGAAAGTGCTGGAAAATCTCAGCAGGTCTGGCAGCATCTGTAAGGAGAGAAAAGAGCTAATGTTTCGAGTCCAGATGACCCTTTGTCAAAGCTAAAAGACATAGCAAGTGGGAGATATTATACTGTAGGGTGAGGGAATGAAAGATGAGTCATAGCCACGGAAACCAAGGAAGAAGAGGGCTGATGGCAGTCCCCAGGGAGAATCAAAGGTGTGAAAGGCAAAACAGCAGAGAAACTAAAATCAGAGGGTAAGCTGTGACAGAATAGATGTGGAGGAGGAGGGACATGGGTGGGAGAGGGGTAAAATGAGAAAAGATAGGGGGAACGAGTGGGGGGATATATATATAAAGAAAGACAAGAAAGGTAAAAGACAGTTAAAAAGAAATGGAAAGAAAACAAAGGAGTGGAGGTGGGAGTAGAGATAATCATCTGAAGGTGTTGAATTTGATGTTGAGACCGGAAGGCCTAACCGGAATATGAGATCTTGCTCCTTCAGTTTGCGTTGAGCTTCTGCCTGGTGGGAGAGGTAGAGAAGAGCTAAGTTGTGGTGTCTCAGTAACAGCATATTAACTTTTTGTCATAATTTTAGTCCTGGGAAGTTAAAGATGCCTCAGACAGAGAGGTTCCGAGACGCCACTGTGGAGAAATTAGCAGGGAACTTTAGAGCTAGCAATTTGTGGTAGCATGAGATTATGTAGATATAGTTAATAAGGTGTGTCATTTTACCCAGAGAAATGCATATATCAATATTGGGCATCACACCTTAAGAAAATGATGTTGAATTTGTAGATCGTTCAGCTAGATTTGCTACTAGGGCTGTGCATGAAAATGGGCATGGTGATTGCAATGCTGGATTACTTGCACCTTTTGTTTCTGATGGAGAAGCATGCAAGCCTTGTGCTGCTTGCAAATTTAAATGGTTGATGTGGGCAGCCAGCACTGACCGTATTGTTGAGTGGCTGTTTGCCTGAGCAGGGGCTTAGAGTCTAGAGGAGCAAGCACACATTCACGACTTAAAGTCAGCTTGTCTCTCTTAAAGGGAGGTGCCGTGTAACTAGAGCAGGTATTGGAAAGCATTTGAAATGTGATTTTGATGTGCAGAACAACACAACAATGGAACAACATGATAAAGGGCAGGCTCCGAAGGTTTCTGACATTGCACTGGAGGACTTGGTGCAGGAGGTAGAGAGGAGATGGGATATCATCTATCCACAAGGATCCAGGAGGCCCTCGGGAGAAACTTTGAAAAGACAGTGGGGGATGATAGCCATGGCGGACAATGCCTGGAGTCTAGCCCCGAGGGACTGAAGGAGTGCTGCAAAAAAGTTCAATAACCTCATACGAATGGTCACAATCAGTGAATGCGTCTTCAATGCCCTACCCTACTAACTGCACCACTACTGCCATAGTCAGTGCCTGTCCTAAAAACTTCAGAGGTGATGGTATCCTGATACCTAATCCTCCTTCTCGCATCCCATTCCCCCACACCCCATATCTTTTCTGATTCACAAGCTGCTGATGGTGTAAACATCTCTCGATCTCTCACTTTCTCCTCCTCTCACCCACACCCATGTGCCTTTTTCCTTTCAAATACCAAAGCTGCGAGTCAGGCAGTGCTGGAAGAGCAAAAGATGAAAGATATGGTGAGGAAGAAATACCGCGGATCGCACTCACACTTGCAGCAGCAGCTCAGATACTGGCACCATGCGTACTTTACAGGACAGCCAAGAGGTAAAGTCTGTGAGCTGGTTGCAGCCAGGACACAGGACAATGTAGCACTGATTCCAGCTCATGGAGTGTGAGGATCTCTATGGTGCAGCCTACAGAGGAGGTTAGATAGTTTTGTACAATGAAAAGTTTGGTGCATTAAGAGGCCTGCCAGAAATCTTGTTGCCATCGTCGAGGAGCATGGATGGGCCAGGGTCCAAATTTGCACAAGATTTTGTGGCGAGCTTTTGGCCTATCCTTTCTGACAAGAAACTGACGGTAAGCTCCAGAAGAAGATGTCTCAGCTTCCATGGCAACACAAGTAGAAGCTACTCAATATCTGGATACTGTATTGGAAGCTGAGACAGCTCTCACGCAAGCTGAACTTGCTGGCAGGCAAACTCAGACTGTTGCCACCATGGCTGGGGTTATCAGTGTGCAAAGGGACTTGAATTGGATGACAAGAATTATTGAGGCACCACCCCAGGGGAGTGACAATGCCTCCGTGGAGCATAAAGCTGCTGCCTTCTCCCAGGATGATGACATTAATTCTCCCTTCACTACTATTCCAGCAGTTACCTCTCAGCCAGTCAGCTAACCCAGACTGATACTACTCAAGTCAAGATGACGCGGTCTAAAATTGGGCATACTGAGCTCCTCATGGTTGTCCTCCAAGACTTTCTGCAAACTCCCTCACAGAATGGTAGCACCCTTTCACCAGCCATGCTGTATTGTACAGGAGCTTCAGGGCAGGCAAAGGCACATGGAAGAAATCATAGAATTTACAGTGCAGAAGGAGGTCATTCAGCCCATCGAGTCTGCACTGGCCCTTGGAAAGAGCATCTCACTTAAGCCTACACTTCCAGCATATCCCTGTCACCCCATAACTCAGTAACCCCACCCAACCGTTTTTGGACACTAAAGGCAATTTAGCATGGCCAATCCACCTAACATGCACATCTTTGGACTGTGGAAGGAAACCGGAGCACCCGGAGGAAACCCACGCAGACACGGGGAGAACGTGCAGACTCCGCACAGACAGTGACCCAAGCCAGGAATCGAACCTGGGACCCTGGAGCGGTGAAGCAACTGTGCTAACCACTATGCTACCGTGCTGCCCTCAGGTACCAAACCTGTGCTGCAGCCCAGTACCAGGGACGGACCCTCAGGGGAGCCCCATTGGAGGCGTTATGTTCCTTGGGGGCAGGACCACCCGATACTGATTCTTGTGTGTGTGGTTGGGTGGGGGTGGGGGGGGGGGGGGCAGTGAGAACCACAATGCTGATGGTGGTGGAGCTGGGAGAGGGGAGGGGGGGGCGGGTGACAGGAGGAAATGTTGATGGTGATGAGGGGGAGCCCCCGATATTTGTGAGTGTGGGTCGGGGGGGTGGGGGGGGGGGGTCGTCCATGTCCATGGAAGAGGGGGTGCGGCGCTGGGGGATTTCTTTTCTGTTCTCTCTGTGGAGCCGACTTCACCAGTTCTATTGAGCTACGCGTCATCATAGTGACGACCTAAACCACGTCCACTGAATTATTTTTTTCAGAGAGGCTCAAAATCCGGGCTAAAAATTTGGCTGTGCAGCTGGAGAGCTGCACGCTGGGTTTCAGTCAGAGCATGGCACTCTGAAAAAATATGGAAAAATTCCACCCACTCTCTTTTACTGAGCTTCAGGTCGGACATCAGCACCATGAACCTGCTGGGTGGATATGGCTTCCTGCTGAGAACGTCTCTCCACCTCTTCCTCCTTCAACAGCTCTGTCACCTCTACTCACGTACATTATCATCTTGTAGTCCAAATGAAATGTATGTTATATTACTTGCAGTAATATATGTTAGCCATTTGCTTCATACCAAGGTGCCCTTAAACTTGATGTTGATTAACACTCGTAGTCATCCAATGAAAGCAAATAATTTATTAAGTAACTAAACAAATAAATTTGTGAGTTTGATTTCCTCAATGTTTAACTAGCTATTAAATAAACAAGATAGAATAAGAATAAACTATGACTAACTACACTTGCACTCTGAGCTAACTCTCTACACCTCTGGTCAATAGTCACAATGCACACGAAGAGGTGAGAACTCAGATTGAGTCTGTCTTTATACCCCTTGTTAGTGCTGCCATCTAGTGATCACTTAGCTGTAATGACTATAGATGAACTCCTTCTGTATGTACAGATATGCAGATCACTACAATGTACATCAGTGTCTGGAAGTAAATGGTTTTGTAGAGTCCTTGAAGTCTGCTCAAAGTTCTTCAGCACCAGCCACGATTCTCCCTGTAGCTTTCAGCAACTTTTAAAAATGTTTACAAATCACCAAACGATTCCACTGGCGTCAATTCAGTTTTACACAATGGTTGTCATCACAATTTGGCTACTCTGCATATTTCTGGCTACTGCTCACTGCACATGCACCAGTAACCTCAGCGAAATGGCGTCCAATGTTGCATGCACTGGAAAGTTGTGTACGAGCTGCATACATTATTTTCAGAGGCAAAATGACACTCATAGCACCATTAAATTGGGTGCTAAGGAGCTGAGTTTCTTGGCCCCAGACTCCAAAGGTTAAAATACGACGAGTGATTGCACAAAGTAGGATGTATTCCCTGTAATTTAGAAGAGTTCATTCGTGGGCTGGATTCTCTGATTTGCGACGACGAAAAGCGAATCGCAATTGTGTGGAGAATCGGGTGCCACACGAAAATCGAGGTTTGAACCGCCGCCGATTCTAGCACCATGTCCAGTCCGTCCCTGGAGACAAAAACGAGGCCGGCGGGGCCTTGCAAAACCAGCATTTGCATGTATTTAAATGTGATGAGCGGGTTGGACACAGTATGCTCTGCTCTGCCGCGATGCTCCGCCCCTCTCAGGCGGAAGTCAAGGCACCGCGAACTAGTGTATTTACAAATGGGACCTAGAAGCCATGCCTGCGGAAAGGGAGCAGGAGGGTCGAAGAACTGTGCAAAATCAATCGAACATTGTCAGCTTTCTTTTAATCCGCTCTTGGGATGTGGGCACCGTTGGCTGGGCAAGCATTTGTTGCCCATCCCTAATTGCCCTTGAATTGAGTGGTTTGGTCGGCCATTTCAGTGGGGGGCAGGTAAGAGTCGACTGCATCGGTGGATGGATGTGAAGTCACATGTAGGCCAGACCGGGTAAGAACTGGCAGATTTCCTTCGCTGAAGGACATGGCTGAACCAGATGGGTTTTTATGACAATTGGCAATGATTTCATGTTCATCATCAGACTTTTAATTCCAGATTTCTTTTTTAATTGATTCCAATTTTCACCCTCTGACCTGGTGGGATTCAAACCCAGGGCCCCAGAGCATGACTCTGGGTCACTGGATTACTAGTCCAGTGACAACACCACGACACCACCGCCTGCCCCGTTTGCTGGGGGGATTGCTGCACGGGTCGGGGGCAATAGCGGGGAGCGACTTGGCGCCACGTCCATGAACTTGGGGTGGTACCACTTTCGGGATCAGAGTAGCCTGTCTCAGGCTACCATTGCTGCAGCCTGTCTTTTAAATACATCCCTTTTGGTGCTGCTTACAGTTCCCTGGCTGTTCACTCTGCCGAGTGCTGCCTGTGTCCTTTGAATGCTTGGGAGAGCCTCTGGTGATGTGGGAGCCCACTCAGGCCATCCCTTCACGCACCCTCATATTCAAGTTTATTCATCAAGGGGATTGGTATGGCCAAGCTCAATCGGGGCCGAACGGGTGTTGACACTCCTCACGGAAGCACTGCCCCACTGCAGAGGAAACAGGGGATAAGCAGAGCTCACTCCAACCAGAGGACACTTGCAACGTAGCCCTTGGAACCCTCCATGGTTAAGTGCTCCTCGCAGAGCAGAGGCCTCACCAGTGAACCCCATCCCTCCGATCACCGAAACGATCTCCTCTTGGTGAGGTTGGTATCACTGACTGTGTCTGCCACCACCTCCCAGTCAGTGTTCAGGTGGGCAGGCTTGAGTCTGCGGCCCATCCTTGGAAAAAGGGAGTCCCTCCGCTCCTCACTGACATTGAGCTGTGGGTCCACTGCCGACATCCGACCATCTTTGTGACTGCAGTGAGTGTGTGGTGAGTGGAGCGCTTAAAAACAGCGCAAACTTCAGCCCTAGCAGTTCGGACACGCACTGGGCTGGGAATTGCTCTGAATTTGTGCTGGAAGAGCGCTGGCCCATTTGCATGTCCTGACTTGCTTTTCGAATATCACCCCAACAAGAATGCGAATCTCATGCAATTCAGTCCCGACGGCAACATTCAGGGGCGAATTCTCCGCCTCCCCAATTGCATGTTTCCCGGCGTTCCACCGTCGTTGTTCAATGGATTTCCCATTCCCACTGCTAGCCAATGGGACTTCCCATTGTAGCCACCGCATGCCACTGGGAAACCCACGGGCGGGGTGGGGGGGGGGGGGGCGGCGCTGTCGGCGGAATGGAGAATCCCGCTGGTGGAAAATTAACCCCTCAGTATCCCAAAAACAGAATTCAGCCCCATCTGTTGGTGTCATCTTCTTCCCAGTGGTTTGATTGCCATGGAATTCCTCCTCTGTCTGTCTTGTGCTGCCGTTATACATTGCAGACAGGGCATTTGTATTCAGAACATTATATCCATGATCCGTTTTCTTGGAAATAAAAGCAAAAAACTGCGGATACTGAAAATCTAAAATAAAAACAGAAAATGCTGGAAAGACTCAGCAGGTCTGGCAGCTTCGGTGGAGAGAAACGGTTCACATTTCCAGTCCAATGACCTCTTCAGAAAAAGCATTTTCTGATCTTATTATCCATTTTCTCCACTTCCCTCCACTGCATTTTCCATGCTGTATCCTTCCAATAATTATCTCCGTCCGCCATCTGCTCTTGTGATATGACTAAAGGATCTTTCTTTCCATGATGCTGTGCACTAATTCCCTCTTTTCTACAGCCAATTCCAACACTTCCCCATTGGTCCTTCAGTCTGTGTAGGATATGTCAAACGTTCTACTGTATGTCCACATTTCGAGTGCATTCAGCTTCTCGACCTTGTTTATTATCTGTCTCCAAGGCACAGAACATAGATCACAAGTAGCACCTCAGCATTCTTTTCCGAAGATTCCGCTTCAATTTCTTTAAAGTTAACACGTCCTTCGTTCTGACAAAGCTGGTCTTGGTTATCTGATATTTTTTTTGGACCTCAAACTCACACATCCCATTGTCTGCAATAATTTCCCCACGGTACAGCATGTGAGGGCTGAATTTGAATGGACAGTCAGCGGGATTCTCCCTTCTGGGGACTAAGTCCCCACGCCGGCAGGAGACCGGCGCCAACTACTCCGGCGTCAACAGCCCCTGAAAGTGCGGAATTCTCCGCACTTCCGGGAGCTAGGTGGACGGCGGAGGGGTTGGCGCCACTCCAGCTGGCACCAAATGGACTGCGCGTGTTTGTGCAGGAAGGGCCAGCATGATCTCGCACATGCGCAGAACTGCCGGCGTATTTTGGCGCATTTGCGGAGCAATACAGGGCCGGCGCGGAGAAGAAAACCCTCCCCGCATGCGGCAAAATACGCCGACCGGTCTGCGCATGCGCGGAACCACGCCCTACAAGGGCCGGCGCGGAAGGAAGAAGTGCCCCCATGGCACAGGCCCGCCGCAGATCGGTGGGCCCCGATTGCGGGCCAGGCCACCGTGGGGGCCCCCCAGGGGCCGCACCCCCCCTCCCCCGAGGACCGCCCCCGCCGACCTACCTGCCAGGTCCCGCCATGTGGGACCATGCGTAACCCACGCCGGCAGGGCTGGCCAAAAATGGACGGCCGCTTGGCCCATCGGGGCCCGCTGCCAACGGCCCCCGACCAGCGTGGCGTGAATCCTGCCCCCACCCGAAAAACGGAGCCGGAGAATATGGCAGCCAGCGTCGGGGCAGCGTGGTGGGATTCGCGCCGCCCCCCCGGGGAGTCTCTGACCCGGCGGGGGGTCAGAAGCTCTGAAGTTGAGTCATACAAACTCGAAACGTTACTTCTATTTTCAAAGATATTCCCAAAGATGTGCAGGTTAGATGGATTGGCCAAGTTCGGTACGTGGGATTGTGGGATGGAGCACAGGGGGAAGGGGATAGCCTAGGTGGAGTGCTCTTTCAGAAGGTCGGTGCAGACTCGATGGGCCAAATGGCCTCCATCTGCACTGTGGGGAATCTATGGATTCTCTCTCAACCGATGCTACCAGACCTGCTGTATTTTCCAGCTTTTTCTGTTTTCATTGCAGCGTGTGAACCTTTTTACTTTTTTCAGGACTGGTATTAGATGTGGTTCAGTTAGTAGCGCTCTTGCCTCTGATTCACATGGTCCCAGATTCGAGTCACCCTTCAGAGGCTTCAGTACAAAAATCAAGGGTGGCATTCTCCATTCCCACCACCTGCCAATGAGATTTCCCATGGGTGTTCTGCCAGCGCAACGTAGAATCCCGCCAGCAGAGAATCCAGCCCCGAGTCTTACACTGCAGTGCAGTATAGAGGGAGTGCTGCACTGTTGGTCTTTCGGGTGAGAAGGTCCTATCTTCCCTCTTGTATTGTTTTCTGCCTTGCTCTAACCAGGTGGATTTGATGTGTAATGTCAACGAGTCTTGTAAACTAACAAAACTATTTATTTAACACTACAATTAGATACGACACTTATCCCTAAGAACTAACAGTTGATTAAACACACATGAAACTATACTCATCTAACATCTAACCCACTAACTCATTAACTATTTTCTTGCTCTCTCACTATCTTCAACAATCCTAGCTCAGCTCCTGCTCCTACCACCTACTCCAACCTTCCATCCCACAAGGCTCAGCTTCATCCCTTATATACCTCTAAGATTAGCTCCCTCTAGTGGCTCTCTGTATCCATTTTATTAACCTTTACATTACCTTCATGTATGATAATACCACACCTCTCAGACGGGCGTATTGCACTATTTTTAAGTGGGAAGGTCTTGTGGCGTAATGGGTAGTGTCTCTGCCTCTGAGTCAGAAGCTGTGGGTTCGAGTCTCACCCCAGGACTTGATGGCCAAGGAAGATGCATCCATAATGCAGTCAAACAGATTGAGAGTCAACCTGCAAATCATTCCCAACATGTCAATGGTTGGCAGTAAGAACTGGAGGGAGTCGTGGTCAGCCACACTTCATCTGGAGTGATTCCGCTCAAGTTATAAGCCCCTGGCGATGGACTGGCAACCTGTTCTGGGAATTACTAGCTACACAAACAGACAAAGGTCTGCCTTAATGCACCACTGGATGCAGAAAGAGAATTGGAATTGGAAATTGTGAAGTAGAGCATGAAGTTATTCCTGGTGTCCTGGCCAATAGTTACTGCTCAGTCCCATCACAAAGACACATTATCTAGCCATTATCGCAATGCTGTTTGTGGAAGCTTGCTGTGCACAAATTGGCTGCTGTGTTTCCTACATTACAACAGTAACTACACTTCAAAGTACTTGAATGGCTGTAAAGCGCTTTGAGATGTCTGATGCCATGAATGGCGCTAAATAAATACAAGTATTAATCTGGGCCAGAGGTATCAACAGTGTTTGTGAACCTCAGTTAATGGTTAGTGTTTATGCTTGATCAACCCAACCCGTTTCTCATCCAATGTCCACACACACTTTGCAGTAGTGATTATTAGGAAGCTATTCGGAGCAGGAATCCTGCAGATCTTTCCCCTCTTCCTATATCAGTGCTGCTGAGACCAATTGTAGTGCTCCAGTTATGAAACTTGCATGAATTCAGCTAATCCAGCATAGCCCATGGTTGAAAGCAGCCATACAGCTCACTGAGGATCAAAGCATCCAACACCTTGGCTTGTGTAACACAATGCACCGTGCATTCGTACAATCGACAGAGTAACTGGAGAAAATCATATTTTTCAAATGATTAAACAGATAGGATTCCTGTGTGATAATGGCTCTCTGCCACTATGATGCTAGAAGAAAACACATAAAGCAGTTAGGACTCCTAAGTTCCCATATTATTCAACCAGCAGATAGCAGTGCAATCGATATTGCTCTCAGTAATTGGAACCTATCTACTGTGAAACATTGTTTATCTCCTGGATAATGAGACAAAGTGAATTAATGCAGTGAACTCAGGATTGGAAGAGTGTCCTGTGTATTGATGAGATGCTGCTTTGAGCCTGCTATCCTTTGTGAATTGGATTCAATTCATGTTGATATTGTGCACATTTTACACAATACAACAAATTTTAACAAAAGCAAATATAACTAAGACTAAGATGAGGAGGAATCTTTTCACTCAGAGGCTGGTGAATCTTTGGAATTCTCTCCCCAAGAGGGCTGTGGACACATGCTCAAGACTGAAATCGATGGATTTCTGGATACGAATGGCATTGAGGGATATGAAGATAGAGGGGAAAAATAGTGCAGAGGTAGATGTTCAGTCATGAAGAGTTTGAACCACATTCTCCCCGTGTTTGTGTGGGTTTCGGCCCCACAACCCAAAGATGTGCAGCGTAGGTGAATTGGCCACGCTAAATTGCCCATTAATTGGAAAAAAATGAATTGGGTACTCTAAATTTTTTTTTTTTAAATGAACAGTTTGAACAGTTGTTGCAAAATCCTGCTGATGTTAAATGCGAGGGTATCCCAAAACCCAGAAGAGTGACTTGGAACCCTGGTTCTTGGTGGTGCATATTTTCAATTTGGTGTACTGTGGGAAAAAGATGCCAACCAAGGAGAAATAGTCTAATCATTGTGTGAACAACTAATGAAGAATATTTAGTATATCATGGTGCAGATACACACATACTGATGGATACACAGCGAG
Source organism: Scyliorhinus torazame (assembly GCF_047496885.1). NCBI lineage: Eukaryota > Metazoa > Chordata > Chondrichthyes > Carcharhiniformes > Scyliorhinidae > Scyliorhinus > Scyliorhinus torazame. The sequence continues at coordinate 276,911,782 of NC_092713.1, read as the reverse complement.
GCCAATCAACACACACAACACCACAGTCAATCACCAGTTAGAGCACACTCACTATAAAGACAGGGGGCATCAGAGTTCCCGCTCATTCGGGATGCAGCCTCCTAGAAGGACAGAGCTTACAGCTTACAGCACAGATTTTCACCATGTGCTGAGTGCATAGACTGGTTAGGACAGGCATAGGTCTTTAGTTTAATCTTACATCGTGTTAACCCACAGTGAAAGTACGTTCAACAGTTTCTAACTTAATAAAATAGTGTTGCACTATTTTAAGTGTTGGTGGCCTGTATGTGTTCCACGGATCCAGAGCACCCAACACATCAGTAAACACATGACAAGAAGGACTATAATAAACTATAATGCTTAATTACACTGATAGCAGGTGGTATGGAAGCACAGTGGTTAGCACTGCTGCCTCACGGCGCCGAGAACCTGGGTTCATTGCAGGTTCCGGGTCACTGTCCATGTGGAGTTTGCACATTCTCCCTGTGTCTGAGTGGGTCTCACCCCCACAAACCCAAATATGTGTAGGTGAGAAAGATTGTGTTATGGGTCTGGATTTACAGAACCCCAAAGTGTTTCATGGAGTTCAACCGACCCACAACTGTTAATAGATTGTGGTGTGGGAAGCACACGGCGTACTCTCCAGGTGTGATACAGCAATTATGGACAAATGGTTTTTAAAACAAAACAATGTTTATTCTATGAACTCAAGTTAACCTTTTAAAAACAAACATTGAATATCTTAACACCTATTACTTCAAAGATAACCCCAAAAGACTACAACACTAAATAATCCTTCAAACTGTTCCTTTAAACATCCAAAAGACTTCAAACCTTCAAAAACAGACATGAGGTTACATTCAATATATTTATAGTCTTTGGATTTGCAGACATGAACAGACCAGCTCTGTGTCTCTTCCTGCAGCTCTCAGCAAAACACACAGACACTCCCAGCTGCCTTATCAAACTGAAACTCAGAAAAGCAGAAGTGAGCTCAGCTCCCCCCACCTTCTGACACCACTTCAGTAATATGATCAGCTCCATTTCTTAAAGGTACTCTCACATGACAATTGACCATGCCAAATTGCTCCTTAATTTGAAATACATTTAAAAAATAATAATTATACTGATGACCACACACACACTGTATTACATGAAGTTAACCATTGGTTCCCAATTACCTATTGTTGTGTTATGTAGTTTGGAATAATGCAGGCTGCCACTTGGTGCAGTTTTAAGTAAGAGATGCTCCAGACTTTGAAATGAGATCAATGTGTTTATTGAACTATTAACACAGTTCTCAATGAGTTCGACTGTATGCTAATCTAATTGTAGTAACTCAGTCTAACTGAACCAGCTTGCTCGAAGCCACGTGCTGGGGTGTGATGCTGAAGGTCCACCCTGTCTCACTCTGTAGATGTTGGTCTGTGGAAAGAGGCCGGGTGTGAGTGCCTCATCCCTTTTATAGTGAGATACCACCCCTGAGTGTCCTGATTGCTCATTGGTTGTGTCCTATTCTAAGTGTTCATTAGCTGCATGTTTGCATATCATGACATCTCCACTTTAAAAAAAATGTTTTGTTGGTGTATGTGAATGCATGTACATGTGAATGAGTCTGTCTAACATGACTGACTGAGGAATACAGAACAGAGGCAACAAAACAAATGTTCATAAGTCCAGTGTCTGAGGCTTGGGTCTGATCCTGGTCGACCGCCGGAGAGGTGGTGGAGGATATGACGGCGCTTTGACAGGCGGGATGGAAGCATGACTGGTGGCCTCGTGGTTCAAGGTATCTGGAGGTGGCAATTCAACATGTGGAAATGGAGGAGAAAGTGGTTGTGGGCAAGCAACTTTGTGCAGTGCCCGTCGATTCCTTGCACGATGGAGCCATCAGCCATACTTACAACATAAGAGCGGGCGCGGCATGTCGAACAACGACAGCTGGAGCAGACCACCCACCATCCGGTATCTTGATCCTGACAGTGTCTGCCGGGGATAGCACGGCCAGATCGGTGGCATGGGCATCATAGCCCTGCTTTTGACGGTCTCAAAGCTGCTGCATCTTCTGCAGCACCGGGAGGTGATCCAGGTTGGGCAGGTGTATGGCTGGAAGCGTCGTCCGCGGGTCCCTGTTCATCAGGAGTTGAGCCGCGACATGCCAGTGGACAATGGAGTTGCCCTGTACAGGAGCAGTGCAACGTGTATGTCGGAAGCCTTGCGATGAGCTGTTTAACAATGTGAACCCCTTTCTCGACTTTTCCATTGGACTGCGGACAGTGCAGACTGGAGGTGACATGCTTGAAATTGTATGACCAGGCAAACGTGGACTATTCTCGACTGTCAAAACACATGCCATTGTCGTTCATGACGGTGATTGGGATGCCATTTTTGAGAACGTCTCCTTACAGGCTTTGATGACGGTCCGAGAGGTGAGGTCCGGGAGCTTAAGCACCTCAGGGCAGTTCGAGAAGGAGTCGATGATCAATATGTAGTCGCGACCATTCGCTTGGAAGAGGTCGATGCCAACCTTGAACCACGGAGAGGTCATGCGGTTGGAGCGTCTCCTTGCTCTGCGCTGGCTGGAACCGCTGACAGGTAGCACAGTTCAGGACCATGTTCGTGATGTCCTGGCTGATGCCGGGCCAGTAGACAGCTTGCCGGGCCCTGCGTCTGCACTTCTCAACGCCCAGGTGACCCTCATGAATCTGGCGCAGCACCAAACTTCTGGAGACTAAGCGGAATGACAGTCCTGTCCAGCTTGAGGAGGATGCCATCGATCACCGTCAGGTCGTCCTTAACATTGTAAAATTGTGGGCACTGCCCTTTCTGCCAGCCATTTGTGAGGTTGTGGATGACTCGCTGCAAGAGGGGGTCTTTGGCTGTCTCATCTCGGATGAGAACTACCTTCTCCTCTGTCGCTGGGAGAATGCTAGCACACAGCTGCACCTACGATTCGATGTGCTGGATGATCTCCAGCGGCTCACTGGGCGAGGTGATGGAGCGGGACAATGCATCAGCGATAATGAGCTCCTTGCTAGGTGTGTACACCTAGTTGAAGTCATACCTCCTAAGTTTAAGCAGGATTATCTGCAACCGAAGCGATATGTCATTCAGGTCCTGCTGGATGATGTGGACCAGAGGCCTATGATCCGTCTCGACAGTGAAAGTCGGCAGGCCGTAGACATAATTATGAAATTTGTGGATGCCGGTGAGAAGACCTAAGCACTACTTCTCAATCTGTGCATATCTGGTTTCAGTGGGTGCCATTGCCTGTGACGCGTAAGCTACTGGTGCCCAGGATGACGTGTTGTCTCGTTGAAGTAACACCGCACCAATGCCATCCTGATTCGCATCTGCGGATATCTTAGTCTCCCGGTCCGGGTCGAAGAATGCTAGGTCAGGTGCAGTGGTGAGCTGGCTTTCAGCTCCAGCCACTCTGTCTGGTGTTCCGTCTTCCACACAAAGGCAGTTGATTTTTTCACCAGGTTGAGTAGGGCAGTGGTGTGTGTGGCCAAGATCGGGATGAACTTGCCAAGGAAATTGACCATACCCAGGAAGCGCAGTACAGCCTTCTTGTCCTCAGGGACTTGCATTTCCTCGATGGCTTTGATTTTCTCTGTGTCCGGGTGCATACCATGTTGCGAGATCTGGTCGCCTAGGAACTTGAGCGTGGATGTTCCGAAACAGCACTTGGACCTCTTTAACTTAACGCGGTAGTCATGTAAACGGTGGAATACCTTCTGGAGACGGGACACATGTTCTTCAGGGGTCGTTGTCCAGATGATGATATCGTCCACGTACACATGAACCCCTTCAATGCCCTCCATCATCTGTTCCATGATGCGATGGAATATCTCCGATGCCGAGATGATGCCAAATGGCATGCGATTGTTGCAGTATCTGCCAAAAGGCATGTTGAAGGTGCAGAGTCTTCTTCTGGACTCTTCCAGTTGGATTTGCCAAAATGCTTGGGATGCGTCCAATTTTGTGAAGAAGCGCGCGTGTGCCATCTTACTCGTGAGTTCCTCCCGCTTCGAATGGGATAATATTCCCGCATGATATTCTTATTGAGATCCTTGGGATCAATGCAGGTGCGCAGGTCCCCCGAAAGCTTCTTTACGCACACCATCGAGCTGACCCAGTCAGTCGATTCGGTGACCTTGGAGATGATGCCTTTTTGCTGAAGATCCTTCAGCTGTGCCTTCAGGCGCTCTCTCAGTGGAGCAGGGACTCGTCGTGGTGCATGGACCACTGGCTTGGCAACAGGTCGTAGCAGAATCTTGTATTGATATGGCAGCGTGCCCATCCCGATGAACACATCTGGATACTGGGCGAGGATGTCGTCGATGCCGGCCTGAATCCACATGGGAGGACGTCGTGGTGTAAACCCTTTGAATGAGGTTCAGCTGCTTGCAGGCGTGCACACCTGGTAGGGATGCCCTGTCTGGCCTAACAATTTCGAAGCGTAACCGTGCTTGTGTGTGTCGGTTGGATACTTTCAGATGGCAGGACCCCAGTGCCGTGCTGGCATTCCCATTGTAATCCAGGAGCATACAGGCAGCTGGAAGAACCGTGGGGAGCTTCTTGATTTTTTAAAAGTTCGCCTGTGAGAGTAGGATGGCAGAGGCACCTGTGTCCAGCTTGAACTGGATGGGGCAGTGGTTGACCTACATCGCTGCTCGCCATTCGTCCTCAGAATCCACAGCTAGGATTGATTGGACTTGCGATGTGTCTGGTGTGGCATATTCACACGTTGTAATAATGCCCACACGGTAAGTGTTGTCCAGGCATTCACCATCTGGATCCGTTGCACTGCTGGGATCAGAATTCTGTAGGAGGTGTTGCACACTCTGGATGCGCCGTTGTCGGAATTGGAGGCGCTGGCTCCTGACTGGTGGTGCAGGTGTACAGGTCCACAGATCACTGAAAGGGGCAACACAGGTGGAGAAGGTAGTCAAGAAGGTATACGGCATGCTTGCCTTCATTGGCCTGGGCACTGAGTATAAGAATTGGCAAGTCATGTTGCAGCTGTATAGAACCTTAGTTAGGCCACACTTGGAGTATAGTGTTCAATTCTGGTCGCCACACTACCAGAAGGATGTGGAGGCTTTAGAGAGGGTGCAGAAGAGATTTACCAGGATGTTGCCTGGTATGGAGGGCATTAGCTATGAGGAGCGGTTGAATAAACTCGGTTTGTTCTCATTGGAACGACGGAGGTTGAGGGGCGACCTGATAGAGGTCTACAAAATTATGAGGGGCATAGACAGAGTGGATAGTCAGAGGCTTTTCCCCAGGGTAGAGGGGTCAATTACTAGGGGGCATAGGTTTAAGGTGCGAGGGACAAGGTTTAGAGTAGATGTACGAGGCAAGTTTTTTACACAGAGAGTAGTGGCTGCCTGGAACTCGCTGCCGAAAGAGGTGGTGGAAGCAGGGACGATAGTGACATTTAAGGGGCATCTTGACAAATACATGAATAGGATGAGAATAGAGGGATATGTACCCAGGAAGTGTAGAAGATTGTAGTTTAGTCGGGCAGCATGGTCGGCACGGGCTTGGAGGGCCGAAGGGCCTGTTCCTGTGCTGTACTTTTCTTGATTCTTTGTTCTTTGTTCAGATATGCACAGGACTGCATAGTGGCCTGGCTTCGCGCAGTTTAAACAGCGTCTGCCTCTTGCAGAGCAGTGTTTCTTTAAATGGGCAGTGCCACAGTTCGCACACGTGATGACGTCGGCGTCCTGGCACTCCATGCGTCGTTGCGCATGCACAGTGCGGTTGTTGGACATCTGCACCTGCGCATTTTCGGCCGCTTCATTATCCCAATCGCATCGTGCATGCGTCGGGCCCCGGGAAGAGCGCGCAAAATGGTTGCTTTCGGCAATGTTGAGGCGCTGCATCCGGGAGATGGCCTGCACATTCTCCGCCTCGTGGAAGGCTAGTTTTTCACTTTCTGCCATTTTGTACTGGGAATAGCGATTTGCAGCATGCTCATTCACTGTGCATGTTTCAATTGCCACTGGCAGGGCCATATGCTTGATTTTCAGTAACTGTTCTCTCAGAGGATCAGAGTGAACTCCAAAAACGATTTGGTCTCTGATCATGGAGTCAGTGATGTCACCGAAGTTGCAGGATTGCGCTAGCAGTCTAAGGTTAGTTATATAGGAGTTGAAGGATTCGTCTTTATCTTGCAATCGCTGTTTGAATATGTAGCGCTCTAAGATTTCATTGGTCCACCTCACAGTGCCTGTCAAATTTGTCCAGGATGGTCTGGTACTTTGTCTTGTCCTGGTCTTCAGCGACGTGAAAGGAGTTGAATATTTCTATGCCATGATCACCCGCTGTGGTGAGGAAATGAGCTATCTTCCGTGCATCAGCTGCATCATTGAGGTCTGATGCTTTGACGTAAAGCTGAAATTTCTGTTTGAATGTCCGCCAGTTGGCACTGAGATTGCCGGTAGTCCTGAGATGGTGAGGAGCCTGAATCTTTTCCATTGTGCCAGTATGCAGTTGCTGGTCGTCACAGATCATGCTGAGTTGAACTAACTAGATTGAACAGACTCCTGGTATCATGTTGTGTTCTGTAATTTGGAATAACACAGGCTGCCACTTGGTGCAGTTTTAAGTAAAAGATGCTTCAGACTTTGAAATGAGTTCAATGTGTTTATTGAACTATTAGCACAGTTCCCAATGAGTTTGAATCTCTGCTAATCTAATTGTGGTAACTCAGTCTAACTGAACCAGCCTTGCTCTGAGCCACGTGCTGGGGTGTGATGCTGAAGATACACCCTGTCTCACTCTGGAGATGTTGGTCTGCGGAAAGAGGCGGGGTGTGAGTGCCTCATCCCTTTTATAGTGAGATACCACCCCAGAGTGTCCTGACTGCTCATTTGTCATGTCCAATTCTAAGTGTTCATTAGCTGCATGTTCGCATATCATGACACCTATGATCCCTGAACTCGGAGACGCCCTTTTGTTCCCAGGCAACATCCAGTATTATGTAACTCCATGAGCTAAAACCAGCAGCGAGTTACCGCGCACTAGTTATTGTCCAAGCTTTTAAAAATAAATTTAGAGCACCCAATTATTTTTTTCCAATTAAGGAGCAATTTAGTATGGCCAATCCACCCACCCTGCACATCTTTTTGGGTTGTGGAGGTGCAACCCACTTTATTTTCCAAGTTTGGGAAAACAGTCTTCAGTTTCAGTGAAGACAAAATCGGCTACTTCTTTTCGGAATACTTTCTGCATCTGGGTGTAGCCGTGATGGTAGCTGTGTTGAAGTCTCTTTCTCAGTCATTGTGCTATGGATATATCATTATTTCCCTTTGATGTTATCCAACCTATGGGGTCAGCTTTTAGTATGTACGTGTTAATTTCCTTATCTCTCCACTTTGAATTTACCTCTTCAGAACCCCATTGTTTTCCTCTAGTCGTTTGCTTTTCTTATTGATATGTCAATTAACATCTCAAAATCTCTTCAGACAGTTGCCCTGGTCAATTCCCTGTTTTACATTATCCCAATTGCATTTTTTAAATCTAAATTTTCTCTAATTCTTTCTATGGTTGAGCAGGCTTGATGAGCCGAATGGCTACTCCTTCTACTTCCTATGACCTAAGTAAATAATACAGAAGTCCAAACAAATTCAATTTCCATTTCACATTCTAATCTTTTTTCCTGAATGTTTAATGACTAAAATCTTGTACTTCTCTTCTGTGTGTCACAGAGTAAAAGATTCTGTTTCTTCAAAATGTTAAGATAATGTAACACTCCCTCTCTTCCACCCCCACCCCATTCTCACCACATCACCTTACCTAGCATGAGGATTTTTGAGAATTTACCAGAACATTGGCCTCATCGGCTTCAGATTCCAGTTTGGCTATGCTTGGGAATGAAGTGCCAAGGCCTACTTGAAAGGATGTGATCGCATTGCCCTCTCAACCCTGACACCTCAGTTTCAATCTGTCAATCCAGGAAGAAAAATCTCTACTCCCTGATGGAGAGCAAAACCTCACCAAGTGCAGTATCTCTTGACAACCTTAATTCAGCTGCAGGTGAATAGGAGCCCGCTGTGATGTATTGCCTCAGAGTCTGTGTAGTCCACTCCGTGCCTTGAACAGCAGAAGAGAAGGGTATCACCCACAACAATATTTCAAAATCTAGTATGTCAGTAGACTGAAAAACAAAGTTTTGAGGGAAAAAATACTTCTTAATATTTAATCATACCTCTCTTTAATGTGAAGATAAACAGTAATTTTATGGCGCACTTTATGGCATCTCTCATTATATTGTTAATTTCATGGAAATATCTGTAATAGAGAACAGATGGATCAATGAGGGGAAATTCAGCTCAATTCCATCAATTTTCAATCATATTTTAATATAGTTCACATTTAGATTTTATAATATGTTATCATATATTAATTTTAATTCTTTATCAAAGGTGCTGTGAACAGAATAGCGAATCAGTTACAATATTTACCTTCCATTTGTGGCACTGAGCAGACCTCCTCAACGTTGTATAAATTGAGTTACCAGATTAGTGCAGTAAAGAGATATAATGTAACACTGGGGCCCTCTGTGTTTTCTCTGTTCATATTAGAGTAGACGTTATAAGTTGCATTTGTTCGAATAGACAGAAAATCATTGGGGGCCCATCCCATTTTATCCCAACTCCAGATATAAACCGAGGGCATATGATGCTTCACACTGGAAGTATGAATTTGTAAAACTTACCCTATTCAGTATTAATATCGTTAGTTGACTTGTCTTTAAGTCAGGAAAAAAGCTTCATGCAGCAAGGTGCGTTAACGAAGATTCCTTTTAAATTTGACAAAGACTGTATTGTTTTCCTCATGAAACGTCACAGTAACCTACGCTTTATTTATGCTTGGCTGAGTATTTCAGAACCTTTAATTGTGCCAGAACCATTTTTTTAAAAGCTGAGTTGAACTTAATTTGAAATCAATTTCCTCCTTAATGAAAATCCAGCTGGTCTTCTTTATTTGGATTCTACTTGGATTTCTAATCAAGGTGCAGATTCGTAGTAGGACACAGTTATAGCATCAACCTTACGTTCAGAGATTAAAATGTTAATCGCTTGGAATGGAAATGTTGCACTAGTGTAGAGTGCTTTTGAGATGAGGTTTGAGCCATATTATGTGCCTTGGAAGTCATCAATAACATCTGTGGGATAAATATACCAGCACTTTCCTCACCTTGCCATCTCCAACCCTTTTTACATCCACTTGTGAAGAAAAAGAAGTACGCCAGCTGTATAGTGATGTCAAGGGTGCGTCAAAGGTACATTTTGGGTACTGTCTGAATTGAATTGCATGAACAGATTTCTAAAAATAGAATCTCTCAACATGCCGTTCCTTGTCTTGTGTGAATGTAAAATATGATTGCAATTGTGGGGTTTTTAAAAAAGAAAATCTTTTTTTGTTTCCCTTATTGCCACGGTTTGGTTTCAGAGGCACTGGAAACCTCTGCAAACTTGGCCAGCTGGCCATTAATCAAACTAAGAAGTTATATCACACACTTGGCTGGGGGAAGTGCCAGAGCCATGCCCAATCAGCCCTCATCCATTATTCATACATGAGGACTACAACCAAGCTCATGATTATGAATAGAAAGATTGCATAGAAATATTGGCTGAATTTCATCGCAAGCTCAGGGGGGCTAAAACCAATTGTAGAGACCCCACTAGTGTCTTGTTTATGATTAGCTCATTGGCAATTGAATCATTAGGTAGACTCTGTAAGTCATTGGAAAAGTGTGTCCAGCTGCAGCTCCTGTTAGACCGCATGACAACTCTGGATCTGCGGATGGACTCACTTTGGAGCATCCGCGATGCTGAGGAGGTCGTGAATAGCACGTTCAGTGAGTTGGTCGCACCGCAAATTAGGATTGGTGAGGGAGACAGGGAATGGGTGACCAAAGGCAGAGAAAGAGCAGGAAAACAGTGCAGGTGTCCCCTGCGGCCATCTCCCTACAAAACAGGTATACCGTTTTGGATACTGTTGGGGGAGATGACTCACCAGGGGAAGGCAGTAGTAGCCAGGCCCTTGGCATCGTGGCTGGCTCTGCTGCACAGAAGGGCGGGAAAAAGACTGGCAGGGCTATAGTCATAGGGGATTCAATCGTAAGGGGAGTAGACAGGCATTTTTGTGGTGGAAAACGAGACTCCCGAATGGTATGTTACCTCCTGGGTGCACGGGTCAGGGATGTATCAGATCGGCTGCAGGACATACTGAAGGGGGAGGGTGAACAACCAGTTGTCATGGTGCATATAGGCACCAACAATATAGGTAAAAAATGGGATGAGGTCCTACAATCAGAATTTAGGGAGTTAGGAGATAAGTTTAAAAAGTAGGACCTCAAAGGTAGTAATCTCAGGATTGCTACCAGTGCCACGGGACAGTCAGAGTAGAAATTCAAGAATAGTCAGAATGAATACGTGGCTTGAGAGATGGTGCAGGAGGGGGGGTGGGGTCAGATTTTTGGGACATTGGAACCGGTTCTGGGGGCGGTGGGACCATTACAAATCGGGTGGTCTACACCTGGACAGGACTGAACCAATGTCCGAGTTAGAGGTCAGTAAAGAGGCAGCAACTAAGGCCAGTAAGGTACTAGATAATAAACTCAATGTGACTAAGGGGAAGAGTAGACAGGGAAGAGATGATGAACGCAAAGGGACAGGTGGTCTGAGGTGCATTTGTTTCAATGCGAGAAGTGTAGCAGGTAAGGCAGATGAACTTAGGCCTTGGATTAGTACCTGATATGATAACAATATGATGTTATTGGTATTACTGAGACTTGGTTGAGGGAAGGGCAAGACTGGCAACTAAATATCCCAGGGTATAGATGCTTCAGGAGGGATAGAGAGGGAGGTAAAAGGGGTGGAGGAGTTGCATTACTGGTCAGAGATGATATCACAGCTGCGATTAAGGAGGGCACGATGGGGGATTCGAGCACTGAGGCAATATGGGTAGAGCGAAGAAATAGGAAGGGTGCAGTAACATTGTTGGGACTTTACTGCAGGCCTCCCAAAAGCGAGCGTGAAGTAGAGGTACAAATATGTAGACAGATTATAGAAAAATGTAGGAGCAATAGGGTGGTCATGATGGGAGATTTTAACTTCCCCAGCATTGAATGGAACTCATGTAGTGTTGGAGGCGTAGATGGAGCAGAATTTCTAAGGAACATCCAGGAGAGTTTTTTAGAGCAGTATGTAAATAGTCCAACTCGGGAAGGGGCCATACTGGACCTGGTATTGGGGAATGATCCCGGCCAGGTGGTTGAAGTTTCAGTCAGTGATTACTTTGGGAATAGCGATCACAATTCCGTAAGTTTTAGAATACTCGTGGACAAAGACGAGAGTGATCCTAAAGGAAGAGTGCTAAATTGGGGAAAGGCCAAGTATAACAATATTCGGCAGGAGCTGGGGAATGTGGATTGGGAGCAGCTGTTTAAGGGTAAATCCACATTTGAAATGTGGGAGTCTTTTAAAGGAAGGTTGATTAGAGTGCAGGACAGACATGTCCCTGTGAAAATGAGGGATAGAAATGGCAAGATTAGGGAACCATGGATGACGGGTGGAATTGTGAGACTAGCTAAGATGAAAAAGGAAGCATACATAAGATCTAGGCGACTTAAAACTGATGAAGCTTTGGAGGAATATCGGGAAAGTAGGACAAATCTCAAACGCGCAATAAAGAGGGCTAAAAGGGGTCATGAAATATCTTTGACTAACAGGGTTGAGGAAAATCCCAAAGCCTTTTATTCGTATATAAGGAGCAAGAGGGTAAGTAGAGAAAGGATTGGCCCACTCAAAGACAAACGAGGGAATTTATGCGTGGAGTCAGAGGAAATGGGTGAGATTCTTAATGAGTACTTTGCATCGGTATTCACCAAGGAGAGGGATGTTGAGGCTAGGGATGGATGTTTAAATACTCTTGGTCAAGTCGGCATAAGTAAGGGGGAAGTTTTGGGTATTCTAAAAGGCATTAAGGTGGACAAGTCCCCAGGTCCAGATGGGATCTATCCCAGGTTATTGAGGGAAGCGAGGGACGAAATAGCTGGGGCCTTAACAGATATCTTTGCAGCATCCTTGAGCATGGGTGAGGTCCCGGAGGACTGGAGAATTGCTAATGTTGTCCCTTTGTTTAAGAAGGTTAGCAGGGATAATCCAGGGAATTATTGACCTGTGAACTTGACGTCAGTGGTAGGCAAACTGTTGGAGAAGCTACTGAGGGATAGGATCTATTCACATTTGGAAGAAAATAGACTTATCAGTGCTAGGCAGCATGGTTTTGTGCAGGGAAGGTCATGTCTTACAAACCTAGCAGAATTATTTGAGGAAGTGACAAAGTTAATGATGAGGGAAGGGCTGTAAATGTCATATACATGGACTTCAGTAAGGCATTTGATAAAGTTTCCCATGGCAGGTTGATGGAAAAAATGAAGTCGTATGGGGTTCAGGGTGGACTAGCTAGATGGATAAAGAACTGGCTGGGCAACAGGAGACAGAGAGTAGTGGTGGAAGGGAGTGTCTCAAAATGGAGAAAGGTGACTAGTGGTGTTCCACAGGGATCCGTGCTCGGACCACTGTTGTTTGTGATATACATAAATGATCTGGACGAAGGTATAGGTGGTCTGATTAGCAAGTTTGCAGATGATACTAAGATTGGTGGAGTTGCAGATAGCGAGGAGGACTATCAGAGAATAGAGCAAAATATAGATAGATTGGAGAGTTGGGCAGAGAAATGGCAGATGGAGTTCAATCCAGGCAAATGCGAGGTGATGCATTTTGGAAGATCTAATTCAAGAGCGGACTATATGGTCAATGGAAGAGTCCTGGGGAAAATTGATGTACAGAGAGATCTGGGAGTTCAGGTCCATTGTACCCTGAAGGTGGCAACGCAGGTCAATAGAGTGGTCAAGAAGGCATACAGCATGCTTGCCTTCATCGGACGGGGTATTGAGTACAAAGTCGGCAGGTCATGTTACAGTTGTCTAGGACTTTGGTTAGGCCACATTTGGAATGCTGCGTGTAGTTCTGGTCGCCACATTACCAGAAGGATGTGGATGCTTTAGAGAGGGTGCAGAGGAGGTTCACCAGGATGTTGCCTGGTATCGAGGTGCTAGCTATGAAGAAAGGTTGAGTAGATTAGGATTATTTTCATTGGAAAGTCGGAGGTTGAGGGGGGACCTGATTGAGGTCTACAAAATTATGAGAGGTATGGACAGGCTGGATAGCAACAAGCTTTTTCCAAGAGTGGGGGTGTCAATTACAAGGGGTCACGATTTCAAGGTGAGAGGGGGAAAGTTTAAGGGAAATGTGCGTGGAAAGTTTTTTACGCAGAGGGTGGTGGGTGCCTGGAACGCTTTGCCAGTGGAGGTGGTAGAGGCGGGCACGATAGCATCATTTAAGATGTATCTAGACGGATATATGAACGGGCGGGGAACAGAGGGAAGTAGATCCTTGGAAAATAGAAGACAGGTTTAGATAAAAGATCTGGATCGGCGCCGGCTGGGAGGGCCGAAGGGCCTGTTCCTATGCTGTAATTTTCTTTGCTCTACCACTGAGTTAGACAGTAATAATTTTGTTCTGTAAATAGAATCATCTTATGGCTGATTTTTTAAAGACTAATTCAAGCCAACATTTAGGACACTGATGTCATCACTTCTTTCATGATATTAGGGGAGGGGGGGATTCTCCTGTCCCCCAGCTGTGTCTTTCTCTGCGGCACGCCATACGCTGGCGGTGGGATTCTCTCTTCCCGTCGCTTCTCAACGGGATTTCCTATTGTAGCCACCCCATGGTGCCGGAAAACCCACAGGTAAAAGAGAATCCCATTGGCCCGAGAATTCCGGTCTATGACACTTTACTTTCGGGTTTTCCCAGGTTACATGAGGCCACCACAATGCTGACAGATCAACTTTCATATCGACTATCATTGTTTGGATTTGGTGGATAGATTTAGAGCTGAATGCCTGCCCTGCCACCAAGTAACCCCAGTTATCAGGACACCAGTGAGTAGATTTTTATGCAGCCAACAAGTGAGACTCTGGAGTGAGCCTGAAACCCAGGGCCTTCCAGCTCAGAGGCAGAAGCACTACCAACTGTGCCACTCAGGCTTGTCATATTGCCACGTTATGGGCAGCACGGAGGCACAGGGATTTGCACAGTTGCTTCACAGCCCCAGGGTCCCAGGTTTGATTCCCGGCTTGGGTCACTGTCTGTGCGGAGTCTGTACGTTCTCCCCGTGTGTGCGTGGGTTTCCTCCGGTGCTCTGGTTTCCTTCCACAGTCCAAAGATGTGCAGGTTAGGTGGATTGGCCATGCGAAATTGCCCTTAGTGTCCAAAAAGGTTAAGTGGGGTTACTGGGTTACGGGGATAGAGTGAAGGTGTGGGCTTGGGTAGGGTGCTCTTTCCAAGGGCCGGTGCAGACTCGGTGGGCCAAATTGCCTCCATCAGCACAGTAAATTCTATGATTCTATCTGATATTATAATTTTAAGGCTGCAAATTTGGACATGGCCTGAAAATAAGTGCGGGTTTTGTAATGCATAATTAACTCATGCTCATTGCTCCTGAAATGAAATGAAATCAAAATCGCTTATTGTCGCAAGTAGGCTTCAAATGAAGTTACTGTGAAAAGCCCCTAGTCGCCACATTCCGGCGCCTGTTCGGGGAGGCTGTTACGGGAATCGAACCGTGCTGCTGGCCTGCCTTGGTCTGCTTTCAAAGCCAGCGATTTAGCCCTGTGCTAAACAGCCCCTATGCCATCTGAGATGCATGCCTTCTCCTAATTTGCAGCTAACACTAAACACACTGAGACTAGCTGCATGGCTCAGCAGGGCTCCAAGTGTGTGTGATGTTAGTCCCCTATAAAAGCTGCACCTCGTAAAGGGGCACAAGTGCTGGAGCTGCTTTCAGAAGAGATTGTGAGCTTGAAGAACACTGACTTATAGCACAACAGGACCGAGATCATTCTGCAAGGTCTGATGGGAATCTGAATGCCTTGATGGAAGTGATGGAACGGTGAAGAGACATCCTGGGCGGTATTCTCCCATACCCGGCAGGGCGGGGGGTTCCGGCGGAACGGAGTGGCGTGAACCATTCTGACGTCGGGCTGCCCCAAAGGTGCGGATTTCCGCACCTTCAGGGGCTCGGCCCGCCCCAGAGTGGTTTGCGCCCCGCCGGCCGGCGGGATATGGGCTTAACGCCACGCCGAAGGGCCACCGCCAGTCGGCTCGAGTCGATGCATGCACGGGAGCGCCAGCGCATGCTGGCATGATCCCCGCGCATGCGCAGAGGGAATCGCTTCCGCACCGGGAATGGCGGAGGACCATGGCCTCCGGTGCAGAACAATAAAGTGCCCCCACGGCACAGGCCCGCCCGCAGATTTGATGGCCCCGACCGCGGGCTAGGCCACCGTGGTGGCACCTCCCTGGGCCAGATCCCCCCGCGACCCCCCCCCCAGGAACCCCGGAGCCCGCCCGCGCCACCATGTCCCACCGGTAAGGGACCTACTCTAATTTACGCCGGCGGGACCGGCTACAGACAGGGGGGACTTCGGCCCATCCCATTGAGTCTCGCCAGACCCCGCCATTCTCCGAGGCGGGCGGTGCGACTCACGCCGGGCCGGTTTTTGAGGGGGCAGGAGAATTGGGAGGACGACAGGGGCGGGATTCACACCGACCCCCGGCGATTCTCCCACCCGGCGGCGGGATTTAGCGGGGTGTTTCTTGGTGGCTGCAGCACCAAGAAACACCTCGATATTCAACGGCACTTTGATCCATTTTTGGCCTTGGGGAGTTTCTCCCTGCTGAGGTCACACAGAGAGTGATTTCCTGCAGGCAAGCTGATCTCACCAGCAGGAATGACTGCTCAGATCGAGCATCAGTTTGATCGAGCAGCCCTGGTGTTTCCCTTTTCTCCCCACTTTCAGGCCCTACCCACATTATCGCCCCCAACCCCCGGGTGGTATCATGATCGGTACAGGCTTGGAGGGCCCGTTTATGTGCTGTACTGTTCTTGGTTCTTTGAAAGCCATTCCGGCACAAGAAATTCCAAGTCCACATCACCTGTCAAAATCCAGTTTTGTGGTTCTGGGAAAGTGAAAGAGACAAGGTAGGGTTGTGGTTAGGAGAGTGGCGGTGGAGATGGTGGGGAGGAGGGTAAGCAAGGTGCAGTGACGATGCAGGGATACTTGCTTACACCATCTCCAACTTGTATATCAGAAGTTGGAGGAATATCTATTAACTCTCTCTCTGACTGTGGAAGTCAACCAGCCAACAAAATGGGATCACAGCTGGAAAAAAAGAACTAAAATACCTGTAGCTAACCACAGAGCTCCTGAATTAAAGAATCAATCACTCGCCTGCAAAAGTCAACACTACTGTATTCAATTCATTATGGCTGCACACGTCATCTACCCCTCACAAATCAAGGACTTCTCTGTATACTTTTTTAATTAGGGGCTGGTTTCGCACAGTGGGCTAAATCGCCGACTTGTAATACAGAACAATGTCAGCAGCGCAGGTTCAATTCCCATACCAGCCTCCCCGAACAGGTGCTGGAATGTGGCGACTAGGGGCTTTACACAGTAACTTCATTGAAGCCTATGCATGACAATAAGTGATTATTATTATTATTATTAATTATATTTACTTACTATTGGACTCAATTCTTACTTCTAAGCCGTATGGATGAAGATGTATGTGTTTTACCATTTTTCCTTCCCTCTTTAGCAGCTAATAAACTTACTCTATTTCAACTCAAGAAAGCATAGCACTGGCTCCTTTTAATATAAATATTGGGTCTGGGAAAGGTATCCAAGTGAAAGGGAATGATGTTAGATTAATCCTTGTTGTTACTAGCAGAAGGCGCATTGACTAAAGACATCCCTCCTCATCCAGGTTTGTAACAATTTGGGGATAACCCAGTTGGACGATGATGAATTTAGGGATCTTGCCCGGATCAACAACTTTGGGGGAACCTCACCTGGGGTTGTTCATGACACACCAGATGCTATAGAAAGCCTGAAACCTTTGAGAAGCCATTTTCCCCTTCCTTAACCTTCCTCTTCCATCAGCTCGACCTGCTCCTTTTTGCCTCTGCTCATTCTCCCTGTCATGTTGTAGTTCACAAATTTTTCAAACTACTGCAGATTCTTTGATGTCAGGACAAAGCCTTTCAACACATACCACCACTCCTTGTAGACTTGAACCATTTTAAACAGTGCTGGAAACAATGCTGTATTCATAACAAATGTCAGCAGAAATCAATCAGTAACTAACCTGAAAGAAGTTGATGATTTCTTTAAATAGCATTGCTTGGAGTTCACAACTGAAAGTAATTTTAGCTGTTTGAGGTAACAGAAGGTTGTAGCTAGTTGAGCTCCAAAATGATATCACTGGTATCAAACCCACATTGCACGCTGATTGGCATCATGATCTGTCTACTCTGCATACTTCTGGTGAATGTTCCTTTCACACAAACTAGCTAACCAAAATTAAATCGATCCTTGGTAGTACCAGAAGTGTGACTCCATGCTGTGGATTCCGTTCTGAAGCTCAAACGCTGAAAGAAACAGGAGCCAGGGAGCCACATTTAATTGTCTAGATAAACAAATCTCATATTGTCATAAAATCAAAAATTGTTGTACAGAGAGACATGTTGCGGAAGCTTTTAGTCTTGCACTCATCAGGAGAAACACAGCAATGCCAAATTTCAAATGATCACGATAATTTATACCAAAGGAGAAAGGGGTGCTGATTGATCTGTGAGTCAACTATGATTGGCTACAGAGAAAAAAAACAGGGAACGAAAGACTTCCCAAGTTCCAAGTCAAAAAAGGTGCTAGGCTTGAACATATTTATTTTGTTTGCAGAAAACGGGTCCCTGTGTATGAAGCATAAATTAGCCACTTTAGGGTCATGACTAATTGGTTGTTAGTGTAACTATTGGCAACCTCAGGATTGTTCATCAAGCGCAGTCCAATCGTGGAAACATATCAACCAGTAGGCATTTTATTTTGGGTTTTGCAAGCGTGGACTGATTGAGCGTGGTTTGTACTCTGCCTATTATGAAGGAATATGCTGTTTGATTTGATTAGCCAAACACTGTGACGCACAATCTATGTACTTGGCATTGTGCTGGCACTGAAATTCATGCACGGCATTGCCTAATTGTGTGGTAGGCAGAATGTCTTTTTGGACTGACAGCAGCATTTTGTTAGTGGGAAATATCACTCATGTAGCCAGTACAGCAGTGTAAGCCAGCTCGCTTAATTTGTTGTTCAATTTGTTGAGATAACTTTGCCTTTCAAATATTTAAAAACTCAGTGATTGTCCTGCAATGATTTAACTTTGGAAGATTTTGACACAAAACCTGAGTTGGCATATTGCAGATTTACAAAGGATCTATAAATACTATAGGCGAACCACCTTTTAAATGAATAATTTGTTATCACTGAGATGACTTGAGAAGATGTATTTCTAAACAAAGTAATGAACTTTTTTTTCTCCTGAAGGTCCCAGTTCCCCTTCTTTTCCCTATGTACACAGGCAGCTAAACAGCTATAATTTGTGCTCAATTCAATGTCACCTACCAGCGCAGATGGCTTCACAAAGTGCCTGAGCAACTGCTCCTCTAATTGCTGGGACATGGCAGGATTTCTCCTGGGACAGCTGTCACGTCCTACACAGGTTTTTCCTGCATCCTGTAGGGTCTGGCAAGGGACTGAGTGATAGGACTACAGAGCTCCAGCCCCAGGGCAGCAGATGATAAAGGCAAGCTCTCGGGGACAAAAAACAAGATGAATAAATAAGTAGATCTAAAAAAGACCAATTAATTTGTCATTGATGACAATTCCCATTAATCTTCGAATGGGAAGGTTGTCGGCCTCACCTAAGGCTCTATGTAAGGATTTGGTCTACTTTTTTTTCTACAGCTGATGGCGTTGGAGACGGAACGTGACTTCCTTTAATGTTCCAATTTTAAGTAACACGTTAAGTTGAAATGCATGCTTGGAATTGCATCGGGAAAGTATTAATAACAGAATTACTTCTGTATAATTTAAGGAATACATTTTTCTTCTTATCAATGCATGACCTACTTACATGTGTTATGCCCTGCAATAAATATATTGATGGAGGATATGCTCTGGGCTCCTTGGATGTAACATTAATCAAATGAACTGTCAAGATCAAATAAAGCACATGTCATGTGTGTGTCATAATATTTAGTCCAGTTATTGAATAAAGGTTGAATTTAAAATAAAAGAGAGAGCGAGCACACAATTATAAAGCAACTTACCATTGTGTCTCTCTGAAATGTCCCAAAGCGCTCTGCATGCAAGGAATTACTTTCATGTGCAGTCATTCTTGTGTAGGTGAAATAATTTTGATATCATTTCTGTTTTCATTATAATGATATGGAATGGATGCATTTATTACCAAACAAATATCGTGAAAAGGCATGTTTTTTGGGTCGGATCCCATGTCTTGTAATTTAACATGAGGTGCACTTCTTACTTCCTTGTGGCAATTTGGATCCAGTGAGTCTTAAATCTAGAAATAGCTGTTCTGAGCCCTGTAGCATGTAAACCTTGCCGGAGCTATTGACACTTCTCAGTCACAGATCAATGCATTAGATATTTGTTACTTAATTTGAAACAGCATAGTAACCAATGAGCTATCACTGGGAAAAGAGAACATGCTATTTTGCACGATTGCATGTTTATTCTTTTCATTGTGATTGTGTACGACATTTGCAAAACTATGTGAAGGCTTCTCTCTCCTTGGGGAATTTATTAGCATATCTTTGCCTTCCCTGAGGTAAACATAACTTTGAACGTTACTTTGTTTAACATTAAGTACTAGTCACAATATTTGCAGGAGCTAGCCAGCAAGGCCTATGACATTTCACATTGAAGATTTTTTTCGGGTTACATGGCCCATTGTGACCCTGTTTCATTATTATGTAATATGTTACTTCATCTCTCTTTTCAAGGACCAAAAAACAACAAAGAACAATACAGCACAGGAACAGGCCCTTCGGCCCTCAAGCCTGTACCGGTCATGATACCAACCTTTTTTAAATATAAATTTGGAGTACACAATCCATTTTTTCCAACAGAGGGGCAATTTAGTGTGGTCAATCCACCTAGCCTACACATCTTTGGGTTATGGAGGCGAAACCCACGCAAACACGGGTAGAATGTGCAAACTCTACATGGAGAGTGACCCAGAGCCGGGATTGAACCTGGGACCTCGGCGCCATGAGGCAACAGGGCTAGCCCACTGTGCCACTGTGTTGCCCTATGATACCAACCTTGGCCAAAACCCTCAGCACCTCCTTGTGCCGTATCCCTCTATATCCATCCTATCCATGCATTTGTCAAGATGCCCTTTGAACGCCGTTAATGTATCTGCTTCCACAACCTCTCCTGGCAACGCGTTCCAGGTTTTTCTGCGTAAAAGACCTGCCTTGCACATCTCCTCTAACTTTTGCCCTACGGGCCTGAAAGCTATGACCCTTGGTGACTGACCTCTCCGCCCTGGGAAAGAGTGCCTGCCCGTCCACTCTATCCATGCTCCTCATAATCTTGGAGAGCTCTATCAGGCCACCCCTCAACCTCCGTCATTCTAATGAAAACAGTCCAAGTCTATTCAGCCTCTCCGCATAGCTAACACTCCCCAGACCAGGCAACATCCTGGTAAACCTCCTCTCCACCCTCTCCAAAGCCTCCACATCCTTCTGTCAGTGTGGTGACCAGAGTTGTGCGCAATACTCCACGTGCGGCCTTACCAAAGTTCTATACAACTGTAGCATGATTTGCCAATCATATGTGGAAAATCCACACAGTAAAACATATGGCAACCATCAATGGTAAGGTGAGCAATTCTTAATGGAAACAGTCTTTTTCAAACTAATTGTTTAGGTTAGTAATGCACACTCTTTTCTCTCTCAATCTGCATATCTTATTCAAGGACACTCTTCAACTAAACTGGAAGCCTCACCAAAATAAAATTCCGACAGCTTCCAATCAAACAGGGCTGCTGTGCAAGATGCTAAGATCCTTAAGTGATATTATTTTTGACTGTTTCATCTTTACTCCTACTTAAAATGACACCTCGATGCAAAACTATCCATGATTTGGCAGTAATTCATCAGTCTTAAAGAGGAGCTCCATAACCAGGGCTGCTGTTGGCAATGAAGTGCCGCAGATTGCCGGGGGAGAGGGCAGTGGGGGTGGGGGGAGTGGCTGAGAGGAGGGCTGTGAATTGTATCTAACCTGTTTTTTTTTTACCTGGCCTTGAAGTATGACAGAATGCAACTTTGTATAAAAGGAGAAATATTTTGATTCTCAAAAAAGGTTTATCGCTCACTTTGATAAGCAAATTGTAAGATTAGGGTAGGAAAGAAATCCTGCTGAATATTTTCCAACTGTGAAAACATTAGTAGCCTGGAGCTGAATTAAACAAACCAGAATACTAATTCTAATCAGAGGTCAGCTTTATTTTTAAAAATAAATTTAGAGTACCCAATTCATTTTTTCCAATTAAGGGGCAATTTAGCGTGGCCAATCCACCTACCCTGCACATAAGAACATAAGAACATAAGAACTAGGAGCAGGAGTAGACCATCTGGCCCCTCGAGCGTGCTCCACCATTCAATGAGATCATTGCTGATCTTTTGTGGACTCAGATCCACTTTCCGGCCCGAACACCATAACCCTTAATCCCTTCATTCTTCAAAAAACTATCTATCTTTAGCTTAAAAACATTTAATGAAGGAGCCTCTACTGCTTCACTGGGCAAGGAATTCCATAGATTCACAACCCTTTGGGTGAAGAAGTTCCTCCTAAACTGAGTCCTAAATCTACTTCCCCTTATTTTGAGGCTACGCCCCCTAGTTCTGCTTTCACCCGCCATCTTTGGCTTTTGGGGGCGAAACCCACGCAAACACAGGGAGAATGTGCAAACTCCACACGGACAGTGACCCAGAGCCGGGATTGAACCTGGGACCTCGGCGCCGTGAGGCTGCAGGGCTAATCCACTGCGCCACCGTGCTGCCCAGAGGTCAGCTGTATAACGGTTCGCCTGCTTAACAAGGTTTCAACACAAGCCGGCAGAAACATTTCTTATTGCTCAAGAACAGTTTTAAATAAAACGTTTTTTCACCACAGCAGGATGCAACTTAGGTGTAGTTAACTAAAAGCAATACATTGACCCAGATACAAACTACTTTGCACGCTTGAATCTTGAAGAAGAACAAATTGTGAAGTGTTCTGTTTTAAAGGGGTCCTCTGACCCAAATTAGGCAAGCCCAATTTAGTGGATGGATGATAGCAACTTGATACAGTTTCTGTGGCTGGTCATATTTTGCAGAGATGATAAAGAACAAGAGAAGATGGGTTGTTAGCAAGGCATGTATCCCGAGGTGCAGGGGTTTTGTCTATTAAACATAATGCTGCTTAGTTCGAGGTAAATGTACCCTTTATTGGAAAGAACTAGTAATGTGGATTTTGATGAGCATAAAGAAGAAGATTTTTATTTTTTGTTCCTTTATTAACTCCTCCTGATGCTTTGATGTTTTACGAAAGAATAATACTGACCCCTAGCTGAATTTACTTGCCAAGGTACACTACAGAATTCTGAAAGTCTTAGCAGAGTTTCCCTTGATCGTTAATGATGATTGCACCACGATTGCTTGTGTGGGACGTGTTGTGCTTTGCACATCTTGGATATGTGGAGAGATGACATAGTTTTGATGTCTGAACAGGATGTTTTATTTACGGTGTTTTTAAAATGGCTGCTCTCATGCTTACAGTTTCTTGCTTCAGTTTAGTTAATCTTTTTTATAACCATACCCAGGCTTGACTAACAGCACACAGAACAGAGAAGAATCGAAGGACACCATCATTTGATGCTACTACCATTGCATGATGGGTTGTACTGTGATGTCAGATGGCGGTGAATTCTGTACTTTGCCAGGAACTCCCATGAATTAATGGAAATAAACTGCAGTCCATTGTCTGTAATGATAGACTCTGGGAAATTCATTTTGTAAACAACTGTTTGAAAATGTTTATGACCAGAGTGGTGGCTATGGAACTTTTGCAGCAATTTCCAATAATTTGCTCTATGGATCAGATAGTGGAATTTGGATTCAATAAAAATCTGGAATTAAGTCGAATGTTGAACATGAAGCCATTGACAGTTGTCATAAAACCCATCTGTTTCACTAATGTCCTTCAAGAAATGAACATCATCACCTGGCCTACATGTGACTCCAGATCTGCAGTCATGTGAATGACTCTTAAATGCCCCTGAAATGGCTGAGCGAGCTACACATTTGCATTAAACTGCTAAAAGAAAATCAATAAAAAGGAATGAAGCCGGACGGACCACCCGACATCGACCTAGGCACTAGAAACAACAAGGGTAAAGTCAGTCCTGTTGGCTCTGCAAAGTCCTCCTTATTAACATCTGAGGGCTTGTTCTAAAATTGAGAGAGCTGTCCCCCAGACTAGCAAAGGAACAGCCTAACATAGTCGTACTCACAAAGTCATACCTTACAGATAATCTCCCAGCCACCACGATCACCAATCCTGGGTATGTCCTATCCCACCAGCAGGACAGGCCCAGCAGAGGTGGTAGCACCGTGGTATTCAGTCGGGGGGAGTTGTCCTGGAACTCCTCAACATTGACTCCAGCACCCATGCTGTCTCATGGCATCAAGTCAAACGCGTGCAAGGAAGCCTCCTGCTGATTATCACGTAGCCCCACCCCGGCCGCCTTCAGATGCTGAATCAGCACTCCTCCATGTTGAACACCACTTAGAGGAAATACTGGGAGTTGCAAGGGGGCAGAATTTATTCTGGATGGAGGACGTCAATGTCCATCATCAGAAGTGGCTCGGTAGCACCACCATTGACTGAGCCCTAAAGGACATGGGGCGGGATTCTCCGCGAACCGGCGGGGCGGGCCACTCCGGCACCGAGGAGTGGCGTGAACCAGTCCAGCATCGGGCCGCCCCACAGGTGCGGAATCCTCCGCACCTTCAGGGGCTAGGCCGGCGCCGGAGTGTTTGGTGCAGTGCCAGCCGGAGCGGAAGGGGCTTGGCACCACGCCAACCAGCGCCGAAGGGCCTCCGCCGGCCAGCACAAGTTGGCGCATGTGTGGGAGCACCAGCGTGTGTTGGTGTCATCCCAGTGCATCCGCAGGGGGGTTCTTCTCCGCACCAGCCATGGTGGAGGTTGACAGCGGCCGGTGCGGAGGGAAAGAGTGCCACCACATCACAGGCCCGCCAGCGGATCGGTGGGCCCCGATCACGGGCATGGCAGCAGTGAGGGCACCCCCCGGGGCCAGATCTCCCTCTGCCCTACCGAGGATTCTGCAGGCCGCCCGTGGAGCAAGGTCCCGCCGGTAAAGACCTGTTGTGATTTACCCCGGCGGGACCCGCCGAAAACGGGTGGCCACTCGGCCCATCGCAGGCCGGAGAATCGCTGGGGGGGGGGGGCGCTGCCAGCAGCCGCCGACCGGCACGCCGCGATTCCTGCCCCGGCCAAAACCCCGGCGCCGGAGAATTCGGCAGCTGACGGGGGCGGGAGGATCCTGCCCAAGGCTTCTAGACTGGATCTGTGGCAGGTCGTGAGGGAACCAACAAGAGGGGAACATATACTCGGCCTCATCCACAGCATCAGACTGCCACATATGCATCTGTCTGTGACTGAATTAATAGGAGTGATGATCTCCCAGTCCTTGCGGAGATGAAGTCCTATCTTCACACTGAGGATACCATCCACCATGTTGGGTGGTAGTACCATTGTGCTAAATGATTAGATTTTGAACAGATCTAGAAACTCAATTTTGGGCATACATGAGGGACTGTAGGCCATCAGCATCAGCAGAATTGTCCTCAGCCACAATCTGTAAACTCATGGTCTCATATATCCCCCATTCTACTCCTACCAGCAGGTCAGAGGATCAACCCTGGTTCAATGTAGAGTGCAGGAGTGCATGACTACAGCAGAGGTACACGTAAAAATGAGGTGGCAACCTGGCGAAACTACAACGCAGGACTGCTTGTGTGCCAAACAACATAAGCAGCAAGTGGCATATAGAGCTTCGTGATTGGGACTGCACGGTGGTTAGCATTGCTGCCTCACAGCGTCAAGGACCGTGTTCAATTCATCTTTGGGTGACTGTGTGGAGTTTGCATGTCCTTGTCATGTCTGCGTGGGATTCCTCCGGGTGCTCTAGTTTTGCCCACAGTCCAAAGATGTGCAGCTCAGGTAGATCGGCTATGCTGAATTACCCCTTAGTGTCCAAAAAACATTAGGTGGGGTTACGGGGATAGAGCAAGGGTCGGGTGCACCCCTGGAGGTTTGGTGCAGACTTGATGGGCTGAATGGCCTCATTCTGCACTGTAGGGATTCTATGATTCAACGGATCAGATCCAAGCTCTGCAGTCCTGCCAAATTCAGTCATGAATGGTGGTGGATGATTAGACAACTCACTGGAGGATTGGAGGAGGAGGTTCCACAAATATCCCCATCCTCAATGATGAAGGAGTCCAGCACTCAGTACAAAACATAAGGCTGAAACAATTGCAACAATCTTCAGTCAGAAGTGCTGTGTAGATAATCCATCTCAGCCTCCTCTGGAGCTTTGCAATATCATTAATACCAGTCTTCAGCTAATTTCATCGTTCCACATGACATCAAGAAACTCTGCATGATACCAATGGTACTTGTGCTCTAGAATTTGTAACACCTCTAACAATGCTGTTCCAGTAAAGCTACAATACTGGCATCTATCCGGCAATGTAGAAAATTGCCCAGGATTGTCCTGTACACAAGAAATATGACAAATCCAACCCAGCTAATTACCACCCAATCAGTCTACTCTTGATCATCAGAAAAGTGATGTCAGGGGTCATGAAGAGTGCGTTAAAGCAGCAATTATTTCACAATAACCTGCTGACAGATACTCAGTTTGGGTTCTGCCAGGGTCACTCAGCTCCTAACCTCATTACAGCCTTGGTTTAAAAATGGAGAACAAAGCTGAATTCCAGAGATGAGGTGACGTTGAGGCAATATTTGATCGAGTATGGCACAAAGGAGGCCCATTAACTGGCATTAATGGGAATGGGGAAACTCTCTGTTGGTTGGAGTCATACTTGGCATAAGGATAATGGTTGCGGTTATTGGAGGTCAATCATCCCAGTCCGGGGATACCACCTTAGGAGTTCCTCAGGGTACTGCCCTAGGCCAAACCATCTTCAGCTGCTGCATCAATGACATTCCTTCCATCATAAGGTCAGATGTTGGGGGATGTTCATTGATTTTTTAAAAAAAATTAGTGTACCCAATTATTTTTTTCCACTTAAGGGGTAATTAAGGAGCTCATCGCGGAGCTGTCATCATCCTCCGCCCCACGGATCAGACCCACTGATACTGCCGTCTAAGGGCCAAGACCCTGTGGTGCTGCTGGTGGGATGCTTAGAGCGGTGCTGGGGTGGGGGTTGAGCTGCCGGTATCCAGGCCCCCTAGCTGGCAAACCTGGAGGTGATTGGATTGTCCCGTGTCAGGCGACCCTGCCGCACACATCGTGCAGTCTCCCATGCCTGGCCGGGCCCGCCTCCATATGCTCCTTGTCGGACGAGGCATGCCGTTCCTCTACCGCCCCAATCTCTTCCTGCACTGAGAAGCTCTGCGTGTGGGAGCTCCTCAGTGCAGGAAATGACACTAAGCGTGGCCTCGGGTGGGCGGCTCCTGTTGGGCCCTAAATCGCAACAGAGCGCTGTTCGATAGCAGGGTCTTTCCCAGTGTTACAAGCGCAGTCCCATTTCTAAAGGGACTTTCTGCTGCTGTGTTCATCACTGCAATGTTCATATTTTCATACATATTTTTAAACTCCCCCCCCCCACATTATCAGTTAAGAATTTAGCCAGTGTCCTCAGTCGAGTTTACTATATATTACTGCTGACTGATTCTAGTTGCCATGTCTATGAAGTGCAAGAGAAAAATGTTTTGTTCTTATCTCATGTCTTCAAATCCATTGCTGCAACATCAGAGATGACACTAGTATCTCTGCATGAACATGAGTTTTATTTACAATGCCATTTACATTGTTTTGCTCTCTTGCTTCAGTTTAACTTGTCTTTCTCTGTAACCACACCGAGGCTTGACTAACAGCACGTGGACAGAGAATAGTCAACAGCTACACATAATCAAACACTGAATATTTGGACAATTGAATACTACAGGAAGGTGACAAGGCGCTCATCAGCATGAAACTCGACTTAAAGTGAGTGAGAATAAAATAATTAGGATTTAACAAAATCCTAGTCCAAAATTAGGATTTAACAAAAATTTTAATCAATTGCAATTTATAGGTTTTAATATTGATGAGGAGACAAATATGTTTAGCATGTTAATTGTCCCTTGTATAAGAATTATGTAAATCATCTCATTTTAGCTGCATTTTAAATGGCTATATCCAAAATGATGGAATAATTAGCTTTTATAGTCCTTTCTTGAAATGTATTTTGTATGTATTTATAAATAATATGATGTGATATATATATTATAAAGACACCTTTCTGCAGTCTTGTTAAATTTTAATAATGACTCATTATTTAACATATATTTATAGGAAGATTTTACATTCTGCAAACTGCACAGTGGTACTAAAGCCATATTTTCAACAATATACAATAGAACGAATGTAGCAGAATTCATCAATAGAATCTATAGAATCCTTACAGTGCAGAAGGAGGCCATTCGGCCTATCAAGTCTGCAGCAACCCTTTGAATAACCACTGTTGTAGACGGAGGCAAAGACTCCACAAGAGGTGGACTAACAGGGATACAATTCTCTTTATTCTCACACTAGATACTGTTATGGGCCAGGGTTTAGAGAACCCCAAAGTGTATCATGGAGTTCACCTGACCCACAACTTTTAATAGTTTGTGGTATGGGGAGCACACGGCCCACTCTACAGGTGTGGTACAGCAGAAATGGAAATGTATTTTTCAAAAGCAAAACAATGTTTATTCTATGAACTCAAGTTAACCTTTTTAAAACATACAGTGAACATCTTAGCAACCATCAATTCAAATACAACCCCCAAAGAATACAACACTAAGTAATGCTTAATAACTTCCCAAACAACATCCAGAAGACAAAAGAAACACCTTTTACAGAAGCACATTAGGTTTACATTCACTACTGAGAACATTTATAATTCTGAATTCACCAAATGATCAAGAGTTGGTCTTTTCATGGCAGATAGATCAACAGTGCACTTGCTCTGTCTGGCTTCAGCTCCAACACTGAAAACGAAACTAAAACACACCCTGCAGTAAACGGCCTAAAATGAAAGTAAAAAGCTGACAGACAGCCTAGCTCCACCCACACTCTGACATCACTGATAAACACTCGTTTCTTAAAGGTACATTTCTTAAACAGCTATTTCTTAAAGATACTCTGACATGACAATACACCAATCTCTCCTCTCCTCTCCAATTAGGATAACGCTCCGCCCCTAGTCACCTAATTTTGAACTAATTTTTGGTCATGAAGTGAATTGGCTAGACAACATTTGAAAGTTGCACAAAATGTGATGAAACGGGTAGCGGACAAGAAATCCAAAGTTCGTAGTTTTGCCAGTGGGGATAAAGTTTTAGTGTTGTTACCAATGGTAGGTGAGCCTTTAAAAGCTAGGTTTTGTGGACCGTATTAGATTGAAAGAAAATTAAGTAAGGTGAATTATGGTTTAAAAACACCAGATAGAAGGAAAACTCACTGAGTGTGTCATGTGAATATGCTTAAAAGGTACTTTGAAAGGGAAGGAGAGAAAAAGGAGCTTTTAATGATTCTAACTCAAAGTGACGAACCAAATCCAGAGGACTGTGAATTTGACATACCTCAAATTATATTGGAAAATGAGGATGTTCTTAAAAATTGGGATGAATTGTGCAGTTACCTTCTAGAGGAAAAACAAACTGACCAGAAAGAGTTATTGATATCACATGGGCAAGTTTGTAGCGATAAATTGGGAAGTACTAAAATGGCTATACATGATGTAGATGTGGGAAATGCTGTTCCTATCAAACAACATCCATATAGACTTAATCTTTTAAAATTGACACAGGTTAACAGAGAGATTGAGAGTATGCTGAAGAATGGCATAATTGGAGTGGGTTGCAGCCAATGGAGCTCACCCATAGCGATGGTACCTAAACCAGATGGTACCCAACGGTTGTGTGTGGACTATTGAAAGGTGAATGCAGTTACAAGAATGGACTCTTATCCTATCCCACGTTTGAAGGATTGCATTGAGAAAGTGGGACAATCTGCTTTTATTTCCAACATCCAGACATGGAAAGAACATTTAAAACATCGTATGGAGTTCTTCGATCAACTTCAGGAGGCGGGTTTGGTGATGAACCTAGCCGAAGGTGAATTTGGAGAAGCCCGAATCACTTTCCTTAAGGAGTTTTCGATACCCTCAAGACGAAGGGAAATAATGTGATCTTCTAGCATGAATGAATTTGATCGAACAGTTGTGCAAAAGTTTTGTGCCGTGATTACTCCATTGATGGAATTGCTGAAGAAACGTAAAAAATTTCAATGGGCAGCGGACTTTCAACAGGCATTTGATTGCCTGAAAGCTGTGATCACCAATGCTCCTGTATTGGAGAATGGCAAGGGAATCTGTGGTCAGATTGAACTAAAGTATCTGATTCTAAAGAGAAATGCCGAGGAGTAGAGGAATGGATGGATCGTGCAGAGACTTTGTTCAAAGAGACTGTCAATCAAGAAGGATTTCGGTTGGGTGAAGAAGAACAAAGAAAAATGGATTATATTATTATACATGTTTTCATGTGTTTTTTTTTTAAAAACGAAAAGGCAATGTTACTGTGTACATTTCTTAGTGGATGGTGCAAAAGTGAAAAATGAAACCATCTTGAAGTTGATGGGTTTTTTTTTCTTGGGGGGAGGTGTCATGTGAGATTACCTTTAAGACATGGATGTTTAAGCAATGCACCTTTAAGAAAACAGTGATGTCAGAGAGTGGGTGGAGTTGAGGTCAGGTCAGCCATTTTGCAGTTTAGTTTTGCAGTTTGAAAAGGAGCTGGTGTGTGTCTGTGTTTTGCAGTGAGCTGGATCTCTCACATGAAAGACTATCTCTGGATCATTTGGGTGATTTAAACTTATGATAGTGAAGCCTTTAACCTGATGTGATTTTGTTTAAAGGTGTTAAGTCTCTTGGAAGTTTGAAGGAACATTTTAAGGAATTATTTACTGTTGCAATATTTTCTGAGTTATCTTTGAAGTAAGGGGTGTTAAGAGATCCAATGTTTATTTCAGATGTTAAGTTGAGTTCATGGAATAAACGTTGTTTTGTGTTTAAAAACCCCGTGTCCATAATTGTAATTCCACACATAGGGAACAAGCCATGTGCTAGGAAAAGCAACAAATACATTAAAGGAGGATGTTGGTTGAACTTCATGATACATTTCGGGGTTCTGAAAACGCCTCGCCCATAACAATACTGTGAATGCCCATCCATTTACGTACTAGTGGAAAGTCCTCACCGTAAACACCATGGCCAAGCCTTCCTTTTCTATCTGTGCACAGTTCCGCTTGGCATCCGTGAGCATATGGGATGCAAAGGCTACTGGTCGCTGTGAGCCATTGGGTATGCAGTGTGCTAGGACCACCCTGACGCCGTATAGCAAGCCATCACATGTGAGGAGCAGGGGCTTGTCTCGGTTGAAGTGGGTCAGCAATTCATCTGACGAGAGACACCATTTCCCCTCTTGAAATGCCTTCTGGTGTGGGGGG
Source organism: Scyliorhinus torazame (assembly GCF_047496885.1). Classification (NCBI taxonomy): domain Eukaryota; kingdom Metazoa; phylum Chordata; class Chondrichthyes; order Carcharhiniformes; family Scyliorhinidae; genus Scyliorhinus; species Scyliorhinus torazame. The sequence continues at coordinate 276,880,910 of NC_092713.1, read as the reverse complement.
CCCCAGTTCCACTTCTGCTCCTTCTTCAGCAGCTGATGGACTGAGCTGAACAGCATGGACCTCCAGGGAATTAACTCCCCATAGTAGTGTGGTGATATGCATCACTGTATATACACAAGGGGTTAATGTAAATACACTCCAACTAAGTAACCACCAGAGCGAGCACCAGAGATGTCATGACATGCAGACATACAGCCAATGGGTCATTACAACAGGACACAACCAATGGGTAATCAGGACACCCAGATGTGGCATTACCACAAGGGGGCACTTCACAACACATATAAAAGGACAGGGCACACATGCTCTGCCCCTTTCCACAGACAGAGAGAGTACATCAGGATTGATCAACAGCATCACACCCAGCACGTAGATTAGAGCAGGCTGGTAAAGATAGAATGAGTTACTACAGTTAGATTAGCAGAGAATCAAACTCATTTAAGAATTGTGTTAATAGTTCAATAAACACGTTGAACTGATTTCATAGTCTGGAGCTTCCTTTGTCAAAGCTTACATCAAGGAAGCAGCTTATGCTACACGAAGCAGCATAAAACAACAAGTAGTTCACCAGACCTAGGAAAGAGTGGAGCTCCATCTGATCATGAGGGACAGAGGCCTGGTGAATCGTTCGCACCTTGTCCTCCACTGGATGGAGGCCCCTGCTGTCCATTCAGTATCCTAGACATGTGATCGGCAGCATGTGGAAAACGCTCTTCTCCCTTGGGAGGTGGACACTGTCCGAGCAAACCGCTCGAGACCTTGGTTAGGTTCTCCATGTGTTCCTGATGCGAGGTCCCGATAATGAGAATATTACCCAGGTAGATGACCACACTTGGGAGACCTCGCAAGATATTCGCCATAACCCTCTGAAATATCGCACAAGCAGAGGAGATTCCGAAATACAACCGTCTATACTTGTACAGTCCCCGATGGGTATTGATCATCACATATTTCCGGAAACTCAGTTTGAGTACCAGCTGAAAGTAGGCATGGCTAATGTCCAGCTTCATGTACGTTTTTCCTCCGCTGAGCCAAGGGAGCGGGGTAACGGTCAAGGCAGGATACTTGGTTTACGGTTAGTTTATAGTCACCACAGAGTCGCACCAACCATCTGGCTTTATCACAGGGACTACAGGTGCGACCCAATCGGCATAGTGGAAGGGGCAAATAATTCCCAGCTGTTCCAAATGGTCCAATTCCCGGTGTTAAGCGCATATGGCATAGGGTGGGTGTGGAAATATCGGGACTGGGCATCCTCTTCCAAATTTATCGTGGCCATTGCTCCTTTAATGGTACCAAGGTCTTTGGCGAAAACCGAAGGGAACATGGGGGTACATCTGGCACACACATTGCCAATCCAAATGTAGGTGATGCAGCCAATCGTGCACCAATAGGCTGGGCCCATCGCTGCCGACTACCACCAATGCTAGGCACGCAGACTGGTCTCCGTATGCCACGGGTATGTGTGCAGTGCCTTTGATTTCTAAGGTCACCATGGTATATGTAGCAGCCGTCCCCTGTGTCACGAAGCTCCAGCATCAGATGGCTATAAATGTGCAAAAGCTGTCAAAAGAAACCACCGCTCCCGTGTCCAGTTCCATGTCGGTGGGGTGTCAATTTAGCAGCAGCATCACCCGGGTAGGTGCCGTTCTGGGGCCAATCACACAGTGCAGAGGCTCCTAGGCTTCCATGCCTTCCAGGAAATGCATACGGCCTCTTGGGGTTGGGGGAGGGATGCCAGGGAACAACACCCTAACATGATCGCCTGGATCCTCATTCCTGGCCTTGATGTGTCGCTTGATAGTGGCGGCTACAGTCCGGGAACACAGAGTCATGGGGGGAGTCACGGCGATGGTTGTGGGACCAGCGGTGGCTTCCATCCTGGGACTGTACCGGCACCTTGCTTCTGGTGGTCGTCGGCTGGCAGTCTTAACGACCCCCAATGTTAGAACTGCTAGGCCCTGGAGTTCTTGGAGCCCGAAGCAGGCGCTTTCCCGGGAGAGTGCTAAGTTGATACTCACAAAGTATCCCCCAGTGGACTCTGCCAGCATCTGCAGTACCGTCAATCGTAATCAGGCCTGTAGATTTAGGGGATGGCCCACCCGGTCAATCAGCGTGGTGAACAGCAGTCCGCCAGGCCTGTCTAAGTAAATCAAGGTCCTTATCAGTGCATAGGTTGGTCCGCCAATGGTGGTCAGTAAGGTGATGGTCTGTCGCCCATCATTAGTGATCGCGTTTGTGCGAAAATAAAGTTAAAATCATTCAACGTACTGGGCCCAATCGTCCGATTCACCGTTGAAAGGCTTGAGTTTTCCCATGAGTGCCACGCCTACCGCTGGAGAGGGGTCTCCTTAGGTATTTGAAAAACGGTTCGAGTTCTCAGCACTTGCTGCCTATGGCAGCTCCATTTGATCCTTGTCGCCAGTGTTGTAGATGGAGGGAAAGACTCCATAGGAGGCAAGCTGACAGGATACAACTCTCTTTATTCTCACATTAGATACAGCAATCACTGGTCCCCACTCCCCGCAGGGTCACCTTCCCCAAACTGCTTCCAGATCGGGGGGTTTATATCCTGTGTGGGGTTGCTGCAATTGGGAGGAAGCTCCGCCCCTTAATAATAATAATAATAATCTTTATTAGTGTCACAAGTAGGTTTACATTAGCACTGCAATGAAGTTACTGTGAAAAGCCCTGAGTCGTCACACTACAGCACCTGTTGGGGACACTGAGCGAGAATTCAAAATGTCCAATTCACCTAACAGCATGTCTTTTGGGACTTGTGGGAGAAAACTGGAGCACAGACAGTGACCCAAGCCAGGTCGCCTGGGCTACCTAGTCACCTGGGTAGCTCATACTCTGAGGATGCAATACAAGTTCTGTCCCCATAGGAGGCCATAACAACCACCTTACCTAGGCCCAATCCTCCGCCCTATTCCTGTAGCCCAACTCTAAGCGGCGATTTAGCATGGCCAATCCACCTAATCTGCACATCTTTGGACAGTGGGAGTAAACCGAAGGATCGGAGGTAACCCATGCAGACATGGGGAGAATGTGCAGACCCCACACAGTCACCCCAGGTCAGAATCGAACCCGGCTCCTTGGCGCTGTGAGGCAGCAGTGCTAACCACTGTGTCACCGTACTACTCTGCTACCCTTGTGAGAGAGAGGGCTAGATTGTAACATTCTGATGTGCTGGGAATCCACGAGAAGAAGGGATGGGGGTCGGGGGGCTATATTTGGCCATGTTGCACATGGGTAAGTCAGAAATAATTGGAGAACGTCTGTCAATTATGTTTTAACTCAGCCACTGTATATTTATTTCATTGCCGGGTTTTCTGACCAATTCGTTTGAGCGAGCATGATGATGACTGTTTCGGGTAATTTTAACTCTGGTATTTAAACAAACATTCAAAAGATGCAGTTTGTTGGTGTGAACCAATGAAGATGTGTCTGGAGGTTGCCCATGAGATCAGCAGCAGGTGCCTGACGGCACGTGTGTCGATTCAGTGCTGAAAGTGCTTTAATGGCCTAAGCGGGGCAGAAAAGTTGAGTAAGTTGGCACATTGAAGTACATCCTGATGTGTGTGCGACTGTGGCCTCTGGGCCCGGCACATTCGAAGGCACCGCAGTTGATGACTGCGAACATCATTAAAGTGGTAGATGACAAACCTCGCATGTTGACGCAGAATATTACAGCTCGTGAGGCTGAGCGGCAGAATACTAATAAAAGGCTCGATGAAATGGTGGAAAGAATCCCAACATTGAAAATGTTGTTTCTTCAGCCGAGACTCACACTCAATCCTTGAAGAGCCAGCTACGTGGTATGTCAGGAATCCTGGAGGATCCGGAAAACCGAGGCCAGAGGAAGAACGTCCGGGATGTCGGTCTGCCAGAAGGAGTGGCGGGTAAGTGTTTTGAGAGCTGGCTTCCACGTTTTCTTAAGCTGGATGTGAAAGCTGGGCATTTCAGAGAATTCCCTACAGTGGAAAAGGAGGCCATTCAGCCCATCGAGTTTGCATCGACCCTCTGAAAGAGCACTCCACCCAAGTCCATTACCCCGCCCTATCCCTATAACCCCTTCACCTAACCGACACATCCCTGGACACTAGGTGGCTATTTAACATGGACAATCCACCTAACTTGTACATCTTTGGACTGCGGGACGAAACTAGAGCACTCGGAGGAAACCCAGGAAGACATGGGGAGAACGTGCAAATCCCACATAGACAGTAACCCAAGGCTGCAATTGAACTCGGGTCCCTGGCGCTGTGAGGCAGCAATGCTAATCACCGTGTTGTCCATTTCAAGCTGGAAAGGGCAGTAGCGTAGTGGTATTGTCACTAAGTTAGTAATCCAGAGACCCCGAGTAATGCTCTGAGGTCCTGGGTTCGAATCCCACCACAGCAGATGGCGAAATTTGAATTCAATAAAAATCTGGAATTAAAAGTCTAATGATGACCATGAAACCATGGTCGATTGTCGTAAAAGCCCTTCTGGTTCACTAATGTCCTTCAAGGAAGGAAATCTGCCGTCCTTACCCAGCCTGGTCGACATGTGACTCCACACCCTACAGCGATGTAGTCTTAACTGCCCCCTCACTGAAATGGTCTAGCCAGCTACTCAATTCAAGGACAATTAGGTATGAGCAACAAATGCTGGCCTAGCTAGCGACACCCACATCCCAAGAACAAATTTTAAAAATCCTGGGCGGGATTCTCCCGACCCCCGTCGGGTCGGAGAATCGCCAGGGGGCGGTGTGAATCCCGCCCCCGCCGACCGCCGAATTCTCCGGCACTGAAAATTTGGCGGGGGCGTGAATCGCGCCACACCGGTCGGTGGGCCCCCCTGGCGATTCTCCGGCCCGTGATGGGCCAAAGTCCCGCGGCTGCAATGCCAATCCTGCCGGCGTGAATCACACCACCAACCTTACTGGCGGGACTGGAGGCGCGGGCGGTCTCCGGGGTCCTGGGGGAGGCGCGGGGCAATCTAGCCCTGGGGGTGCCCCCACGGTGGCCTGGCCCGCGATAGGGGCCCACCGATCCGCGGGCGGGCCTGTGCCGTGGGGGCACACTTTTCCTTCCACCTCGGCCATAGCCTCCGCGATGGTCGATGCGGAGGTGACACCCCCCCCTGCGCATGCGCTGGGATGACGTCAGCAGCCACTGACACTCCCGCGCATGCGCGGACTTCCGCCCGCCGGCTCAGTCCCTTCGGCCCTGTCTGGCGTGGCGCCAACGGCTTTTCCCACCGGCTGGCGGCTCGCAAACCACTTCGGCGCAGGCCTAGCCCCTCAAGGTGAGGTCTTGGTCCCTAAAGGTGCAGAGAAATTCCGCACCTTTGGGGCGGCCTGACGCCGGAGTGGTTCACGCCACTCCATCCTGCCGGGTAGGGGAGAATCCCGGCCCCTGTCTTTGAGGCTTAGGAACAATCAATGTCCCAGGCCGGTAATAATTTACTTTCACAACTTCACAGACCGCCAGAATATGGGGGAGGATGTGAGGGGTGGCGCGACCTGGATTAATGAAGGGGCGAGAAACTAATTTTTCCAGAATTTCTCAGCAGCGACACAACAGAAGTGCACAGCTTTGGAATTTGATCCTTTATTCCCAATTCTGGGTGCCCCAGATAGGAGGATTATTGACAATGAAAAACAGCTGTATAATATCACGGAAAAATATCCTCTATTCCTGGATTGGTGACAAGTATCCTTCGATTCAAAATTGGAATAAAGTAATTATGGCATTCTTGACTTCTGTACTCTGTTCTGAATCAGATTCATTCTGAAAAGTGTGGGATCCCTATCTCAAATTTATAGACTCCATTCTGTAGGCGCTGCTCCTACAAGGTTTTCCATGAGCCATGCAGCAGGTCTTGATTTCGCTATACATAAAGTTGCACATCTTGTTACCCTCCATCTGCATTCTCTCATTGATCCATTGTGTAGTTAGAGACACACATTTTTAGAACCGCAGTTCTGAGGTTATACAGCCTTCTTCTGTGAATGCAGAGATAGTTCTGTACTGTACCAATTTGATCTGTAAGTTTGTTGGATCAGCTGTGAAAAATATAAGACTCTAATACCCATTCTTCACCTTGTAGACCTCAAGGGCAATTAGGGAGAGACAAGAAATGCTGGCCTTGCCAGCAATGCCCAAATCCTATAAAAATGAATGAAAAGAAAGCAGAATGAACAAGCCTCCCTTCAGTGCTATTAAAAAGGGCCATCAATTTCTCACAGGCTAATTTCTGGCTTACCTTTGGCTATTGCAGTTCTACACGTTTCTGGTGATTTTTTTTTGATGACTTCAAGATTTATAAACAAGCCATGTACCAAACAAGGGAGTACTAACAGGCATGGAATTGAGCATGAGTGGGAGAATGAACAGTGACCGCATGGAGCAAGACAAGCTGCTGGTGGAGGAAGAGAGGAAGTAAAGCTCTGTTCTGGAGTCCATATCTGATCATGCTTCGCCAAAGTGCAGGGTGCCATTATGTGCATGCACAATACTTTGCAGAACATCAGGTTAATTCTGCACTGAAATAACAGGGACTCCAAATCCCTCAATGTGCAGCTAGTATGTTGCCATAGGTGAAACATCATGTGGGTCAATGCACAGCCGTCATGAAGCCTTCTTTCTGGGGCTGGATGTTGTACCAGCTGCATTTCAACCACCATGACACATCAAAGGGTGGCTGCCGGGTAGCAAGGGAAATCCTCAGGTGACATTACTGCACACATGCACAGCATGCATACAGTGGGAGTCATGCTATTGCAAGAAATTTGGTGGAACATGATGTGTTGGGTGTTCTGGATCACATACAGGTCACCAACACTTGAAATAGTGCAACACTATTTTATTGAATCATTAACTGTTTAAACATACTCAGACTGTGGGTTAATACGATACTAGCTTTAACTAAAGACTTTGCCTTGTCCTAACCAGTCGATGCACTCAGCACATGGTGAATGTCTGTGTTGCAGGCTATGAGCTCTGTCCTCCTAGCTAGCTGCAACTCCGAATGAGCGGGAACTCTGATGCCCCCTGTCTTTATAGTGCGTGTGCTCTCACTGGTGATTGGCTGCGGTGTTGTGTGTGTTGATTGGTCCCACTGTGTGTCCATCGGTGTGTGTCTGCACCTTGATATACTGGTGTATATTATGACATCCCCCATTTTATAAAAAATGAACCTGCGAGGCAATAAATAGTGTATGGTGAATGTTCCTGGCTACGTGTGTGTGAAATATTTACAGGACTATGTACATAAAAACTAAGCTATTTACATGGAAAGGTGCCTGGTGCAGATAAACAGTATGTCACAAGAATAATGAGATGAACACTATATACAAATCACTTGAACGATTAAACGGAAGAACAGAACAAACCAGAAAGTCCATAAGTCCACCAAGTTCACAAACTAAGTCTCTGAGGTGGGCAACGAATTCTGGTTGACCGCCTCAAGGGTGGATCGGGAGCCGCTGGCTGAGGAGCGGGCTGGTCTGCGTCAGAGCGAGGAGGATGCAGAGTGACCGGAATCTCTGCATAGTCCAGGTCAGGGTCAACAGGAGGGCGTGGCAATGGTGGAGGATCACGTAGCGAGCGCAGAACGAGACGAAGGGCACGTCGATTGCGGCGCAGAATGGAGCCATCCGGTAGACAAATCAGGAATGAGCGGGGAGCCACCTGCCGAAGAACCGCAGCGGTTGCAGACCAGCCACCATCCGGAAGATGGATACGGACATTGTCATCTGGAGCCAGAGCAGGGAGATCAGCTGCACAGGAGTCATGAGCCGCCTTGTGCTGTGTACGAGACAGTTGCATTCGTTGAAGGACCGGAACGTGGTCGAGGTCTGGGACATGAATGGACGGCGCCATCGTCCTCAGGGTGCGACCCATAAGCAGCTGGGCTGGTGACAGGCCAGTGGACAGTGGGGCCGAGCAATAGACCAGCAGGGCGAGGTAGAAATCGGACCCAGCATCGGCAGCCTTGCAGAGGAGCCGTTTGACTATGTGGACTCCCTTCTCCGCTTTGCCATTGGATTGGGGGTACAGGGGACTGGATGTCACATGCACAAAGTTGTACCTCCTGGCAAAGTTGGACCATTCCTGGCTTGCGAAGCAGCGGCCATTGTCCGACATCACAGTGAGTGGGATGCCGTGTTGAGCAAAGGTGTCCTTGCAGGCACGGATGACTGCAGACGATGTGATGTCGTGTAAACGTACCACCTCCAGGTAGTTGGAGTTGGAAAAGTAGTCTACAATCAGGACATAGTCCCTGCCCAGTGCGTGGAACAGGTCAATGCCGACCTTGGACCAAGGGGACGTGACCAACTCATGGGGCTGTAGGGTCGCAAGTGGTTGGGCCGGTTGGAAGTGCTGACAAGTGGGGCAGTTGAGCACTGTGTTGGTGATGTCGTCATTGATGCCAGGCCAGTACACAGCCTCTTGGGCCCATCGGCGGCACTTTTCCACGCCAAGATGGCCCTCGTGTAGCTGTTCCAAGACGAGTTGGCGCATGCTGTGTGGGGTGACAATGCGGTCCAGTTTCAGAACACCATCGACTACCGCCAGATCATCTCTGACATTATAGAATTGAGGGCATTGGCCCATGAGCCACCCGTCCGTTTGGTGGCGCTGGACACGCTGTAGCAAAGGGTCAGCCGCTGTCTCGCGGCGAATTTGGACGAGGCGTTCATCCGTGGCAGGTAGTTTGGAGGCCACGAAGGCCACATGGACGTCAACCTGACAGACGAATCCCGTTGGGTCATACGGAGTGTTGACTGCCGTGGAGAGAGCGTCGGCAATGATTAGGTCTTTGCCCGGGGTATATAGCAGCTGGAAGTCGTATCGCCGGAGCTTGAGAAGAATACGCTGGAGGCGAGGTGTCATGTCGTTCAAGTCTTTCTGTATTATATTGACCAGCGGGCGATGGTCGGTCTCGACGGTAAATTGGGGAAGGTCGTACACATAATCATGAAACTTGACGACACCGGTCAAAAGGCCCAGGCACTCCTTTTCTATCTGCACGTAGTGCTGTTCCGTGGGGGTCATGGCGCGTGACGCATATGCAACGGGGGCCCATGATGAGGCCTCATCGTGTTGCAGGAGCACTGCCCCAATACCAGATTGGCTGGCATCGGTCGAAATTTTTGTCTCTTTCGCTGGATCAAAAAAAGCTAAGACCGGGGCCGTGGTGAGTTTTGTTTTGAGTTCTCTCCATTCGCGCTCGTGGGCAGGGAGCCATTGGAAGTCTGTCGTCTTCCTGACCAGGTTCCTGAGAGCCGTGATATGAGAGGCGAGGTTAGGGATGAACTTCCCTAGGAAGTTGACCATGCCCAGAAATCGGAGGACCACCTTCTTGTCCTCTGGCATTTTCATTGCTGTGATAGCAGCCACCTTGTCCGCATCCGGCCGCACACCCAACTGGGAGATGTGGTCCCCTTGGAACTTGAGTTCCGTCTGACCAAAGGAGCATTTGGCTCTGTTAATGCGTAGGCCCTGCTCCCATATGCGTTTGAACACGCGCTGGAGGCGATTGACATGCTCCTGCGGGGTGGTGGACCAAATGATTATGTCATCGACATAGACGCGAACACCTTCAATGCCTTCCATCATTTGTTCCATGATCCTGTGGAACACTTCTGACGCAGATATGATCCCAAACGGCATCCTGTTGTAACAATATCTGCCAAAGTGGGTGTTAAAGGTACACAGTTTCCTGCTGGATTTGTCGAGCTGGATTTGCCAGAAACCTTTCGAGGCGTCAAGTTTGGTGAAGAGCTTGGTGCGATGTGATCTTTTCGCGCTTGGGAATCGTATAATGCTCCCTCATGATATTGCGATTCAGATCCTTGGGATCAGTGCTAATTCTCAGCTCGCCGGAAGGCTCTTTTTTACGCACACCATAGAACTGACCCAGTCGGTTGGTTCCGTAACTCTGGAGATCATTCCTTGGTCTTGGAGGTCCTGCAGCTGCTGCTTGAGGCGGTCCTTGAGGGGTGCTGGGACTCTGCGAGGTGCATGCACCACAGGGGTGGCATTCTTCTGTTTGAGTAGGATCTTGTAAGTATATGGGAGCGTGCCCATGCCTTCGAAGACGTCGCGGTGCTGGTCGATGATGGCGTCGAGTTGTGCCCTGAAGTCAGTGTCCTGGAAGGCAGATGTGTCATCAGGAGAGAGAGAGTGAACTCTTTGAATGAGGTTCAACAGCTTACACGCCTGTGCGCCAAGCAGGGAGTCCTTCGAGGAGACAACGATCTCCGTGACTTGTGCGTCACTTCCAGTTGGCACAAGTCGGTAGCAGGAATGATGTTGCCATTGTAGACCAATAGCTGGCAGGCCGATGGAAGGATGGTTGGTTTGACACGAAGGCTTTGGAAAGCAGACCACGCCATGAGATTGGCGGAGGCACCAGTGTCCAGGCGGAATCGTATTTGGGACCCGTTGACCGTCAGGGTGGCACACCACTCATCGTCTGAATCGATGCTGTATACCGACAGTGGCTGGTGCCCTTGCTTCGGGGACAGCCTGTTTTTCGTTACGACACCGACTCGAAAAGGCGCCTTCGGGTCCTTGGTGTCACTGCTGTGTGGGAGGTCCGCATCGGACTCGGTGACCGTGGCTTGAATTGCCCGAACATTCCTGCGAGGCTGGCTGAAGCGATATGAATTGGCAGGCTGAGCTGCTCGACAGAAGGTAGCATAGTGGTCAAGTCTTCCACATCGTAGGCATTGTCGAGATTTTGCGGGGCATTGCCGTTTTAAGTGGGCGGAGCCACAGTTGCCGCACGTTGTAACGTCAGCACGTTCGTTGCGCCACCGCGCATGCACGGTGCGGTCGTGCGTGGTGCCGCCTGCGCATTACGTTCCTCAATGTCGCTGTCCCCTCGTTTGGTGCGTACAAGCGTGGTAGTCCGCGAAAAGCACACAAAATGGCATCCCTCATCCAGGCTGAGGCCCTGGAGGTGCTCAATCACTTGGACCCGTTCCACCTCGTGGGGAACTTGCCGCGCTGTTTCAGCCGCTTGTATATAGGAATACCAACTCGTGGCGTTTTCATGTAAGACACAGGTCTCGATGGCGGTCGCTCGGGTGAGTTGCTTTACTTTGAGGAGCTGCTGATGTAGGGGGTCCGACTAAACACCGAAAACGATCTGGTCGCGTATCATGGAGTGGGAGGTGGGCCCGTTGCAGCAAGATAGCGCAAGGATGTGGAGGTGCGTGAGAAAGGATTGGAAAGGTTCATCCTTACCTTGCAAACGCTGCTGGAACACATAGCGTTCAAAACTTACATTCACCTCTACGCTGCAGTGAGTGTCAAACTTGAGGAGGACCGTCTTGAAATTCGTCTTAACTTCGTCATCTGCAAAGGTGAGAGAGTTGAAAATGTAGATGGCATGGTCCCCGGCCGTGGAGAGGAGAAGAGCAATCTTTCTGGTGTCCGAGGCACCCTCCCTTTCTGTGGCTTCGAGGAAGAGCTGGAAACGCTGTTTGAAAATCTTCCAGTTGGCCCCGAGGTTGCCGGCGATACGGAGCGGCGGCGGCGGGCTGATGTTGTCCATGTTGCAGGATGACAGATTGCTGGCGGAAGGCAGATCACTTGCAGGTAGGTCTAAGAAGTGCTAATGTCCCACCACTCCTGGTATCATGATGTGTTGGGTGTTCTGGATCACATATAGGTCACCAACACTTGAAATGGTGCAACACTATTTTATTGAATCATTAACTGTTTAAACATACTCAGACTGTGGGTTAATACGATACTAGCTTTAACTAAAGACCTTTGCCTTGTCCTAACCAGTCGATGCACTCAGCGCATGGTGAATGTCTGTGTTTCAGGCTGTGAGCTCTGTCCTCCTAGCTAGCTGCAACTCCGAATGAGCGGGAACTCTGATGCCCCCTGTCTTTATAGTGCGTGTGCTCTCACTGGTGTTGGCTGCGGTGTTGTGTGTGTTGCTTGGTCCCACTGTGTGTCCATCGGTGTGTGTCTGCACCATGATATACTGGTGTATATTATGACAGAACAGACAATTTGCATACTGACTAAACAATTCCACCACTGTGGCTGCTCTGGAGGAGCCCCGCAGCGCTTGGCTGCGTCTGTCTTTGGAGCTGTGGTTGGATGTTCATGCAGTGTAACCTTGCTATCATGAAGGGGCAGCTCTTGTCACTACCTATCAGACGAGAAGCTAAGTAGCAAGAACTGGAGGGAGAGGAGAAGGGCGATAAGGAAGATAAATTCAAGAATGGTCCATCATGGTTTATCTCCGACTCCTGTTTGTTTCTTTCGTTTCACTTTGAAGGAAAGCTCAATCCTTGCTCAATGCTTTGCTGACCCGGCAGCTCAGACAAAATCAGCAACTTACGAGAGTTAAAACTATGATTTGTCACAGGCTCAGTGCAACACATTTCTCTAATTCCCTGTTGCAATATTCCATGCTGCAAACTCTACTTTGACAAATGTAACGGCAAAGAGTGAGTAGATCCCTTGGAAAACAATGAATGTTGGTCAGTGCTAAAATATTCAATCCTTTCTGAAACAGAAGCTTATATTTGCACCACGTTTCGACAATGTTTCACGTCGTCGATTGGCTACTGGGAGATTTTCCACAAGCATACTGTTTCAGTGAGGCGATGGACCCGAATGTTTACTGATCGCTGTAAAACAAAGTTGAACTTTGCACCTGGGCACTCCGGAAATACAAATCCGGTTTTCATAATCAAAACAATTTAGATTATGTGCACGCACCCGGAAGAACTGCTCTTGTGAATCCCTTTCTGCTCCCACAGATAATCTTACATTTTTAAACATCGGGAGAAAAAAAATGAAGTGTCATAAAGGATCCTAGGCTTGTGGAATGATCAGCTGACATTCCACTTTCTTTTATCTTTGACAGTGGAATTCTTTACTCCCCTTTGGAAACATGGTTAGCATTGCAAGGTAAGTGGTCATTACTTCTTACTTGACATGGCACCTCTGGCTACACCCCATCATTCGTTGTTAGTAATATTTTAACAGATCATAACATCAGACTTATTCTGATAGTCTTGCGAGGGTCAAATGATTTACAAGGAAACTCATTTTGCCAAAGGCAGTAGAAATGCTCAGACCTTTCTTCAGTAGTGAACTCATGCAACTTATCAGTTTGTTCTCATCAGTGATCAGTTTTATTGGGTTTGATTTTCTGGGGACGTTGAGCTCTGTTATTGATTAAAAAGAGACTTCAGACAGAACATGGAAGAAATGTACGATGGGAGGGAGAAAACATTCACGTTTTTGTCTCCACATGCAGAGCTTTGCCTGCCCTGGAGTGAAAATCTGTAATTTGCATGAATGTACCCCATAATTTTTAGTCATTAAAATTAATGAAAATGAACTGCTGATTTTCAAACAAGAAAAACTGTTAAAATATAATAGATGCATTCCAACTCAGTAAAACCAAGTGTCATATTTTCATACCAGATTTCCCAAAACTATGCTCAGAATGAGTCCAATGTTTTATAAGAACACAACTGTGCTGAACAGTATTAACAGTATTTTGGTAGTACAGGACTTGAGTATTGCTGAAAAAGAAGCATGTCAAAGCTTATCATCCTATACTCATCAGGATGTTGGCAAGAATAACAAATGTAAATGGAACAACAATGTATACACCATGGGAAGGGGGTGCTGATTGGTTGGCAAGTTAACTCTGATGGGTAGAGGCATTGCCGTGGAGAATGCACCAGTTGATTGATGACTGACAGTTAACAGCCAAGCTGTGTTTAAATGCAAACCAGGCATGTTGATTCTGGTTAATTCCCTGGGAATGTACCAAACCATGGCTGTCACCTATTTTGTTCAGCTGAAACAGGCACAATATATGTATATGTTCTTTTTATCTGCAAAGAACAGGGCTCTGCATATTAGCAGATGAAGATTCCAGCACATGTGAGTGTATTACACAATGCGCCCTATTAATAATTTCCTCTCATGAAGTATAAATTGTTGTTCCCTTTACGTTTACATAGATACATTGAAAATACAAGCAGGAATAGATTGTTCTTCCCTTCGAGCCTGCTCTGCCTTTGAGAATTTCATAGATGCACCACCATATGAGTGAAGACTTTTTCCTCATCTCAGTCTTAAATGGCTTACCCCATATCCTGAGACTGTGACCCATTGGGCCGGATTCTCTGAGCCGAAATTGCGATTGGCGCGGGGGCAGAGAATGGGCGTTCACGCCGTAATCCAGTCTGACGCCATGAATCACACGTGCACGGTCTAGGCAGCATGTGTAGAGAGCCATTGACAGAGGCCCCCGCGGCGATTCTCCCAGGAAAACTGGCTGAATTCACCCGACGGCGTGGTTCTAACCACGTTTTGCCAGTCAGGAACGGCCGATGGTGGCTACGGACTCAGACCACACTCGCCCTGGTGGGGGGGCGGGGGGGATCCTTCACCAGAGGGGGCCTCGCAGCCGGCCAGGCAAGCGATCGGGTGGCACCGATCTGTGGGCGCACGTGATCTCGGGGGGACCTACTTCGTTCATCATGTTCCGCGGTGTGAGTCCACCATGTCACACGGGGCGGCCGCCGCAGTAGGCATCCATGCTACTTGCGGACTCATAGTTGTTTTCTTACACCTTTCGTGCATATGGTACTCATAGTGCAGGGCCCTGTATCCACAGCCATGGCTGCGAGGTGCACTCTGGGGCCCTGCTAGCCCCCTGCAGGTAGGAGAATCACCCTGGACTTTCTTAAGGCACACATTTTGATGCTGGCATGGCGACAGAGCCCCATTATTGGGGAACTCCACCCATTGTTCTGGACCCTCCAGCCCGAGGAAACAATATTCCCCCATCCAGTCTGTCCAACCTTGGCAGAATTTTATACATTTTAATGAAATCCCCTTCATTCATAGAATAATAGAATCCCTACAGTGCAGAAGGATGCCATCTGGCCCACTGAATATTCACTGACTCTCTGAATGAAAGTCCTAGGCCCATCCTCGTAACCCCACCTAACATGCACATTCCTGGACATTAATGGGTAATTTATCGTGGCCAATCCACCTAACCTGCACATCTGTGGGAAGAAACCAGAGCGCACAGAAGAAATCCACACAGACACCGGGAGAATGTGCAACCTCCACACAGACAGTTACCCAAGGCCGGAACTGAACCCAGGTCCCCGGCACTGTGAGGCAGCAGTGTTAACCACTGCATCACCATGCTGCCTCTTCTAAAGTCCAATAAATGCAGGACTAGTTGACCCAACCTCTCCTCATAGAACAATCCTGCTGTCCCAGGAATCAGTCTGATGAACTTTCGCTGCATTTCCTCTATGGTCCCTATATCCTTTCTTAGGTAAGGTAAGCAAAACAGCACACAGTATTCTAGCTATGGTCTCACTAAGGCCCAGAACAGCTGCAGTAAGACATTATTGTTCCTGTACTCAAATTTAATGAAGGTCCACATACCATTTACTTTCTTAACTGCTCACTGCACCTGCATTCTTTCTTTCAGTGATTGGTGTACAAGGACATCCAGGTCCCTTTATAAATCTACATTTCCCAATCTATCACCAATTAATTAATACTCTGCCATTCTGCTTTTACTACAGTAGTGGATAACTTCTTACTGAGCACATTGTACTGCATCTGTCATGTATTGTCCACTCACTCAACTCGTCTAAATTGTCTTGAAGACTCTGAACATCCTCCTCACTACCCATATTCTCATGACCATGTTTTGTGTCATCCGCAAACTTGCAAATGTTACATTTGATTCCCTCATCCAAATCATTGATAAATACTGTGATTAGCTGGGGTCCAAGCACTGATCCCTGCAGCACCCCACTAGTCACGCAAAAAAACCCCACTTATTCTTACTCCATGTTTCCTGAGTGTTAACCAATTCTTAATCCATGCAAATACGTTGACCCCATTCCATGTGCTTTAATTTTGCATGCTAACCTCTTATGTGAAGCTTTATCAAAAGCTCTCTGAAAATCTATATACACCACACCCACTGGTTCTCTCTTATGAAATCTGCCAGTTATGTTTTCAAAAAGCTCCATTAGGTTTGTCAAACAATGTTTTCCATTCCATAAATCCATGTTGACTTAGTCTGATCCCATTGTTATTTTCGTAGTATCCTGTTATCACATGCTTCATAATAGACTAGTATTTTCCCTACCACTGATGTTCGGCTAACGGGTCTGTAATTCCCTGTTTTCTCCCTCCCTCCTTTTTCAAATAGCAGGGTTACATTTGCTGCCCTCCAACCTGCAGGGATATTTCCCACATCTACAAACGATGTAAGGTGACAACCAACACATCCACTATTTCCATGGCCACCTCCTTTAGTACCCTGCGATGTCGACTTTCAAGCCCTGGGGCTTTATTGGTTTCTCCAGCACCTTTTTTTTTGTAATACTAATTTCCTTCAATCGCTCCTTCACATCATTGCATTGGTTCCCTCGAATTTCTTTGTTATTTGTTATTTGTGTTTTCCTCCATTAAGACAAAACTAAGTAATTGCTTAATTGTCTGCCATTCCCTTGTTCTCTCTGATAAGTTCTCCCAATTTGGACTGCCTTCAAAAATGTTGAAAGCTTTTAATTAAAGAAGCTATGGCAGGGCACTTGGATAAATTCAAGTTAATCAGGCAGGGTCAAGATGTTTGTGGAAGGAAAATCATACTTAACCAATGTTCTATGAGGAAGCAACATGTGCTGTGGATAAAGGGGAACTGGTGGATGCACTGTACTTAGATTTCCAGAAGGCATTTGATAAAGTGCCACATAAAAGAAAATAAAAGCTCATGGTATGGGGGTAACATGGTGACATGGATAGAAGATTGGCTAACAACAGACAGCAGAGTGTAGGCATAAATGGGTATTTTTGAGGTTGGAAAGACGTAATAAGTGATGTGCCACAGGGATCAGTGCTTGGACCTCAACCGTTCACAATTTTTATAAATTACTTGGATGAAAATGGTTGCTACATCTGCTGATGGCACAAAGATAGGTAGGAAAGTAAATTGTGAAGAGGACATAAGGAGGCTACAAAAATATACATTGTTTACGTGAGTGGGCAAACAGAACATGATGTGAGAAAATGTGAAATTGTCCATTTGGGCAGGAACAATAAAAGATAAGTACATTTTCTACACAGTGAGAGATTTGCAGAGCTCTGAAGTGCAGAGAGTCAGGGTGTTGGAGTGCATGAAACACAAAACGCTAATACACCTGTACACAAGTAATTAGGAAAGCTAATAGAATGTTATTGTTTATTGTGAGGGGAATTGATTGCAAAAGTCAGGAGGTTATGCTTTTGTCATACAGAGCACCAATTAGATCACATTTGGAGTACTATTGGTCTCCTTATTTAAAGAAAGATGTAAATGTATTAGAAGCAGTTCAGAGAAGGTTTGCTAGGCTAATACCAGGAAGTGGTGAGTTGTCTTGTTAGGTTTGTATCCACTGGAGTCTAGATCTAGCTAGGATTGACAGGTCACCACCAGGTCAAAAAAATGTTAAGTTTATTCAGCTGAGAATAAGAGGAAGTGAAAGCACTTACTTGCGAGATGTTTAGAAACAGTGCGGTTAGCTTGATACTTGAGATGCATTCAAGTGTGAAGGGAAATT
The DNA here is from genome assembly GCF_047496885.1 of Scyliorhinus torazame. NCBI lineage: Eukaryota > Metazoa > Chordata > Chondrichthyes > Carcharhiniformes > Scyliorhinidae > Scyliorhinus > Scyliorhinus torazame. The sequence continues at coordinate 276,863,281 of NC_092713.1, read as the reverse complement.
AAAATAAACAATCCAGACACCTGGCTGTCTGGAAGCTATTACCCTGTCAGTTACAGCCTACCAAAAACTATTTCTCTTTAAAATTGAATAGAATCCTCACAGATCAAAGGATCTGAGGGGGTTTAAAGACCTGTGATGTGTTTTGGCTTTCGATGAAGTAACAGCTGCTGCTTTCAACACTTCTGCCTGAGGCAGCAGCTGGTAAGCGAAAAGGCAATGATTTTCACTGTTTCTGCCTGGACAGCTCATTAGATTCCAGGCAGGGGTGACTGATGGGGGGAGTGTTGATCTCTGATATGCGGTTTCTGATATGAGGGTCTAATAGGGTGTCAGTGGAGGGGATCAGGCCACCCTCATCTGTGATGCATGGGGGGAGGGGAGTGACCCTTAATATCCGTCCTGGTGGGCATGAGGATGCCCCTACTTGTCAGTGGGGAGGGGGGGTGGCAAGAGGATTTGCTTTGTGGGGCTGAGGGAGCCCACAGTCAGATCTCAGTATCGAGCTGCCCGTTTCAAAAGGAGGCTCAATACTGGGATTCCAATGGAATCCCGTGAGCTCCAGCCCCTGTTCCTGGTCTCGCAAGCACATGGCACTGGGATTAATCCTGAGATTACTACCTTTTAGATCCTGCTCTTTAATTTATTTCCTAGCTCCCTATATTTTACTTTCAGAACTTCATCCCTCTTCTTATCTATGTCAATAGTACCAACATGGATTACGACCTCTGGCTGTTCATCCTTCCCATTTGGAATGTCCTGCAGCTTGACCCTGGCACAAGAAGGAAACATGCTACCCTGGTGTCAAATCTGTGGCCGCAGAAGCATTTACCTGTTCCTCTTTTGATAGAATCCCCTCTCACTATTGCTCTCCCACTGATTTTCCTCTCCCTCCTGTACGGCTTAGATACTCATAGCACCACAGACTTGGCTTTGCTGCTTTCTCCTGAGCAATCATTTCCCCCAGCAATATCCAAAACAGAAACTCTGTTGAAGAGGGAGATGGACCCAGGGGACTCCTGCACCACCTGCCTAATGCTTTTACTCTGTCTGATGGTCACCCATTCCATTTCTGACTGCATTTCCGCCACCTCACTGTATGTGCTATCTGCAAAGATCTCATCCTTGCAGATTCTCAGAGTGACTCAAGCCACACTCCAGCCTCAAAATGCTACAGCTGGAGAAACTTCCTGTGCACATGGTCACGCTGGACACTGGAAGGTTTCCCGAATTCCCACATTGCACAGGAGGTGCATTCCACGTGGCCAAGATGTCCTGCCATGACTAAGTTCAAAGAATATTCAGGACAGGAGAAATACTCATCAAGTCCTACTTACATAAATGACAAAGATGGAATGGGGCAAAAGGCAAAGGGAGTGGTAATACTTGTCATAAAGAAACAAAGCATTTATCCTGAGTCAGGTTTGATGGTAAAATAATGAACAGCTCTGTCTGAAAGCAAAAACCTGAAAAAAAAGATTCAAACCGGCACATAGCAAAAGAATGAATCAAAATGGGGGATTACATTTTTGAATTCAGTGCCGAGTGCAGAGGCTGTAAAGTGCCTAATTGGAAGATGATTTGCTGTTCTTCAAGCTTGTGTTGAGCTTCACTGGAACATTGCAGCAGGCCAAGGACAGAAATGTGAGTGTGTATCACTATTTCACCAAGAAAAAAGGTTTAGGTCCTGGATGGTTAGAAGCAAGGAGGTAGAATTAAAGTGAAGCATTTCCTGCACTTGAATGGGAAGGCAGAATTTAAAGGTCACAGGAATAATTGAGAGAACAATATACCCTGGCTTTTGAGACAGAGGGACAAATATTCACTCCTGAGAGAAATAAATTGAGTTGGGAAATTTCCCAACTTGGCAGACCCATCTGGGTTTAAGGGCTTCCTTGGGCCCGACTTTCACTCCAGGGAGTTGCGGTTGGAATTGAGTCAGGCATTTTAATTCTGGAAGCAGATAATAAGTGACCACTGGGGGCAGGTGAGTGCAGTGGTGGCAGTTTAGAAGTTGCACCTTGGTTCTTGGGGACTTGTTCCTGGTTGTTTTGGATGCTATTAGGCCCTCTACCCTCACCCGTCATAGCACTAGGGCCCCTCCATGCCTGTTCATGACTCCACCCACCCCATTCATCCTCAACACACAATCCCCATGGTCCCTCATACTGACGTACCACCTCCATAGCCATTCATCCAGTAGGCACCTCAGAAAATATTTTTAACAATCTAATACAGCTCTCACTCATACACACTTGATAGTGAAAATACTCCCATTCATGAAACCCAGTCAAAACTAATCTCTCCAAGTGTTCAAAATGTTACAAAAAGAAACAAACATCGATTGAGTACCCATATCAAAGTCAGTTAATCCTTTAATAGCCTTATTATAGTGTCAAACAAACTGTGGACTCAGAATCCCGTGCAGCGATCATTGTGGCTTTTAAAATTCAACCAAACGCTCTTAATGACATAATAAATGCCCTTGGGAAATGCCTATCAAAACTGTGGAACAGCTTGTCATGATTTTTTCTAACATGCATGAGAGGGTATGTCATGGGCGGCACGGCAGCACAGTGGTTAGCACAGTTGCTTCACAGCTCCAGGGTCCCAGGTTCGATTCCTGGCTTGGGTCACTGTGGGGAGTCTGCACGTTCTCCCTGTGTCTGCGTGGGTTTCCTCCGGGTGCTCTGGTTTCCTCCCACAGTCCAAAGATGTGCAGGTGAGGTGGATTGAACATGCTAAATTACCCTTAGTGCCTAAAAAGCTTGGGTGAGATATGGGGTGCTCTTTCAAATGGCCGTGCAGACTCGATGGGCCAAATGGCATCCTTCTGCAATTCTATGAATTCTATGAAATAATCATAGCAGTCCAGTAGATTGTGTTTCTTTTTTAACTTTAAGCTTGTTTTTTTCCATGTTTAATGAGCTGATAATTTTTTTAAAACTCCAGATTCTGACACTTAAACAGACTTCATCCATTCTTCCAGAATGTTCCTGTCTACTCCATCAATTTGTGACACCCACACTGTGGGTTTAGGCCCCGAAACACCAAAACGTCAAGGCTGTTTCAAATGCTGAGTTTGGGTTTCCTGCTGGTGTGATTCACAACCCACCCTCTTCTTCCTGTTGGAAAAAATGGGATCTGTTGGAGTTGGCAGCCGGCCTTTTGCATCCGGGTGCTGCCTGTTCCTTTTAAAGGGCTCCACTGCCAGCCCAACTCTGCAAAAATCCAGCATTAGGTCCTGAAATAAATAATTAAAACACAAAGGACACCTCAATGGACAAATGTAATCATATTATTGTGAGGTGCTTGCAAAATTTTATTAAACTAAGAATATCCATCCATTAGCGTTCTCTTTTGTACGTAACTTACTCTGCGCATTTCTAGCTTTTTCTGTATGCCTCTTTTTGTGTTTATCACAGAACCCCTTCATTCTTATATTTTGGCTTTTTTTACTCCTTATACTGATCATCTTGATATCCATTATCTTTCACTTTTCATTTTTGTTTCTCAAATTATTAATTGAATTTGCATACTTAATTTCCTGGGTATAATTCTGAGTCATGCCATGGAGGTGAGGGTCAGTGCATACCAGCAGAGTAGAGAAGCTGAGTGCGTTTGGATTGGAGTGCTCGTTATTATGTAATCATTTTGATTTGCGTGGAGAGGTTAGTAACATTAAAGAGAATCTCTGATCTATAATTATAGGCACGCAGATACAAAAAACTTTAAACATTAAGATAGATAATAGTAGATCGCATTTGGCAGATCTCACTGGTTGCAGTGAACCTGGAGGGTAGCAACTGATCCATAGTTTGGATTGGATTGGATTGGATTTTGTTTATTGTCACGTGTACCAAGGTACAGTGAAAAGTATTTTTCTGTGAGCAGCTCAACAGATCATTAAGTACATGAAAAGGAAAGGAAATAAAAGAAAATAGATAATAGGGCAACACAAGGTACACAATGTAACTACATAAGCACCGGCATCGGATGAAGCATACAGGGTGTAGTGTTAATGTGGGTCGTTTAGGAGTCTGGTAACAGTGGGGAAGAAGCTGTTTTTGAGTCTGTTCATGCGTGTTCTCAAACTTTTGTATCTCCTGCCTGATGGAAGAAGTTGGAAGACTGAGTAAGCTGGGTGGGAGGGGTCTTTGATTATGCTGCCCGCTTTTCCCCAGGCAGCGGGAGGTGTAGATGGAGTCAATGGATGGGAGGCAGGTTTGTGTGATGGACTGGGCTGTGTTCACGACTCTCTGAAGTTTCTTGCGGTCCTGGGCCGAGCAGTTGCCATACCAGGTTGTGATGCAGCCAGATAGGATGCTTTCTATGATGCTCCTCTGGTAAGAGTTAATGTGGACATGCCGAATATCCTTAGTTTCCTGAGGAAGTTTATCTGGTCAAATCAACTAGGCTTTTCTGCGCACAGTTTGCACCTTATAAGAATGAGTAGATATACATATGATAAGATGCTTATGAATTTGAGTTATTTTGTCTGAACAAAAATAGCAATATTTCATTGATGTAAAGCTATTTTCTTTCAAAAGGGTCAAGCAAACAAAAAAATGTTAGTGGTCTCTATGCCTTGTTCAATGACAAAATAACACCTAATCTCGTAACTATTTTGCATAATTCTCCAAGCTGATCTTTCCACATGGACCATGTCTAAAACTAGAGGTGGTGATTTTAATCTTTACTGCTTTCCATATATCAGATGGGCAGGCACTTTAAAATCGGCCCCATTCCCACAGTCTTCTATTTTCCACTTCCTCTTCTCAACAAGCAGCAAGTGTTCCCACCTGATGCTGATGAGGTCCTTGTGTATAAATCCAAATGAAGGGTCCATGATATCATCAGGCCCCCACCGCAATTTTAACTGGTGGCCTGAACTGTAATGTCATTGTGTCTGTCTTGCTAAATGAGGATAACAGGAAGAGGATCCAAGGCCATTAAGGTTCTGTGCAAGTAAGCTATTTTCCTATTTTGTTACTCTCCTTATGTGCCCAAGAGGAACAAGAACATTTAGGCCTGGCTTGATCCCCAGGGTCCTCCACCGTACCCATTCGGGAAGCCGGTGCATTACTTAACCTTCCTCCCTGCATTTTGCTTTAGTGGCAGTGATCATTCCTTTGGTCCCGGCAAATGGCACCTGAAATCCCAATGCCGCTGGCTGGCCAACTATCACTTGCCACCCATTTGGTACAGGTAGCTGACCAGGGGCGGTGAGGAGTCTCAGGAGTTAAAATAATTCAGGCCTCCAGCTGCTGAACATCTGGAACTCCAAATTTCCCAACTTAATAGATGAAAGGTCTTTATCAATGGCTGAGATAGACTAACAATTTTTTAAAACATCACGAACAACAGTCTTTGGAGAATAAAAATAAAACAAAACTCTATTTACACCTGTGTAACTTCAAAAAAAAATTGAATACACTTTGTTTTAAATACAATGTCCCCCCCCACTGCCCCTATCCCCTTCTCCAATCCTTCCTTGGTGAAAAATAATCTGACAACATGACAGCCTCTTTAAACTAATGTGCATACATGAAAATTGCACCAACAACATTCTCTCTGTCACAAGTTAGGCATTTCAGGTTACTTTTTAGCACAACATTCAACGGTTGACCAGTTCCCTATTTAAATATATTTTCTCATTGGAAAGCTTTCAAATTTTCAGTTCATGACATGCTATTTTTTTAACCTTCAGTTTACTGAACATTGCAGAAAATTAACCTATATTCTTTGAGAAGCCACATAAATCGTACTCAGTGATTTTCAACAACAGCTTTTCTTTATATATTGGGGCTGTAATTAGGTCTCATTAGATCAGTGCCGGTTTCTAACTCTCCTTCCAATGGCTTCAAAGAAAAAAAAATATGCAGGATGCCAAACAGTCTATCAACCTACTTTGACCCATTCCCTACACAACATGCATAGTTAAATCTGGCCTTTGAGCTCCTGACGTAAAAAGGGTCCCAAGCTGTTTTACTGATGGGCTGGTGGAGGGGAGGTTGCTGAAAGAGATGAAAAATAGATCCAAGGAATGAACGAATGGAACATAAGTGTGGTGTACGTTGGGAAACATGGTCAAAGGCGTAGTTGAAAAGCTTTGCCGGTATTTTCGTGACTCATCGCACGAGCGGGACTGAGAATTTGGCGACTCAGCAAAACATCCATTGACTTTCAGCAGGAATTTCGGTGGGACCTTAAAATCCCAGCCCTTGTAAGAAATTTGACTTAGCAAAGCAGTGGCTTGTAAATCCAAGACGATGATATTTCGAAGGATTTAGAAGTTTCAGATTGTTTAAACCATCTGGATTAATACTCAGCGAAGCATTCTGGACTATTTCTAAAAAAGTTAATTAGCAATGTTCATTGTCCAACCATTTAAGAGAAAACTGTGAAGTTGTTATTCGTTATATCACATGGTACTGTTTGACTGCTTGTATCTGTAATGTTCTTTGATTATGCTGATCTTGGATCTTGATGTTGTAGTATTAACAAAGAACATTAGACTTTGTTTCAGAACAAAACTATTTATTACTAACATTACTCCAAAGGATTACTATAATGTCTAAGATTAATGCAGTTGGAAATAATGGTCTAACACTAATTTATACTAAGGTGCTACAGAGCTACTCTAATATGCGACTGCTATCAACTCCTGACCAGCACCTTCTGCTGGAACACATGGGGTTGGATTCTCCGTAGCCCCGCAGCAAAATTGCATTTGGCAGGGGGGTGGAGAATCAACTTTCGCGCCGAAATCGGGCCCGCCGCTGGTCTGGCAATTCTCCAGGACCCGAGAATCGCCATGTTCGCGGAATACTCCGCGCAGCTGGGGGGCCATTGCCAGAAGCCCGCCAGCCGATTCTCCGCTCCCAGCCGGCCGAGTTCCCGACGGCATGGTTCTAACCACCTATCGCCGGTCAGGAACTTCGCGTGGTGGCTGCGGACTCGGGCACTGGGCGGGGCCTTATGGGCAGCCGGGGGACAGATCGGGCTGGACGGATCTTCGGGCACGTGGCCAGTCGGGAGGGCCTACATTTTGGAGCTACCTCCGTGGTCTGAGTCCGCCGTGGAGCTCGGCGCGGCCGCTGGAGGCCACAGCTGTGCGCATGCATGGACTCCAGACTGGAAGTGCGGGGGCCCGTATCCACAGCCAAAGTTGCGTGAATCACTCTGGGTCCCTGCTAGCCCCCTGAAGGTGAGTGAATCGACTGATCTTTTTTGCTGGAAGCTCGGGAGCGAAACACCAGCGTTTTTACCCCGGCGTGGGGACATGGTGCCATTCTGGGAGAATCCAGCCCCAGGCGCACCTGATCACTTGCCTGCATACTGTCACCACCTGCTGGTCAGATGCTAGAACTACAACAGTAAAACATATAACTTACAATACACATACAGATGTTGATGATCTTTTAATATTATATACAGACGATAGTCTACCTACCCTGAAGTATCTGCTTCCTGTTTCTGGTTCTGGTACCAGCTGCGGTTATTCATGAAGACCTGGCCTTCTCAAACTAGCCCCTTGCCTGAGCTGTGGCAATTCTCCGGTGAAATCACTACCAGTCGGGCGGCACGGTGGAGCAGTGGTTAGCACTGTTGCCTCATGGCGCCGAGGACCCAGGTTCAATCCTGGCCCTGGGTCACTGTCTATGTGGAGTTTGCAATTTCTCCCAGTGTCTGCGTGGCTCTCACCCCCATGAACCCAAAGATGTGGAGGATAGGTAGATTGGCCATGTTAAATTGCCCCTTAATTGGAAAAAAAAGAATTGGGTACTCTCAATTTATTTTTAAAAATTCACCACCAATCAGCTCACTCGCGAAGGGGAGAGCAGCCGATGGTCCTCTTGGACTGTGGTGACGTTAACATCCAAAGGGATTCAGGTCATTGAATTGTACACAATGAAACCTTGTATTTTAAGCTTCTAGAGATGTCCAATTTCATCAGATCATGTAGCAAATGGTTTTATTTTGTTAGTATGCAGTAGAGAAAATACATTGTGAGACAATTCAAGCTCATATGATCCAGTTGTTTGATTTGTTTAAGCTTATTCTTATGCTGTGGGTTTTTAATAATTGATAGAATCGATCAAAATATTAAATAATGACAGTATGACAAACCAAATGCTATGATTTAAAAAACTTCACGAAAAGCATGAGATGGATTGGAATTCGACTTTTGACCTCTGCTCCAAGTATGAGCCCAGCCACCTCATTACTTCATGCCGCCCAAAGGTCAAAATGAATGGCAAGAAATGTAAATACTTGCTTTGAGAGGTTGTTATAGATATTGCGAGACATGAAAAGGTGTGTCCTTAATTAGGTGATTCAGGCACATTTCAATGTAGTGAAATAAAAAGAAACACTATTATCAATGAGATAAACAAAGGTGTGGTCTGTAAAACCAGTCACCATAATACAGGGTTCTATAGATATGAAGGGTGGGTCATTGGTTTCTTGTTACATTAAATAGATTTAACTGGAATGTTGAAACGAGCTTCAGTTCCCAATAAAGCAAAAAAGCTGCCGATGCTGTATTCCAATTTTGACTAACTTTGGTAATTTTCAGTGGTTGTCATGTGCATCAAGGGATGGGATGTTAACACAGAAGGAATTAGAGGCATAGATTATCATCACTGAGCAATTCTAATTGAGCAAATAGCAGCGTAGATATCCTGAATATCTAACTTGAGGTATATAAAAACCGGTAAGAAATGCTACAGTTGTGTTGGGCTGGTAAGGCTGCACTTGGAATATTGTGCACAATTCTGGTCGCCATACTACCAGAAGGATGTGGAGGCTTTGGATAGGGTGCAGAGGAAGTTTACCAGGACGTTCCCTGGTCTAGAGGGTGTTAGCTATGCTGAGATGCTGAATCTCATGAGGAAGACGGAGGTCGAGGGGTGACATGATAGACGTCAACAAGATTATGAGGGGCATGGATAGGGTGGATGGTTGGCACTCTTTCCCAGGTGGAGGGGCCAGTCACCAAGGGTAATAGCTTTAAGGTCCGTGGGGCAACACCTAGGGAAGATGTGTGAGACAGGTCTTTTACGCAGAGAGTGGTGAGGGCCTGGAACGCATTGGCAGGGGAGGTTGTGGAAGCAGATACATTAACGGTGTTCAAAAGACATCTCGACAAATACGTGGATAGGATGGATATAGAGGGATGTGGCACTAGGAAGTACTGAGGGTTTTGGCTAAGGGTGGTATCATGACCGATATAGGCTTAGAGTGCCAAAAGTGACCAGAAAAATTCCCAGGGAACCCCCTTTTGGAAAGGTGAAAATAATAATTTGTGTCGGGAACATTAAACTAGGTAAACATGAAACCGGAAGTAGGCATATTAGATTCAAACTGTCTCTCGCTCCGTAGATGTTGCCACATCTGCTGAGTATTTTCAGCACTTTCCACTTGTAAATTTCGAAATTATCTGTGTCTACATCATATAAGCTTCAAAAACCGCTTAGGGTCAGAGTTTTTGGATGGCAGGGTTTCACTGGTCACTGCACGAAAAGCCAGCGGAGAACACGTTGCCTCTGATACTGACTACCCACAGACATCAGGGGCGTCATTCTCCGACCCCCCGCCGGGTCGGAGAATGGCCGTAGGCCGCCGTGAATCCCGCCCCCGCCGAAGTCTCCGGTACCGGAGATTGGGCGGGGGCGGGAATCGGGCCGCGCCGGTTGGCGGGACCCCCCGCTGGATTCTCCGGCCCGGATGGGCCGAAGTCCCGCCCAGAAATTGCCTGTCCCGCCGGCGTAAATCAAACCTGGTATTTACCGGCGGGACCAGGCGGCGTGGGCAGGCTCCGGGGTCCTGGGGGGGGCGCGGGGCGATCTGACCCCGGGGGGTGCCCCCACGGTGGCCTGGCCCGCGATCGGGGCCCACCGATCCGCGGGCGGGCCTGTGCCGTGGTGGCATTCTTTCCCTTCCGCCTCCGCTACGGCCTCCACCATGGCGGAGGCGGAAGAGACTCTCCCCACTGCGCATGCGTGGGAAACTGACAGCGGCCGCTGACGCTCCCGAGCATGCGCCGCATTTCTGCGCCAGCTGGCGGGGCAACAAACGCCATTTCCGCCAGCTGGCGGGGCGGAAATCCCTCCGGTGTCGGCCTAGCCCCTCAATGTTGGGGCTAGGCCGCCAAAGATGCGGAGCATTCCGCACCTTTGGGCCGGCGCGATGCCTGTCTGATTGGCGCCGTGTTTGGCGCCAGTCGGCGGACATCGCGCCGTTGGGGGAGAATTTCGCCCCAGAAGTGTTAATTGGCTGTGTTATGGGCGAGGCATTTTCAGAACCCCAAAATGTATCATGGAGTTCAACCAACCTCTCCCTTTAATGGATTTGTTGCTTTTCCAAGCACGCGGCTTGTTCCCTAGGTGTGGGATTACAATTATGGACACGTGGGTTTTAAACACAAAACACTGTTTATTCCATGAACTCAACTTAACATCTTAAATAAACATTGGATCTCTTAACACCCCTTACTGCAAAGATAACTCAGAAAATATTGCAACAGTAAATAACTCCTTAAAATGTTCCTTCAAACTTCCAAGGGACTTAACACCTTTAAACAGTATCACATCTGGTTAAAGGATATATATTTTCTGTAGAATGGCAGAGATATATTAGCTTGGGTGATTTCAGCTCCAGCACCTTTCTTTCTTCCTGCAAACTGCAAAACTGAACTGCCAAAAAAAACCCTGCAAAATGGCTGACCTGACCTCAGCCCCACCCACTCTCTGACATCACCGTTTTCTTAAAGATACATTGCTTAAATATCCATGTCTTAAAGGTACCCTCACAAGACAGCTGGAAATGGCACTTCCGCACCCAGGAGTTAAGTGTGCCTCGGATTGCTGCCACACTAGTCCCAGCAGCACCAGAAACTGTAGTGGACAGAACTGGGACTGCAGGCAGTCCTGGAGTCCAGGACTAAGTAAGTGGTTTCAGGCAAGGAGACAATGAGGCCTGTTGGTTAGGGGGGTGGACGGGAGCAGTGTTGCCGGGGGTGGGGGGGGGGGGGTGCTGGGATGCTGATGGAGAGGCTGGGGGCCGGGGTGAGGCGAAGATGTAGATTTTTTTTTGGGGGGGGGGGAGGGGCAGAGTGGTGCCTGATGTTGAAAGGAGGCCATTAATGGCGGTGCCATCCTCTTCCTACCAGAAGCCTGAGCAGGGTATTTTTCCACACTTCCTCCCTGGCCCCAAACTCTATCTGCCAGCCTGAAAATTGAGGCTGGTCAGGAACCGGCACATAAGTAGTTATTAATTGACCACTAAGGTTCTTAACTGGGGCAAGGACAGGCCAGCCTAGGCCTTGCCCACCCGACCATAAAAATACAGAGAGCATTTGGAGAGGCTTGTGGGAAGACCACCTGAAGAGTTTTACCCCCCAATCCACTTGCTTGCAAATCCACCAGTGAGGGAATGTAAAAATGTGCTCCATGTTTTGATAAAAAGTTAATGTAATGGGAGTGATTACAAGTATCTTGAGTATAATGGAATTTTCCAAATATTAAATAAGGTTACTACCTTGCACTGAATGATATAATATTCTTCTTTAAAAGAAAAATCTCCAAGAGTGCTTTGGATGCTGTAATGGGGTTTCAATGTGAAAGGTCATCCCATTTGGAATTTTAAAAGGTTCTAATTGGTACTTTTCCAAAACTAGAAACAGTCAAGGTCCAAAAAGATTTGGGAGCCCAGGTACTTAAATCATTTAAAAATCATGAGCAGTTTCAGAAGATAATCAAAGATACTGATGGGCTGACCTTTATACCTAGAGGACTGGCACACAAGGAGATCGAAGTCATGCTTCAGCTGTAAAATGGTGTAGCAAATGACACCGATAGTACGGTGAACAGGCACCACCACACTTCAGGAAGGATATTAGCTTCTGAGGGAATGCACTGTAGGTTTACCAGAATGATTCCTGTGTTACGCTTTAAGGAGGGATTATGTTTTCAAGTTATTAAGGGGAAATTGGGGCAGATTGGGAGGATGTCTTTCTGCTAGGTGGGGATAATCGGAACGGAAATAAAGTGAAAAAATTAGAACCAGATCTTACAGAAATAAAATTAGGAAAAAGTTCTTCACACAAGAGTGTGGGAGAGGTTTGAAACCCAATTGATGCTTAATCAAATGTTAATACTGTTACAATCTGCACAGAGGCTGATAACTTGAAAATAAAGAAATTTGAACATCCAGTTGATAGCTAAAAGAATGACACAAGAAGATCTTTTAATAGTTTTACTGTGATGAACAGACTCAGAGTGTTTTTGACTAAACATTATTTTAGGTAGGCAATTAATGCAACCTTGTATATTGCAACCTCAGAACAGTCATTTACTGTGAGAATGTTCTTCGAATTTTGGTCTCTCGAGCAAACTAGCCAAATCTTCCAACTTCATTTTAACTCCTCACAATTTACTCCAAGTGATGCACGATCAATGACCACTAAAGCGAGGTTGGAGTCCAACTGAAGGCTTTAATAAGCTAGATGTTTCCCCCAGCAGCTCAGGTATAGAATGAAGGCTGCTGGGGCGTCACGGGCTCTTATACCCTGCCTAGCAGGGCGGAGCTACCATACATCCTAACCAATAGAAAGCATACAGTTTCCACCAATGGTGCTCCAGCCTATCAGGTACCGTAATACCTATGATACCAATTCACCCCCTGTTAAAAAAGAGTCCGGCGGGGTTGGTGGCCTGATACTACAAACATGGCAACGTGGTAGAATTAGTTATGGAGGTACCGTAATACATCCGTACAGTGTTTTGTAACTATTTACAATTCTGATAGCTATGTACATTTGATGATTTACATTTACAGTTTACGGTTTACAGTTTACAATTCAAAATGGAGCAATCAGTTTACAGTTTACAGTCTACAATTTAAAATGAAGCAATCAGTCGACCTGGTCATCCTCTGTGATCGTCGGAGCTTCGGCGGTGACTCTGGTGGAGGCGCGGGCGTCTGTGACTCCGGGAGCGTGGCTTCGATCTCCATGGCAGCTTCTGCACCCCTAGACGGTGCTGGTGGGGAAAACGGTTGACCTGGGAAGGGAACGCCTGCGGGGAGCGTCGGTGGGTGGGGGGGCCTAGACGGGGCCGGCGGAAGGACCGATCCTCCTGTAAGGTGCCCCGGTGGAGGGGAGGGTGGGACTGGTGGTTGGGGTGTGCGTGGGGTTCCGGCGGGCGCCAGGTCTTGTAGAGAGACCGTATCTTGTCGGCCGTCGGGGTACGCCACGTAGGCGTACTGGGGGTTAGCATGGAGCAGATGGACCCTCTCGACCAACGGGTCCGACTTGTGCGCCCGCACGTGTTTTCGGAGCAGGATGGGTCCGGGTGCTGCCAGCCAGGTCGGGAGCGAGGTCCCAGAGGAGGACTTCCTGGGGAAGACAAGGAGGCGTTCGTGAGGTGTCTGGTTGGTGGTCGGTCGTACAAAGCAGTGACCGGATGGAGTGGAGGGTATCCGGGAGGACTTCCTGCCAGTGGGAGACTGGGAGGTTCCTGGACCGTATGGCCAGTAGGACGGTCTTCCAGATCGTTCCGCTCTCCCTCTCTACCTGTCCGTTACCCCGGGGGTTGTAACTGGTCATCCTGCACGAGGCAATGCCCTTGCTGAGCAGGAATTGACGCAGTTCGTCGCTCATAAAAGAGGACCCCATCACTATGTATGTAAGCGGGGAACCCGAACAGTGCAAAGATGCTATGTAGGGCCTTGATGACGGTGGTTGCGATCATGTCGGGGCAGGGGATGGCGAATGGGAACCGGGAGTACTCATCAATCACGTTCAGGAAGTACGTGTTGCGGTCGGTGGAGGGGCGGGGGCCTTTGAAGTCCATGCTGAGGCGTTCAAAGGGACGGGAAGCCTTTATCAGGTGCGCTTTCTCTGGTCGGTAGAAGTGCGGTTTGCACTCCGCGCAGATTTGGCAGTCCCTGGTGGCTGTCCTGACCTCCTCGATGGAGTAGGGCAGGTTGCGGGTCTTGACAAAATGGAAAAAGCGAGAGAACCCCGGGTGGCAGAGGTCCTCGTGGAGGGCTCGGAGGCGGTCCACTTGTGCGGTGGCACATGTGCCGCGGGACAGGGCGCCAGGAGGCTCATTTAGCTTCCCGGGACGATATAAGATCTTGTTGTTGTAGGTGGCAAGTTCGATCCTCCACCGCAAGATCGTGTCGTTTTTTATCTTGCCCCACTGTGCATTATCAAACATGAAAGCCACCGACCATTGGTCCGTGAGGAGAGTGAATTTCCTGCTGGCCAGGTAATGCCTCCAAAGTCGCACAGCTTCTACTATGGCCTGGGCCTCCTTTTCGACTGAGGAGTGGCGGATTTCGGAAGCATGGAGGGTACGAGAGAAGAAGGCCACAGGTCTGTCCGCTTGGTTGAGGGTGACTGCCAGAGCTACGTCTGACGCATCGCTCTCGACCTGGAAGGGGAGGGACTCGTCGATGGCCTGCATCGTGGCCTTCGCAAAGTCTGCTTTGATGCGGCGGAAGGCTTGGCCGGCCTCTATCGACAGGGGAAAAGCTGTGGATTGGATCAGGGGACGTGCCTTGTCCGCATAGTTGGGTACCCACTGGGCGTAGTAGCTGAAAAACCCTAGGCAACGCTTCGGGGCCTTGGGGCAGTGAGGGACGGGGAACTCCATAAGGGGGCGCATGCGTTCAGGGTCGGGGCCTATAACTCAATTTCTCACTATGTAGCCGTGGATGGCTAGACGGTCGGTGCTAAACATGCATTTATCCTTGTTGTATGGAAGGTTAAGTATTTTTGCGGTCTGGAGGAATTTTCGGAGGTTGGTGTCGTGGTACTGCTGGTCGTGGCCACAGATGGTGACATTATCGAGATACGGGAATGTTGTCGATAAACCGTACCGGTCAACCATTCGGTACATCTCGCGCTGGAAGACCGAGACCCCGTTGGTGACACCGAAGGGAACCCTTAAGAAGTGGTAGAGCCGCCCATCTGCCTCGAAGGCAGTGTATTTGCCGTCACTGGTGTGGATGGGGAGCTGGTGGTAGGCGGACTTGAGATCCACTGTGGAGAAGAACTTATAATGCGCTATCCTGTTTACCAGGTCGGATATGCGGGGGAGAGGGTACGCGTCCAGTTGTGTAAACCTGTTGATGGTCTGACTGTAGTCGATGACCATCCTGTGCTTCTCCCCAGTCTTTACCACTACTACTTGAGCTCTCCGCGGGCTGTTACTGGCTTCAATTACCCCTTCCCTCAGTAGCCTTTGGACCTCTGACCTAATAAAGATACGGTCCTGGGCACTGTACCGTGTGCTCCTGGTGGCGACGGGTTTGCAATCCGGGGTGAGGTTCGCAAACAGGGAAGGCGGGTCGACTTTAAGGGTCGCAAGGCCGCAGACAGTAAGGCGGGTATAGGGCCTCCGAATTTGAAGATTAGACTTTGGAGGTTACACTGGAAGCCTAAACCCAGGAGTGTAGCTGCGCAGAGGTGGGGAAGGATGTAAACATATAAATTTTTGAACTCCCTTCCCTGGACTGTGAGGTTTGCTACACAAAACCCCTTTATTTCCATTGAATATGAATCGGAGATCAGGGAGATTTTTTGATTAACGGGGTGGATGAGGAGAGAACAGCGCCTTACCGTGTTGGGGTGTATGAAGCTCTCCGTGCTCCCAGGGTCGATTAGGCAGGACGTCTCGTGCCTGTTGATGAATATGGTTGTTGTAGCAGTTGAGAGTGTTCGAGGCCGGGACTAATCCAGGGTCACCGAGGCTAATCGCAACAGTTGAGAGTTCTCTTCGGGCAGTACGTGGTCAGCCGAGCTGGGGTCCTGGGGGTTCATCCAAGATGGCGGCTCCCATTGGTCACACATGGCTGGGGGTGCACAAAATGGCGGCATCCATCCCTCCAACGTGGCGTCCGCGGAACAAGCTGGCGGCGCCCGGGGTCCGCACGTCGCCCTAGAATAGGAAGATGGCGGCGACCACTGGCCGCACGGGGACCATGGAGAAGTTTGTGGTTGCGGTCCGCATTCGCCGCCGGAGACCGCGGCAACTGCACGGGCCTGACATACCCCCACAAAATGGCCCTTTTTGCCGCATCCCTTGCAGGTGGGTGTGCAGGCCGGGCAGCGCTGGCGGGGGTGCTTGGCCTGCCCACAAAAGTAGCAGCGGGGCCACCCAGGGTTGCCAGGCCACCTTGCAGCGCAGGCCTGTGGGGGGATGGGGGAAATCTCGGGTTCGGCCGCGGAGGGGTTCCACGCTGCCCAGGGGGCTGCCGCGTGGTCGGGAACGTAAGCATGGGCGTTCCTGGAGGACATGTCCAGGGAGCCTGCAAGGGCCCGTGCCTCCCTGAGACCCAGAGTGTCTTTTTCTAACAGTCGCTGGCGGATTTGTGAGGATAGCATACCTGCCTCGAAATCGTCCTGGACTAAGAGTTCAGTGTGTTTGCTCGCCGAAACTTGCGGGCAGCTGCAGCTTCTCCCCAACACCAGGGGTGCACGGTAGAATTCTTCCAGCTATTCCCCAGGGGTTTGTCACCTTGTTGCAAGCAGGTTCCGGGCATGGACCTGGTTTACCGGGCGAATATAGTGTCCTTTTAGCAGCTCTATTGCTGCATCGAAGTCTTCCGCTTCCTCGATGAGGGTGTAAATCTCCAGGCTCACCCTTGAGTGCAGGACTTGCAGTTTCTGCTCTCGCATGGGTGTGTTTTCCGCTGTCCCGAGATACACTTTAAAGCACGCCAGCCAGTGCTTGAAGATTGCCGCTGAGTTTGCCGCGTGGGGGCTGAGTTGCAGACACTCCGGCTTGATTCGGAGCTCCAGCCTTTCTTCTTAATAAAACTAGCCTTTGAAATTGATGCACGATCAATGACCACTAAAATGAGGTTGTAGTCCAACTGAAGGCTTTAATAAGCTAGATGTTTCCCCCAGCAGCTCAGGTACAGAATGAAGGCTGCTGGGGCGGCACGGGCTCTTATACCCCGCCTAGCAGGGCGGAGCTACCTTACATCCTAACCAATAGAAAGCATACAGTTTCCACCAAAGGTGCTCCAGCCTATCAGGTACTGTAATACCTATAATACCACACTAAGTATAAGGTTCTGGCTTTTATTCCTGCCAAGTGAACCACAGAGAATTTCACTGGATAAAAGCAAATTATTGCGGTGGCTGGAATCTGAAACCAAAGAGAAAATGCTGGAAAATCTTAGCAGGTCTGGCAGCCACCGCAACAATTTGCTAATGTTTCGGGTGCAGGTGACCCTTTGTCAAAGCTCGGAGAATTTCTCTTTTGCTTTGTCAGCGCATGGAGAATTTCAGCTTACAGCTGCTTTCTCCCCAGAATCCTGGCAGACTGTCTGTGCCTGTGATTTTTAGGGATATCTTAGAAACCTTTCCCCTCTCATTGCCCATCTCCAGAGCAATGTGAAGTACATGGGCCTTAGATCCAGGTAGAAATGCTGATTAGCTGTCCTTGGGACCACAACTCTATTTTATCTTGGAAGTAAGTAAACAGTTTAAAACATTACTGTTTACAACCCAACATTTTCAATAATTTCCTGGGACTTTGGTGGAGACTCGTAGCCTAAATACTGTAAAGACAAATTGTGCTGCAATTCTCAAGTGTGAATTCTTTACATCTTCTTTCCAACAAAACAACTCAGGCCTCCCGTTAATCTTAGCAGCCATGCCACCCAGGCGAGTCTTTAGCAGGATTCCTTACAGGTCACATGACCGCCTTCATTTTACCTTGAAAGGTAGCAGTTGTCCCCTCCCACCAGTGGCAGAATTGATCAATATGACATAAGCTAAAATATTGATTTCCCGATGGCAAAAGTGATGGCAGGAAATTTTGTTGCTGACCATGATGGTGGGTTGCCATTTCCACTAGAGTCCCTGAGGAAGCATCCTATAGCTAGGGTTCAAATGAACACCTGATTGGAATTGTCTCCTCACCCACAGACTCATCAAATTACCTACTCCACCAGTGGGATTTGACGCTGGTCCAGCACAGGACAGGACCAATGTAGCATGCACATGGCGGGACTTGCTTGGATGCAGGCCCAGAGCAGCTTGAGGCCCCTGAAGCAGATGGTAAAGTCTTGTGATGGTGGCACGTCAAAAAGCAAGGGTACGGCTGCAGCAAGTAATAGAGCACATAGATGGTGCTAGTCAGGGAAGAGGGGAGGGACAAAGAGGTGGGTGGGTGTCAGAGGCCAAAAGGGCAGGGGAAGGGAATGAAATCTATGGCGCTTGATTATGATGGGAGGGCATGTGACATCCTGCCCAACCAACCATGAGAAACGTCGGGAAACCCCCCCAACTGCGTAATTAATTCGCTCAGCATTGTGCAATTTGGCACGATTTCCCGCTGGGCTCTGTGAGGAAAACATTTTCCCTTCCTGCTCCAGCCACAGAACCTAGACCTGGAACAGATGATTCCGCTAACTGTCCCAAAATATAACAATCTTCTAAACCACATAATTGAACTATTTTAAAGCTGAATTTGACAGGATTTTTTTTTGGCAAAGACATTAAATGGTATGGGGTAAATGTGGGTACATGGAGTTAGCTCAAAGATCAGCAATGATCTCACTGAATAGTGGAACACGCTTGAGAAGCTAAATAGCCGATGTAATGTGTTAGAATCTTCGAGAATGGCAAAAATTATTTGGGCTAAGCTCTCACGGTTTATGATTAATTCTTCAAAAGGTCACTGCTTTATAATTTCTCCCAAGTATGTTTAATTTCATGTCGTTTTATTCTTCCAATTGGTACAGCTGTGTAATGTTATTTTAATCTTAGCAAAGACAAAAGAATTTAACGGACTTTATTACCTAAGAATGCTTAGGGCTATTCATGAAATTTATGCCAACATTCCTTTCCAATATACCTGCATAGCAATCGCTGACAAAACACCCTACCTTGTGCCTGTTTACCAGTATTGTTTATCCAACTTACACTTTACTCCACATGACCGCAAACAGCTTTCAGGGAAATGATTGCATCCAGGCTCTGATTTAGTCATCAAATTTGGAGTTAGGAAAGGAAAGTGTACCAAATTAATTCCTGCTGCTGTTTTTCGTACCCAAATCCAACATTGGTAAGCACAAGAAGTTACATTTCTTTCTGTTTTCTTTTGACTCGAACACCGTTGGCTCGGGACAATTTCTGATTGAGCTATAAGTTAACAAAACAGAAACTCGAAAGGCAAAAAAAACACCCGATGTTGACAGTTTTTGAACGAATCCCGGTGGTTATATACCACATTTACAAGGGTTGTAAATTATCACTAGTGGCTCATTCTCCTGTGAGTAAAAGTTACAAACATAATTTGCAACTTTAGTCCTGAGAATCATAAACAACGCAGCGAAGCTGAAGACAATCCAATTCTCTTTTCTCTCTATCTTCTGAGTTTGACATTTCCTTTCTTTTTGTTGAAAACCTTTATACTTCTCGGTTATTTTCCCACAGCTTAAACTTTTCACTCTGAAGTACATTCCAAAGGAGCAGTAACAACCTTCAGGCCAAAGTAGAACCACTGAGTGAGGTTTGCGATCTGGATCCCAGTCACTCACTGACTTGAATTAAAAGCTAAAATCTGGGGTTTTAAGTTCTGTAAAAGTTAATTACTGTGCAGTTTGGTGGCGACTGAAGAAGTGTAGCAACTTGACAGAATTAACTTTGTGTTTAAAGAGCTCTACATCAGCTTAGAGAAATAAAACCGCAAACCAGTCCTGGGCTTCAATTCACATACTTGTGGCCATTCCCTTAATCCCGCTATCTCCTAAAGCCCACCTTTTCCAGTGATTCTAAGGTTGCCAATCCCTTCAAGATTATCCTAGCATCTCCATACATTCAAGATTAATCTCCTAGACACGACTGCCAGCAACTCTGTGATATTAAACAAAAAATGTTTTTTTTTTAAACTCCTAAATATTGAGGTTGGGGAAAACAGGCTGTTTGATTGAATAAAACATGGAAACACAGAAAATAGGAGGAGGAGGAGGCCATTTAGACCCTTTGAGCCTGCTCCGCCATTCATTTGGATCATGGCTGATCATCCCCAATTCAGCAACCTGGTCCCACTTTCCCCCCATGTCCTTTGATCCCTTTCGCCCCAAGAACAATATCTAACTGCTTATTGAAAAGATGTAATGTTTTGGCTTCAACTACTTCCTGTGGTAGTGAATTCCACAGGCTCACCACTCTCCGGGTGAAGGAATTTCTCCTCATCTCAGTCCTAAATGGTTTACCCCATATCCTTAGATTGTGACTCCCCCACCATCGGGAACATCCTTCCTGCATCTACCATGTTTAGTCCTGTCAGAATTTTATTGGATTCTATGAGATCCACCCTCATTCTTCTAAACTCCAGTGGCTCTAATCCTAACCGACTCAATCTCTCCTCATGCGTCAGTCCCGCCATCCGGGGAATCAGTCTGGTAAACCTTCGCTGTACTCCCTCTGCAGCAAGAACATCCTTCCTCAGATAAGGAGACCAAAACTGCACACAATAATCAAGGTGTGGTCTTAGCAAGACCCTGTATAAATCTGCAGCAAGACATCCCTGCTCCTGTACTTTAATCCTCTCGCTTTGAAGGTCATCATACCTAGTGTACAAGGAACCCAGGTCTATAGCCATTCAGATAATAATTTGTCTTCCTATTCTAGATACCAAAGTGGATAACCTCACATTTATCCACACTATACAGCATCTGCCTTGCTTATCCCATTCACTCAACTTCTTCAATTTGGATTTGGATTTGGATTTAATGTCACGTGTACCGAGGCATGGTGAAAAGTATTGTTCTACGTACAGTCCAGACAGATCATTCCATCCATGAAAACATAGGACATATGATAAATACACAAAGTGAAATACATAGACATGGTCATCGAGTGAAGCATACAGAGCTACTCAGTAGAGAAGATGTGTGGAGAGATCAGTTCAGTCCATTAGAGAGTCATACAGGAGTCTGGTAACAGCGGGGAAGAAGCTGTTTTTGAATCTGTTAGTGTATGTTCTCAGACTTTTGTACCTCCTGCCCAATGGAAGAGTTGGAAAAGAGAATAACTCAGGTAGGAGGGGTCTTTGATTATGCCACCCACTTTCCCTAGAAAGGAGGAGGTGTAGATAGAGTCAATGGATGGGAGGCAGGTTCACGTGATGGACTGGGCTCAGTTCACGACTTTCTTGTAGTTTTCTACGGTCTTGGGCCGAGCAGTTGCCATACAAACCTGTAATGCAGCCAGATAGGATGCTTTCTATGGTGCATTTGTAAAAATTGGTAAGAGTCAATGTAGACATGCCGAATTTCCTTTGTTTCCTGAGGAAGTATAGGCGCTGTTGTGCTTCCTTGGTCATAGCATCAATGTGATTGGACCAGGACAGATCGTTGGTGATGCGCACACCTAGGAATTTGAAGCTGTATTCTGACTCATCGTTGTTTGAGACCTGACCCTCTGCGGTCATGTCATCAGCATGCTTGTAGATAGAGTTGGAGCCAAATTTTGCCATACAGTCGTGCGTGTATAGGGAGTATAGTAGGGGTCTAAATACACAGTCTTATCCCAGTATTGAGGATTATCGTGGCGGAGGTGTTGTTGTTTATCCTTACTGATAGTGATCTATGGGTCAGGAAGTCAAGATTCCAGTTGCAGAAGGAGGAGCCAATTCCTAGGTTTTGGAGTTTTGATATGAGCTTGGCTGGGATTATGGTGTTGAAGGTGGAGCTGTAGTTAATGAATAGGAGCCTGATGTAGGAGTCCTTGTTTTTAAGATGCTCCAGAGATGAGAGTGGGGCCAGGGAGATAACATCTGCTGTGGACCGGTTGAGGCGGTATGTGAATTGCGGATCTACGCATTCTGCGGGTATGGAGTTAATGTGTCTCATGGCCAACCTCTCGAAGCACTTCACAATGATAGATCTCAAGGCCACTGGACGATAGTCGTGAGGCACGTTCCTTGTTCTTCTTTGCCACCGCTATGATGGTGGAAATCTCGGGACAGAGTAGAATCATAGAATCATAAAAGTTTACAGCATGGAAACAGGCCCTTCGGCCCAACCAGTCCATGCCGCCCAGTTTTTACCATTAAGCTAGTCCCAGTTGCCCGCACTTGGCCCATAACCCTCTATACCCATCTTACCCATGTAACCATCTAAATGCTTTTTGAAAGACACAATTGTACCCGCCTCTACTACTACCTCTGGCAGCCCATTCCAGACACTCACTACCCTCTGAGTGAAGAAATTGCCCCTCTGGGCCCTTCTGAATCTCTCCCCTCTCACCTTAAACCTATGCCCTCTAGTTTTAGACTCCCCTACCTTTGGGAAAAGATGTTGACTATCTACCTTATCTATGCCCCTCATTATTTTATAGACCTCTATAAGATCACCCCTAAGCCTCCTACGCTCCAGGGAAAAAAGTCCCAGTCTATCCAGCCTCTCCTTATAACTCAAACCATCAAGTCCCGGCAACATCCTAGTAAATCTTTTCTGCACTCTTTCTAGTTTAATAATATCCTTTCTATAATAGGGTGACCAGAACTGCACACAGTATTCCAAGTGTGGCCGTACCAATGTCTTGTACAACTCAGTAGGGAGAGGTTGAAGATGTCTGCAAACACACCTGCCAGTTGGGCTGTGCAATCACACTGAAGCATCTCTGCAACCTCCGCACAGCTCACCCTCCCACCAGCTTTGTGTCATCTGCAAATTTGGAGATATTACATTGAGTTCCCTCATCTAAATCATTAATATATATTGTGAACAGCTGGGGTGATCCCTGTGGCACCCCACTAGTGACTGCCACTATTTTCAAAAGGACCTGTTTATCCTTACTCTTTGTTTTCTGTCTGCCAACCAGTTTTCTCTCCATCTCAAGACATTCCCCCCAATCCCATGCGTTTTAATTTTACATGCTAATCTCTTATGTGGGACTTTGTCAAAAGCCTCCTGAAAGACCAAATAAACTACATCCATGGCTTTCCGACGTCAATTCTATGAGTTACAACCTCAAAGAATTCCAGTAGATTTGTCAAGCATGATTTCCCTCTTGTAAATCCATGCTGACTCTGTCCGATCCAACCCCTGTTTTCCAAGTGCTCTGCTATTAAATCTTTTACAATGGAGTCTGGCATTTCCCCCACTCCTGACATCAGGCTGACTGGTCTATAATTCACTGTTTTCTCCCTACATCCCTTTACATTAGCTACCCTCCAATCTGTAGGAACTGTTCCAGAGTCTATGGAATCTTGGAACATGACCACCAATGCATCCACTATTTATACAGTCACTTCCTTAAGTGCTCTGGGTTGCGTCATGGTAGAGAACCATAGAAAGGTTACAGCACAGTAGGGAGTCCATTCAGCCAATCTTGTCCATGCTAGCTTAAGAGCACCCAGGTGTCCTTGCTAGGGCACGATCTAACCGAATGGTTACAGAATCCTGTAATGAGGGTGTTTAACCGGGTGTTTTCCGACGCTCACAGCGCTGAGAAACGCCAAGCTATCAACCGGGACTCTGGTTCTATTCGGGGCCTGAGATGGAGCGCACTGTTGAGACGCAATTAGTCCTGTTTCCTGCACCAAGAAGCTCCTTTCGCCGTAACTCCTCAGTTGGTATCCTGTTCTCTCATGCCCCCCCCCCACCCCACCCCCCCGCCCCACTAACTGTCTCGCTCTAATATGCAGATTTGTAAAATAATGATCCCGCCCGCAATGGATGGGATTCAGATCGCAATGTCTCACGAGATCGCTTTAAATCTCGGGAGATGTGGCGAGCCGGGTAGATCCCAGGTAGATTCCCTCATAATTTTGTACACCTCAATCAAGTCACCGCTCAGCCTTCCTTGTTCAAAGGAAAATAACCCCAACCGATCCAATCTCTCAGCATAGTGATTTGTTATGTTGTAGGTGTAACATAAGCGGCTTCCTTGTGGTGCACCTGACAAAGGAAGGTTCAGACGTGGAGATAACTTCAAAACGTTTATTAAACTATTTACACTTCTATTACTCGAGTTCGACACTACTGCTAATCCTACTATAGCTACCCAGACTGACTAACCAGTTACTGCGATCCACGTGGTGGGTGTAATATTGAATCAACTCTGTGTCTGTTCTCACCGACTGTCTCCACTGGAAAGAGGCAGATCATGTGTGTGGTGTCCTTTATATATGGGTTGGCGTAATGCCCCCCTGTGGTCGTGTCACCTCCTTGTGTATCGTGAATGTATATTGGTCATGTCCTATCTACTTGATCTATTGGTTGAGTGTGTGTGTGTGATGTCTTTGGTGCTCCCTCTAGTGTCTAGCTAACCCACATGCATTTACATTGATGCACATCACCACATCCCCCCTTTTTTATATGTTCCATATTTTCTGCACACTTTGAGAAAATTGAACAAAGAACAGGTAGATAAGGTAAGGTATATACAAGTCATGAGAACAGTGATTAAACAATAAGTCCAAATCATTCGTGTGAGTTCAAAAACCATCATTCATCATGGTCAAATGTCTCTCTTGGTTATTAACACCATCAGCGTCCCTGTGCCACAAGAACTAAGAAGTGGTCAAATCACTTTGTTGTCTGATTTGGAGTCCCTTTTTTTCCTCGATGTTTGTTATGGTGCTGTCGGATGGCATCTTGTAGCTAATAAGGTGTTGACGTTGAAGAGGTACCAGCAACAGTATCATTCGAGATCATGGATGTGCCATATTATTTCTATTAAACTGAGGGGTAATAGATATAGGACAGAGGTCAGAGGTAGGTTCTTTACGCAAAGAGTGGTGAGGCCGTGGAATGCCCTACCTGCAACAGTAGTGAACTTGCCAACATTGAGGGCATTTAAAAGTTTATTGGATAAGCATATGGATGATATTGGCATAGTGTAGGTTAGATGGCTTTTGTTTTTTGACTTCCCATGTCAGTGCAACATCGTGGGCCGAAGGGCCTGTACTGCGCTGTATCGTTCTATGTTCTATATGTTGAAGTTGGATAAGACTGTGCATGCTGGTTCTGGCCACGTGCTGTGTTGGAAGGGTGATCCTGCTGAGAACCGTTGAAGCTTGTCGAATTGGAAACAGAATTGCTGCTCGCATAAATGCCTGGTGATGGTGTGAAACTAGAACCTTGCATCTGATAGGAATATGCCATCTGGCCAGGCTGGGGTACAGCAAATCCTGGGCTGTAACTAAGGCATCCAGTCTGTAGTGCAGATTGCGCTTGCGGTAGTCCTCCTTCGGTCTTGATTCCATTAGTGGGCAATCCGTAGTGCTGGCCTGTTTGAGAATATGCTGCACAGACTGCTGGCTGCTGCATGCCTGAATACTGGGTTTGTCCAGCATGAGCTGTCATTGGCTGCACTGCTGGTGTGGAAACAATGTGTGGATATAGCTGTGGTGAATATCAGTGTATTCCTCTTGGACTGTAGCCGCTGCTTGTTGTTACTGACCCAATGTAATTGTTAAGTGATGCATCTCCTGTCGTTGTGGCATCTGCTGTCACCCTGAGCGTGCCATGACTGAGGTTGCAGCACTCCCTGTCTGGAGTAAAGTCCGGCTTACGTGAATCAGAGTCGGCGTTTGGTTGCTCCCCATCTGGAGTCTTGTCTGTTTTAACTGAGTCAGTGTTGGTTTGTTGATGCTCCCTGTCCGGAGTCTTAGCAGGTTCACTGGAGTCAGCTGAGATTTCTGAAGCTGCACGTCTGGAGTCGGAAAATGCATGAATGCATTGACTTGTGGAGAGGTTCGAGAAAATGAGGGTGGAAATATCATGGTGTCACCGGAGTCACCAGTGGTCTCACAGTGATCGCCGAGTGCCTCTGTACACACTAGCTGAGGTCTGTCACTTTGCACTCTTGCATGGTGTAGCGCACAAAGACTCACGAGAGACGAATAGAGATGAAGTCGATGAGGCTTTATTAAGCGTGACTTGTTCCCCGCAGTTCAGTAACAGACTGGCCTGCGGGGGAGAACTCCTGGTTCTTATACTCCGCCTTCAGGGTGGAGCTAGAGGTCAACAGCCAACCAGGAACCGGGATCTGTCAGCCAATGACATCACGGCTTCACAGTCCCATATGACCCCTAATGCATACTACCACATTCACCCCTTGTTAAAAATGAACCCGGCGGGGTGGTGCTTCGCATGGTGGTAGAGGTTTACAAGGCTGGTCCTGGGAGGAAAAAATTTTGCATGTCATCACAGTACGTACAGGGTATTTTTTTTTTGTTTTGAACTATTTACAGTATTCGTAAGAGGGAAAAAGGGAAAAAAATTCTCGATAAAGTCCACAACATTCTAGTGTTACACCGATGCCACAAGTCGGTCGGGCGGTCTGGCCGTCCTTGTCGATCGCCTCAGCCCTGGTGGTGGTGGTGCTTGTTCCAGTGTTGTCGCCTCCCGGAGCTTTACGGTTTCTGCTTCAGCTTCACTTCTGGTCGGACCTGGGAGGAGGACCGATCCTCCCGGGAAGGGGGCTGTCGCGGGGTGCGCCGGTGGCAGGGAGGGGGTGATAGGTGTCGGGGGGGTGTGCATGTTGCCGGCGGGTGCCAGATCTCGCAGGGAGACCGTGTCCTGTCGGCCGTCGGGGTACTCCACGTAGGCGTACTGCGGGTTCGCGTGGAGGAGGTGAACTCTCTCGACCAACGGGTCCGACTTGTGCGCCCGCACATGTTTCCGGAGCAAGGTGGGTCCTGGGGCCGCCAGCCAGGTCGGCAGCGACGTTCCAGAGGAGGACTTCCTGGGGAAGACAATGAGGCGCTCATGAGGCGTTTGGTTAGTAGTGGTACACAGTAGCTACCGGATGGAGTGGAGGGCGTCCGGGAGGACCTCCTGCCACCGTGAAACTGGGAGATCCCTGGACCGTAGGGCCAGTAGGACGGTCTTCCAGACCGTGCCGTTCTCCCTCTCTACTTGCCCGTTCCCCGGGGGTTGTAGCAGGTCGTCCTGCTCGAGGCTATACCCTTGCTGAGCAGGAACTGGCGCAGCTCGTCACTCATGAAGGAGGACCCCCTGTCGCTATGGACGTATGCGGGGCAACCGAACAGTGTGAATATGGTGTTAAGGGCTTTAATGACTGTGGCCGCTGTCATGTCAGAGCAGGGGATGGTGAATGGGAAACGGGAGTACTCGTCCACCATGTTCAGGAAGTATGTGTTGCGGTCGGTGGAGGGGAGGGGCCCTTTGAAATCCAGACTGAGGCGTTCAAAGGGACGGGAAGCCTTGATCAGGTGCGCTCTATCTGGCCTGAAAAAGTGCGGTTTGCACTCTGCGCAGATGTGGCAGTTCCTGGTGACTGTACGGACCTCCTCCACAGAGTAGGGGAGGTTGCGGGACTTTATAAAATGGTAGAACCGAGTGACCCCCGGGTGGCAGAGGTCCTCGTGGAGGGCTTGGAGACGGTCTATTTGTGTGTTGGCACATGTGCCGCGGGATAGGGCATCGGACGGCTCGTTCAGCTTTCCGGGATGGTACAAGATCTCGTAGTTGAAGGTGGAGAGCTCGATCCTCCACCTTAAGATCTTGTCATTTTTAATTTTGCCCCGCTGTGCATTATCGAACATGAAAGCTACCGACCGTTGGTCAGTGAGGAGAGTGAATCTCCTGCCGGCCAGGTAATGCCTCCAATGTCGCACAGCTTCCACTATGGCTTGGGCTTCCTTTTCCACTGATGAGTGGGGGATTTCTGAGGCGTGGAGGGTTCGGGAGATGAAGGCCACGGGTCTGCCCCCTTGGTTAAGGGTGGCCGCTAGAGCTACATCGGAGGCGTCGCTCTCGACCTGAAAGGGGAGGGACTCGTCGATGGCGCGCATCGTGGCCTTTGCGATATCCGCTTTGATGCGGCTGAAGGCCTGGCAAGCCTCTGTCGACAGAGGGAAGGTCGTGGTCTGTATCAGGGGGCGGGCCTTGTCTGCGTACTGGGGGACCCACTGGGCGTAATATGAAAAGAACCCCAGGCAGCGTTTTAGGGCTTTTGAGCAGTGCGGGAGGGGAAATTCCATGAGGGGGCGCATACGTTCGGGGTCGGGGCCTATTATCCCATTGCGCACTACATATCCCAAAATGGCTAGCCGGTTTGTGCTAAAAACGCACTTGTCCTCGTTGTATGTGAGGTTCAAGGCTTTAGCGGTCTGGAGGAATTTTTGGAGGTTGGCGTCGTGGTCCTGCTGATCGTGGCCGCAGATGGTTACATTGTCGAGATACGGGAACGTGGCCTGCAACCCGTGTTGATCAACCATTCGGTCCATCTCTCGTTGGAAGACCGAGACCCCGTTTGTGACGCCAAATGGGACCCTTAGGAAGTGGTATAATCGCCCGTCTGCCTCGAAGGCTGTGTACTTGCGGTCACTTGGGCGGATGGGGAGCTGATGGTAGGCGGACTTGAGGTCCACGGTGGAGAAGACCTTATATTGGGCAATCCGATTGACCATGTCGGATATGCGGGGGAGAGGGTACGCATCTAGCTGTGTGTACCTGTTGATGGTCTGGCTATAGTCTATGACCATCCTTTGCTTCTCCCCTGTCTTTACTACTACCACCTGTGCTCTCCAGGGACTATTGCTGGCCTGGATTATGCCTTCCTTCAGTAGCCGCTGGACTTCGGACCGAATGAATGTCCGGTCCTGGGCGCTGTGCCGTCTGCTCCTAGTGGCGACGGGTTTGCAATCCGGGGTGAGATTTGCAAACAATGATGGGGGCGCAACCTTGAGGGTTGCGAGGCCGCAGATAGTGAGTGGGGGTATTGGACCGCCGAATTTGAAAGTTAGGCTCTGCAGGTTGCACTGGAAGTCTAATCCCAGTAATGTGGGCGCGCAGAGTTGGGGAAGGACGTAGAGCCTGTAGTTTTTAAACTCCCTTCCTTGCACCGTTAGGGTCACTATGCAATAGCCTTTGATCTGTACGGAGTGGGATCCTGCAGCTAGGGAAATCTTTTGCGCACTGGGACGGATGGTCAAAAAACAGCGTCTTACCGTGTCGGGGTGGATGAAGCTTTCTGTGCTCCCGGAGTCGACCAGGCATGGTGTCTCGTGCCCGTTGATCAGCACCGTTGTTGTCGTCGTCTGGAGCGTCCGGGGCCGTGCTTGGTCCAGCGTCATTGAGGCCAGACGTGGTCATAGTGCTTCAGCGTCTTCCTCGAACCCCGTTGAGCCGTCGATGCTGGGGTCCATTGTTGCCGTCCAAGATGGCGGCGGGGGTGAACAAAATGGCCGCCCCCATGCGTCGCACAGGGCTGGGGGGTCACAAGATGGCGGCGGGGGTGGACAAAATGGCCGCCCCCATGCGTCGCACAGGGCTGGGGGGTCCCAAGATGGCGGCACCCCTCCTCCCCTCGTGGTGGCCGGGACCCAAAATGGCGGCGCCTGCGGGTCGCACATGGGGCGCTGGGGGGGTTGGGGAGCGTTTGAAACGCGCAGGACTCCTCGTTCTCCGGGGACAGCGGTGGCCGGGACCCAAAATGGCTGCGTCTGCGGGTCGTACATGGGGCGTTGGGGGGGTTGGGGAGCGTTAGAAACGCGCAGGACTCCTTCTTCTCCTGGGACAGCGGCGACCTCCCGGGACCGGCACACAGCCGCGAAATGGCCCTTTTTCCCGCAGCTCTTGCAAATCGCTGCGCGGGCCGGGCAGCGCTGCCGGGGCTGTTTTGCCTGGCCGCAGAAATAGCAGCGGGCCCCCCCGGGATGACTTGGAGTCTGAACTGCGCAAGCCTGTGGGGTGGGGGGTTTGTCCCGACGGGGGTCCACGGAGCCCAAGGGGCTGCCGCGCGGTCGGGGCCGTACGCGCGGGCGTTTTGCGCGGCCACATCCAGGGAGGCTGCAAGGGCCCGTGCCTCTGAGAGTCCCAGCGACTCTTTTTCCAAAAGTCTTTGGCGTATTTGGGGAGAGTTCCTACCAGCCACAAAAGCATCGCGAATCAACATGCCCGTGTGTTCAATCGCGTTTACCGGCAGGCAGCTGCAGGCCCGTCCCAAAATTAGCAGCGCGGCGTAGAATTCGTCCAGCGATTCTCCGGGACTTTGCCGTCTCATTGCGAGTTGGTAGCGTGCGTAGATCTGGTTCACTGGGCGAACATAGATGCTCTTTAGTGCTGCGAACGCCGTCTGGAAATCCTCTGTGTCTTCGATGAGAGGGAAAATTTCCGGGCTTACCCTCGAGTGCAGGACCTGTAGTTTCTGGTCTTCTGTGACCCGGCCGGGGGCTGTTCTGAGGTAGGCTTCGAAACAAGTCTGCCAGTGTTTAAAAACTGCTGCTGAGTTCACTGCGTGGGGGCTGATCCTCAGGCATTCCGGGATGATCCTGAGCTCCATAGTCCTTTAAGCACGCTTAATAAATTGTAGCGCACAAAGAGTCATGAGAGACGAATAGAGATGAAGTCGATGAGGCTTTATTAAGCGTGACTTGTTCCCCGCAGTTCAGTAACAGACTGGCCTGCGGGGGAGAACTCCTGGTTCTTATACTCCACCTTCAGGGCGGAGCTAGAGGTCAACAGCCAACCAGGACCCGGGATCTGTCAGCCAATGACATCACGGCTTTACAGTCCCACATGCCCCCTAATGCATACTACCACACATGGGATGTGGGATGCTGTCGTCACTCGTCTCACATACTGTGGGTAGATCCTCAGTAGCTGCTTGTTGTTCACTTGCGTTGGGTAAATTGTCAGAGTCTTCATCTGGTGGTGCAAACAATGTGGGTGGACTGTCATTTGGGCTTGAACTATCATCGTCGCTTTGTTCTTCACTGTAGCATGATAGACCGTCATGGTCGTCCTGCTGTGCACTGGAGCGTGGTAGACTGTCATAGTCCTCTTGCTGTTTACTGGAGCATGGCAGAATTGCATCATCTGCTGCTAGTTGGTGAGAGGAGGTTGCTAGACCCTCATGGCCTTGTTCCTGCAAAGACTGCGCGTCGGAGTCTTGCATTGCTTCTATCGTGGAGGCTGTCCACAAGCTCGCTGCGGAGGGTTGTGACACTGGAGTCACGTCTTGTGTGTGCAAGGACTGCGCTCTGGAGTCTTGCGTTTCTGCAATTGTGGAGTCTGTCCACAAGCTCACTGTGGAGGCTTGTGACACTGGAGTCACTTCTTGTTCATGCAAGGACTGCGGTGTGGAGTCTTGCGTGTCTTCTTTCGGATAATCGGGAACCCTGAGCGGTGCATGGACCACGCTCTGTGTGGCAGCAGGCTGCTCTCTCTGGGCTTGTACCGCTCTCTGTCTCTTGGTTTCAGGCTGCAGCATCATCCTGCACTCACGAGTTGGGATGTCATATCTGCTGGGCTGAAGATCCTCAAATCCGAAGAACGAATCCGCGTCTGCGTCAGATTCAATACTGGGGTCGCCAATGTGCAACACGTCTAGTTGCAGTTCGGATTTGGTACTGGGGTAGCCTCCAAAGGTGACAGGTTTGTCCGAGTCGTAGTCTTCTAGGACCATATCATCACTGTTTGCATTGGAGCTGGCATCGGGCTCGCGAGGTCCAGAGAAAACGTAATGGTCGGTATCGAAGTATTCAAGGTCGGAATCATCGGTTTGGGCGTAGATAACTGCTTGTTGCAGGGTTCTTAGAATTTACAGTGCAGAAGGAGGCCATTCAGCCCATCGAGTCTGCACCGGCTCTTGGAAAGAGCACCCTATCCGAGGTTTATTTCATTTCCTGGTTCAATTTGAGGCATTGTGCTGTCATTCCAGGTGAAGGAAGGTTTTTTTACGGCTTTAAAAGATTTTTTCTTTGATTTGGGACGTTTACCCTTTAAATGGGCGTGGTCCGGGGCATCTGACGTCATGATGCGCATGACATAGCGCGTAGGAAGCGATTGCGCATGCGCAGATCATGGTTCCTTTACTTGGGGCCTTTTTCGCAATTGCGCATGCGCGGCTTCTCGCGCATGCACAAACAGACCTTCCCGTTCTGTGCACTTCTCGCGCAACTGCGCAAGTGCAGTCCCTTTAGAAAGATGGCTGCCGATCAAAATCGTTCTGTGCTCCGGGATCTCGGCATCGTGGTGTGTACTGGCGCTTCTATTACCTTTTCTTGCTGGTTGGAGTGTGTTTTCCTCACAGTATTTGCTGAATTTGTCCAGGACTGCCTGGAAGTCGCTCCTGTTTTGCCCCTTGGAGAACTTGAATTTTTAAAAGATTTCTTCTGCTCTGGCACCGGCGATGGTGAGGAGAAGCTCTGTTTTTTCAGGATCGGCCACTTCTTCTAGTTCGGCTGCCACCAGGAAGATTTCAAACTTTTGCCGGAATCCCCGCCAGTTTTCCCGGAGATCGCCGTGGCACTGGAGCTGCTGCGGAACCCGGATCTCGAACATCTTGCCCGGGTATCATTGGTGGTTGTCACTGTATGCTGAGGTATGGCTATGTGGATTGAAACAGTTCACTCCTGGTATCATGATTTATGTTGTAGGTGTAACATAAGCGGCTTCCTTGTGGTGCACTTGACAAATAAAGGTTCAGACGTGGAGATAACTTCAACATGTTTATTAAACTATTGACACTTCTATTACTCGGGTTCGACACTACTGCTATTCCTACTATAGCTACCCAGACTGACTAACCAGTTGCTTCAATCCACGTGGTGGGTGTAATATTGAATCAACTCTGTGCCTCTACTCACTGACTGTCTCCACTGGAAAGAGGCAGATCATGTGTGTGGTGTCCTTTATATATGGGTTGGTGTAATGCCCCCCTGTGGTCGTGTCACCTCCTTGTGTATCGTGAGTGTTTATTGGTCGTGTCCTATCTACTTGATCTATTGTTTGAGTGTGTGTGTGTGATGTCTTTGGTGCTCCCTCTCGTGTCTAGCTAGCCTACATGCATTTACATTGATGCACATCACCACACATAGCCACAATTTTCTAGCCCTGGTAACATTTTTGTAAACCTCTGCATTCTCTCCAGAGCAATTACAGCCTTCCTGTAATGTGGTGGGCAGAACTGCACACAATACTCCAGTTGTGGCCTCACCAGTGTTTATACAATTCCAACAATATGGGCAGGATTCTTCCGCAATTGCGGGATGGTCGCGCCAAGAACGACGCGAACCATTCCGGCGTCAGGCGAACTGGAAGTTGCGGAATCCTCCGGAGAATTGCCGGTGGGGTCCGCAGCCAATGGCCCCTGACCGGCCTGGCGGAAACCCCGCCCCCGCCCAAAATACGGTAGCCGGATTCGGAGCGGCGGGGCAGGATTCATGCGCTCCCCGGGGATTCTCCAAACTGGCGGGGGGTCAAAGTATCCCGCCCTATATCCGTACATTTATAATCTATGGGCAGGATTCTCCTATCCCCCAGCAATTCGCCAGGCCCGGATGGGCCGTGCGGCCGTCGGTTTCTGGCCAGTCCCACCGGCGTGGATTGGACATCGTCCCACACGCCGGGATCTGGCTGGTAGGCTGGCTGGTGCGGTCCTCGGGGGGGGTCGTGGGGGGGGATCCGGCCCCAAGGAGGGCCCCCACGGTGGCCTGGCCCGTGATCGTGGGGTCTCTTGCCTTCCGCGCCAGCCCCTGTAGGGCTCTGCCATGGCCGGCGCAGAGAAGACACCCCCCTGCGCATCCGCTAGAATATGCCGGCCGGTCTGCGCATGCGCGGAACCACGCCAGCGGTTCTGCGCATGCGTTAACTCGCGCCGACCCTTTGGTGCCAGCTGGTGCAGCGGCAACCCCTCCGGCACCAGCCTAGCCCCCGGATGTGCGAAGGATTCCACAACTTCCGGTTGGCCCGACGCCAGAGTGATTTGCGCCGTTTTTTATGCCAGCGTCGGGCCATCGCAGTGATTTGGGAGAATCCCGCCTCATACCTGTGTGAATGAAACAGAGCATTCCCTGTGCCTTCTTTACAACCTTGTCTACTTGATCTGCAGCCTTTAGGGATCTGTATACTTGTACGCCAAGATCCTCACTTCATCTACCTCTCTTAGTATATCCCCATTTATTGTGTATTCCCTATAACCTGGGGATTTATCGGCCTTCAATCCAATTAATTTCCCCAACACTGTTTCCCTATTAATACTGATTTCCTTCTGTTCCTCCCTCTCATTAAACCCTGAGTTTCTCAACATTTCTGGGTGTTATTTGTGTCCTCCTTTGTGAAGACAGGACCAAAGTTTGTACTTGGTTGGTCAACCATTTCTTTGTTATCCATTATAAATTCCTCTGTTTTTGACTGTAAGGGGCATTTGTCTTCACCAGCCATTTTCTCTTCACATACCTATCAAAGGTTTTACGGTCAGTTTTTATGTCCTCACAATCTTACTCTCATATTTTATTTTCCCCTTCTCAATCAATTCCTTTGTTTTCCTTTGCTGAATTCGAAACTGATCTCAATCCTCAGGTCTGTTCAGAGGCTTGCTCTTGCGCTTTCTCCCACTCTCAGTCTCACTCTTTCTCGCGCTGTTTTATCCTTCCTGCTCCGCTCTCAATCCCATTCTTTCTCGTGCTCTTTTATCTCCCAGCTCCGCTCCCAGTTTCACCCTTCATCACAGGTCCTTCTAATGAACAGAATGCCTGAAGATTGACTTGTTGCTCTCCACAGAAACTTTGTCTATCATTCCAAGTGCTTCTACCATTTCTGATTTCATTTACTGTGACAGTCTTTATCTGAATATGTGATCCACAGCTTACCTGTATGTGCACGTTTTGCATGTAAAAATTAAGTTCACAAATTGTTGTGCCCCACATTCTATTGTGACTTGAGCTCTAGGAAATACTTGGATTTACTTCTGCTCCTGTATTTTTTTATTTCACCTGCTGAGAACTTTTAAGTAATAAAACCACAGGATGGAGAAGCTGCACTGAGAGCACAGCACTGCTTACTCAGTCTGTGCAAAAATTAATTGGTGACTCAAACAGAGGTTATTGAATTTGATTACAGCAAGCAGCTTCTGTATTCCTCTATATCATTTCAGGAAATTCAGTCTGTTGTATGACCCAATTAAAAACATTTTAATGTGCCTCACTTAAAACTACAGAAAAGCCCATTTGAAACAAATCCTGCTTTGTGCAACAGGATCCAGTTCCTGGCTTACTGTAATTTCTCAGGGGCGTTTCTCTTTAATAAAAAGAGAAGTTAAATTCATTGTAACCTTGAGTGCATAATGTTAATGCCAAAATATATCAGGGTGCAGTTCGAGCAATTAATCAACAAGTGGAGTTCAGACTGTTGTTATTTAAGGAATAACTGAGGCATTTCACAGTGCCTGGCTTTTTTTGTGTTTCTTCAATAAGGAACAGACAAGTGGATTCTCTTACAGAAAGACTTACTTATATAGTGGCTTTCATGATCGCACAATTTCCTAACTTGATACCAGCCGATGAAATTCTTTTGCAGTATAATCCACTGTTATGTAAGTAAAATAAGCAGCCAATTTGTGTATCTCCCTATTAGATGAATGGCCATCTAATCCATTTGGATAGTGTTATCCCATGAATAAATATTGGCCAAAGTTCCCAAATTGTATCATGGGCTCTACACAGCCACCTGGAAGGACAGACAGAGGCCTTGGTTTAGTGCCCCATGCAATAGACAGGACCAGCAATGCAGCATTGAGCAATTATGTGCTCAAACCTTACCATCTGGAAGGACAAGAGCAGCAGATAGCTGGGAACACCACCACCGGGAAGTTCCCCTCCAAGGCCCTCACCACACTGACTTGGTAATATATCGCTGTTCCTTCACTGTCACTGGGTCAAAATGCTTCCTCCCTCCCTCACAGTGCTGTGGGTGTATCTATACCACAAGGACGGCAGTGATTCAAGAAGGCAACTCACCACCACCTGCTCAAGGGCAACTAGGGATGAGCAATAAATGCTAGTCAGCCAGCGACGCCCACATCCTGGAGATTAATAAAAAATAAATACATAAAAACTACAGATATATGGACTTCCGGTGATGGTGGGCGGGAGGCAGCCGCCTATTGGAGGGCTCCCACTCGGAAATCGGAATTTCGAAGTTTTAATGCCCGGTCCCGGGGGCAACGGAAGCTGAAAAAACTGTAAGAAGGCACAGGGAGGAGAAATGTCCAAGTTTGGGAGAAAAACGGTCATGAAAAAGGGGGTTAACGGAAGTCCGCTGGGGAGTGAAAAAGTCAGTGCAGGAACTGTAAGGAAAGCGGAGGCTGGAGCACCAGGGGAGGCCGCATCAGTCACAGCAGAAGAAATGACCACGGTGATGGCTGTGGAACTTGAAAAACAGTTCACAAAACACATGGAAGCTGATGTTCCGTCAATTACCACGAGACGAGAATGGTGAAACAATCGAGGCTTTATTGCACAAGGTGTTGTGCCTCCTGCAGCTGGAACCAGAATGGGAGCAGCGCAGGAGAGCTTACACTTTTATACGGCGCCTGCTGGGAGGAGCCAGCTGGCAGGGATGTACCGTAGTACCTGTAATACACAGTCAGTGCCGTAATACATACAATATATCACTAGTGTGTTTACCACATTCACCCCCTGGTTAAAAAAGAGTCCGTCGGGGCTGAAGAACAACATTACAGATTAAGTCTGCCGTGGGCTTTGACCCTCCCCTGTGATTGCCTCAGTCCTGGTGGTGATGTGGGCGTTACAGAACAAAGAGATCTCGGGGTACAGGTTCATAGCTCCTTGAAGGTGGAGTCGTAGGTGGACAGGGTGGTGAAGAAGGCATTCAGCATGCTAGATTTTATTGGTCAGAATATTGAATACAGGAGTTGGGACATCTTGTTGAACATTACATTAGTAAGACCACACATGGAATATTGTGTTCAGTTCTGGTCACCCGATTATAGGAAGACTATTGTTAAACTACAGAAGAGATTTACGAAGGTGTTACCAGGACTTAATGGTCTGAGTTATAAGGAGAGGCTGGATAGGCTGGGATTTTTTTCCCTGGAGCGTAGGAGGTTCAGGAGTGATCTTATAGAGGTCTATAAAATAATGAGGGGCATAGATAAGGTAGATAGTCAACACCTTTTCTCAAAGGTAGAGGAGTCTAGAACTAGAGGGCGTAGGTTTAGGGTGAGAGGGGAGAGATACAAAAGAGACCAGAGTGTAAATGTTTTCACAGAGAGAGTGGTGAGCATCTGGAATGAGCTGCCAGAGGCAGCGGTAGAGGCGTGTACATTTTTTTCCTTTAAAAAACAATTAGTGACATGAGCAGGGTGGGCATAGAGGGATCTGGGCCAAATGCAGGCAAGTGGTACTAGCTTAGTGATAGAAACTGGCTGGCATGGACAAGCTGGTCCAAAGGGCCTGTTCCCATGCTGTAAATATCTATGACTATGACTCTATAACCACTATGCCACTGTTCCCTTTTACAGTAGTGTTGGAATACTGCAATCCTGGGAGACATATTTTGGATAAAGGCTTAAACTGAGGTCCAGTCTGGCCTCTCAGTGGATATGAAAGATCCTTTGATTTTTCCGAGGAAGGCAATAGAAGTTCCCGTGCTCTCCTAACTAATACTTATCCTTCACACAATATATTTTAAAATGGATTATCTGGTCATTTTATCTCATTGCTATTTGAAGGACATTGCTGGGTGCAAATGGGCTTTCATCTTCCCTATGTTACAACAATGTATTTCAAAATTGGACTGTAAATCAGCTGTACAACACTTTTAAATGCCCTGAGATAGTGAGAGGTTATGAAGAAATGGAAGTCATTTCTTAACAGATACCTGAATTTAACCAACAATTTCACAGAGACTGATATTACAGGCAGATCATAGACTCATAGAATCATAGAATTTACAGTGCAGAAGGAGGCCATTCGGCCCATTGAGTCTACACCAGTCCTTGGAAAGAGCACCCTACTCAAGCCCACACCTCCACCCTATCCCCGTAACCTAGTAACTCCTCCTAACATTTTATTTTGGACACTATGGGAAATTTAGCATGGCCAATCCATCTAACCTGCACATCTTTGGACTGTGGGAGAAAACTGGAGCACCCGGAGGAAACCCACGCAGACTCGGGGAGAACGTGCAGTCTCCGCACAGACAGTGACCCAAGCCGGGAATCGATCCTGGGACCCTGGAGCTGTGAAGCAACAGTGCTAACCACTGTGCTATCACGCCGCCCCACGGTAGGAAGGAGGGGTGTGCGATGTCAGAAACTGATATCTTTAAGGTACATGTAAACTTTCAGGAGAATGAGCATTACATTTATTATGTAAAATTCTGTTGATTACAGGTGAAGCTGAACCTTGGAGTGACCTTAAGATGAAGTCAGGTGTGTTTTATAACAATTACAAAGGTACCAAAATATTATCATGCCCTCTCACACTATTACCTTCCCATCTCACTGTTATCCTCCTCTCTGTTACCCTCCTCTCTCACTGTTACCCTCCTCTCTGTTACCCTCCTCTCTCACTGTTACCTTCCCATCTCACTGTTACCCTCCCATCTCACTGTTACCCTCCTCTCTCACTATTACCTTCCCATCTCACTGTTACCCTCCTCTCTGTTACCCTCCTCTCTCTCTGTTACCCTCCTCTCTCACTGTTACCTTCCCATCTCACTGTTACCTTCCCATCTCACTGTTACCCTCCTCTCTCAATGTTACCCTCCTCTCTCAATGTTACCCTCCTCTCTCAATGTTACCCTCCTCTCTCACTGTTACCCTCCTCTCTCACTGTTACCTTCCCATCTCACTGTTACCCTCCTCTCTGTTACCCTCCTCTCTCACTGTTACCCTCCTCTCTCACTGTTACCTTCCCATCTCACTGTTACCTTCCCATCTCACTGTTACCCTCCTCTCTCAATGTTACCCTCCTCTCTCAATGTTACCCTCCTCTCTCAATGTTACCCTCCTCTCTCACTGTTACCTTCCCATCTCACTGTTACCTTCCCATCTCACTGTTACCCTCCTCTCTCACTGTTACCCTCCTCTCTCACTATTACCCTCCTCTCTGTTACCCTCCTCTCTCACTGTTACCCTCCTCTCTCACTGTTACCCTCCTCTCTCAATGTTACCCTCCTCTCTCACTGTTACCCTCCTCTCTCACTGTTACCTTCCCATCTCACTGTTACCTTCCCATCTCACTGTTACCCTCCTCTCTCACTGTTACCCTCCTCTCTCACTGTTACCTTCCCATCTCACTGTTACCCTCCTCTCTCAATGTTACCCTCCTCTCTCAATGTTACCCTCCTCTCTCACTGTTTCCCTCCTCTCTCAATGTTACCCTCCTCTCGGTCTATAGCCTATCCTCTCTCTGTTAACACTCCCCATTGTTTTCCTCCCCTCTCACTGTTATACACCCCTCCCACTGTTACCCTCCGCCCCCACTGTTACCCTCCGCCCCCACTGTTACCCTCCGCCCCACTGTTACCCTCCTCTGTCTCACTGTTATCATTCCCTCTCTCACTGTTAGCTTCCTCTCCCTCTGTTACCCTCCCATTGTTACCCTCCCCTTGCTTACTGTTACACTCCCCTCTCTCGCTGTTACCTTCCCCTCCCTCTGTTACTCTCCCCTCGTGTGCCTATGAGAATCTGTGAGCAATGTAATGAAGCAATTAATCCCTGAGTCTGCATTGTTGGTAAAAAACATTGAAAAGAAAGCTATATTAAAAGCGTCAGTACGGAGGGTGTGTCTAGTCTCTGAGTGAGAACTTGATGAGTACAAGTTTCAATGAATACACTTAAAATATTGAGAATGCTTACAAGCAGTTTGAGCTACAGGCTGAACTAATTTCTGTCCAAATGCCCACTTTTACATGTTTGGGTTTCTGCGGCCCAAGCTGGGTGTATATCTGTGTATGTCAGGAGAAATGTCTGGCCGGAATAATTCGCCTCTACTCTGATGTGGTTTTTCTGCTGGTTTCTTAGAAACATGATCTGTTTCAGTAATCTATGATCTACTTGTTTCTATCAGATTAAGCACTTATCTTTTCTTAATGTTCCACCTGTCACTCATCACTCTCTTTCAGATAACTGGATATCTTTTTCAAAGCTTTCTGTAACTTCCCCAAATTTCACAAAAGCTCCTCAGTTCTGAAAATCTCTTTCGAATGCCAAAATGGTAACATCTTCTGCACTTAGTTTCACAGAGCAGAACCCTTTTTTTCCACCTATTTTGTTATGCGACCAAGCACGTTGTTTCATTATGTCACATGTCATTGAGTGTAAACAGATGCTTCAAGGACCGTAACAGGTTTTTAACTCGTCGATGAAGACCAGGCTGTCAGAAAAACTCCGAAGCATTTTTTAATGTAATCAGACAGCATAATCCATCCATAATGGTAAGCGATTTGGGTTTGTCTCATAGCAACCTTTAATTGGAAGAAACAACTTTCATTGACTGCTGGTCTTCTGAATACCTCTTCTAGAGTTCCTGTACTTTGGGGTGAGAAATGGGGCTCAGTTAAGCCCATGTCTTTTGTACACTATGCACACACTTACAGCTCCAAAATGGGAGATGCTCATGCTTGTAGAACCAATGCTTCACGCATTATCAGGTGCTGACGATCAGGTGCTCGCAGGCCAATTTGTCACCCATATTTTTTCTAATCAGTGTAGACGCCAGATTTTTAAAGTGGGAACAGGAACCGAGCACCCAAATCATTTTCAGGTCCCAACCTCGTGCCTCAAAACCATCCCTCATGCGATGCTATTTTGAAATGTAAATGCCTGATTTGGAGATCCTGAGTTTTTGCAGGAGGCGGAAGCTGCCTGCAGAGCATGAGTGGCAAAGGAAGATGGGAGCCATGATGGGGTGTGCCATCACCTTGCCAACGAGAATGGGCAGCACCTCGGAGGGACAGCAGAATAAACAGCCAAATTAAACCAAAGTGCGCAAGATCTCCCACGCCCCAAGAACTTGCACTGAACCTGACAGCTTTGTGCAAATGTGCACCAGAATGTTCAGGTTTGCTGATTTCCCAATTGAAGATACCATTCTTGCCCTCTGCAGCCTATTAACACATCCCTCAACAAACGTAATGGGCCATTAATCGGAGGTGATCAGGGACTTTGATCTGCCCCTCCCTTTGAAAATCGGAACGTATCATCGAGGTTTTGGGATCCAGAGATGCCCTCCAGAAAAGCAATTTTCAAATTGCACCAACAACCCTCCACCAGTGATTGAAAATCGGGCTCACGGTATGAAGAAAGTGAGACTTTCCATTTGCAAACCAATGTACTCATGTCCATTTTTTTCTTTTAATTTCTTCTCATAGTGAATCCCTGTTTGCTAGCAGGAAAACCCCAAAACAGTTTGGCGGCAAAGGGTTTCCGTAGTGTGAGACCAAAATTCCTTACATCCGGCAGAAAATCACCTGAGCAGGTAAAGTATACAAACCTCCTTTGAACAAGGACATTGTTCTTATAGTTATATAAAATAGAAAACCTCACTCCTAGAAGAAAAGATTATCACTCTCAATGTAAAATGCTTCCTCATTTCAAGGAGTACGGTGGTTACCCAACCTAATAATAATAATCTTTATTGTCACAAGTAGGCTGACATTAACACTGCAATGAAGTTATTGTGAAAAGCCCCTAGTTGCCACACTCCAGCGCCTGTTCGGCCACACAGAGGGAGAATTCAGAATGTCCAAATTACCTAACAGCACGTCTTTCAGGACTTGTGGGAGGAAACCGGAGCACCCGGAGGAAACACACGCAAACACGGGGAGAACGTGCAGACTCTGCACAGACAGTGATCCAAGCCGGGAATTGATCCTGGGACCCTGGATCTGTGAAGCAACAGTGCTAGCCACTATGCTACCGTACCTGATTAAAAATCCAGTCGGCCAAGACAAATTTCACCATGGTGCTGGGGAAATTAAAGAACAAATAACTGGAATAAATAAACGGTAGTATTATTTCGGGAAGGAATCCTACTGCCCTTACCTGTTCTGTCATATATTTGATTCCATGCGCACAGCCTGGATCTTAACTGCCCTCTGTAAAAACCTCGCAAGTCACTCAGTTGTAGCTAAGAAGTTAGGGATGGACAATAAGCGTTGGAATTGCTGATGACATCTACATCCGATGAAGGTGTTAAAAATATAGGGCGCGAATCAACAGAAAAATTTCCAAGTGTCATTTTGGCGAGATCGTGGCCTGTATTCAACCACACTTAGTGCCAAATATGAGCCCCCACGAGATTCTTTCCATTACAGGCCGTCTCGCTGTCTGATTCACCAGACCTGTGATGCAGCTTCTCAAAGAACATAGAACATACAGTGCAGAAGGAGGCCATTTGGCCCATCAAGTCTGCACCAACCAACTTAAGCCCTCACTTCCACCCTATCCCCATAACCCAATAACCCCATCTAACCTTTTTGGTCACTAAGGGCAATTTTTCATGGTCAACCCACCTAACCTGCACGTCTTTGGACTGTGGGAGGAAACTGGAGCACCCTGAGGAAACCCACGGAGTTACGGGGAGAACGTGCAGACTCTGAACAGACAGTGACCCAGCGGGGAATCGAACCTGGGACCCTGGCGCTGTGAAGCCACAGTACTATCCACTTGTGCTATCATGCTGCCCGAACAAGGGGGAGATGCTCGACAGTCAACACACAAGCATGGCAGCACGCAGACCTGCTCCCGCTTTGGGGCTTCCGACCTCACAAGGCGTCTCGACACTGTGAATGAAAGGAGGGACATTCTATTCCCCATGGCGGGATAGCAGGGC
The DNA here is from genome assembly GCF_047496885.1 of Scyliorhinus torazame. NCBI lineage: Eukaryota > Metazoa > Chordata > Chondrichthyes > Carcharhiniformes > Scyliorhinidae > Scyliorhinus > Scyliorhinus torazame. The sequence goes on along the minus strand of NC_092713.1, from coordinate 276,820,682 downwards.
TAGCAGCGGAGTCAGCAATGCCGCCTGGGAGGCAGAGGCAACAGCTGACAGTGTGGATAGCACGACCAGGACAACCGCTGTTTAATGTCGGAAGATGACCTGCAAAGGAAAATTACAAGCTCTCTCCTGGCATTAATTCTGCCTACTTCTACCCTCCCTCCCCACCACAAATCACTGGCTAAAACCTCGCACCCTCCCCACTTTCGACCTTTGTGCTTGTTCCTCAGCACCACTGGCATCCACCAGTAATAATAATAATCTTTATTATTGTCACAAGTAGGCTTAAATTAACACTGGGATGCCGGCGCTGTGAGATCACAGTGCTAACCATAGATGCCACCTGCTATAGACCACCCTGACCAATCAGGCATGTGGCTCATATTTCTCTCACTTTGTCCCCGCAGGAGAAGATAGCCCATAATAAGCAGAAAGGGCCAAGTTGGAGGTGTGATGCTCGAGATCCGAGTCCTCACCCACTATGAGTAACGGGCCCTGGAGATCGCGCGGTTGACCAAGGATCGAGCAGAAACCGACAGCGAGGTTGGTCTGCGCCACACAGGGGAGGAACCACTGCCCCTTCACCTAGATGACCACTCTCAAGTTAATTGTTTATGTCAGACAAAATGATCCTTCCCCCTCACTGACCTGTATCCATTCTCTCGCAGGATCTCCACCTGATGGGGCCAGGGCATCTGGGGTAGTCGAGCGTCTGGACAAGGTTCTACTAGAGTTGATGCAGATGATAGGGCACAGCTGTAACATTCAGGAGGGGATGGCAGCGACATTCCTGCGATTGCATAGTCAATTGGAGGAACCCCAAAGGCTTTGGGTGCAGGAGGTTATGCCAACAATGATAGGATTGGGGCTTGCAGTGGAAAGCCTGGAGCACAGTGTCCACGTCTTGAGTGGTGGTGTCCAAGGCATGGCTCTGTGATGACCATGCCTGAGGGCCTCGACATCATGTCACAGTCACTGAGGGACAAGCCCTAGGTGCAGAGCATGGCCCAGTCACTGAGGACCACGGCTTAGGGCATCGACACCATGGTGCAGACAATGGTGGGTCAGCAGGACTGGCAAAGCCAGATGATGCAGAGGCCTCTGGAGCTCACCCCAGCTGTCGCACCATCCCATGGAGTCTCCCAGGCCTTACAGGCACCATCAGGGAAGAGGAGGTGCTGGAGTTAAACCCGGGGCCTATGACCAAGTAGACGACGGCAGTCTCTAGTTCTTCCGAATTCCCCCTCCTTACACCAGTGCATCTCAAGGGCAGCGGGCAGAACAGGTTGGTATGGCGATGCCTGTTGCACCAGTAAGTCAGCCGGGGCCCTCCAGCCCACCAGAGGATGTCCGCCAAGTGTATCAAAGGCCACAGGGACAGCAGGCTACCTCCACATCTGATGTGCATCCTGCGGACAAACCTAGACATAGCACTAGACGACAAAAGATCAAGAAGAGTGAGGAGCACTGAGTGGACACTGGGGAGTCACTATCTGGAGCTGGAGAGAATGGGAAACTGTCACAGTGAAATGTTCACTTTTAACATATGTCACACCTCATATATGTGAAGCTTCTATCACATTAATCTTCAGAGTGGGCCTGGCTGCACCCCCACCCTCACTGTTGCCCCCCCCCCCCCCACTCACCCCGGGCATAGTGTCCAAGATCAAAAGCCCCAGATGAAGATCCCGTTCAGAGGACGAGTGTGAGCGCGCTGTCAGCAGAAAGACAAGAGTCAGACTTCGGCAGAAACTGAGGAGCACCAGAGCTTTCCTCACAGCGAGTTGTCATCACTCTCCTGCCTTGTACATTGACCCGCTAGCAATGCCAACACCCTGGAGTGATGTTACACAGACGTTTGAAAGGTGGAACAGGGTGCTCGGGGAGGGGGGTGGGGGGTGTAGGGGGGCGGCGAATGGAGGGGGAGGTGGGATTGGGTGGGAATGAAAAAAATGGGGGAGGGAAAGGGGAAGGAGGGACATGGGGAAGGAGGGATTGGGAAGAAGGAGGAAAATGTGTGAGGGGGGGGGGGCGTTGAGTTGGTGGACACAGCCTCGTCCTAGAGAATCTGGAGACGATGGGGGCCCCTTGGTTACCTGGGCATGTCGTCCCTTGCCGCTGCCTGTCCTCCATCCTTCGGCTCCTCCTCTGGCTCATCTTCCTGCCCCTCCTCGGCTGACCCTCATCAGACAAGGTTGCATGTCTCTCCTCCTTCAGCATGTTGCCCGGCTGCTGTGCCAGGTTGTTGGAGAACACAGCAGACCACGACAAAGCACCACCAGAGCAGTCCAGGCATCAGAACTGCATTTTCAGCAGTCCGATGCACCACTCAATGACAGCACACGTGGCAACAAGGGCCTCTTTGTATCGGGTCTCTGCACCGGTCTCAGGCCTTCGCACCGGTGTCATCAGCCATGATCTCAGCGGCTATCCCTTGTCTCCCATGAGCCAACCTATCATCCTGGCGTGGTCTTCAAAGACACCGGGGATTTCCGAGTGCCCCAGGATGGCCATGCACGCTACATGGGTAGCAGCAACACATGTGCTTGATTCGGAGATAGTGATCGTCCATGATCTGAACATTCAGGGAGTGGAACCCCTTCCTGATATTAAAGGGTGCTCTCTGATTCCCCTATGCGTGCAGAGAGATATGTGTGCCATCGATTGCCTCCTGGGTCTGGATTTCCTGGCGATGGCAGAAAATCCTGCAGCCAGACATCTTGGTGGGCCTGGTCCAGCTCAAAAGTCTGATGCCTGGCATACAGGGTATCCATGACCTTCCAGCTGCACCTGTGGGCTGGAAATTGTGCAATGTCACACAGGCCTCTACTCGAGTCCTGGGATGAACCGATGGCACAAAGATTGACCACAGCAGTAAACTTCATGACCACTGGAAGCTGGTGTCCTCCCCCTCCATGGGGTGCCATGTACACAAGGATGTGGCACTGGTACTGCACTGTCTCGCTGCTGAGGCGCAGTCTTCTGCGGCACATGCTGTCCGTTATCTTACTGGCCTCCCCTTCTGGGTTCCTCCTCGGCCTGATAGGCAGCCGGTCTTCAGGTGTGAGGTGGCCCTTGCACATGGGGTGCTGCCTCCAGCCTCCATTGTCGCTGCTGAGTTCTCCGGTGTCTGCCTCCTGGGCTGACCCCCCGCAACGCGAAGGCAGCTGCTCCGGGATCAACTCCAACAACCATTTTTGTATCTGTAAGGAATTGTAGAAGGAGATAGACCAACAATCAGTTCGGGATTCCATCCCGGGTTCCCCAAACCTCCCAAGCCTCCCCACCCTTACATGTTCTCACCTTCACGCAGAGTGCCATCCAGCCAGCCAATTGTGCCGGGGAACCTTGCTTTGCACACTCATCTCTGGCCACAGCAGAAGTTCCTAGACCACAGATTCCAGATCTCTTCTGGGAACATTAGGAAAACTGTGCTCAGGTGCCCTCCCGTGATCCATACACTGACCTTTTGTTTGCGAAATGATCCCCAGTGCTGACGGCCTGCTCTAACAGCAGACCTGCACCTGTGAAAAGGCACCCAATGCGTGTACAGGACGGTATGTGTGTGCACATCAGTTGGTGCATATTGGCAAGAGTGTGCATGCATACGGAGTATAGTTGTAAATAACCGTGCGTGCCAGTTAGAGTGCGCAAGCGTGAGTGCGAGCAGCACAGACCATCGGAAAAGGCCACTCCAACACGGGACACTGCAGAAGCAGGAGAGCGAGAACACCCCACCCCTTCTCCTGCACTGGTAATTTGCCAGGGTCCAGGCCACCGAAGGAACACCAAAAGAAAAAAAAAAAAGTGGGCAGCACGGTAGCATAGTGGTCAGCACAATTGCTTCACACTCCAGGGTCCCAGGTTCGATTCCCAGCTTGGTTCACTGTCTGTGCGGACTCTGCACGTTCTTCCCGTGTCTGTGTGGGTTTCCTCCGGGTGTTCCGGTTTCCTCCCACAGTCCAAAGATGTGCAGGTCAGGTGGATTGGCCATGATAAATTGCCCTTAGTGTCCAAAATTGCCCTTAATGTTGGGTGGGGTAACTGGGTTGTGGGGTTAGGGTGGAGGTGTGGGCTTGGGTAGGGTGCTCTTTCAAAGAGCCGGTGCAGACTCGATGGGCCGAATGGCCTCCTTCTGCACTGTAAATTCTATGATAACCTTGCTAGGGGGGTTGACTCCTGGTTGGTCAGGGACAGGGCTGGATGACACTCTGGCACTCCCCCTAGCATCCGGGCACCTTTGCACAGCCAGCCTGGCATCTTGGCACTGCCAGCTGGGCAGCCTGGCACTGCCATACTGTTAGGTGCTTTACCAGGGTGCCAGGCTGGAAGTGCCAAGGTGCCCAGATTGTCCATGACAGGGGTTGGGAAGGGGGGCCTTGCCCATAAGAGGTGGGGTAAAGGGGGGGGTCTCGAGGACCCCGGAAGAGATATATTGGGTGAAGTGAGGGGGTCCTGAGGCCATGGTGGGGACACTGAGTCAAAAGATTGGGACTGATGTTAAGAATGGTGCCCCGATCCATAAGTATTCTTCCTGCACTGGCGAGCTGAGCTATAAAAAAAAACCCAAAGTGTTGTTGAATAGCGCCGCGAAAAACATCCCGCTAAATGTGCCATTCAGTAGAATATAACTTGAGTCCACTGAATCACGCCCAGAATAAATTGCTGAAAATGCCATTTGTAAATTAGCTTAAGATCATTTTGCTGTCTGCATTTTGGCAGGAATATGGATGGATTAGAGGGAATCAAACAGTGATTTGTGGGTTTTTAAGGAAAGAATGATGACCTTGGTTACAAAAGGAGGGACCAGAACCTGAGGAAAGGGTTTTATTTGCAATGAGGTTGGTAAAGGGAGGTAGATGGTCAGGTGTTTAACTGGATTAGTGTAAAGGGAAAAGGAGATGATTCTCACAGCTAAAACTAACTTGGCGAGGTAAGGGACTGATAGGGGTCAAAGTAAAGAGATTACAATTCAGGGATATCGTGTAGACTAAAAGGATTTGGCATATTGAGGACAGGAGGGAAGCAATAGATGCAGTTGAACAACAGTCTTTATGTTGGTGACGATGAAATCCATGAACATCTCACACTTATCTCATACTTAGTTTAAGGGCTGAATATGGAGTGTGGTAGTCACCACTGTTTGTATAATACTTGTATTAGAGGTAATACAGTAAGGCTCCTGTACTAAAGGTACGAGGGTAGATCCCTGCCTGCTGGTTCCGCCCAGTAGGCGGAGTATAAATGTGTGTGCATACCGAGCTGCTACCATTTCTGGTCGCAGCTGCAGGAGGCAACACATCTCTGCTTAATAAAGCCTCGATTACGCTCTACTCTCATCTCGTCGTAATTGATAGTGCATCATGGAGGAAGCGAAACGAGATAGTTTTAAGGTGGCAACGGATCCTGAAAATAAAGTAATGGGTGGGATTTTCTATAGCCCAACCCCGAAATTGAGAATGGCGATCAGGAGAAGAAATCAGATCAGGCGCCAATTTGACGGCGATTCGTGATTCTCCGCACCCTCAAAATCGCCGTCATCAGGGCGCGTGCCGCGGGCAGTTGCAACCCCGTTGGAGCGCCATCAGGCAGCCCACCCATGCTGCAACGCCTCCGATGTGACGCTTTTCCGACGGCATGGGTTTTGTGTGATCCCAGTGGTCGTGAACCTGGCGTGCCAGCGTGCGACAATATCCAGCAATGCCACACTCGGCTGAGATCGTGCCGCTGGCTGGGGGGCTTCTGCTATGGCTGGGGGGAGTGGTGGGGGGTGCCCAGGAGGAGGGCAGTGGGGTTGGGGTGGGCGGGTACACGATCCAGCATGGCCAACGCCATGTTTTCTGGCACGACCGGAGTTTTGGCGTGCAGGACTGCAGCCGACTGGAGTTTTGGCGTGCACGACTGCAGCCGACTGGAGTTTTGGCGTGCACGACTGCAGCTTGTCAGCCCTGCGCATGTGCGGCCTGGGACCCGGCGATTCTCCGGCCATTTTCCGCGCGTTCCGCAGGTGTTTAATGCGGCGCCGGTCTTAGCCCCTCACCAGTACCGGAATCAGTGAGGGTTTTACCCCGATTTCCCCGACGTGAGACACCACTAATTCTCTGTTGATGCCAGCACTTAGCCTCAGAAACGGAGAATCCAGGGCAACACAGTGGTGCAGTGGTTAGCACTGGGACTGCGGCGCTCAGGGCCCGGGTTCGAATCCCGGTCCTAGGTCACTGTCCGTGTGGAGTTTGCACATTCTCCCCGTGTCTGTGTGGTTTTCACCCCCACAACCCAAAGATGTGTAGGGTAGGTGGATTGACCACGCTAAATTGCCCCTTAATTGGAAAAAAAATCAATTGGGTACTCAATTGGGTAATCAATTTATTTAAAAAAAGAAACGGAGAATCCAGCCCAAGATTATTCCAAAGTAGTCAACGGTTGGCTTTATAGCTGAGGTTTGGGTGGGCCTAAGCCAACATTTAGACTAAGGGTCAGATTTGGACGTTTAGCAGTGGTGGGTCGGTCCTGGATGCAGATGTCCCATCACTATTTCAAACAGATATGAATTTTGTGGGTAAGGGAAAGGGAACTGCACATGATTCACACATGAGAGAAACCAAAATTCAGCAGGGCTATTTGAACCTAATGCTGAGTTTAACTTTTTCAAGGGCCTTCACCCACACTGTGGGAGTCATGAATTGATACAAAAGCACTCGAGTGATGGATGAGATCTGTTTAAGTGCCATAATCTGAAGCTCTTTAAACACTAAAACGTTGTCAGTGAAAATGAAAAAAGATTCCATCTGCTGGATAGCTTTGATTGCCAGGCCATTTAGTGTAGGTCAGACAAAAAGAATATCTAGCCATGCAGTTTCAGAACAGTTTTATGTGAATGTTTCCCCAAAAGCTATTATTATATCCTCAGGAACGCTGAGTATCAAAAGCTGTATATTACCTCAGGTGGGGCTCTGAGTTTATATTTTACTGACAGTTTAATGAGGCTGGTAAAGGTCTGTCCGTCTTTGATGTGGGGTCTGAATAGAAGTTTGTTTGTTCTTATAACAAATTGAACACTTGAGGCGATTTAAAAGCTTTAAATGAATTAACGCTTTTTCACCATCAAATGAGTATGAGTGAGAGCTTTCTTAGATTTTAAGAAAGTTTTTTTGAATCTCCCATGGTTCCTGAATATTGGCTGGGTGGCTGTGGAGGTGACATGGAGGCAATGAGGGGCATGGGAATAGGTTGGGTGCATGAGTTGGCTATGAGTGGGCATGGAGTTTATAAGGGGCTATGAGAGTTGGTGGGAAGTGAAGAGGTGTGAGCGATTTGGTCTAGAAAGCCTAACAAATTCTAAAACAACTGGGGCAGCACGGTAGCATAGTGGTTAGCACAGTTGTTTCAGAGCTCCAGGGTCCCAGGTTCTATTCCTGGCTTGGGTCACTGTCTGTGTGGAGTCTGCACGTTCTCCCCGTGTCTGCGTGGGTTTCCTCCGGATGCTCCTGTTTCCGCCCATAGTCCAAAGATGTGCAGATCAGGTGGGTTGGCCATTCTAAATTGCTGTTAGTGTCCAAAAAGGTTAGGTGGGATTACTGGGTTACGGGAATAAAGGGGATAGGATGGAGGCGTGGGGCTTAAGTAGGGTGCTCTTTCCAAGGGCTGGTGCAGACTCGATGGGCTGAATGGCCTCCTTCTGCACTGTAAATTCTATGACATTGAAGAGTGCAGGAAAGCATGCCAGAAGCAACACCTGGCATACCTAAAAATGAGGTGTCAATTTGGTGAAGCTACAACAATATAGGACTACTTGCATGTCAAACGGCATGAGGAGCAAATGGCGGAGCTAAGCGAACCCAGAACCAATGGATCAGATCTAAGCTCTGCAGTCCTGCTACATCCAGCCATGAATTATGGTGAACAATTGAATAACTCACTTGAGGAGGAAGCTCCACAAATATCCGCATCTTCAAACATCAGTGTAAAGGATATGGGTGAAGAATTTGCAACCGCCTTCAGCCAGAAGTGCCGATTGGGCAATCCATCTCGGTCTCCCTCGGATGTCCCCAGCATCACAGATACCAGTCTTCAGCCAATTCAGTTCATCCTATGTGATATCAGAAAACTGATAATGGCACTGGATACTGCAAAAGCAATGGACTCTCATAATATCCCAGCAATAGTACTGCAGACCTGTGCTCTGAAACTTGCCACAACCCCGAACAAAGCTTTTCCAATACCGCACTGTCATTTACCCGGCAATGTGAAAATTGCCCAGACTGTTCTGTCCACAAAAAGCAGGACAAATCCGTCCTATTCAACTACCACTCCATCAGTAAAGTTACGGAAGGGATCATCAACAGCACTACCATATGGCACCTGCTGAGCAATAAACTGCTCGCTGATGCTCAGTTTGGGTTCCCCAAATGTCACTCAGCTCCTGGCCTCATTACAGCTTTGACTCAAACATGGACAAAAGAGCTGAGTGCTAGAGGTGAGTTGAAATGTCTGTCCTTGACATCAAGGCAGCATTTGACCAAATATGACATCATGGAGCCACGGCAAAACTGGAGTCAATGGGAATCGGGAATCCACTGGTTGGAGTCATACCTGGCACAAAAGAAGGATTTGTGGTTGTTGGAGATGATTCATCTCAGCCCTAGGACATCACTGTAGGAGTTCCTCAGGATTGTGTCATAGCCCAACCATGTTAAACAGCTCATCAATGACCTTCCCTACCTCATAATGTCAAGTGGGGATGTTTGATGATGATTACACAATGTTCAGCATCATTTCAAACTTCTCAGACACTGAAGCAGTCTGTGTCCAAGTACAGCAAGACCTAGACAATATCCAGGCTTGGGCTGACAAGTGGCCAGTAACATTCAAACCACACATGTACCAGATAATCACCATCTCCAATAAGACGGTATCTAACCATCGCCTCTGGATATTCAATGGCATTACCACCACTGAAACTCCCCCCTATCAACATCCTGGGGGTTACCATTCACCAGAAACGGAACTGAATTAGCTACATAAATACTGTGGGTACAAGGGAAGGTCAGAGGCAAGGAATCAAGTGGCGAGTAACTCACCTCATGATTCCCAAAATCGTATCCACTACCTACAAGGCATGAGTCTGGAGTGTGATTGAATACTCTTGACTTGCCTGGATGAGTGCAGGTCCAACAACATCAAGAAGCGCAACATCATCCAGGACATATTCTATAAATACATTAAGGGGAAGAGGTTAACCAGGGAATGAGTAGGGCCCTTTAGCGATCAAGGGGCTATCTGTGTGTGAAACTGCAAGGCATTGCTTGGGTTAAATGAATGCTTCTCATAATAATATAATAATTGTTTATTGTCACAAGTAGGCTTCAATGAAGTTACTGTGAAAAGCCCCTAGTTGCCATATTCCGGCACCTGTTTGGGGAAGCCAGTACGGGAATTGAACCCGTGCTGCTGGCATTGTTCTGCATTACAAGCCAGCTGTTTAGCCCACTGTGCTAAATCAGCCCCTGCATCGGTCATCACTCTGGAGAAGAAGGATGTAGGTACAGCATTCAGGAATTTGGACTGTGAGGCCCTTGAGCAGTTTGACATCGGAAGTGAGGAGGTACTTGGAGACTTTGATGGGCTTACAATTAGACAAATCCTCAGGCCCCAATAAATTGCCTCCGAGGCTACTGTGGGAGGCAGGGCAGGAAATTGTAGGGGCTCTGAAACAAGCTTGTAATTCCTCTCTGGCCACGGGGGAAGTGTTAGAGGACTGGAAAACAACTAATGTTGTTCCACTTTTCAAGAAGCATCGTAGAAATAAACTAGGAAATTACAGACCGGTGAGTCTCACGTCAGTGGTAGAGAAACTATTGGAGAAAATTCTGAAGGAGCGAATTAGTTTCCACTTGGAAAAGGGTAGGTTGATTAGGGATAGTCAGCATGGCTTTGTCAGAGGGAGGTCATGCCGAACAAATTTGATGGCATTTTTGATAAAGTGACCAAGTGTGTGGATGAAGGAAGTGCAGTAGATGTAGTTTATATAGATTTTAGCAAAGCCTTTGATGAGGTCCCACGTGGGAGACTGATTGAGGAGGTTGAAGCGCATGGAATTGAAGGAAACTTGTCGAGATGGATCCAAAACTGGCTTAGTAATAGGACACAAAGTATAGTTGTCGAAGGCTGTTTGAGAAAATGGATTCTGGTGCCCAGCGGTGTACCACAGGGATCGGTGCTGGGTCCCTTACTGTTTGTTATATGTATATAAATGATTTAGACAAGAAGCAATAAGTTTTCAGATGACACCAAGTTGGTCGGGTGGTTAACAGTGAAGAAGAGGGTCAGGAAGATATAGACGAGTTGGTCAGATGGGCAGGGCAATGGCAGATGGTATCTAACACTGCTAAGTGCGAGGTGATGCACTTTGGAAGAGGAAACAAGATAAGGGGGTATGCAATGAATGGCAGGACACGAGGAAACTCAGAGCAACAGATGAATCTTGGGCTACTGAAGGCGGCAGAGCAGGTGATTAGAGTAGTTAAGAAGGCATATGGGACACTTGCCTTTATCAGTGGTGGCATAGAATATAAGAGCAAGGAGATTACGTTGGAGCTGTACAGAACAGCTGGAGTACTGTGTGCAGTTCTGGTCACCTCACTCGAGGAAGGAGGTGATTGTACTGGAGGGGGTACAGAAGAGATTCACCAGGATGTTGCCTGGGATGGAGCATCTGAGCTGTAAGGAGAGACTGGATAGGCTTGGATTGTTTTCTTTAGAGCAGAGAAGGCTGAGGGGAGGATGTGATTGGGGTTATAAGATTGTGAGGGGTTTGGACAGGGCAAATAGGGAGAAGATGTTCCCCTTGGTTGAGGGGTCAATCGCAGGGGTCATAGTTTTAGGGTGAGGGACAGGAGATTCCGAGGGGGTTTGAGAAAAACAGTTTTCACTCAGAGGATGGTGAGAATCCAGAAAGCACTGTCTGGGAAGATAGTGGAGACTGGAAACATCACAACCTTTAAAAAGCACTTGAATGAGCACTTGAAACACCATCACATTCAAGGATATGGGATAAGTGCTGATAAGTGGGATTAGCGTGAGATTAGGGGTAGTTATTGTTGGCGCTGATCTGATGGGCTGAAGGGCCTTTTCTGCACTGTACGCCTCTATGACTCGATAACTCACCAAGTCTCCTTAGACAAGTCTGTCATGAGATGTATATATGTAGACAAGTGAAGGGTTAATTATTACATCTCAGTATCACACAACCACTAGAGGGCACCACTAGTTCCCACTATAAATATGAGAATTCAGAGGATCTTGGGTACTTCTAATCAGGAGTTTCTAGACAGTAGAGTGTAAGAGAGATAGATCACAGCACAGTTAATATTAGATAGAAACAGCACGTTTAGTATAAATTAGTTATTACTTTAATATAGATTACTTGATTACTAGTTATAGTTCTGTGGAGTGTGTGAATTCAATATTAATCAATTGTTATTCAGTAAATCAGTTTTGCTTTAAGTTAAAGATTGATGGTTTCTTCAGAATCACACCATCAGACCATTCTGGATTACGAAGCAAAGAGTAATGATATATTAGCAAAGAGTAATATAACAAAGACCTTCCAAACCCACGACCACTACTATCTAAAAGGACAAGGGCAGCAGACACATGCGATCACCACCAGAGGGGGTTTTGACTCACCATCCTGACTTGGAAATACATCACTGTTCCTTCACTGACGCTGTGTCAAAATCCTGGAACTCACTCTCTAACAGCACTGTGGGTACCATGCGGATCCAGTGAAGTCTTGCAACACTAAAACTCAGTAGAAATTTGAGTTAAACATCTCGGATGCAAATAAGAATCTTTTATTGCCTCTATTTGACTACAATTGAGAGAAACTTAAATCTATTCTCAATAAAGTCCGGCTAGCAAAAGGACTGAAAGAGAAGTAACTTATATACAATTTAACTTTCAAAATAATACAGAAAAGATTTCTTGCTTATGGCAAAACAGCTTGCATTTACTTCAAGAGTCAGAGTGGAAAAGTGAAAATATGAAAATAGGGATAGCGAGTAGTTAGATCAAAGTATAGAATGATCCTGGATAAAGATGGCCGTACGGACCATCATGTTTAAGGAGAATTTTATCAGTCTTAAGCCTTCTATCTACACCTCTATGTTGTCCCAATTGGTTTGGGTGAGAATCAAATACATTTGATTCGATGGTTAACTGTCAATCCTCAATGTGCAATATACGATCGGGACGAAATTCTCCGGAAATGGCGCGATGTCCGCCGACTGGCGCCCAAAATGGCACAAATCAGTCATGCATCGCGCCGCCCCAAAGGTGCAGAACGCTCCGCATCTTTGGGGGCCGAGCCCCAACCTTAAGGGGCTAGGCCCGCGCCGGACGAATTTCCGCCCCGCCAACTGGCGGAAAAGGCCTTTGGTGCCTCGCCAGCTGGCGCGGAAATGACATCTCCGGGCGGCGCATGCGCGGGAGCGTCACCGGCCGCTGACGGCATTCCCGCGCATGCGCAGTGGAGGGAGTCTCTTCCGCCTCCGCCATGGTGGAGACCGCGGCGAAGGCGGAAGGGAAAGAGTGCCCCCACGGCACAGGCCGGGCCCGCCCGCTCCCACGGGCCAGGCCACCGTGGGGGCACCCCCCAGGGCCAGATCGCCCCGTGCCCCCCCCCAGGACCCCAGAGCCCGCCCGCACCGCCTTGTCCCGCCGGTAAGGTAGGTGGTTTAATCTACGCCGGCAGGACAGGCATTTTAGTGGCGGGACTTCGGCCCATCTGGGCCGGAGAATCGCGGGGGGGGCCCGCCAACCGGCGCGGCGCGATTCCCGCCCCCGCCGAATCTCCGGTGGTGGAGAATGCGGCAACCGGCGGGGGCGGGATTCACGCCAGCCCCTGGCGATTCTCCGACCCGGCGGGAGGTCGAAGAATCTCGCCCCTAATGTTTCATGTTTGAATATTTGAGTATGCTATGGAATGCGATTTTGTGCTATTATCAAGACTGGTTTTTACTGGTTTTCGGCTGACTTTGTTTTATCCACATTATGAACAATGGTGCCTTCATATTGCTATGGTGCTTACTTCGACCTTGATCTAGATTACTGGTACAGCTCATTTCTTAATGTCAAACTGACTTTGAAAATCTGTTTATTAGAACAATAGCTTGTTCATTTTGTCAGCAGAGATGTTGTTTTAATCTACAATTAGTTTATGCACGTGTCAGGCGTTTGTGCTTCTGTATAGGTTATGTGTTTTGTCATGACCTGAGGTTATGAGTACTGAAATCCTTATTTTAAAATGGGTATTAAAACTGGGCTTTAATATTTACATTAAAATAGCCTTTTTTTACCTATCAGAAAATAGTTGATTACTATCAGTGTACCTAGACCACACGGATTGCAGAAGTTCAAGAAGGCAGGTCATCACCACATTCTCAAGGGCAATTAGGGATGGGCAATAAATGCTGGCCTAACCAGCGACACCCACATTCCAATAATTTTTTTTAAAGTCCCAGAGCCTAAACCCACCTCAGGACCTGCCCGCCTCTGCAGCCACCTACAATCTGCTTCCAGGGTCAACAGTCTTGCATCTATTCCCACACCCCCCTCCCTCCCTCCCTCCATCATCACCCACCGCCCTGCCCTCTACACTAAAACATTGTGTGTATCAGGGCACTTTCTTCGAAGAAGATTTCCCAAAGGTGAGCCTGGCCCTTGGTCTTTGACCCTAAAGTGTTAAACATTGGCGAGTTCATGTTTAATTGCAACATAACAATGGCAAAACAAATAATGGCAGCTTACAGTGGATACTGAATTATTTCAGGATAGTGATCATTGTCAAAAACAAGATCACCTGGGATCATTTATCAAACACACTTTCTTCCCACAGTTAATTATTATTCAGTCATGTGAGTCTGCCGCCTGTAAACTTGTTTTTAATTTGTCCATTTGGTTCTAATCCAAATTATGTGAATGGTTTACATTGACATGACCCAAATAAGAACTCTACTAACTACAACTACTGTGTAGCACAATCAATCACTCACGAGGCGAGAAGAGATGAAGTCAATCGATGGCTTTATTACGCAGACTTGTTCCCCAGCAGCTCGGTTACAGAATGCGGCTGCTGGGAGAACCCGGGTTCTTATACTCCGCCTTACTGGGTGGAGCCAGCAGGCGGCAGATCCAATCAGGACCCAGTGTCTGTCCACCAATAGCCTCTCGGCATCACTGGGTACCGTACTACCCCTAATACATACCACCACATACTGGCCACTTTAATTTAGTTGCTTGTATCAACTGATCATCTGAATAATTAGTTGATACAAGCAACTAAAATTAAAGTGGCCAGTGCTGCCGTGCATGACTACAGAACAATAGATTCAAAGCTGATTCAATGTTCAGTAAACTTCATCAGGGGCAGATGTATATAACAGTACAATTCCATATTTGACAAATTATTAAAATCTCAAATTCTGCCCACCGAACTCCTTGAGATCTCAGTAATCTTCTGACACCTTTCTTTACCTCTGATAATACCACATACATGTCCTGTCACATGGATTTCCAGCTTTTCACTAATTTTGGTTGGTTGTTTTCTTGTCTATGCTGCATAACTGGCAGCTACAATCTTTTCTGTATGCTGCTTCCATGGCCAAAACTAATGAGTTCATTATCCATAACATGGACTATTTTGACTTGATCCATTTTCTTCCAGGTCATTGTTCTTTCAAATTCAACATCAACGCAAGGAAATCACCTCTAAATTTGGGTAAATGTCCCTCATAGTAAAAATGGTGGACGGGCCCATTGTCCCAACCCCGAACACAGCACTTCCTATTTTCACGGGGGGCGGGGAATGGAATCAATCTGGAGTTCTCACAAATGCAGTTTACCGAGATGGTTGGCCATTTAAATCAGCAGCAGCCACCACAAAAGTGGGATATTGGTAGACTAGGAATGTGAAACTCGAAATGTACAGATTAAACCAGGGAAGAGCAAATCTGAACTTTGAGAATTTGTTTAGATAGCCAGGGTCCCCTTTTGGAGAGGTAAAGTACTCCTTTGGACCGGGTCCCAGGATACCTTCTGGGGGAGGTCAGATGTCCTTAGGAATTTTTTTAATTAGGCATAAATGTGAGTAAACATTGCATAAACTCTTTACTGTCAAGCTCACTAAAACTGCCGACAGACCTATCAAAATAAACTGTCAAAACTGTCAGAAGACCTGTCAAAGGAAACTGCCACAACTGTCAAGAGATCTGTCATAAATATCAAAGGGACCTATCAGAATTGTGAACAGGACCTGTCAGAGCTGCCAGTAGAAACTGTCAAGACTGTCAAGAGGATCTGTCAGAACTGCCAGGAGGACCTGTCAAATCTACTAAGAGGACCTGTCAGATCTATCAAGAGGACCTGTCAAGTCTGTCAAGAGGACCTGTCAGAACTATCAAGAGGTCATGTCAAGACTTCCTAAGGGAGTGGTCATGAGCTCAAGTCGTTTAAAAAACCTGCCATTTAAATCTTTGAAAAAATGCCTAGAGTGTTTACAAAGAATGCTTGCAATAGGTACAGAGGCATAGTTGACATGGAGGGTTTGGGGTTGCCATGGATTGTGGTTACAGGGGTATGAGGTGGCATGGGTTGGCGTTGATGAGTAATGAGGAGTGTGTGTAAGGGGTGAGCGGGGATGAGGCATGAGGGCAGGAGAGATGTTTTTTGCTTTGTTGTTTTTTTTCAAACTTTCACAGAGTGCAGGCCTTCCAGCCAGCCTGCCTCTGCACCAGTAGCCTCCACATTCGTTCCAGGAGCACAGAGCCTGACTTCTAATACAACCTGCCTTTAAGAATGAAAATCTACCCATTCTCTTATTCTTGGGTTAGGAAATGTCTCAACTCTGTGCTCCCAACCCAGCAAAACTTCAGTCTTTCTGTGGAGCATGTGTTAGAGCTGTGAATTAAATGTAATTTAATTTAAACTAGTAGTGATACAATTTGTACACTTGTACACTTTCCAGGACTACATTAACTCTTTGATTTGATGTTCCATTGAGTAGTCTTTTAATTATTTCTTTGTCAGTTCCAGCCTTCAATCCACAATGGGATGGCAGATACCAGAGAAAACAGCCACAATGTGAGGACAAGCGAGATTTTCTCTTCAGTATTACCAAAACACGAAGCATCTTCATTGAAAACTCGGTCCTACATTCCATGTGACACAGAAACAGAAAAACTATCATCTTCCCTTAGTGCTAACCTCAGTGTACCGTACGCCATTAAAACAGAAAGCCCAGATTCTTCAGTCAGCAGAACGTGCCAGGTCCTATATAACAAACAAGTGGATAATTCTGTGTCTTCAGCTGACCCTGGGCACCTCCATAATGCCGAAACAGGTAAACCAATCTAATGGGGTTCAAATTAAGACAAGTTGAATCGTGATTCAGCAACTGGTGCTCTATTGGTTTGTGCTCAGTATTCCTTCACATGGTGATTTCCATAAACAGTTGTGAAATTTGACAAGCCAGCAAGTAGAGACCTAAGATAAAGACAAGATAGAGATCAAGCTCATATCCACCAAAGTGGATGGAAAATTAGAATATAATTCCGGGTTGCTCCATTGATTCCAGTATGGTGCTGGTAGAAGCCTCAGAAACAAGTGGTGGTGTGTAGATTTCAGGCACATTTGAGATGAGAAAAACAAATATTTTAAAATAATCCAATGTTTTATTTTGATTTCTCCTTAAGTGATTGAAGATTTCCTTGCAGAGCTGTAATGGTTATTTTAGAATTATAATTAAAAGTGAGAGGAATTGAAGGAACGGATTCAGACACCGTCAAAGTAATATATTTATGACATGAAAATCACTGCTGTAACCAGTGGTGGACTCATAGATATGTGCTAATTGAAGTGTATTCTTCAACAGATTCTCAGCACGCAAACAATTAGAATTCCTAATGTTACATTTAATTCCATAAGAACTGCAGGTCAAAGAGATTATTCCATCTGATTCGGAGAATGACGAGGATCCAGTCTACAAAGCCAACCTGCGAACAGTTAGTGAAAGGATGAACATTGTCATCAGTTCATCTCCCAATGCTCTGTTGATTTCAGAAAGGAAAAGATCATCGCCTTTAATTGCAAAGAAAGTAAGAATTACATATATTTGTTAAAAGTAATATCTGTAAAATATGTAATCCATAACATTGCATTGATATTCAGTTGTGCTATAACTTCGCTTCATACATGGCCCAGTTTGAAAGGAAACAATAATACTGTAAGTGCACAGCAAGTGTGTTAGCTAGCATGTAATAAGAGAATGGGTGGGCTATTGGTTTGAACTTAAACACGTGAAACTCCCCTGGAGGATATTTGTCCAAAACATTAACATATCTTTTCTCTTTTCAGACACTAACAAACTGCCTATGTGATTCTACCATTTTCATTTTTCCTTCCAGGTTTACAGCATCACAATTTTTTCCTTCTATCTCTTAAAGAATAGTCGTCCAAATTATGAGAATGTAAAAACTCACTGGGGGGAAACTTTATTGGCGCAGTGCAGCTTCAAGGGCTCTGCAGTCTTATGTTGACTTCCTGGGTGGGTGAGGAGGGGGCATTGGGGGGGGGGGGGGTGAGAGGGTGGAGTGGAGGTGTAAGAGGGCCACTGGATAATCCCTGTGAAACCTGTGAAGTTCCCTCAGTGATATCTTTGAAGATACTTACATACGCAGGAGTGGTATATAGGAACATAGGAACAGGAGTAGGTCTAACAGCTCTTCAGTTGTTCTGGCCATAAGTTAGGCCATAGGCGGGATTCTCCGTCCATTCATGGTAGCGAGGTTCTCTGGGTCCGGCGCAGTAAATGGGAGATTTGGCTCAGCAACCAAATTATTAGTCCTCGCAAGTAGCGGTAGCAGCGTGGGCTCACAAGAACCCGCCCATGGCAGAGATGTACTTCAGCTCCATTCACCTGCCCTTCTTGCTCTATGCACCTTGATGTTCTTAGTGAACAAAAATCTATTATTCTCAGTCTAGAAGATTTCAATTTAACCCACCATCTACAGCATTTTTGGGAAGATTTTTCGAGTGTCCGCAATCCTTTACCTGAAAGATCACTTTCAATTTCACTCCCACATGGTCCAACTCTAATTATAAAATGATTTCCCAATTATTCCGAACTCCCCCACCAGAGGAAATAGCTTTTCTCTATCCACCTTGTGAAATTCCCTGATTAGGTCAACCCTCAATCTCAAAATTCAAGGTCTGTCCTTAGGTGCAGTACTCAAAACTGAATGCAGCACTCTTGATAAAATGTGACCAAAGTTCTACTCTCAGGCTGCTCTTCGCAGAATCATAAAATCTCTACAGTGCAGAAGAAGGCCATTCAGCCCTTCGAATCTGCACCGACTTTCTGAAAGAGCACTCTACCTAGACCCATTCCCATGCCCTATGCCCGTAACCCCAGCTAACCTGTACACCCCTGACACTAAGGGGAAATTTATCATGACCAATCCACTTAACCTGCACATCTGGAAACAGAGCACCCGGAGCCCTAACCCTAACCCATGCAGCCACGGGGAGAACGTACAAACTCCACACTGCCACACAAGGACAGAATTGAACCCTAGTGCTGTGAGGCAGCAGAGCTAATCACTGTGCCACCGTGCTACCCTCTTTGTACTTCATGTTGCGGCACCTAAAAATGCCCCTCTGCTTGCTTCAAAACTCTATTTGAAGTGCATTATAATCCTACCCTGTTTTTTGGAATATTCCAGTTCAGGCATACTCCTCGGATAATCACTGTGATTTCGGATTGAGAAAGACAGACTTCACAAACACTTAAGTCTGAAGAACTGATTCAGTGCTCCATGAAGGAAAGGAACTACCAGAATATATTGCCATACTCCACATAGCCTTTGAAACAAGCTTTAGCCACATTACAACAACCCGGAATCATAAGGGTCCAGGCATCTTTTGTCAGAAGTGTACTTCTCCATTGAAGAGTGTTCAGAGTTTTTGAGGTGAATAGAGAATTGTATGTGAGATAATACAGTTTATAAATTATATAAAATATAAAACTTTATTAAAGAACTGAACATGCAATTCATTTTTGATGTTATTCGCAATACTGATAGTTCTGGGAAAATAAAATATAATATTGGCCAAAATGTTACACTCCCACCCCCAGTGGACTCTGAGGTTGGGTTGTCAGGGGTAGGGTGGGGGGGATTTGTGAGGAGAGTGAAAATGCATAGACGGGGATTCCCTTTGTGTTCCTGCCCGTTCTGACCTGATTTTTCGAAGAGGCGGGCAGTCCCTCGGTCTGGAATCCTGCCCTTTCTCAAATTAAAGCCGTTAAGTGGCCACACTTCCTACCCAGCCTCAATTTCTAGGCTAGCAGGTGGAAGACAGCTCAGGGAAGGAAATGCATAAATAAAGATAGTTGGATCTCGGGTGGGAAGTGGGAGGGCACAACTCCATCAGAAGTCCCCTTCTGACCACGAGACCCCCCCCCCCCTCCCCTACTTCGGACTATCCCCTGAGACCTCGATCGCTCCCTAGCAACTCCTCAGGTGTTTCCTACCCATTCAGCGCTGGGGCCCCTGCCACTTATCTTGCCCTCTGGTTCCCAGGACTTCGTGCCAGACTGCTCCCTGTAGTGTCTCTTCCGGCCATTGTAGTGCTGTGCCTGGAGGTATTAGGCAACTGCCAGCCAAGCAGATTGGCTGGCAGCTCTCCAAGGCTGGACTTCCACTTGACTTATGCCAATCAACGTCACCCTGAAAATGTAGGTCCTTAATTCTAGTAGAGAATCCAAGATGTAATGATAATAATCTTTATTGTCACAAGTCGGCTTTCTTTAACACTGCAATGAAGTTACGGTGAAAAGCCCCTCATCGCCACACTCTGGTGCCTGTTCGGGTACATGGAGGGAGAATTCAGAATGACCAAATTACCTAACAGCACGGGCTGGATTCTCCAATTCTGGGGCTATGTCCCCACGCCGGCGTGGGAATGGAAAATGGTGTAAAACGGCCACCAATTCCCCATTTTGCTGGGGGCTAGCATGCTGGCAGCACAGAATACCCGGCTCTAGCTGCCGATACGGCCCAGAGAATTGCTGGTCCGTTCTACATGTTGCCGGTCCCTCGCGGACCCGGCCAGCAAAATAGTCCCCCCCCCCTCCGGCTGGCTCGCACGCCCCGGACCACACCCCCGCAATACCCCCAGCCCATGATGAAGTCCCCCCCTGACCGCGGATCGGCCTCCCCCGACTGTGGCGGCGCTGGACTGAGGCTGCTGCCACCACGCCATGTTCCCACACGTGACTGACGCCATCGGGATTTCGGCTAGTCAGGGGCGGAGCATTGGGGAGCGGGCCTCAGGCAATGTCCTGAGGCCGTTGATACGTGACGCAGCATACTCTGTGGGTACGCCGCTTTGGACGAGGCGGAGCTTTCCGATAGTGGCACCACTCCTGTCGGGTACATTGATTCTCCGACCGATCGTCGAACGCGGTTTCGGCATCGGCGACTGGAGAATCCAGCCCCATGTGTTTCCGGACTTGTGGGAGGAAACCGGAGCTCCCGGTGGAATCCCACACAGACACGGAGAGATTGTGCAAACTCCGCACAGACAGTGGCGCAAGCCGAGAATTGAACCCCGGACCCTGGCGCTGTGAAGCAACCGTGCTAACCACTGTGCTACCATGCCACCCAATTAATGTCACAAAGAGATATTTCAGATATCTATCAATAATTAAAGTAGTATTTTCCTCCCAAGTGGAAAAACAATTCAAATCAGTATTTTCTTTTCATGTTTTATACCATTCTTAGATCCCCAAATAGAAGTTACAGAGTCTAGTGAGATACCTCCATTCCAAAGGGAGAACTATCATCGCGAAACTACAGCAACTATACCTTTACCTTGCGTGACCCTGCAGTGAATCCAAAAAACGTAAAAATCTCACTCTGTGGTTCCAATACTTATACCATAAAAGAGCTGAACCAACTTGAAGAATATTGAGCATTCTTGCTGGACGACACATCAACATGGGTGACATGGTGGTACAGTGGTTAGCACTGCCGCCTCACAGCGCCAGGCACCCGTGTTCTATTCCAGCCTTCGGTGTGTCTCTGTGTTGAGTTTGTATGTTCTCCCCGTGTCTGCGTGGGTTTCCTCCCACAGTCCAAAGATGTGCAGGTTAGCTGGGTTATGGGGACAGGAAGGGGAAACAGGCCCAAGTAGAGTGCTCTTTCAGAGGGTCGACCCAGGCTCGATGGGCTGAATGGCCTCCACCTGCACTGTGTGGTAATCTGTATATCTGTGTATATTAAGCAAGGGGTCAATGTAGATGCAATACAACTGAGCAATCACTAGAGGGAACACGGGAGGTATAAAAGCACACGAACAGGAAGTCAGGGCACACTTCACAGGAACGGAAGACACAGGCAGGCAGCTCAGATGGAACTTAAAGTTAAGCACTGAAGAGAAAATGAACTCACAATAAAGCATCTACTTCAACTTCAAGACAACGAGTGTTATTAGGACACAAGGAACAACACACACTGTAGGAACTCTAAAATCCTTCAAGGATCCTGAAGAGTTGTAGATAGTGGTCACTACTCTCAGTTTCCAGGATTCAGTTGATATGTTAATTAGGTTAATCTTTAAGGTTATCCATTGTTCGATTGCGGTATCTTACAATTTATCAGTGCTTTGCTGATGTGATGTAGAGGTCAATTAATTATAACTGATTTGAGGGGATTTGCTTATTACTCCATATTTATAACTGCTCTCATTCACGTATTGTTTACTTACGAATTACAACAGTACCTCCCTTTCTGTGGTCCTCCCTTCTTCTCTTTCCTTCTTCATCCCTCTTTTCTGTCTTTCCCTTCCTCCCTTACTTCCAGTCCTCCCGTCTTTCCCTTCCTTCCTTTGCTCTATTCCCTCTTTTTCCTTTTCACATTTCTTTCCTTCTTCCTGCATTATGTATTTAAATATCTTGGGCATGATCTACCGGCCTCGTTGCACCTGACTCGGGACCCAATTAGGCCTGTAAATCACACGAGAGGGATTCGAGAGATTTACGACGCTTGTTACACCTCTCGAGATCTAGACGTACATACGCAAATGAGCAGTTAGACTTATTAGAATATGTCTGCGCCAGAGCTACCCAGGGTGCGGGATGGAATGGCCTCACCTCGGACACTCTGCCAAGGTGTCATTTAGGAATGGTTTCCACAGATGTCAATCAGGCATAACAGCACTTGGGGGTTACCCAGGTGGTCAGGCTCTGGGCAGGGTGTCACCCAGGCATTCAGGCACTGCCACCCAGGTACCTGAAAAGTGCCACCTGGGAGCCAAAGTGCCCAGGTGGCGCTGGCAGGGGCACTGAATGGCTGGCAGTGCCAATGTGCTTGGGTGGCATCATGCTGGGGATCAGGCCCAGATGTGCCATGCCTTTATGATATGGGGGAGGGGCTCAAGGACCCCCTAACTGGTGCATTGGGGATGTCTGGAGGCCGCGGTGGGGGTTACGAGCGTCCCCATCTCTTCCTGTACTGATGAGCTGAACGCGTTAGTGCAGGAAATGGGTCTAAGTGCGGCCTCAGTTGGGTATTCCTCGCTAAGTCCCAGAAAAGAAGCAGAGTCCTGTTTAATAGCGGTGTCGTTCTCCACTCTACAAGAACCGGGAAACACTCTGCTAAACGTGCCCAAAACGGCATTCTGTTTGTTTTCCATTAAATCGCACCCCTTGCCCTTTGTTTCGGTGTTAGACCTACCATACTCAATAACCATTCTTGGTGTATGCTATTGCAGAATTCTGCACAGATGATCCAGGGCTGGCTTTTGAACAATGCCAGCAGCGCGGGTTCAATTCCTTCACCAGCCTTCCCGAACAGGCGCCGGAATGTGGCGACTAGGGGCAGTAACTTCATTGAAGTTCATTTTCACAATAACTTCATTGAAACCTACTTGTGACAATCAGTGATTATTATTAGTGAGGCCCTAATAATGTCAGAGACGTGTTAAGCACAGTCCAATAGACCAAAGTGACTCTCTACTGGTATTACACCTGTTCATTCTCTACTTTATGACACAATTGTTGGAGGGGAAATAATTGCTGCACATTTTCAGTTCACAGCGATGGATTGT
This sequence comes from Scyliorhinus torazame, assembly GCF_047496885.1. Taxonomy (NCBI): domain Eukaryota; kingdom Metazoa; phylum Chordata; class Chondrichthyes; order Carcharhiniformes; family Scyliorhinidae; genus Scyliorhinus; species Scyliorhinus torazame. Next base: position 276,797,519 of record NC_092713.1, on the reverse strand, counting down.
GTGAAACCACTAGGGGGAAGTAAAGCTTCAAATTATCTAACACCATTAAACTATTGCAGTTTTAAAAGGAAAGGATTTGTACTTACATAGCGTCCTCAGGTCCTCAGGACATCTCAAAACACTTTAAAGCCAATAGATTGCTCTGACGTGTAAACACTGTTGTTCATAGCCAACTCATGTCATTTTCAAAGATTGTAGCAGAAAGCATCACATGTAGAACTGATTTTCCAGCTTTTATACACTTGTCCAGTATAGTCAGAACATCCAGTATGTCCATGGACCAGACATTGAGCTAGGGTTGCCAATCCCCACCAGATTGCCTGGGAATCTCATAGGATGAGACGTGCATGATTCAACTAATTGGGAACAAAGTCGCATAATGAGCGCGTTTAGCCGGCATTCCGCGTTCGCGACTCACGTTGCACAAGGGGCTTCAGTGGGGAACACGCGGCCGACGCCGCACGCAGCCCCGTTTAGTGCACTGGAGAGCTCCGCGCGCCAGAACTCCCCAGTGTAGCGAGAGATCGGGACACTCCAAGGCCTCCCGACACCCCCCCACCTCAGCCCAAACGCACAATGGCCATGCCCATCCTGCCCCTCCCCCCCACAACACCCACACAGGGCACCCGCGCCTGATAGCACGCACGCAAAAATGCCAGCCTCGCATCCTGGTGGCACTGCCAAGGTGCCCCTGTGGCACTGCACGGGCACCACCCAGTCCAAAGTACATGCAGCTCCGGGCCTCCGATCCCCTGGGAGACCTCCACGAATGCTGCTACCTCTGGACCCCATTTGTGGAGACCAGTGCTGAACAGCACTCGCCCGAGGTCCCCGAGGCAAAGGGGAGGAATCACAGAGCCTCAGGTACCTCGGTAATCTGCACATTAGAGTGAGACAACGGCGGGATTTACATCGCAACGTCTCATGAGATCGCATTGGACCTCGCGAGGTGTTGTGAGCCAGGTAGATCCCGGGAGCGGGGTCTCCGGCTTTTATCGGCCACACTGTACCACGGCAATCTGCTTTCGGCCACAGCGTGGCTACTGGATCGCACTCTTAGTGTTTTAAACTACCTACCCCAGGAACCACCCTCCTTCTGTATCACGTCAGAGAAGTCCCTGTCTCAGTGATGTCACCCTTACAACTAAACACCCCAATCCCAAACCCACCCAACAGAGAAAGGGAGAATTGAGTTGAGGAAGGAGTCTCAGGAAAAGGGTTGCAGATTATGGTTCAGAGGGATTGGGTGTGAGGGGTTACTGGGAGGGATGAGCCTAGGGGAAGAGATTTTGGGGCACTGTGGCTAATGCAGAGAGGAGAGAGAGGCAAGCAGAAAGTGGGAAAGGCACTGAGAAAGGAGCAGTAGTCGAGGAGTGAGTGAAACAAAGGTTTTTCTATCCCTGGTAAATGTCAAAAGAATGTCTTTTTCCACTGATGAGCGACTGAGGGCAAACCAAAAGGGAAGGGAGAAGAAAGGTTTTCACATTGTAGGTTATTAGACTGCTGAGTAATCCATTACAGTTGGCTATTGAGCTGCAGGCTGGAACAAAAACTAAAAGGGAAAGGAATAAATATTTTAAAAGAAGGTTGGATGGGATTACAGGAGGGAGCTCCAGGTACTCAGTGGTAACCTGCTGTTCTGTAATCTCTATCATTCTATGAAAGATCTCCTTTCTTCACTCCAAGCCCAAGATGGTGCCAAGCTGTGTTTCAGACAATGAGCCCCTTGCGATGTCTCCTAATTGCTGATTCTGCTGCATTTTTGTGATCTTTTGGTTAACTTCAGCTGTTTGACTACCAGCCAGTTTTGGCACGTGGGACCGAAGTACCCTGCTCTGATTGAGGCTTCCAGCTCAGAGCTGCCTCCTCCAAACTTTCATGTGCTGCAAATAGATCTCGGTTCCAATGAGAGTCAATGGATCCGGGAGAGGAAAGATTCTGTCTGAGTAATTTCCTTTGAAAGCTGATGATAACAGAACAGTGTTGAATCATTTGTAGTTTGAGTCATGTCTACAAATGTGACTTCCCTTCAAGTGAAATTCCTCAGCTCTGAAGCACTTTGGGATAACAACAACAACTTTTATTGATAGTTAGCCATAGTGCACAGAGGATCAGAGGTACTCTCTCTGTTAGAGAGAGTCAATTATTTATATATATAGCTTGAGAGGCACCGCTCCACATCAGGCTAAGGGCAAGGCAGGAGGTAGCCACAGCCAGTAAGAGGATTGAACCCATGGTTGTATGTTGCCATCATTCGATACCACACTCTAGCCATCAGTGTACTGACCCCCTTGTGTCCTTAAGATGGTAAAACATCCCAAGATGCTTCACATGAGTATTATCCAACAATATATGCCCCCAAGCCACATAAGCAGACATTCAACCAAAGAGGTATATTTGAAGAGGAGAGAGAGGGAATGCCTCTTATGTCCGAGTCAGCTGGAGATATGGCTCCCAGTAGCAGAGTGATTAAAGTCAGGAATGTATAAGAGGCCAAAATTAGAGGAGCACAGTTATCTTGGATGGTTGTAGAGCTGGAGAAGGTTACCGAGAGTGAGGGGACTGAGACCACGGGGGGATTTGAAACAAACGGTGAAAATTGAGCCAGGACATTCTGAGGATGTGGAGGGTATCTAAGTACTTATTTCAGAATAAAACATGATAAAGTAAGTGGCAATTATTTTCAACCACTGCAACAGAGAGAAATCTTTACGTACGACGTGTGCACTGAACTGAGTCAAGGAGAGTAATTACAGAATTATGGAGTTAACATTTACCATCGTGGACTGGAAGGAAAGATTGAAAAATTGGGTGCTTACCAGGAAATGGTTGCTTTTTCAAAAGCAAGTCTTCTGACCCTAATCGCAGAATTTTTGAAATTATTCTTTCAAAACTATTGCTCACTATGTGTTCCTCAACTACACCTTTCAAATCTGGTCCTTGGGCTATCCTGTACTGTAACGTAATGTTCTAGATTAAATTGATAGTGTATTGTGCGAAACTGAAGTGATACTCTTCTGCATAATTGACTGCTCAAGGTTAATGTGTTTCTGTGCAACGTAACATGCTGGCCAAGGTCACGGCTGTGACACTTAACTAACTTTTTTTTTCAAATGTTTTTATTAAGGCATTTCTATATATACACATCAAACACAACCAAACCCAAAAAGAGAACAAACAGGAAATCTCGTAACAAAGGAATAACCGACACCCGTAACTCGCCCTCCTTGCCGTGCCCCTCACCCTCTCTGCCCCCTCTTTTTTAAAATCCAAAAGCCCCACCCCCTCCCCCTTCCCCCTCCCCCTCCCCCTCCCCTGCTGACTTAACTATCCTGGAAGAAGTTGATAAACGGTTTCCACCTCCGGGCAAACCCCTCCAAACCCCTCCACAAACCTCTCAAGGTGAACTTGATTTTCTCCAGCCTAAGAAAATCCACAAGGTCGCTCACCCACACCCCCGGTTTTGGTAGCTCTGAGTTTCTCTATCCTAACAGGATCCGTCTCTGGGCTACTAGTGAGGTAAAGGCCAAAACGTTGGACGCTCTCACCCCCCTGGACTCCCGACACTCCAAAAGTTGCCAATTTTGGACTCGGGACCACCTTCACCCGCAGCACTTCAGACAACACATCAGCGAACCCCCGTCAGAATCCCTCCAGCTTTTGGACAGGCCCAAAACATGTGGGCATGATTCACGGGCTCCACCCCACACCTGTCACCCACCCGCTCAAAAACCTGCTCATTCTGGCCACCGTCATATGCGTCCCGCGGACTACTTTAAATTGAATGAGGCTAAGCCTAGCACAGAAAGAGGATGCATTCACCCTTCTCAGAGCCTCCTCTCATATCCCGGCCTCCAGCAACCACCCCAGCTCTTCCTCCCACTTCCGCTTAACATCTCCTATCGGGGCGCCTTCCAAGTCCATTAATTCTTTATAATTCTCCGACTCCCTGCCTTCACCAACCCCTGTTTTCGACACCACCTTGTCCTGCAACCATGGGGGTGGCAGGTCGGGAAAGGACGGCACCTGCTTCCTCACATAATTTTGTAACTGGAAGTACTGGAACCTGTTCCCACTGGTCAGCTCATACGCCTCTACCAGTCCCACCAAGCTCGGAAAGCTGCCCCCCCCCCCACGAGTAGGTCCCCAAACTGCTCAATCCCCTCCCACCACCGCCCCTGGAACCCCACGTCCAGCCCTTGCCCCGCAACAAACCTGTGATTTCCACAGATCGGAGCCCAAACTGAGGCATCCTCCAGCCGCCACTGTCCCTGCACCCTCTGGGCCACCACCACTACCGGACTTGCGGAGTACCTGCCGTCGAGACGACAGAGGCACCATCAACAGTGCTCCCAAGCTCGTGTCCTTACACGAGGCTGCATCCATCTGCTCCCATACCGACTCCTTCCCCACAACCCACTTCCTTTCCATGGCTATATTTGCCGCCCAGTAATAATTCATTCAGTTCAGCAAGGCCAGCCCACCCCCCACATGACCCCACTCCAGCAGCAGCTTCTTCACCCGAGGGGCTTTCTCCGCTCACATAAACCCCGGGATCAATTAATTGATCTTCCTAAAGAAGGCCTTTGAGGTAAAAATCGGAAGGTTCTGGAATACGAAATGAAACCTCGGGAGTACCGTCATCTTCACAGACTGCACCCACCCCGTCAATGACAGCGGGAACATGGCCCACCTCTTAAAATCCCCCTTCATTTGCTCCACCAGCCAGGCCAAATTCAATTTAGGTAATTTCTCCCATTCGCAAGCTATCGGGATGCCCAGATACCTAAAACCCGTCCCTAATACCTTAACCAGCAGCTCGCCCAGCCTCCTCTCCTGCACCCTCACCTGGATCGGAAAGACCTCACCCTTCGCCATGTTTACTTATACCCAGAAAACCGGCCGAATTCCACCAAAGTGTCCATGATACCTCCAATATTTTCCAATGGGTCTGATATGTAGAGCAACAGGTTGTCCACATATAGCGAGACCCTATGTTCCACCCCTCTCCGCACAATCCCTTTCCAACCCCTTGACGCTGTAAGCACCATTGCCAGTGGGTCTATCACCAAGGCAAAGAACAATGGGGAGAGTGGGCATCCCTGCCTCATCACACGATGCAGCCTAAAATACCCCAAACTCACCCGGTTCGTCTTTACACATGCTGCCAGTGCCTGATACAACACCAGGACCCAATCCATCGACCTCTGCCCAAACCCAAACCGCCTCAATACCTCCCACAAATATTCCCATTCTACACGATCAAAGGCCTTCTCCACGTCCACAGCGACCGCCACCTCACATTCCGTCCCTCCAAGGGCATCATTATAATATTCAACAGATGCCTAACATTGGCCGACAGATACCTCCCCTTTACAAACCCCGTCTGGTCTTCTTCCATCACCCCCGGCACATAGTCCTCAATCCGCGAGGCCAAGATCTTCCCAACAACTTGGCATCTACATTCAACAGTGATATCGGGCGGTAGGACCCACACTGCTCTGGATCCTTGTTCTTCTTCAGGATTAAAGCTATTGAAGCCTGCGATAACTTGGGGGGGGGGGAGCTCCCCCTTCTCCCTCACCTCATTAAATCCACGTACCAGTAGGGGCCCCATGTCGCCAAAGATCTTTCATAGAATCCTACCGGAAAACCATCTGAGCCCTGGGCCTTTCCTGCCTGCATCGCCCCCATACCCTCCATCACCTCCATCAGTCCAATGGGTGCTCCCAACCCCTCTACCAGGCCCTGTTCCAGGGATTGCCGCATTCCCTCCCCCCAGTCAGGGGCTCCGATTCATAGAGACTCCTGTAAAACTTCTCAAATACACCGTTCACCCCCACCGGGTCCAATACCATTCCACCCTTACCACCCATCACCCTACCAATCTCCCTCGCCACCTCCTGCTTCATGATTTGCTGGGCCAGCATCTTCTACCCTTCTCCCCGCACCTCGGAGAATCGCGCGCTGGCGTCGGGGCGGCGTGGCACGGTTGCGGCAATTCTCTGGCGCAGCACAGGGCTTGGAGAATCGCGCCCTATATTCCCCACCCCGTTATTTAACAGCACTGCCACTACCCCACGTCTTCATGTCTAATCCCGAATGGAAGACTTGCCGTACCCACCCTTTCCTGAGCCTTGTCTGTTCCCCGATCCTCAAATACGTTTCTTGTAAGAAGGTTACGTCTGCCTTCGAATCCTCAGGTGCGCGAAAACACACGACTGTTTAACCGGCCCATTTAGCCCCCTCACGTTCTATGTGACCAATTTGATTGAAGGCACCCCGCCCCCTCCCCTGCTAATCAACCATACCCCTTCTTAGGCTAGGCCCTGCCACGTACCCCTCCAGGCCCATCCTCAAATGTCCACCGTCTCCACTCCCTCCCATGCAACGCCACAGCAACAACACCTTTATTGCAGTACCCCCCTTCCCTTAAACAAAACAATTAACCCATCCCCCTCTACTACACTAACCACCAGATACACATAACTAACTTTCACATAATTTTTACCATATAGTACAATGTGCTGTTCAAAACCACTGCGATACTTTGCAGCATTTACATACTGACCTAGATCAATATGGTATCATCAACAAAACAACTATTTTTGATTGTTAAAAATTGGAAGCTCTTCATTTCAGGGTCAATGTTTCTCTTCAACAAGAGGATTTGAAGGGCAATGTTCTCAGTTTTTTTGACAACAGATTCCAAGTAATTTTCAATGATGTATTTCACTGCTGTAGACATATACATTTCATCTTCTTCAAAACAATTATGTTAGCATGCAATTCAATAGAGCAAGGCTTCCCAAACTGTGGGCCGCAACCCCCAGTAGGGTTGTGAGGCATGCTTTAGGGGCCACGGGCGGTGAGGCAGAAACAGCTGCCCTGGAGCTCAGACGGACATCTGACAGCTGTGAGGTCCTTTTAAATCATCACAGTTTGTTTCTATTGGTGTGTGTGGCCTAATGAACTGCTCTCTGAGGCTAGGAAAGGTGGTTGTTCATTTTTTTTTTGCAGAAATCCTGCCTTTTCAGCTCTGCCCATGCTTAACTCTTGATCATGTTCACCCCAAATCGAAAACTAAAAGCCCCCACAACATTTTCTGGAGAGGCACCTTATTTCTTATAAAACTGTGCTTTTGGTTCGTAGTTTGTCTTCAGGCCTCTGTAGGCCTGGAATACGGTATCCAAAGGCATTCAGGAGAGAGAGTCAGCCCTCACAGTGGCCTTCTGGAGAGAGTTAACTGGATCTTTCTGGAGATAGTGAGCTGGTTCTTTCCACTGTGCTGCCACAATCAAAGCTGAAACCAAACTCAAACCTTGGGACTCTGAAAAATAGCCCAGCCGGATCAGATCCAATCACTACCAGTTAATGGACAGAACACGGCCTTTTGGGCCAATTCATTGGCCACTGCCAATCAGTCAAACTGAGTCCCACGCCATCTCTCTGTCACTGGCCAAACTGTATCCTCTGTTTAAACTAGCACACCCTTCCAAATTCTTCCTGCTTGAATTAAAGATACAGGCTTCTTGCCTTGAAGTGGCATGTCCATCAATCATCCATGGATCAAAAGTGTAAAGGCAAAAATAAAAGAAAGGGGAAAGAATGGAATAAGCAGGAAGGACCTTTACAGTGGCAGGAACTGGAGGTGGTGGGTAGCAATGTTTGACTGGAGGAAAATATGGCTTATTCAAGGTTGGGTACTAGATGAAATGGAGAAATCATGCAATATGATATAAAGTCATTGTCAGTGTGTGTGTGTGTGTGTCTGAGATGATCACGGGCGGGATTCTCCGACCCCCCGCCGGGTCGGAGAATTGTCGCGGGGCGGCCTAAATCCCGCCCCCGCCGGCTGCCGAATTCTCCGGCGCCGCGCCAGTCGGCAGCTGTTGGCAGCGGTGCCCCCGGCGATTCTCCGGCCCACGATGGGCCGAGTGGCCGCCCGTTTTCGGCCGTCCCACCTGCGTAAATTACAACAGGTACTTACCAGCGGGACCTGGCTTCGCGGGCGGCCTCGGGGGGGGGGGGCGCGTGGGGACCTGGCCCCGGGAGGTCCCCCCACGGTAGCATAGCCCACGTTCGGGGCCCACTGACCCGCGGGCGGGCATGTGCCGTGGGGGCACTCTATTCCTCCGCGTCGGCCGTTGTAACGATCCGCGATGGCCAATGCGGAGATGAACCCCCCCCTGCGCATGCGCTGGGATGATGCCAGCACACGCTGGTGCTCCCGCGCATGCGCCAACTCACGCTGGCCAGCGGAGGCCTTTCGGCGCTGGTTGGCGTGGTGCCAAGCCCCTTCCACGCCGGCCGGCGCAAACCACTCCGGCGCCGGCCTAGCCCCTGAAGGTGCAGAGGATTCCACACCTTCGGGGCGGTTCATCGCCGGAGTGGTTCACGCCACTCCTTCACGCCCGCCCCACCGATTCCCGCAGAATCCTGCCCCATATGTCTGTGGATGATTTCGGAAACCACAGCACATGGATGAGGAAAATCAGGAACCGAGAATGGATCCTTGGGTGAGACTGGCAGTAATGGCACAGGACAGGATCAGAAGCCACTGGGCGGCATGATAGCACAGTGGCTAGCACTGTTGCTTCCCAGCTCCAGGGTCCCAGGTTCGATTCCCGCCTTGGGTCACTGTCTGTGCGGAGTCTGCACATTCTCCCCGTGTCTGCATGGGTTTCCTCCGGCTGCTCCAGTTTCCTCTCACAGTCCAAAGACGTGCAGGTTAGGTGGATTGGCCATGCTAAATTGCCCTTAGTGTCCAAAAAGGTTAGGTGGGGTTACGGGGTTAGGGTGGAGGCGTGGGCTTAGTAGGGTGCTCTTTCCAAGGGCAGGTGCAGACTCAATGGGCCAAATGGCCTCCTTCTGCACTGTAAATTCTATGGTTCTCTATATGTTCCAGCCACAATCAGATCACTAAACGTGGATACAAATGAGGCAGTACCAGTGAGCTGTAAGATGCAGGAATGGAATTGGTCGAGGAAGGTGTAATTAAATATTTCAAAGATGCACTAGGTTTAAGAAGGAAAAGATGGATAAGTAACCATGGTTAGTCACAACACATCTATAATTTTGCACAAGACCATTTGAGCCAGACTGGAGGTATTCAACCCCAGTAGGACAGATGAGTGCGGATTTGGGAAGTGGAAATGTATTCAAAGATTTGATGAGGGAAAGAAGGCTGGATATGGGGAAGATATGTTTGTAAGTACAGATTGATCACGTGTGAGGTTTTTGATGAAGGGGGTTGTGAAAGTAATTTTGAAAGAGAGGCAATAGTTGAAGAGGGGGAGTGGGGCGGGTAACCATTTGCAATTTCAGCTCACATGGTAACCAGAAAGATTGATCAGCCATTTAGGTGGAAGGAAGAGCAAGAGGTGAAACCCATAGCTGAGATAAATTCAGAAGGCATGCAAGAGGGACAAGATTTAGATCAATGGACAAGAGGAAAGGGATGAGCAGCAGACACAATTGAATGCCTGGCAATGGAGAAAATAAGTCAGAGGTCAGAGGCAAACCTAGGTCTGGGATTAAAGAGGATGGGATGGGCGTTATTTTAGGAGAATAACCAAAATATGAAATGGTGATGGTATTGCGGAGACATGAATATCAAATGTTTCACTGGGCAGTGATCGATCAAACTGTTAGAGGTATTTTGAGGTAAATGGAGAGTCAAGCTACAAAAATGTAAATGTTAAAAAGCAGTTATAAATTAATTGGGAGAGAGGGTTTGGGAGTGAAAGGAGTTAGAGTTGCTCTATGGGTAGCTTATCTGTCTCTAAACAGAAGGCCCCAGGCTCAAGTTCATTCTAAGACTTTGTTGCCCAGGAAAGAAACCAGCTGTTCTGTATTCACTGGTTTTAGTATATTTCTATATCTGATTTACCTATAAACAATACAGAGATGACACTAATTCTAAGTCTATTACAGTTTTTAAAAAATAGTTCTTTAAAATATTTCAGCAACTACAGGATTTTTATACACATGTTCACAATTTAGTCTTCACATCTCTTTCTGGAAGCTTCCGTTTGCTTCAGCTCTCAGAGGTTACTCCCAGGCTTAATCAGTCAAGCGCAATGAACATAGAACAATCGACAGACTAATATTAACAAACAAAGATCGATTCAACCATTGAACACTACACCAGCCACTGTTGCAGACAAGCCAGTGTGAATTGGTGTGCCCGGTCCCCAGTCTGGATCAATGGGGAAGATTAGCAGCAGGAAGAGCACCTGGCTGTAAAACAAGTAGCCAAATCCAAAAATGATGGTTGATATGAAAGAGTGATTAACCAGTATTGTGGTAACCCAATGCAACATGGGACAAGCTGAAAGGGAAAGGAAGAGAAGTCACAGGAAGTGAATGAGGAAATGTGAGTGGGAAGCAATACAAAGATGTAGTCAAGGATGACCTTGACACTAGTTCTCGGTTGAGCGGTTGAATAAACTCGGTTTGTTCTCACTGGAACGAAGGAGGTTGAGGGGAGACCTGATAGAGGTATACAAAATTATGAGGGGCATAGACAGAGTGGATAGTCAGAGGCTTTTCCCCAGGGTAGAGGGGTCAATTACTAGGGGGCATAGGTTTAAGGTGAGAGGGGCAAGGTTTATAGTAGGTGTACGAGGCAAGTTTTTTACGCAGAGGGTAGTGGGTGCCTGGAACTCGCTACCGGAGGAGGTGGCGGAAGCAGAGACGATAGTAACATTTAAGGGGCATCTTGAAAAATACATGAATAGGATGGGAATAGAGGGATACGGACCCAGGAAGTGTAGAAGATTGTAGTTTAGTCGGGCAGCATGGTCGGCACGGGCTTGGAGGGCCGAAGGGCCTGTTCCTGTGCTGTACATTTCTTTGTTCTTTGTAGTCTTGATCACTGACCAGGCTATATCCAACCATGTCACCTACCAAAGTTTTACAATAGTAATCTGTAATATCACCTGGTTCTCTTGGTAGGGATTTTGTCTTGATTCACTTAACTCTTCAAAAAAAAAGAAAGATTTCTATTTTTTATTAACTGCTTAAATCCAGTGGACAAAATATTTTTGTTATTTTGTCCTGTTTTTGTGGAGCTGACTGGACAAGAAATGTTATTTGGTCTTTAGAAGGAGCAAGCTTGATACGATAAATACAGACCATTCCACATACTGTATTCTCTTTTATTATGAACTGGATTAGATTTTATCAGCATGTTCCTTGGTCTTACTGAATGAGTAACAAGTACAATCAGTGCACCACATTCGTTGGTGACTAAATTCAGTAAAACATCATAACTGCTTAACAATCTCGCAGATAGGATACTGGGCAAAACATCTTTCCTGTATTTTGTAGCAATGTGATAAAATATTCGGACACATACTGTCATAATGGCCACGAGGATCACGGGGAAACTACCATTGATCGTCCCGTGGGACTCGTGGAAGACAAGCTTCCCAGGTAGGGGGCGGAGGCCATGAACCTGGGCTGGTTATGACCTTACATAAAAACAGGCCCTAAACTGGGCCCGATGTGGTTAGTTCTCCCAGCTAGAATTGTACTGGGAGTCATATGCTGTGTTATGCAGACCTTTGTAAATAGTGTAAACAAATCTATGTTCGTTTATCGCCAGCCTCCTCTGAGTCATTAAAAATACTGATTTAATTCATCTGTTTTAGGTTTCAGTTGAAGAAGGATCAAAGGCTTGGTACAAGTCAATGTTTAAAAATGATTACAATGCACTGAAGGCAGGTAAATAACATGTCATTCTCTGTTGCATTTACATGGAATTAATACCTAATTGTATGATGCAATGTAACCTCTCCAGTCCAGAATATTTGAACTAAATCATTTCTGGAATTTCCTGGATTATAGAATGGCATAAGATTTATTTTTAATTATTTGATGGGATGTAGGCACATGCCTGCAACCCCAGCATTTGTTGTCCATCCCTAATTGCTCTTGAACTGAGTGGCTTGGTGGGCCATTTCAGAGGGCAGTTTAGAGTCATTGCTGTGGATCTGGAATTGCAAGTAGTTTAGGCCAGGATGGCAGCAGATACCTGGAAACCCCAACACCTGGATGTTTTCCTCCAAGTCACTCACCACCCTGACTTGGAAATATATCGCCATTTCTTCACTGTCGCTGGGGCAACATCCTGGAACTCCCTTACTAACAGCGCAGTGAGTGTACGCCTCAGGGACGGCAACGGTTCAAGATGGCAACTCACCACCACCTTCTGAAGGGAAACTAGGGATGGGCAATAAATTCTGGCCTAACCAGCGACGCCCAAATCCCATAAATGAATTTTAAAGAATGGTTTTCCCGGAAGGATAGTTTCATGGTCACTATTACTAAGACTAGCTTTCAATTCCAGAATTTTTTTTAATGTATTGAATTTAAATTTCATCAGTTGTCTTTGAGGGAATTGAACCCATGTCCTCGAGCATTAGCTTGGGTATCTAGGATTACTAGTCGAGTGATATTATCACTACACCCCCTAACCATGTTTGATTCGATTTGATTTATTTATTATCACATGTGCCGAAGTACAATGAAAAGTATTTTTCTGCAGCCAAGGAAACGTACACAGTAAATACATACACAGTGGACAAAAAAAATGTCTAACTACAAGCATGTAAACAGGAACACACCATAGATAAATATTAATCTGCAACATAAAATGGTGATAAAACATTTTAAAGCATTTCCATTTACTGTACCTGTCATGTTTATGCTCCCAAAGCACTGTACTAAAACAATGCTATAAGTTGCTTAGGTTTTCTGAACACATTTTTTGGAACAATAGATTTCAGGACTAATGAGGTTAAAATGTATTTAAAATTCTTTAGCAGCTGCTACCACAGGAAGACTTGGAAAAGCCTAATTGTGTAATGTATCTGTGTATATGTTAATAAAAGAGCTGTATATATCCTGTTACCCGACTCCTAGATTAACATTCATGTATTTGATAAACTAACATTTCAGGATAAACTTTTCCCCCTTCCATCATTGTTTTTGTTTGCATGTTTTGAAAAGTGAAAGCAAATGATTCGATTTTAAGGAAAGATTAGTACAGATCTCATCTACATCATTGGATGCATCATGTTATCTGAAAATCACATTGAAGTCCAGTGATTTGTTTGTTCAGTTGGGATACACCTATCAGAGCCTGAACTCATTGCATGCAGTCACCACTGGGCGTGATTGCTATTGTGCATGCATGCATGACCATTGGGTAAAGATAGAATCATGGTCGAATGTCAAATCTCCCAAAATTAAATAACCCAATATTTCAGATGGGAAACGTATACTAATCAATATTAATATTCCAGGTACATTTTCCTGTTCTTTCTTTGAATGTCCCCCTTACCTTTCTTTTCATGTCCTCAGCTGAGATTGTAAGTTTTGGAAACACCTATGCACAAATGTCAGCCAATGCTGGAATTTGAACTCTGATCTCTTAATGGAGAGTTTAAGCATTCTAACATTATAGTTACCAAACCAGCTTGTTCTGTTCACATCATGAAGATCTCTTTTATTATGATGGCTGCAATGGGTCAAATTGTTTTTCTTTCATAATAGACTTTATGTAGATAATTTGCTTGGGCTTCATATCTGTGATTAATTTAAATGTATTATTGCTTTAGCTGAGCACTGGAAGGATATTTGCAAAACTTGCATTCTCTATACTTAGTTTGTTATTAAGATGTCTTTAAATTCCTTTTTCCCCTCTAATGTCATTAATTACATTTCAGAAAATGGCCATGGACTATTTCTGGAAGAGGGAAACACTTTTACCAAGTTGTTTGCAAATTGCTACCATAGTAATTGTCCATTTCATCTGGGAATTAATAGTTCAGGGATAAGGGAATAATGTTCATGACGTGACTGTTCAGAAAGATGTAATTGTTTCAAATTGTGAATACCAGGCTGCAGTAAAGGCACAGTGCTATTTGTTATTGCTGACTCACCAAGGGGATATGAGTCTGTTCAACCAGGCATTTCAGCCTTGGTGCTTGGAGCTGGTGTTAATTGACAATGTCATGGTCAGAGCCTGACGGACACAAAGATAATCTCCAGCATTTCCTATTTCTCTTTTTCACTGCTGCTGCCATTTGGGTGGAGGCGAGCAGCATTCAAACATGAGCACGCATTGTTTACATTAAACAGAGAATGACTGACTTGTTTTGAAAGTAACACTGTGGAATTACTTGAAGTATTCTCATTGGCCTGGCCTCGCTTCTGTTTAACTTTATTCTTTTTTTAAAATTTAGAGTACCAAATTATTTATTTTCCAATTTTGCGTGGCTAATCCATCTAACCTGCACACCTTTGGGTTGTGGGGGTGAAACCCACACAGACACGGGGATAACTTTATTCTTAATAAACTTGATGCACAATGTAGTCTGGCAGATGTAATCTGTCAGTGTTGCATGTTCATATATAGCAGGGATCTAGAGGACAAGAGGCACCTCCTATAGTCAGTAGGCTTATTAGCAACATGGGGGATATGCAGTCAGATATGCTGGCTGCTTGGTTACAGTGCAGAGAACCTCAGCTTTCAGTGCTTTAGAAGTGTGGGCTTGCTTGTGGGGAAATAGTTTTCATGGCTGCACATGTGGTATGATGTATCAATTACAGAATGCCGATTTTAACCATCGTGCACAAGCGAAGTGATCAAGTTAGCATGATCGTGCAATAAACTTTGAAATATTTGAAAGAAGATTTAACTCAAAGCAATTTGACTTTAAATTACTAGAGTTCATTTCGATAATTACATGCACTTTTTATGTTTAACATTTTGGTGCGTAAAATGTGGAAATACTTTGGAGAGTTTATAACTTGTTGAGACAGTTAATGACATTATTGCCTCTCTATTGCAGACAATTATGGGATGTCTTCTATTGTTGATGCCAGGATGAAGAAGTGGGAGTCCAATTCAAAGAAACAGCAGCCCCACTCCTCTTCTGCCACAGATTATAAATCAAGATCTCAACTAATTGGACCATTGCCCTACAGTTCAACAACAAAGGACAACTGCACAGTAAAATGGACACTTTTGCCAGGACCATTCAGCAGTTCTGATAGTGAAGAACAAAATTCTCACCCTCAACCACAATATCTACGTCCCAACATTTCTGACAGCAAAAGTGATCAAATTTGCTCCAATCCTTTATCAACCAACCTTTGTGATACCCTTGGTTGCATGTGCCAAAATTATACAGCCCCTCCAAGCGGTTGTCAGCCTACAAAACCTGCAGAAGTACCCTGCAATTCATTGGCAGCAAAAGATCCTCATTCACATTCTTCTACCAAAGCTACTGTTGAAGAGTAAGTTGTGTATCCCTAGTCCTAAGGAACCTATAGAACAAAAAGTGTTCAGATATGAAAAGCTGTGGATCACAGAGCAATCAGAGAGGGAGTATTTCCCACCACTATTTTACATAGCTCATGGGCTGGATTTTATGTCACCCCTCTCCTCAGGCAATTTTCTGGTGGGCAAGGCATAGAATATAATAGGTGGCTAGCCCATCACCCTCCATTCCATCCATAGAATCCCTACAATGCAGAAGGAGGCCATTTGGCCAATCGGATCTGCATCAACCAAAAGAATGCCATACCCAGGCCCACTCCCCCACCCTATCCCTATAATCCCATCTAACCTGCACGAAGGAAACCGGAGCACCCGGAGGAAACACGCACAGACACAGGGAGAAAGTGCAAACTCCACACAGACAGTCATCCAAGGTTGGAATTGAACCCAGGTCTCTGGTACTATGAGGCATTAGTGCTAACCTCTGTGCCACTGTGCCGCCCCTGACCTGGTCCCCATAAACCAGGCAGACTGCCTGCCTTTAAAAAATGTATGAACTGGCTTCTGAGTTTGTTAACAAGCCAATTGACCCAAATATGTTGCTGCCTACACCATAATACCTTTGGTGTGGGAAGGCAGGTGGAGTTAGAACTCCATTTTTAAAACACAGCTGGTTGAAAGGCTTGGACAGATATGTCCTTTGCAGGGAGTCTAGTGGGCTTAAGTGGCACCTCCCAAAGATGATACCAACCCCCTTTGTGTTTACCCACTTGGCCTCTTAAACTCTTCCCTCCACTCTCCCCGCCCTTTCCGTCAGGTGGCAAATCCCTTCCTGCCCGAAAATCCTGGAACTTACCTGAGTCCTGGATCCATTGCTCTTCTTCCGGGGGCCAGCTTGCAGTCCCAGCAGTAACCACCACTAAGCACGGCTCGAGGGCAAGTCTTCTTCGCACTCTGCTCGTTTAGGGCACTACCAGAGCACATTGCTATGGGGCAGAATTTATTTAAGGCAATCGGTTTGAAACCGACTTCTGCAACAGGGAGTTTTGAGCAATACGTCCCCACGTCCACCCCCACATTCCCTGGAAAATTCAACTCCGTAAGGCTCTGTACTGTAATGGTATTGTTTGGCAGGTTTGTGTGGGGGGCACAGATTATCATCTGTTGTGGCTACTCAGATAGGTGGTATTTGTAAAACTATAGCTGACGTCTCGGTTAGCATCGATTGGGGAAGTAGGTATATACATTTGAAGTGAGTAAGTGTTCCTTACAGTTAGTGAAAGGGGAAGTGGTATGTGGATTTATTGTGATACTTGACTGTACTTGTCATACAAACGTAGTTACCTAATGCTGTGGATCCTGCTCATTCTTTTTCAAAATTTAAAGTGCCCAATTCCTTTTTTTTCCAATTGAGGGACAATTTAACATCCACCTAACCTGCACATCTTTGGGTTGTGGAGGCGATACTCACGCAGACACTGGGAGAATGCGCAAACTCCACACTGACAGTGACCCGGGGCCAGGATCAAACCCGGGTCCTCGGCGCTGTGAGGCAGCAGTGCTAACCACTGCGTCACTGTGCCGCCCTAGAATCCGTCTCATTTTTAACAACTTAATTTTGATGAAGGGACGGTGCATTTGTCCATTCCCTACCCATGCTCTTGAAATACAAAAGAACCCATTTAATTAGAGGGGTTTCATATACATTGAGGAATGTACTTGGAGCTTAAAATGGCGTGCACCATTCATACACCTAACTGAATATGAAATAGCTCTAAAGCATTATACTGCAGATTCATTACTCTAAAGAAAAATGGATTAGAATCAATACTCTTTGAGCTGAGCAGAAAATTTCAACTCTGATCCTACACTATTCAGTCCTGTGTACTGTCAAGGTGTTATCCTCTTTTTTTTCTCCCGATGTAAGTCAGCTCAGATAAGAGCATGAACAATGAGATGATTCATTTCCTCCTTGAAGAAATTGACGTGTCGGTGGTCTCCTGGTTATGGTTCCAGAACAGTCAGTTTGCAGATGTCCAGGTAACTCTCACCGTCCCTAATATATCGCAGCCTCTGAAGCTCAGACTCCAGCTCATCAACTCTGAGCCAATGTACCTTGGGCTGCAGGCACCTATTGTAGAAGTACATGTTGCTCAGTCATGCTGATGCCCAGCAGCTCCCAGTGCGACAACACATCACCTGCCCTGCCACCTTTATTGTGTTTTTTAACCAATTACTTTTCAAGTTGAGAAATATCATTCAGCTTTTATCCATAGTCATATTAAATAGGTTAACCAGTTAAGCTATAAACTTAACGCAATACTCGTATCGCCCCAATCCTGGTTTAAACTGCAGCCCCCATTTAGTGGAATAAACTTCACCAACCAATCACCTAACTGCACACTAAATTAATAATTTCCACCAATATACTGAAGGCTGATAAAAAGCGACAGCTACCCTCTGCCCACCACTTACCCCCCACTTACAAATTCTCAATGGTGGTTGTTTCCTGCTTTTGGGAAAGACCTAGGCTCCATGGGGTCTCCCCATTGCTTTTTCCTCTAGCCCAACCAAGAATGGCAACTTCTCTATGGCAAATCATTGACACAGACCCATACTGCATTAGGTTGCCTAAATGGGAACCATCCTGCAATCATTGTAGTGTACCAACAATAACAATGCAAAATATGATTCAAAACAGAAAACAAAATCTGTGAAATCTGTTGCTAACATTTGAATATTTTTCATCAGAAACAACTGGTTAAGTCCACATGACACAATTGACGTCTGGGACCATCGGGTTAAGCCAAGGGGTGTGTTTGATTTTGAGCCTGAAAAGTCATCAGCTTTAGATCATGACTATCCAGTAAGTGCTGCTACATTAGTCCGTGTCAATACTTGCCTGTTGTGAAGAAGCAAATAATATGGAAAACAATAGATACTTGGGAGTAATCTCAGGAGAGGCTCAGATGGTTAAATAATGGATATTTGGAAACAATTACAAGGCTGCAATCTAATCAAAGGGTTTGGGTAGTTTGAAAAATGAGTACCTAAGAATGAGTAACAGCAGAAATATAACTGAGTATTTTTGATTGGAAGCCCTATTCATTTCTATTACAAATGGCAGCCTTGGTAATTCCAATTACTTGTTCATACTGTTACAAGCTGGCATCTAGATTTTTAAGGAGAAGATAGTACAAATGCTATTGTATCTTTGAGGAGAAGAGGGGTGAACATGGCAGAGAGAAAATTATTGCTTGGTAGTATAGAACTGAAAAAAGAGACATCATAAAGAAGATTTTCTCCTTGAACGCATCAGGACAGACACAAGAGGGCAGCACGGTGGCACAGTGGTTAGCACTGCTGCCTCACAGCGCAGGTTCGATCCCGGCTCTGGGTCACTGTCCATGTGAAGTTTGCACATTCTCCCCATGTTTGCGTGGGTTTCGTCCCCACGACCCAAAAGATGTGCAGGGTAGGTGAATTGGCCATGCTAAATTGCCCCTTAATTGGAAAAAATGAATTGGGTACGCTAAATTTATTTTAAAAAAAGGACAGACACAGGAACACAAAATGTCATATAGAACAGCAATTTATACTAATGAGTAAATGGGTGCTGATTGGTTGGGAGTTGGATCAAATTGGTTGAGATGTTGCCATGGCAAATGCACCAGGAAGTTATTGTCCCCCATGCTTTTGCTCAAAAAAGGGTGCAATGTCTGGACATATTCCTTTTGCCTGCAGAAGAAAAGTCCTTACATAATGAATTTCTATAGCTACTAGCAAGCACAAGTGAGCTACATTATGAACCCAGCAAATAATCTTAAATTAGTTATTAATGTTATTCTTAGCACATTCGTGATTGTTCACCAAGTGCTGTCCAATTGTGGAATCACATCAAATGATAGACAATATGTTCTGAGTTTTCGAGTCATGGGTTAGTTGAGCGCAGCCAGTTCTCTGTCTATTGCGAATAGATGAAGGTACATTCTGTTTGATACGATGCACTAGTGACATATGACCTAGGTACCTGGCATCGCACTTGCACTGAAATGTTTATGCCACATTCCTCATTTGTGTGGTATACAGAACGTCTTTTTGGCTTGATGGCTGAACCACGTTGCCACTGCAAAGTAGTAGTCTACAATGTAACTGTTTAATTTAAAACAAAAAGCTTGGGAGAAAAAAGCTTAAACAAATGCTTCAGGGAAAACCATTCCCTGGTTCATTCCCCAGCGCAATGCCTTGATCAATCTGCCTTCTTTGAATTTAAACAAAAGCTTGGTAGTTAACTAATCCCTGGTACATTCTCCATGGCATCACCTATGCCAATCAGAGTTCACTTGCAAAACAAGTCAGTACTCTCTGCGCATGCATTATTAATTGTTGTTTCCTTTATAATTGGCTGCCCTTTCTGACATGGGGCGGGATTCTCCGACCCCCCGCCTGGTCAGAAAATCCCCAGGGGAGCAGCGCGAATCCAGCCCCGACGCTGGCTGCCATATTCTCTGGCGCCGTTTTTTGGGCGGGGGTGGGATTCATGCCACGCCGGTTGTGGGCCATTGGCAGTGCCCCCCCCCGGCGATTCTCTGGGCCCCGATGGGCAGAGCGGCCGTCCTTTTTTGGCCAGTCCCGCCAACGTGGATCATTCAACTCATGTACCGGCGGGACCTGGCAGGTAAGTCGGCGGGGGCAGTCCTCTGGGGGGGTCGCGGGGGGTATCCGACCCCAGGGGGGCGGGGGGGCCCCACGGTGGCCTGGCCCACGATCGGGGCCCACCGATCTGCCGGCGGGCTTGTTCCGTGGGCGCACTTCTTCCTTCCGCACCGGCCCCTGAAGGACTCCGCCACGGCCGGCGCGTAGAATAAAAACCCCCCGCGCATGCCGCAAAATACGCCGACCGGTCTACACATGGGCGGAACCATGTCGGCAGTTCCGCGCATGCGCGAGATCATGCCGGCCCTTTGGTGCATGCGTCAAAGCTTGATGGCTGAACCCTTTGGCGCCAGCTGGAGCAGCGCCAACCCCCCCGACGTCCACCTAGTCCCCGAAAAGGCAAAGAATTCCACACTTTCCGGGGCTGTTGACGCCGGAGTGGTTGGTGCCGGTTCTCCTGCCGGAATGGGGTCTTAGTCCCCGGAAGGGAGAATCCCGGCCATGAAAAGTGCCCAGTCTACCTCAAATTACCCTGAAAGACTAAAGTGTGTCAAAAATCTGAGCAACAGGTTAAGGTAACTGTTTCATACTGCTACTATGCAGTGGCGGCACACGTGGTGATTTAGCAGTCAAGCCAAAAGGATGTTCTGCCCACCATATAAGTGAGTAATGCGGTATATGAATTACACTGCCGGTACAATTCCAAGTCAATTGACCATGCGCCCAACAAGACAGATCGTATCAAACAGCATGTCCTTTCAGCTTGCAGCTGTTCGTGATAGATAGAGTACTGACCATTCCACAAGTAAACAGCACTTGCTGAACAATCTCGAATGTGCCAAGAATGACACTAATAACTAATTTCAGATTATCAGTTGGGCTCGTAATGTACTTAGAATTCATAGAATCCCTCCAGTGCAGAAGGAGGCCATTCATTCCACCGAGTCTATACCGGACCTCCAAAAGAGCACTCTACTTAGACCCACTTCCTATCCCCGTAGCCCCGTGCATTGATCATTGCTAATCCACCTAACCTACACATCTTTGGACACTAAAAAACAATTTAGAGTGGCCAATCCACCTAACCTGCACATCTTGGGACTGTGAGAGGAAACCCACGCAGACACGGGGAAAGATGCAAACTCCACACAGGCAGTCATCCAAGGCCTGGATTGAACCCAGGTTTCTGGCAGCAGTGCTAACCACTGTGCCACCGTACCACCCAAACTGCAAACTGAAACGACGATCCTTTAAAACTGAGATGAGGTGAAATTTCTTCAGCCAGAGAGTGGTGAATCTGTGGAACCCATTGCCACGGAAAGCTATGGAGGCCATGACACTGAGTGTCTTTAAGACAGAGACAGATAGATCCTTGATTACGAAGGGGATTAGGGGTTACAGGGAGAAGGCAGGGGTATGGGGATGAGAAACATATCAGCCATGATCAAATGGTGGAGCAGACTCGATGGGCCGAACGACCTGATTCTGCTCCTATATCTTATGGTGTTATACATGCTAGAAGCTACATAAATTCAAATGCAGGGACTTGCCCTCTGCAGGCAGAAGGAATATATCCAGACAATGCACCTTTTTTGAATAAACAAAAGTGTGGGGGATAGTAGCCCTGAGGTGCATTTGCCCCGGAAATGTCTTGACCAATCAGAGCAGAATTGTCAACCAATCAGCACTTTTTTCCTCATGTTGCATAAATTGCTGTGCCCTTTGAAATTTGGCAATCTTGCATCTGTCCTGATGAGTCCAAAATATAAAGCTTTGACAGCATGTATCTTTTACAGGAATGCTAGAGAGACAATCAGTGAGAAAAATTTAAAAATATATATTTACTCCTCCACTATTAATTGTCAATAAAAAGCCATCAGCAAAAACACACTTGGATCATTCAGATGAGTCATAATGGGAGTACAATTGCAATTTTGCAAAATAAATATTAACAGAGGGTGATTATCATAGAATTTACAGTGCAGAAGGAGGCCACCCGGCCCATCGAGTCTGCACCGGCTCCTGGAAAGAGCACCCTACCCAAGATCAACACCTCCACCCTATCCCCACAACCCAGCAACCCCACCCAACACTAAGGGCAATTTTGGACACTAAGTGTAATTTATTACGGCCAATCCACCTAACCTGCACATCTTTGGACTGTGGGAGGAAACCGGAGCACCCGGAGGAAACCCACGCACACACGGGGAGGACGTGCAGACTCCGCACAGACAGTGACCCAAGCCGGAATCGAACCTGGGACCCTGGAGCTGTGAAGCAATTGTGCTCTCCACAATGCTACCGTGCTGCCGTGATCTCAAAATAAGAATAGTGGACTTATCAACCTGTTACCATCATCCTCTGCACAGTCACTTTTAACGGGGGCTACCACTGGGCCCCAAATCATCTGTCTGTTTGTGACAGCAGGCCAATTTCAATTGATAATTGACATACATTCCCCATTAAGGTGAATCAGAATGTGTACTGAACACTCTCTGATCAGTTTTATTTGTGTCAGAGCTGAAGCGTAAATATTCTATTATTTATCTGGTGACAAAAAGACAAGGAGGACGCCTGTAGACCTCCCAAAGATAGCCTGAGGCACTGCCACACTAGGCTTGCGATCATGACCATTACCTCTCACCTCCTTCCTTCCCCACACCACCCAATTGGCATTGACAGGCTTCAACTTTGGCCATTAGATCTAAGCAGGGTACAATCCAGATCCAACATATGTATCAGTGTGCACATGCTTTCCTGTGAGGAGCCGACATGAGTCACTCTCCACAAGGCTAGAGAAAAAAACTGGAGACTGAGGCAATCTTTTCCTCCATGGACCTACAAGCATCCTGCTCAGGAATAGCATCAATGGATGTGCAATAAATTGTGCACAATGATTTAGTTCAAGCAGATGCTGGCTCAATTTCAGTATATAAAACTGCTCCAAAACATTCCAATACAGTACTAAGTGCCTTCACATGTTATTAGTTCTTTTCTTAAGTGCTTTTTAAGGTTACCAATGCAGAGAAATGCCAGGGCATTTGAAGGGCTAGAGTGTCATCCTTTGCCCTCAAATACAGCAGTAGGCTGGTAGGTATTGTCATTAATCCTGTGTTTATTATGGTTTCAGATATCAATACAAAGCATCACTTCAGCGTCTGTACTTCGCAGTAAAGCTAGGTGTGTACTTGCTTATTCATTTTTGCTCACATGACGGACACATTCAATTTTACAGCACTTTACAAAATTGTAGCTAAGGAATGTTTCCAACTATGGACAATGTTGGGTGTATACCTTGGTAAATGTAACCTTGGTTCGATTCCAGTTTCCTGATTGCGTGGGCAGAGTTAAAATATCCAAGATCTAGTGATCTTAGATATGAGGAAAAACTCCAGGCACTTGACTCCTTCAGGCAGAAAAGGAATTGTCTCATGTTTCCCGTTAAGTTATACAAATTAGCAAATGGTACAGGGAAGGTAAATCTGTACATTATTTTAAATTAAATTGTCAGAGTAGGACAAAAGGAGACAAGATTGAAAGTAGTAAAGGGTCATTCTCGTATTAACAACAAGACGTCCTTCGTGCTGCGAGTAATCAATGTTTGGGATGGACTTTCAGTTGCTGATGGAGGCAAAACACTGGATTAATTTAACATCGACTTGATCTGATAATGGGAGTATTTAGGATGCATCTGGATGGGTGAACTAATATTGGTCAAATAATTCTTCATCCAATAATATACTGAAATCTTGTGAAACAAAGCCAGCTCAGGAAGTCACATACTCTGTTCTATGGTTAATTGGAAAGCATTGATATACTATTTTTAGTACCATTTATACTCTTTTAGTACTGATATGGTAACGTCAAGTTTCATCTTCA
This sequence comes from Scyliorhinus torazame, assembly GCF_047496885.1. Taxonomy (NCBI): domain Eukaryota; kingdom Metazoa; phylum Chordata; class Chondrichthyes; order Carcharhiniformes; family Scyliorhinidae; genus Scyliorhinus; species Scyliorhinus torazame. The sequence goes on along the minus strand of NC_092713.1, from coordinate 276,773,689 downwards.
TCAAATAGGCAGTAACTTGCCAACCCATTGTAGAACGGACTTAATTGTCATCTAATTGACGTGTTTTCCCAGACAATTCCTTTCCTGATTGAAGAGGTCAAGCTCCCTTCGTCTTTCTTCACATTGAACATCCTAGATCCAGGCTTTCACTTTTAATCCCCCATCCAACAGGTGGGAGCAAGTTGGTGGGTGCGGTTAAATATCAGAAATGAGTAACATGACCTATTTCAGTTGTAATATTTCCATCATCAGTTCAGGCACTGGACGAGGCTCCTGGCAGTAGCAGGTGGTGGCAAAAGCTGAGCCTGATGATGTTATCAGCACGCAACTTAGTTTTAGCTTCACTATAAGGGGTGCCTTGCACTGCCTACAGCCTAGGAGGCAAAACAAGGCTGGAGGATCCAACTGAGTGAAGGAGACAAGAGTTAAGCATAGAATCTTGGCAGTGCAGAAGGAGGCCATTTGGCCCATTGAGTCTGCATCAACCCTCAAAAAGTGCACTCCAACTAGGCCCACTCCCCCACCCTATTCCTGTAACCCCACCTAACCTGCACATCTTTGGACTGTGGGAGGAAACCAGAGCACCCGCAGGAAACCCATGCAGACACAGGGAGAACATGCATACTCCATAGCCAAGGCCAGAATTGAACCCGGTTGCTTGGCACAGTGAGACAGAAGTGCTAATCATTGTATCACCGTGCCGCCTGATGTGTTAAGTAAGTTGGTTCAACGTTGACTGCAACTGGATGCAGTGAAATTAGAAACAGGCTTCTGACACAGGAGATGGTCCAACACTGTTTTATTGAACTTCCTGATTGCTGTACATAGTCTGCTGTGAGTTGACACTCTATCAATCTAACTGATAACTATGAATGGATATTATGACATCTCCCCTTTTTGAAGTAAATTTTGGAACGTGGCGATATATATATATGCATGATTATATACAAGTGGTGAGTGAATGAACGTATGTACATGGGAAGGTGTCTATCGTGCAGATACAGAGCAAACTGAACAAAATTGACAAGATTTAAGTCTTTAGATTCAGTCTTTGTGGTGACAAATTCCTTTCGATCGCCTCACAGGTGAAGGGGGGGACGCCGGCACTTGGACAGGTGGGATTGCTGCCATGTCGGTGGCCTCATGGAGAGGTGGGATCGCTGCCAGATCGGTGGCCTCGTGGTGCGAGATGTCCGGAGGAGGCATGATGACATACGGAGAAATGCGGCCAGGCGGTGGGCAGGGAACATTTTGTAGCATCCTCCTATTGCATCATAGAATGGAGCCATCAACCATTTGGACAACGAAGGACCTGGGGGCAGCCTGCCTGACGACAATAGCTGAGGCTGGCCAACCTCCCTCAGGCAACTGGACGCGAACAACATCGTCTGGAGCCAGCGCAGGTAGATCCTTGTCATGAGCATCATACGTGATCTTCTGCTGGTCCCTGAATCGCTGCACTTTCTGCAGCACAGTGAGGCGGTCAAGGTCTGGAACATGGATGGCTGGAACAGTCGTCCTCAGGTTGCGGTTCATGAGCAGCTGCGCCAGAGACAAACCAGTCGACAGAGGGGTTCTGTATGCCAACAGCGCCAGGTTGAAGTCCGAGGCGGAGTCTGCAGCCTTGCACAGCAACCGCTTGACAATATGGACCCCTTTTACGGCCTTCCCGTTTGATTGCGGGTAATGGGGACTGGATGTGATGTGACTGAAGAGGTAGGATAGTGCAAAGTCGGACCACTCTTGTCTGTAGAAACATGGACCGTTGTCACTCATTACTGTGAATGGCATTCCGTGCCTGGCAAACGTCTCTTTGCAGGCTTTAATCACTGACTTGGACGTGAGGTCCGACAGTTTCACTACTTCCGGGTAGCTGGGGAAGTAGTCGACCAAGAGCACGTAATCACGCCCATTTGCGTGAAAGAGGTCTATCCCCACCTTGGACCACGGAGAAGTCACGATCTCGTGCTGTTGCAGTGTTTCCTTGGGCTGAGCTGGTTGAAACTTCTGGCATGTTGTGCAGTTGAGGACCGTGTTGGCAATGTCCTGGCTGATGCCAGGCCAGTAGACTACCTGCCGAGCTCTGCGTCGACATTTTTTGACCCCAAGGTGACCCTCATGGATCTGTCTGAGCATCATGGCTTGCATGCTTTGGAGAATGACGATTCTATCTAGTTTAAGAAGGACCCCCTCGACAACCATTAACTCGTCCTTAACGTCGAAGAACTGGGGGCACTGCCCCTTTTGCCAGCCATGGGCAAGGTGTTGCATCACGCGCTGCAGTAGAGAATATTTGGCAGTTTCTTCGCGTATCTGGACAACTCATTCATCAGTGGCTGAGAGGTTGCTGGCACACAACTGCAGCTGTGCCTCGATGTGGCGAATGAAGATGCCATGTTGGGAATGAATTTTCCAAGAAAATTTACCATCCCGAGGAAGCGGAGGTCCCCCTTTTTGTCCTCTGGTGTCTTCATGGCATTGATTGCCAGCACCTTGTCGGTGTCAGGTTGCACACCTTGCTGTGAAATGTGGTCACCTAAAAACTTGATAGCGGACCGCCCAAATGAGCATTTGGCCCTGTTGAGTTGGAGGCCATTTTCATGAATCCTCTGGAAAACATGTTTGAGGCGAGCAATGTGATCCTCGGGCGCGATGGACCAGATGATCATGTCGTCCACATAGACTTGCACCCCCTCGATGCCCTCCATCATTTGCTCCATTATGCGATGAAATACTTCGGAAGCTGATATGATACCGAAAGGCATGCGGTTGTAGCAATACCTGCCGAACGGAGTGTTAAACGTGCACAGCTTCCGACTGGACTCGTCCAGCTGAATTTGCCAGAAGCCACGGGAGGCGTCCAGCTTGGTAAAGAATTTGGCATGATGTTGCGATTTAGGTCTTCGGGATCAATGCAAATGCGGAGTTCACCAGAGGGTTCCTTGACGCAGACCATGGAGCTGACCCAGTCTGTGGGCTCCGTGACCTTTGAGATGATGCCCTGGTCTTGGAGCTCTCATAGCTGTGTTTTCAGATGATCCTTGAGAGGAGCCGGCACCCGGCGTGGTGCATGGATGACTGGGGTGGCATTCGGCTTGAGCAATATCTTGTAGCGATATGGGAGCGTGCCCATCCCATCAAACACACTGTGGTATTGTGTGAGAATGTCATCTATCTCAACCTGGAGATTCATATTGGGCTAGGCCATCGCCGGTGTTGAGCACATGGCATGAATTCGCTGTACCAGATTTAGGAGTTTGCATACACGAGCACCGAGCAGGGATGCCTTGTCAGGCCGGACGATCTTGAATCTCAACGTCGCCTTGATTGCCTTGTGAGAGACACCTAGCTGACACGACCCACTGACAGCTATGGCATTACCATTGTAGTCAAGGAGCTGGCAGGCTGGTGGAAGAATGCTAGGTTGGTGTCGGGTGCTGTTGAGGTCCGACTGTGATATGAGGTTCGCAGACACGCCAGTCTCCAATTTAAATCAGATGCGAGACTGGTTGACTGTGATGACGGCACACCACTCGTCGTCAGGATCCACACTGAGGATCGAAAGGCAGTTGGCAGGCACGGTAGAGACCAACTCGCGTGTGGTGATGATGCCCACCCGATATGGAGACTCGAGGCAGTCAGCATCGGGGTCCATTGGGCTGTCTGGATCAGTATCCTGCATGTCTTGTTGTACGCAGCGGACACGTCTGCGCTGCAGCTGGGATCGCTGGCTGTTGTTCGGTGGAGCGGACCTGCAGAACGCCGTGTAGTGGCCAGGCTTTCCACACTGTAGACATCGCCTGTTTTTGGCTGGACATTGCCGCTTTAAATGGGCGGAGCCACAATTCGGACACGTCATGACGCTGATGTCAGCACATTCTGTGCGCCATCGCGCATGCGCAGTGCGGTCGGCCGACGTTCGCACATGCGCCTCAGGGTCTTCGGCCTCATCATCCACCCGGTCGTGGCGCGCATGCGTGGGGACCTGAGAAAAACGCGCGAAACGGCCTCTCTCCTCGATGCTCAGGCCTTGCATTTTCACTGTGGCCTGCACCCTTTCTGCCTCGTGGGAGGCCAGTTTTGCAGTTTCTGCCACCCTGATGCAGGAGTAGCGATTTCTGGCGTGCTCATGGACAACGCACATTTCGATGGCGACGGAGAGGGTCAACTGTTTGATTTTGAGGAGCTGCTCCTGCAGGGAGTCGGACTGGACCCCGAAAACGATCTGATCCCGGATCATGGAATCAGTCGTCGAGTCATAATTACATGACTGCGCTAGGATGCGGAGATGGGTCAAGAAGGACTGAAAAGGTCCATCCTTACCCTGAAGCCTCTGTTGGAAGATTTACCGTTCAAAGCTCTCATTCACCTCAATGTCGCAGTGGCTGTCGAATTTCAGCAGAACTGTCTTGAACTTTGTCTTTTCTTCGCCATCGGCAAACGTAAGCGAGTTATCGATGTGGATGGCGTGATCCCCCGCAGTCGACGGGAACAGCGCGATCTTTCTGGCATCCGATGCTGCCTCGAGGTCAGAGGCCTCGATGTACAGGAGGAACTTTTGTTTGAAGACTTTCCAGTTGGCGCCAAGGTTGCCGGAGATCCAGAGTTGCGAAGGAGGCTGGATCTTCTCCATGCCACTGGATGGCTGCTTGCTGGTCATTGCAGATGCACTCAAGGTAGGTTTGTTAGGATTAATAGCACTCTGGTACCATGATGTGTTAAGTAAGTTGGTTCAACGTTGACTGTAACTGGATGTAGTAAAACTAGAAACAGGCTTCTGACACAGGAGATGGTCCAACACTGTTTTATTGAACTTCCTGATTGCTGTACATAGTCTGCTGTGAGTTGACACTCTATCAATCTAACTGATAACCTCCTACTGGCTTGACCAGACTAACTCTCTACCTCATGGTGATAGTGCTCACTGGCTTGTGCACTCTTACTATCTCAGTAGCTGTGTCCTGCAGAGAGTGAGTCTTAATGCCCTGTGTGCTTTATAGTGGTGGTGTCCTGTCTGGTGATTGGTTGCTATGTGTTTTGTGTGTTCATAGGTTATCCTGTGTGTCAGTCACTGCTTGTCTGCATCCCATTATATACATGAGTGGATATTATGACACCGCCCACTAAGTTTTATAACTTTCACTGTTTTAAGTTCCTTGTGGACTAAGAGAGCAGGTCTGCAAAAACCTCATTTCCCGCACAGCTGGGCTTCCCCATGTCTCACAAGAAAGCCTCTCCAGCCCTGGCAATGCTGACCTCTCTGACTTGTATCCCTCCATTCTAGTTACGGCATGACGTCTCAGACCCCCCTCACCACCTTCTCGCTTTCCCTCCCCAGATCACTGCACCAATCCCTCATGCTGCTCCCTCCACTGCTCATGGCAGCCCCCATGTCAGAGACTGTTCCCTCTCCTCCGCCTATTTATCCTACATCAGCGCCTTGATTTCTCAGGCCTACACCCTGCAGCCCACACCTCCTGCCGCTGATAGCTGACCTCACCTGTCAACCAGAGGTCAAGCCGTTATCCTGGTTGGCTGTCAGGTGGGAGTCTGCGGTGATTTACTTAAATTACGCCCTGTCATTAAGATCGGCTGAGTTTCCTTCACCAATTACCAAAATCCCTTGCACCCTCCCTGCCTCTCTGCTAATGTTGGGGAGCAAGCAGCTGCCACCTTGCTTTTCACTGTCCCTGCAGTGCTTGCCTTGTGGTTAGACAGCCAGAATTGTGGGCAGTACTGAAGCTGTGGGCTGGCAGGTTGACCATGAGGGCCTCTGATTTATATACAACTATTTTGGTTACCCAGTTCAACATCCTGTATATTTTTTAATTAAATATTTTCTATTATTCCGCATTGTTTCTACCTATTTGTCAATGAGATATACAGATTCCAAGGTTTCTTAGCCATTTCAATACAATTCATGAAGTATGTGTGTTGCTTTTTAAAAATCTTTTTTTCCTTGTTTGCATTCAAATTCACCTGTTTTCTATCTGCCAAACATTTATTTTGTCCAACTCATTCTGAAATGTTAAAACTGCTTCCTCCAATTCCGCCAGTTTGGTACGATTAGAAAACATCGACCATTCTGCATTGTATTTCTGAGTTTAGATCACTGTGCCCCCGGTCACCATGCTCAGTGCTTTCACCCCACCCCCTTCTGACCTAACGTCCATTACTTGGTGCTCTCCACCCTTTTAAGCAGTTCCCAAGGTTTACTTGAATTCCTTAAGCTTATGATCAGTTATTTCAGGGGTGACAGCAAGCGAGTGCGTGTCAGTGACTGGGAAACCGGAAGATCAAATAGGTAGGAATTTATGAGCATTCTTTGGCTCCATTTCCCCCCCGACCAGATTGAAAGCTGGCTGGCTGCCGGATGAGAAACGCAATGGACATTCCCAACAATCAAAGCAGTGTTTTGGTGAAGGGCGGGAGTTGAGGGAGGTGGAAACTGGGAGATGCGAACAAATGGGGGACGTATGTAGTTGAAAAGAGATACGTATGGGAGAAGAAAAACAATGTGGGGTTGGAGGGATCATGGGGGTGGAGAGACTGTCGTGGAGGTTGCACTGATAAGGATGGATGGGTGTGTGGGCGGTTGCGGTGGTGACAGTCTGGAGATTGCAAGAGTGAAAATTTCATCGCAGTTTTTCTTGAGGGCAGCACTCTTGCTGCTCCAACTCCACAAACAATGCTGACCTGCTGGACCTGGCAGCTCCCGCCCCCTTCAGCTGCCAGATTTGTGAACCCAGTGAAACCTGCTCCGCAGACATTAACATTAAATGGCTGCCAAAAGGCAAAATTCTCCATTTGAGAGACTAAGGGCGGGATTCTGCGCCCTCGGATGCCCGGAATGCGTTCCCCGATGGGGCGGAGAATCGGGCGTCGGGGGGAAATCGCCGACCCAAGCGAGGTCCACAATGCAAGCCGGCAGGGGTGGGGGGGGGTTGTAAATAAATGCAGATGGGTCCCCACGGCTTGGGATCACGTGGGCGAGGATCACTTGTGGTCTCAGCAATCATGAACTTGACATGGTGGATCTCGCAGTGGGCTAAGGGGGCAACCTCCTTGGCCCTCCGCGAGGTCCACAACACCAGGGTCACACTGGTAGAGACAATCCAAGCCCATCTAAGGACCACCTTCACACCCATCCCAGGGGGAGTGGTGGGGCGGAGGCATTCAGAGACTTCATGTCTGGGGAGCTGTGGCTTGGGATTGGTGCTTGGCCCGTATTACTGAAGAAAGTACCAGAGACGTCATATTGATTGAGGTCAACTTTAAAAATTCTATAAACATGCATTCCCAACTGCCCCAAATGCCCGAAGGTACCCTCACTCTCTTACCCCCTAGCCTACCTCACCCCTGTGCTCTCTCAGTGACCCTCGACCTGCTTAGCGTTTCCATGCTCACCCGATACGTCTAGGTGTGTCCGCAGGATGCACATCAGAGATGAAGGCAGCCTGCTGCCTATCATGTCCCAGTACCTTTGATGCCCCTGGCGGGCATCCTCTGGGGGCCCTGGAGCCATAGGGCCCGGGCCTTTTGCCGGCGGCATATGCCTCACCGTGCCACCCTGCTCCAGGTGCTGACTCCAAGGCGCACCATTGTCAGGGGGTGGGTCTCAGGAGAGCGGCTGGCCACTGTTGCCACTCCATAGGGTGGCTCCAGATTGGCACCCAGCATCCCCTCCTCCTGGGTGGTGTCCATAGGGGTTGGTTTAGCACAGTGCTAAAGAGCTGGCTTTTAAAGCGGACCAAGGCAGGCCAGCAGCATGGTTCAATTCCCATACCATCCTCCCTGAACAGGAGCCGGAATGTGGCGACTAGGGGCTTTTCACAGTACTTCATTTGAAGCCTACTTGTGATAATAAGCGATTTTCATTTCAGGGGTTTACCTCGGCTGGATTGAGCCAGGGCTACCCTACTGCATCTGGCTCTTCGCTGGCGGCTCCCCAATGTCTGCAGCACAGTGTCAATGCCCTCAGTGATCTTCCTCCGTGACTGGCAGATGCTCTGGAGTGCCCCAGCATTTCCCACCTGAGACTGGGACAAGTTTCACAGCACCTGTGGTCAGTGGGAGGGATAGGCCGATCTGCATGGCATTAACAACTCACGAGTGACAGGTCATCTGGGTAGGTGGCGAGGACACTAATGTCTGGCACCCGCCGCCTATCTGGGCCCTTTTGTACTCTTTCCCATCTGTTGTTGGCCAACATTTCCTGCGGGGACACAGAGGGGGCACTGTGAGCTCACGCGTCGTTCATCACAGGGCATGGGGAGGGTGGTTTGGGTGCGGGTGGGACATTAGGCGTATGCCGGGGGGGGGAAATATGTGGGATGGGGAGATGGGTGAATGGGGTTTGAGGAGAGGGGATGGGGAGTATGGGATTTGGGGAGTACATGGGGTGGGCTATATGGGGGTGCGGAGGCGTAGGCAGCACTGCTGGACATGGGAGGGCCAGGGTACGGAACGGGGTTGGGCACGGGCGGTGCCAGGTTCTTGGGGGGAGGGTTCGGGTGTCCCTGCACTATCCCTGGCCACCCAGACCCTCCGATGGCCTGGGAGACCCCGGGATGCATTCCGCTTTGTCCACGTACGTGTGGACCAGTACTGAACGGCGCCCGGCTGCGGCCTCCATGGGGAGGCCGGTGGATCCCGAGAGGCTGGTAGATACTGGGTAAGTAAGCCTTGAGTGGGTTTAAGGCCTTCTTACGTGAGATGTGCGCGGGTTCCTGATCCCGACCACTCACAAGACTTGGGTAGGTCCTATGAGGCATCCTGGCTGTCGGGAAGCGCTTGGGTGGCTTCACCCAGGATCTTCCAGCCAATTGGAGAGCAATGTGGTCGGTAGATTGTGCCCCTTAGCATCAACCTTGGTTTCTCTCTGGTTGTTGATGGCATGCTGCTTGTACATGGAAGAAGTATTCATTCAGTTAGTATTGATCACCTTGAACTCATCTTAAGTTTCGTTTCGATTTTCATCTTTTATGGTTTGTATCCCTTTTCTGATTACCTGATTAGTGTTAAAGCATCGTAGTAACTTTTAGTGTCTAATTTTATCCTTTCAACCTGTGAATTCCAATAGTTCCATTAGATTAGAAACAGAAAACTGGGGATCTGAGTTCTAAATTGAGATTTACTCTCATCACCCTCCAGTTTTGTTTGATAGACAAATGTGACTTGCTGGGATCTCACTGTTCAATAGCACAGCCGTACTTTACACCTGTGCCTTCACACACTTGAGTTGTGATGATTGGATGGGAAGCTGAAATGTTTCTAATTTTTAGCCGCTGAACAGACAGTAAGTGATAGTGTGCAGCTTTTGAACTAAGATTAAAATTATTTATTAATCCTGGGTCATAGACTAAATATTTAACTTTCAATCCCGACTGTTTACATTTTAAAATCTATTTGCTTATTTTGCTAAAATGGACTGATGCTGTTATGTTGATGCCATTAGATCACTCCCGACATTGGCAGAATCAACTAGTCAACTGACCATCAATAATACGGGACAACACAACAGTTTCGAGACAAATCCATCTTATCCGAAGTTCTTGGAATTCCAGCATTATTCATCTGCTGATCAAATCTCCATCGACAGTAAAAATGGTGAAGTGAAATTATTTCAACATAAAGTATGCAGTAAGGTTAAAAGTGTTATGATTCCAGTTGGTGTTACAATTAGGCGGGAAGATTTCAGAATGGAACTCTGGTGCAAAAGCGTCTAATGCTTTTTTTAATGTGGAGGAACAGAATCACAGGACTGCCAATTAGTTTTTAACAACAAGAAAAAAACACTTTGATGCGCAATCAATTACACTCAAGACGAAATGATTCCATAACTGAAGGCATTAATCTGCTAGAACCTTTTCCCCAGCAGTTTTGATACAGAAAGTGAAGGCTGCTGGGACGGCACGATCTCTTATACCCCGCCTTCAGGGCGGAGCTACATAATACAGCCAAAGGTAGACTCCTGGGTCTAACTAATGGTCATCAGCCTCTCAGGTACCGCAATACCTGGTACTACCACATTCACCCCCTGTTAAAAAGAGACCGGCGGGGGTGGTGGCCAGCGTTAATAATCACCTTTAGCATGGTATGACCAGGTATGGAGGTACCGTGATGTCGAGGATATGTACAAAGTGTTCATAGTGCAGCAATCAGTCGATCGGGCGGCCTGGTCGTCCTTCTGGAGCGTCTGGGTTTCGGCGGTGATTCTGACGAGGGTCGGTTGCGACTCCAGGAGCGTGGTGTCGTCCTCCCTGGCAGCTTCGTCACCCCTAGGCGGTGCTGTAGGGCAAAAGATTGACAGGGAGGGGGGCGCCTGTAGGGGGCGTGGGTTGGTGGTCAGGCCTAGGCAGGAGCGGCGGGAGTACTGACCCTCCAGTGAGGTGCTGTGGGGGAGATGGGTGTGGGGGCAATGGTTCGGGTGCGCGTGGGGTTCCGGCGGGTGCCAGGTCCCGAAGGGAGACTGTGTCTTGCCGGCCGTCAGGGAAAGCCACGTATGCGTACTGGGGGTTTGCGTGCAGCAGGTGGACCCTCTCGACCAACGGGTCCGACTTGTGCCCCGCACGTGCTGCCGAAGCAGGATGGGTCCGGGTGTCGCTAGCCAGGTTGGGAGCGAGGTCCCGGAGGTGGACTTCCTGGGGAAAACAAGGAGAGGTTCATGAGGCGTCCGATTTGTGGTTGTACAGAGCAGCGACCGGATGGCGTGGAGGGCCATTGGGAGGACCTCTTGCCAGCGGGAAACCGGGAGATTCCTGGACCGTAGGGCCAGTAGAACGGTCTTCCAGACCATTCCGTTCTCCGTCTCTACCTGCCCGTTTCCCCGGGGGTTGTAACGGGTCGTCCTGCTCGAGGCAATGCCCTTGCTGAGCAGGAATTGACGCAGTTCGTCGCTCATAAAGGAGGACCCCCCTTCACTGTGTATGTACGCGGGGAAACTGAACAGTGTGAAGATACCCTGGAGGGCCTTGATGACGGTGGTTGTGGTCATGTCTGGGCAGGGGATGGCGAATGAGAACCGGGAGTACTCATCAATCACGTTCAGGAAATACGTGTTGCGGTCGGTGGAGGGGAGGGGGCCTTTGAAGTCCATGCTGAGGCATTCAAAGGGAAGGGAAGCCTTTATCAGGTGCGCCCTCTCTGGCCGGTAGAAGTGCAGTTTGCACTCCGCGCAGATTTGGCAGTCCCTGGTGACTGTCCTGACCTCCTCGATTGAGTAGGGCAGGTTGCAGGCCTTGACAAAATGGAAAAAATGAGTGACCCCTGGGTAGCAGAGGTCCTCCTGGAGGGCTCGGAGGCGGTCCACTTGTGCAGTGGCACAAGTGCCGCGGGACAGGGCATCAGGAGGCTCGTTCAGCTTTCCCGGACGGTACAAGATCTCATGGTTGAAGGTGGAGAGTTCTATCCTCCACCGCAAGATCTTGTCGTTTTTAATCTTGCCCCGCTGTGCATTATCGAACACGAAGGCCACCGACCGTTGGTCCGTGAGGAGAGTCCAGTAGCGCCCGGTGGAAATCTTCCAACGTTTCCTCGGGGCTTTGCCGCCTAGTCGCAAGCAGGTGACAAGCGTAGACCTGGTTTACAGGGCGGATGTAATGTCCTTCTAGCAGTTTGACAGCGGCAGCATAGTTCTCCGCCTCCTCGTTAAGGGGGTAGATCCCAGGGCTGACCCGGGAGCGCAGGAGATGCATCTTCTGTCATTCCGTGGGGGTGCCTATGGCCGTGTCGAGGTAGCCCTTAAAGCACACCAGCCAGTGTTTAACAATAGCAGCAGAGTTATCCGCGTGGGGGCTGAGCTGGAGGCACTCCGGTTTGATTCGGAGATCCATCCTTCCAACTTAAGTTGTAGCAGATTAAATTGATGCGCAATCAATTACACTCAAGACGAAGTGATTCCATAACTGAAGGCTTTAATCTGCTAGAACCTTTTCCCCAGCAGCTTCGATACAGAAAGTGAAGGCTGCTGGGACGGCACCATCTCTTATACTCCGTCTATCAGGGTGGAGCTACATAATACAGCCAATGGTAGACTCCTGGATCTAACCAATGGTCATCAGCCTCTCAGGTACCGCAATACCTGGTACTACCACACACTTATTAAACATGAACAGTTTAATTATAATACAATAGTCCTTTACCCCCCCAGTTAGCTTCACAAATGTATACAGTTTTCAAAGGTGGCATCCTAGTCTAAAACCAAATGGTCGATGCCGCCCAACCGATGTTCTGTAAATTTCTTCTCATTCTCCCACCAGATGATTGTCACATAAGCATTTCCAAACTCCACTCCCAAAAAGGCACACTTTAAAATCTTATTTCAAACAACGCTTTTCATCAGCTGTTTTCATTAAGAATCCAGCTCCAGGTTTTACAACTATCCTTTCAAACAAAGCTTACATTCCACTGTTTTAACAAGGAATATAGCTCCAAATGTTCCACTTCTCCTGCCAGGCTTCCTTTGTTTAAATGCTTTTCCGCAAACTCTGAGATCCAACCACCGATTTCCACAATTATTTAAACTCTTGGTTCCACTGGCTGTTGCAAAATCTCACAAACCTATGAATCACTCCCGATATCTTTCTGGCTTTCCACTAGCTGTCTATCTTCACTGAACAGTACTCTCCTCTACTTCTAGTTCCTCTTTGTTCCTTTAAGTTTCAACTTCTTGGAAACTTCTCCTTGTTTCCTTAATGAGCTGTTCTTTAAGTCTCAGGCATTGGTTTTTTTAACCATTGCTCCATGGTATGGATTTTCTTCAAACAAAGCTGAGAGAGATGTTCCCTCTCTAGCTTCCAATAACCAACTGCTCTGAATTCAGTTAAAACACAATGACAGGGGCAGCACGATGGCACAGAGGTTAGCATTGCTGTCTCACGGCGCCGAGGTCCCAGGTTCGATCCCAGCTCTGGGTCACTGTCCATATGGAGTTTGCACATTCCCCCCATGTTTGCATGGGTTTCACCCCCACAACCCAAAGATGTGCAGGGTAGGTGGATTGGGCACGCTAAATTTCCCCTTAATTGGGAAAAAATGGATTGCGTACTCTAAATTTTGGGAAAAAACACAATCACAGACGGGTGGCACAGTGGCGCAGTGATTAGCACAGCTGCCTCTCGGCACTGAGGACCCGGGTTCAATCACGTCCCCAGGTTACTGTCCGTATGGAGTTTGCACATTCTCCCCGTGTCTGTTTGGGTCTCACCCTCACAACCCAAAGATGTACAGACTAGGGGGATTGGCCACGCTAAATTGCCGCTTAATTGGAAAAAAGAATTGGGTACTCTAAATTTATTTTTAAATAAAGCAAAAATCACAAAAAACCTTCTTGCCCTAAAGATGTAGTGTTGACAGAGATAGTGTTGATATAGCTTTCAGAAAACGTTTGAGTTCCTGTACTTGTTCAGCCTTAGCACTCTGCTGCCAGTGGGTTAGTCCTGCAGCCTCACGGCGCCGAGGTCCCATGTTCAATCCCAGCTCTTGGTCACTGTCCGTGTGGAGTTTGCACATTCTTACCCATGTTTGCGTGAGTTTCGCCCCCACAACCCAAAGATGTGTAGGCTAGGTGGATTGGCCACACTAAATTGCCCCTTAATTGGAAAAAATTAATTGGGTACACTAAACAAAATGTTTTAAAGCACTCTGCTGCCAGCTCAGAAACTGCATGCAGAACACAAGAGCATAAGAATTTGAATAAACTGTATAGTCGGCGTCACTGCTTAGACCAGCATTTATTGCCCATCCCTAAGTTCATGGCTGATCTTCAACTCCATTTTCCCACATGATCCCCGTAGTCCTCGATTCCCTTAGAGTGGAAGAATCTATCAAGCTTAACCATGAATTTATTCAACAACTTAGCATCCCGTGGCCTTTGGGGTCGAGAATTCCAAAGATTCATAGCTCCTTGAGTGAAGGAATTTCTTTATCTTTCTCCTTATCCTGAGACATTGCCCCTTAGTTCTGAACTGTTCATCCTTGGGGAACATCATTTCAGCTCATGTTTCAAAGCTGTCACCTCTCATTTCTCTGAACTCCAGCGAGTGCAGACCTTTTCTACCCAATCTCTGCTCATAAGGCAATCCTCTCAACCCATTGTGGGCGGGTAAACCTGCTAGTCTCACTTTAATGCGCAGATTCCCTAGATACCGAAGGATCTATTCCCTTCGCCTTGGAGACCACGGCACTTGGAGATCAAATCAAAACGCTCCACCACTGACGAACTGTGGCAGCCATGTGTACCATCTACAAGATGCATGCAGTAACTCACCAAGGCTTCTTAGACAGCACCTTCAAAACCCACAACCATTACCATCTAGAAGGACAAGAGCAACAAATACCTGGGAACCGCACCACCTGGAGGTTCCCCTCCAATTTACTCACCACCCTGACTTCAGTGCCGTTCAATACTGGTCTCCACAAATGGGGACCAAATGGAACAGCACTCATGGGGGTCTCCCAAGGGATTGGAGGCCCCCAGGTGCATGTCCTTTGGGCAGGGTTATACCCTGGCATTGCTGTTGCCATCCAGGCACCCTGGCACTTCCACCCTGGCAGTGCCATCTGCCTGCCTGACTGACACTGCCAAGGTGCCCAGGTGGCATTGCCAGCTGGCAGAGGCACTGCCAGGGTGTCAAGTTGGCACTGCCAAGGTGCCAAGCTGACATTTTGTGAGCGGTGGTGATCGGGTCAGGTGTGTGCTGCATGGGTGGTGTGGAGGCCCCATGGACTCTCCCATAATGCGGTGGGGCTTGGTGGAGTCGGTGGTTGTTTCGGGGTCTGCAGAGATCAGAACGGCATTTAAAAATGGTGTTCCGATCTCTCACTACACTGAGGAGTTCTGCCAAGTGGAGCTTCGCAGGGCACAAAGTGGGGCTAAGTACGGCTTCAGTCGCGCATTCCCTGCTGAGAACACCTATCTAACGTGGGTGCCGTTTTATAGCATTGTCTTTCTCAACGCTATGAGTGCTGGGAAACACATGGCTAAATGCGCTCACTATGGGACTTTGTTCCCATTTAGTTATATCCCGCCCATTATGAATCCTTAACATACATAATAACCGTTTAGGTAGCTCCTTGTTAAATGCTTGGAAGTCCGAATAGACTACGGATTACCCTTTATATATGCTGCTAATTATGTAATAAAAAAACTATTAAATTTGTCAAACAGTTTCCCCCATTTCACAAAACCATAATGACTCTGCGTGAAAGTGATTGCACTGTCTTCATAATGGAATCCTGCATTTTCTAAAATCAGGCTATTTGGTTTGGAGTTCTATTTTTTTTTAAATTTGTTTACAGGATGTGGGCGCCGCTGGTTAGACCAGCATTTATTGCCCATCCCTAATTGCCCTTCAAAAAGTGGTGGTGAGTTGCCTCCTTGAATCGCTGCCGTCCTCGAGGTAGAGGTACACCCACTGTGCAATTAGGAAGGAGTTCCAGGGTGTTGCCCCAGCGATAGTGAAGGAACGTGATATATTTCCAAGTCAGGGTGGTGAGTGAATTGGAGGGGAACCTCCAGGTGGTGCGGTTCCCAGGTATTTGTTGCTCTTGTCCTTCTAGATGGTAATGGTTGTGGGTTTTGAAGGTGCTGTCTAAGAAGCCTTGGTGAGTTACTGCATGCATCTTGTAGATGGTACACATGGCTGCCACAGTTCGTCAGTGGTGGAGCGTTTTGATTTGATTTGATTTACCGAAGTACAGTGAAATGTATTTTTCTGCGGCCGAGGAAACGTACACAGTACGTACATAGTAGATGAAAGAATAATCAACAGAGAATATTGACAAATGGTACATCGACAAACAGTGATTGGTTACAGTGCGGAACAAGGGGCCAAGCAAAGCAACTACATGCACAAGAGCAGCATAGGGCGTCATGAATAGTATTCTTACAGGGAACAGATCAGTCCGAGGGGGAGTCGTTGAGGAGTCTTGTAGCTGTTGGGAAGAAGTTTTTCCTATGTCTGGATGTGCGGATCTTCAGACTTCTGAACCTTCTGCCTGATAGAAGGGTATGGAAGAAGGCAATGCCTGGGTGGGAGGGGTCTCTGATAATGCTGTCTGCCTTCTTGAGGCAGCGGGAGATGTATACAGAATCAATGTGGGGGTGGCAAGCTTGTGTGATGCGTTGGGCTGAGTTCACTACAATCTGCAGTTTCTTACGATCTTGGACCAAGCTGTTGCCATACCAGGCTGTGATATAGCTGGATAGGATGCTCTCAATCTCACATCTGTAGACGTTTGTGAGAGTTGATGCAGACATGCCAAATTTCTTTAGCTTCCGTAGGAAGTAGAGACGTTGTTGGGTTTTCTTGACTGTTGCATCAACGTGAGTGGACCAGGACAGACCGTTGGTGATGGTGACCCCCAGGAACTTAAAGCTATCGATCATCTCCACTTCGGAGCCATTGATGCAGATAGAAGTGTGTGTCATGCTACACTTCCTGAAGTTGATGATCAGTTCCTTGGTCTTTCCAACATTTAGAAAGAGGTTCTTTTCAGTACACCATGTAACAAACATATTTTAATGTTTGATCTCCATCATTTTGTGAATAACCATGTTTTGCTATATTTCACTCCACTCCATTCCAAAATATAAAAGATTTGGAAGATCACAACCACAATATTTCTGCAGCCACCCCTTTTAAAATCTTGAATTGTAGGGCTGGGATTGTCCGTTCCAGATCAGGACTGGTCTCCGCTGTAGTGAGGAACAGCGCCCAGGTGCAGTGCTTGACCATTCAAATTCATGCATGGTGGAGACCATGCTGGATTCCATTCACATCACGGTATCGGGTCGTCATTTTGA
Organism: Scyliorhinus torazame; assembly: GCF_047496885.1. Taxonomy (NCBI): domain Eukaryota; kingdom Metazoa; phylum Chordata; class Chondrichthyes; order Carcharhiniformes; family Scyliorhinidae; genus Scyliorhinus; species Scyliorhinus torazame. Next base: position 276,756,882 of record NC_092713.1, on the reverse strand, counting down.
GTGGACAGCCCGATACCAGCGTCTAACAGCAGGCCCCTCTTGTCCCTACAATGCAAAGTTTAACCGCCACCACCCCCCGCCCACTGACAAGGAGGGCACCCTCCACCCATCATCATGGAGGAGCATCCTCCCCCCCACATTATGGAAAAATTAGTTCACCCCCCCCCCCCACACTAGTCATGCATGAGGGTGACCCGGAATCCTTCCCCTCCCCCCTCAGCTCCCCCACTTCAGTCCCCACCCCTGGCATTACCAATGGTGCGCTGCCCCCTGCCACTAAGGCACCAACACCCTGCAAATGATATACATGCCTGGGGAGGTGGATCAGTCCATAGGTAGTGTGCACCTCTGCCACTGGCGGGCTGCTTAGGGGGTTTGTTTACGTGTTTTTCCCTTCACGTTTGAATGCATCTCAAGTACTTTGCTTTGATGCTCAACACAATGTTTATAAACACTCTTGCTTTGATTGACAGCTCCTGACTACATCAAGGTAGCTCAGTGCTTTCAACTGTTTGAAGTGAAACCGCGTAGCTTCTTTGATGTGGTCAGAAGCTGTCAATCATAGCAAGAATATTTTTGAACATTGTGGTTAGTATCAAAGCAGGGTACTCAAGATGCATTCAAGCATGAAGCCAACAATAAATAAACAAATGCCCTAAGCATCTGTGTCTGAACCATAAACCTTCAGTCACAGATCAGTGAAAGGTATTGCTCTGTGAAATTGAATGAATCCTTAGCATTTCAAAGGGTGTCAGGGAACTTGAAGACTTTTCAAGTGTTGTGGACTTTCAAGGAAGCCTCTGACACTTGTAACAGTTACCGTCTTTGAGGCATTTGGCTAAGGGAGCAGATGTTAGGAAAGAGAAAGTGTTCCTACATTGATTTTTCATTGAACTGCCTGGACTGCTCATCAGCTGTCAGACAGAGCAGCTCAGGCTGAGGAGGACACTTCAGAGCTGCGCTTGGCCATACTTACACCCAAGTCTATTTGGTGGAATTCCCACTGTTGGAATCGGAGCAACACACGGTGGGGAGGGGTTAGAATTGGGCTCCCAGTCTGTAATTGCATGCTGATGAATGGAGATCACTATTTTTCATTTTCCTACTGCCATGAGGTGGATAGCATGTCACAGCCGGCAGTGGGGTGCGGAGAATGGGAACGGGTCTGGCGCATGGCACCAATCCCATTTCCTGCTGAACCTCTATTCTCCACACAATCAGGTTTCCTGATCGAAGCAGTGGTGAATGGAGATTCCCAGCCTAAGTCGAGGGGATTTGTTGGCTTTTAGTCCCATTCATTTCTCCAATACTTTTCAGTTACTACTATTGATTACTCACTCTTTGTACACCCTTCGTACCCAATTATTTCAGGTACACAGACTGTGTCTTCTACTGTGAAGACAAACACAAAATATTTGTTTCAACATGTCCACTATTTCCACTTTTAATGGCTTTGGCTCGCCACAAATGTCACTTTTCCCATTGAGTTTTTATTGCTTATTTCTAGGAAATCTAACCAATGTACAACACTTATTAATTCCTGTGGAGCAATGGTATTGGATGGTATGTACTCCTCTAATATATTTTAAAAGATATTCTATTACAAGAAAAATGCAACCCATGCTGTTCTTCACCATTGGGCTTGATCAACAAACATGTTGAACTGGTTTAGTCTGTTTACAAGATGATTTTGAGCCAATGACAGATCGGGGAACCCAACTATTCCAGTTGCAGTCACGCAAGCCCACTTTCTCTCACTGCCACTCCATAAGTATCAGAGCTAATACACCTCATGACAATGTAAGCAGATAGTATTCTTTAAGTTTGTCAGTTATCGTAGATTTTTGAAGTTCGCAGGACATATTGGGAAAGCAGTTCGCAATGCAAATCTTGGGACCTTGCGCTTCATGAATAGAGGCATTGAGTACAAAAGCAGGGAAGTTATGCTGAACCTGTAGAAAATTCTGGTTAGGCTGCAGCTGTAGCATTGCGTACAATTCTGCTAACCACACTTCTCGAAAGATGTGATAGTCTTTGAGAGCGTGGGAGCAAAGTTACCTGAATGGTTCCAGGGAATGAGGAATGTTAGCCCAACCACCTTCAGCTATTTCATCAATGACCTGCCTTCCATCATAAGATCAGAAGTGGGGATGTTTGCAGATGACTGCACAATGTTCAGCCACCGTGTCAAAGAACAATACAGCACAGGAACAGGCCCTTCAGCCCTCCAAGCCTGTGCCAGTCATCATACCACCATTGGCCAAAACCCTCAGCGTTTCCTAGTGTTGTATCCCACTCCCCATCATATCCATGTATTTGTCAAGAGTGCCTGCACATCCACTCTATCCATGCCTCTCATAATCTTATAGACCTCTATAGGTCACCCCGCAACCTCTGTTGTCCTAATGAAAACAGTCCGAGTCTATTCAGCTTCTGTTAACACGTCCAGACCAGGCAACATCCTGGTAAACCTCCTCTCTACCCTGTCCAAAGCCTTCACATCCTTCTGGTAGTGTGGCGACCAGAATTGTGCGCAATATTCCAAGTGTGGCCTTACCAAGGTTCTATATAACTGTTGCATGACTTGGCAGTTTTTAGGCTCGACGCCCCATCCAATGAAGCCAAGCATTCCGTATGCTTTCTTGACTAGCTCGTCCACTTGTGTTGCCACTTTCAAAGATCTGTGGACGTGTACACCCAGATCTCTCTGACTTTCTATATTCCGAATAGTTTTTCCATTTATTGTATATTTAACCTCAAGGTTAGACCAACCAAAATCCATCACCCCACATTTGTCTCGATTAATCTCCATTTGCCATTTCTCTGCCCAAGTCTCCAACCTATCTATGCCTTGCTGTATCTTCTGACAATCATCAACTGTCTGCCACTCCAACAACTTTGGTATCATCCGCAAACTTACTAATCATACCAGCTACATTTTCCTCCAAATCGTTTATGTATACTACAAACAACAGAGGACCCAGCACCGATCCCTGTAGAAAACTACTAGTCACAACCTTCCATTCAGAAAAACACCCTTCTACTGCTATCCTCTGCCTTATGTGAGCGAGCCAGTCCTGTATCCATCTTGCCACCTCACCTCTGATCCTGTGTGACTTCACCTTTTGTACCAGTCTGCCATGAGGCACCTTTACTGAAATCCATGTAAACAACATCCACCGCCCGCCCCTCACAAATTATCTTTGTCACCTCCTCAAAAAAATTGATCAAATTACTGAGGCACAACCTCTCCTTCACAAAACCATGCTGTCTATCACTGATGAGTCCATGTGTTTCCAAATGGGTATAAATCCTGTCCCTAAGAATTCTCTCCAATAATTTACCTACTACCAACGTGAGGCTCACCGGCCTATAGTCACCTGGATTATCCCTGCTACTTTTCTGAAACAGCGATACCACATTAGCTATTCTCCAGTCCGCTGGGATCTCACCTGTAGCCAATGAGGATACAAAGATGTCAGTCAAGGCCCCAGCAATTTCCTCCCTTGCTTCGCTCAGTATTCATCCGGCCCAGGAGATTTATCTATCTTAATGTCTTTCAAAACACCCAATACTTCCTCGTTTTTGATGCCAACATGACCCAGACTGTCCACACACCCTACCCAAGAATCATCTTCCACAAAGTCCTGTTCTTTGGCCAACACGAATGTAAAGTATTTATTTAGTACCTTGCCCATTTCCTCTGGCTCAACACATAGATTCTCCCCACTGTCCTTAAGTGGTCCAATCCATTCCCTGGCCACCCTCTTGCTTTTTACATATGAATAAAAAGCTTTGGGATTCACCTTAATCCTACTTGATAAGGACTTTTCATGACCCCTCTCCTAGCCCTCCTAATTTCCCGCTTACGTACCTTCCTACTTTCTTTATACTCCTCAAAGGTTTCGACTCTCCCCATCATTCTAGACCGTACAAAACCTCCTCAGACAATGAAGCAGTCCATGCACAAATGCAGCAAGACCTGGACAATATCCAGGCTTGGGCTGACAAGTGGCACGTTAGATTCGCGCCACGCAAATGCCAGGCAATGATCATCTCCTACAAGAGAGGATCTAACCATCATCCCTTAACATTCAATGGCATTAACATCACTGATTACCACTGGGGGTTATCAGAATCAGAACTGGACTGACCACATTAATACTGTGGCTACCAGGGCAGGTCAAAGGCGAGGAATCCTACGGCGAGTAACTCACCTCCTGACCCCCCAAAGCCTGTCAACCATCTACAAGGCACAAGTCAGGAGTGAAATGGAATACTCTCCATTTGCCTGAATGGGTTTCCTCCGGGTGCTCCGGTTTCCTCCCATAGTCCAATGACATGCAGGTTAGGTGGATTGGCCATGCTAAATTGCCCTTAGTGTCCAAAAAGGTTAGGAGGGGTTATTGAGTTTCGGGGTTAGAGTGGAAGTGAGGGCTTAAGTGGGTCGGTGCAGACTTGATGGGCCGAATGGCCTCCTTCTGCACTTTATATTCTATGTTCTTTGAGTGCAGCTCCAACAACACTCAAGAAGCTTTATCCAGGACAAAGCAGCCCACTTGATTGCTCGTCCTTCCACAAACATTCAAACCCTCCACCACCGACGAAAAGTGGCAGTGTACAAGATGCACTGCAGTAACTCACCAAGTTTCCTCAGACAGCAACTTCCAAACCCTCAACCACTACCATCTAGAAGGGCAGGAGCAGCAGAGACCTTGGAATCCCACCACCTAGAGGTTCCCCTCCAAGTCAGTCACCACCCTGACTTGGAAATATATCACAGTTCCTTCGCTGTCGCTGGGACAAAATCGTGGAACACCCTGCCTAACAGCACAGTGGGTGTACCTACACCTCAAGGACTGCAGCGGTTCAAGAAGGCAACTCACCACCAAGTTCTTTTTTTTAAATTTGTTTTTATTCAACATTTTTCAATAATTTTTACAAACCACTACAAAAAGAAAACAACAAAAAGCATAGTAATAATTAAGAAAACAACTTAACAAATTAGCAAAACAAGGTGTGGTATCTGCCCTTTACAAATAAAATCTATCCATCACCCCGACCACCCCCCCCCCCCCCCCACCCCCTCCGGTTTGCTGCTGCTGCTGACCTCCACTTAACGTTCCACGAGAAAGTCAAGGAACGGTTGCCACCGCCTGGAGAACCCCTGCAAGGACCCTCGCAAGGCAAACGTTATCCTCTCCAACCTGAGAAATCCAGCCATGTCACCGACATGGGGGTTTTGCGTCCCTCCACATTAACAAGAGCCGCCTCTGGGCTACCAAGGAGGCACAGGCCAGAACTCCCGCCTCTTTCGACTCCTGCACTCCTGGATCGTCTGACACCCCAAATATCGCTATCCCCCAGTTCGGTTTTACCCGAGTGTCCAAGACCTTGTACATAGCCTTTGCAAAGCCTTTCCAAAATTCTTGCTGGGCTCCCTGAACACCTCACACACCTGTCCTCCACCCCAAAGAACTTACTCATTCTCGCCACTGTCATATGCGCCCGGTGTACCACCTTAAATTGAACCAGACTAAGCCGGGCGCAAGATGAGGAGGAATTGGCCCTGCCCAGGGCGTCAGCCCACCTTTTTGGACACTAAGGGCAATTTAGCATGGCCAATCCATGGGGCTGTTTAGCACAGGGCTAAATCGCTGGCTTTGAAAACCGACTAATGCAGGCCAGCAGCACGGTTCGATTCCCGTAACAGCCTCCTCGAACAGGCGCCGGAATGTGGTGACTAGGAGCTTTTCACAGTAACTTCATTTGAAGCCTACTTGTGACAATAAGTGATTTTCATTTTCATTTCATTCAATCCACCTGACCTGCATGTCATCTAGCTCCTCACCCAGCTCCTCCTCCCACTTGCCCTTCAGCTCTTCCACCGAGGCCTCCTCCGCCTCCTGTAGCTCCTGGTATATGTCCGATACCTTGCCCCTACCCACATGCCCGAGACCACCCTGTCCTGTATCCTCCAGTCAGGTAACAATGGAAATTCCCTACCTGCTTTTTCACAAACGTCCGAACCTGCATGTACCTAAAGGTATTCCCTGGGGGCAACCCAAATTTCTCCTCCAGCACCCTCAGACTAGCAAAAGTCCCATCAATAAACAAGTCCCCCATCCTTTTGATACCTGTTCTGTGCCAGCTTAGGAACCAATCATCTATTCTACCTGGAACGAACCTGTGGTTGTTCCGTATCGGGGTCCAGACTGAAGCCCTTGCCTCTCCCCTGTGCCGCCTCCACTGACCCCAGATCCTCAATGTCGCCGCCGCCACCGGGCTCGTGGTGTACCGTGTCGGCGGGAGCGACAGCGGAGCCGTTATCAATGCCCCCAGGCTAGAATCCCTGCAAGACGCCACCTCCAACCGCTTCCATGCCGCCCCCCCTTCCTCTACTACCCACTTCCGAATCATGGATATATTCGCTGCCCAATAATGGCTGCAAAAGTTCGGCAGCGCCAGCCCACCCCCACCCCGATTGCGCTTTAAGAACAGCCTCTTAACACGCAGAGTATTGTTTGCCCACACAAATCCCGTAATACTCCTGTTTACCTGCTTGAAAAAGGACTTGGGGAAGAGGATGAGAAGGCACTGGAAGATGAACAAGAACCTGGGGAGGACCGTCATCTTTACGGACTGCACCCTGCCCTTCAGGGAAAGCGGCAGCATGTCCCACCTCTTAAAGTCCTCCTCCATCTGATCCACCAGCCGCGCTAAATTGAGCTTGTGCAGGGCATCCCAACTCTTAGCCACCTGAATGCCCTAGTAGCGAAAGCTCCTCGCCACCATCTTAAGCGGTAGCTCTCCCAGTCTCTTTTCCTGGCCCCTCGCATGTATCACAAAAAGCTCGCTTTTCCCAACATTCAGCTTATACCCCGAAAAGTCCCCGAAATCTCTAAGGATCTGCATGACCGCCCCCATCCCCTCCACCGGATCCGCAATGTACAGGAGCAAGTCATCCGCATACAGTGAAACCCAATGCTCCTCCACACACAACCCCCCCCCCCCGAACCAGCCCCCTCCAGTTTCTGGACTCCCTCAACGCCATGGCCAGCGGCTCGATTGGGCAAACAGCAGGGGGGGACAGGGGGCACCCCTGCCTCGTTTCTCGATGTAACCTAAAGTACTCCGACCGCAGCCAGTTCGTCGACACACTCGCTACCGGGGCCTTATACAACAACTTAACCCACGCTATAAATTCCTCTCCAAACCCAAATCTGCTCTGAAGGGCAACTAGGGATGGGCAGTAAATGCTGGCCTAACCAGCAACGCCCACATCCTGTAAATTATTTTTTTTAAAGCTACAAGGCTAGTTTGGAGAAAAACTGAGGTTGTTCTCCTTAGAGCAAAGTGGAAGTTGTATTATTTGGACAACATTTTGACAAGATTTGACAAGGTAAACAAAGAAAAACTGTTCCCATGAACAGGTTTTAGCTTTTCACAACGGATGCATGGGAGACATGAGGACGATTTTTTTGTGCAAGTGGTAATGACCTGTAACCTGTTGCCAATAAGGGTGGTGAAAATGGAGATGATCAATGATTTCAAAAGGAAATTGGATAGGCACTTGAGGGAAATAAATTTGCAAGGTTACTGGATAAAGTGTAAAAATGGGACTGATAGGATTGCTCTGCAGAGAGCCTGCATTGTGTCAATGGGCTGAAAGGCCTCCTGCAAAAGGAGGCCATTTAGTCCATCGAGTCTGCCCGGCCCTTGGAAAGAGCACCCTACCTAAGCCCAGACCTCCACCCCATCCCCGTAACCCAGTAACCCCACCCAACCTTTTTGGACACTTAGGGGAATTTATCATGGCCAATCCACCTAACCTGCACATCTTTGGACTGTGGCAGGAAACCGGAGCACCCGGAGGAAACCCACGCACACACGGGGAGGATGTGCAGACTCCGCACAGACAGTGACCCAAGCCAGGAATCGAACCTGGGATCCTGGAGCGGTGAAGCACCTGTGCTAACCACTGTGCTGCCATGCCCTTCCCCCCCCCCCCCCCCCAATATGCTCTTGTATAAACAGGAAAAAACTCCCACAATGGCTGGCCATAGTGCTTCAGTTGGTGGCCTGAGCACTTAGCATGGCCTTCCTGTGGCAGGAAGAAGTCCTTAAGTGTAAATTCGTTGGGCACAGAATCGGTTGGACAGGCCGACGACGGGCACAATGTTCTGCCGCATTGAACATAAAATTCAGCCCTCTGAAATGATTATAGAATTATCTCTGAGTTGGGCAAATCACACAGAAATGAGACATGTTTATTCACCACAAAGTAGCAACTCCTGTTTGTGTGAAATTATTTTGATGCCCATGAATCATTTGATTTACTCTACTTTGATCCTCAAATCAATCAGTGCAGTATTTGGCAGATTATCTATTTTATGACTACTTTTATCATATTTTTTGAAGTTTTTAAGTTCTGAAGAACAATCTCTGAGTCATCAGTCTGTTTCTTGAAGTGTCTGGCATTAAAACCTATGAAAGAGATTCACAGGGCAAGATGGTTGTGTTTATTGGAGATCAATCATCTCTGTCTTGGGATATCACTGTACGAGCTCCTCAGGGTAGTGCCCTAGGCCCAACTATCTTCAGCTTCTTCATCAATGGCCTTCCCTGTGGCGATGTTTGCTGATGATTGCACAATGTTCTACACCATTAGTGGCTCCTCCAATACTGAAGCAGTCCATTCCCATATGCAGCAATATTCGGACAACATTCGGGCTTGGGCTGATACATGAAAAGTAATATTCACACCACATAAATGCAATGACCATCTTCAACCAGAGAGAATCTATTCATCTTCCTTTGACATTCGATTACATTACCATTGATGAATCCCCCTCTATCAACATCTTGTTGGTTACAATTGACCAGAAGCTGAACTGCACCAGCCATACAAATACTATGGCTACAAGAGCAGGTCAGAGGCTGATAATCCTGCGGTGAGTAACTCATCGCCTGATGCCCCAAAGTCCATCCATCATCTACAAGGCACAGGTTAGAACTGTGATGGATTACATTCCACTTGCCTGGATGAGTGCAGTTCCAACAACATTTAAGAAGCTCAACGCCATCCAGGACAAAGCAACCCATTTGACTGGCATTCCATCCGTCACCTTCAATATTCATTTCCTCCACCACAGGCACATAATGGCAGCAGTGTGTACCATCTACAAAATGCACTGTGGCAACTCACCAAGGCTCCTTCAACAACATCTTCAAATACCGTGACTTCATCCACTGTGAAGGGCATGGCGGCAGCCACGCGGGATCACCACCACTTGCACATTCCCCTCCTTGCCGCACACCAGCCTAACTTGGAACCATATTGCCGTTCTTTCACTGTCACTGAGTCAAAACCCTGGAACTCCCTTCCTAACAGTACTCTGGGTGTACCTACAGCACAGGGACTACAGCGGTTCAGGAGGTGGCTCACCACCACCTTCTGAAGGGCAGTCAGGGATGGGCAATAAATGCTGGCCTAGCCAGCAACACTCACACTGCGAAAAAATAAACAACTTGCAACATCATGAAATGCGTGGAATCATATTGTAATTTTTATGAACTCAAGGTGTTCAATTATACCTTGGTTTTCAATTTGCAGTTGAATTAAACAGGCTTAAGCATGACTCAGTGCCGAATATTTAATTATTAGAAAAAAAGGATTTGGGTCAGAGTGGTTCAGGTAAATGGTTCATATAAATATGTGAAGAATTCAACTTGATCTGCTTTAGTAATGGCAAATTAGACTTCAATGACAGCTCCATGGAAATACCCCGATGAAAACGTTATCAGAACTCACTTGACAAGTTGAGCAAACTCATTTTTAAAAATAAATTAGATTGTTTTTTTTCCCTTTGCTAATTCTCTCCTGAAGGCATTGATACTTGCTGAAATATATTACTGTAGAGCACCCAGTAGTTTGCCCTTGGGGCCAATTTTCAGCTATAATTTGCAGTAAGTGTTGTTGACAAGCAATGCCATGGTGTAGGGCCAGTTTAGTTGAGTTTAAGCTGGTTCCCCTCTGTTGTGCACAAATGGTATAACCAGCAAAGGTTCCTGGCTGCCAATCCCAGAATCATGGGCTTGTTTTTATTCATTTGATTTGCTTTCAGTCCAAAGATGCCGAGACCAATTTTAACATTCCAGACACCGCCCCTAACTGAGATCAGCTAACTCAGACCAGATGAGGGATCGGATGTTTTAATTAAATACCCAAGTGAAAAATTGAAGTTTTAATGTAACCCCATTTTAAAAGAGCTCATTTTAAGTTTCCATGTGTTCTATTTATTCCAAGCCTATCCATAGATTGTCCAATCCATTCTGAGGGTCAGGCCTAATTATCAGTCACGCAATCGGGTATCATCTGCAAATTTCAGCACCATCTCTGGATCATTTTTGGAAGCGATTCCAGCATTTAACCCCTACCCTCTATTTATTTTGTTTTGTAAACACCTTTCAATCCAATGTGCCAGCAGCCCCTGACTCCACACACCCTGACCTTTATCATGTGTCTCTAATGTGGCATTTTATCAAAGACATTCTGACGGTCAACACATACTCCATCACATACATACATTGCGTGCCCTTCTGCTCTTTTTCTTTTTCTTCAAAGGAGTCAGTAAGCTTGATTGAAAATTAATTTCCTTTCGGAAATCTGTCCTGACTATGTTTTATTGTGTTCTCTGGCTCTATGTTTTGTTTTTCTTTTCAATTCAATGATCTTCCCTGCCGCTGACATTAGCTAATTCCTCCATTATTCCCTGAATTAGATCTGTCTCTCCTTTTGAATTCAGAAAATATATATGCTGTTTGCTAGTCTTCTGGCACTGTTTCTTCGGCTAATAGACTCTCCGAAAAGAATCTCTGAAAGATAGTTTTGACGTGATTTTAAAGTGTGTGTTGGTTATTTTACTCAGCAGGAACAGAATAATTAGAGAACAGCATGCACTCTACTTGTAATTGAATTTTTATAAATAGATTATTTCAGCCTCTTTTTAGAGAGTTATTTGAAGATTGATTTTGATAAACATATGGTTCTTCTGTTGCAGAAGTCTGGTTCTTAAAAAGTTCAATACAATTGACAGGGGTGCAACCACTCAGGATGAGGGGAGTTCCATTTCCTGTGGGAGCTGGATTTTTGATGGGCGTAATGAGTCTTTAAGTGTGACGCCAGGCTAGTATTTAGCAGGGACTAAGTCATTGCAGGGAGCGTTTTTGCAAAACAGGAGCTGAGTAAGATTTTTCTTACCGAATGTGGAGCAGCAGGAGGCTGGGGTGGCATTGAGCAAGTTGCAGCAAGCAAAGTGACGTCGGAAGACTTCTCAAGAAATCAAGAAGATTTTTGATTCAGAAATGTGACTTATTGCTGATAATAGCTTGTGGGATTTTAGGCTTAACAATGAACATGCTGAATTTTTTGGAATGTCGAGTGCCGTTTAATTAGCTTTTTAGCAGGAGGGGGGAGGGGGGGGGAGTGATGGGGGGGAGAAACATCTCAGGCATAAACATGTCGGGCCAGATGCTTTCTTTCTGGGCTGTAACATTCTATTATTCTATTCTGAAGTGAAAATGATAAATAACATTTTTAGTATACAGACTGCTGTCCCACTGATTAAAAATCAGTTAGAATAAAGCTGGGGGAGTTAAGTGAAAGCGAAATCAAGCTGAGTGTACCACCCAAGTGTTTTAATTGTTTGTTGCTGAACTGAAATTTAGCTTTTATAGAGTCTGAACTGCAGTGCTCCACAAACACTACAAAAAATCCAGAGTTTGCATTGTTCACTACTCATCCAATGGGCCCTGCACCATTCCCACTCTCTCCCAGTTGATCCTGCTTATGGTCGGATCCCCACCCCCCAATTCTGATTGACCTATCTCTCCCGGTCACACTCCTCCCAGTCACCTTCCCCTTTAAGAACTTACCTTGGACACAGCAGCCCAATATACAAAGCCTCTTGGCCAGCAAGCTACCTGGGCCTGCTCACCAATATCATTTATTAGGCACAAAATCAAATGTCCAGTGCACCTGCTGAGGTGCAGGGATTGATCTCTGCCTTTTGGCTATTGCGAATGAATTTCTACCTCTACACTTTGAAAAAGACAACAGAACCCTGAGTCGCTTTAATTCTTTCGTGGGATATGGGCGTGGTGGTGGTGAGTCGCCTTCTTGAACCTCTGCAGCCCATGTGGTACAGGTAAATCCACAGTGCTGTTCGGGAGGGGGTTTCAGGATTTTGACCCAGCCACAGTGTAGGAATGCCGATAAAGGACTGATTTGTTATGGGCCCAAAGGCGGCGGGAGATTGGGGGCGTGGGAGACGTGGGGGGCCGGACACCATCAAGAAATGTTACCAACGGCAGGATGAGAATCGGACAGGCTTCCCACCCCAAGGGGATGGGCAACCAATATGTAACAGGGACAATTTGCTGTTTGGATCAACTCTTCCCTGCCTCCCCCCCTACCCCACCCATCATCTTCCACCATAAATCTTCCAGATAAATGGACGCAGTGTTCTGGTGTTGGGGGGGAGACAATATGAAGGAAAGAAAGGGTTGTGAGCAAGAAAGCCAGCCCTGCGGCCTGGGTGATGTCCCCAGAGAGATTTCCCCTCCAGTACATGGTCCTGTAATTTCTTATAAAATTTTGTTTTTTTCTGCCTACCCACTTAATTGGCGGCCACCCATAAAATTCAGAAGTCCCGCCACCGACATGTCTTTCCTCCCAGTGTCAGACTGTCAGTTAAAAGTCCGTTCATTGTTCCAATTCAAGATGGTGAGTGACTTGGAGGGGAACTTGCAGGTGGAGATGTTCCCATGCATCTGGTTCCCTTCTCCTAGATACTAGAGCTTGCGGGGTTGGAAGGTGCTCTCCAAGGAACACTGCACTGCATCGTGTACATAGAACATAGAACAATACAGCGCAGTACAGGCCCTTCGGCCCACGATGTTGCACCGAAACAAAAGCCATCTAACCTACACTATGCCATTATCATCCATATGTTTATCCAATAAACTTTTAAATGCCCTCAATGTTGGCGAGTTCACTACTGTAGCAGGTAGGGCATTCCACGGCCTCACTACTCTTTGCGTAAAGAACCTACCTCTGACCTCTGTCCTATATCTATTACCCCTCAGTTTAAAGTTATGTCCCCTCGTGCCAGCCATATCCATCCGCGGGAGAAGGCTCTCACTGTCCACCCTATCCAACCCCCTGATCATTTTGTATGCCTCTATTAAGTCTCCTCTTAACCTTCTTCTCTCCAACGAAAACAACCTCAAGTCCATCAGCCTTTCCTCATAAGATTGTCCCTCCATACCAGGCAACATCCTGGTAAATCTCCTCTGCACCCGCTCCAAAGCCTCCACGTCCTTCCTATAATGCGGTGACCAGAACTGTACGCAATACTCCAAATGCGGCCGTACCAGAGTTCTGTACAGCTGCAACATGACCTCCCGACTCCGGAACTCAATCCCTCTACCAATAAAGGCCAACACTCCATAGGCCTTCTTCACAACCCTATCAACCTGGGTGGCAACTTTCAGGGATCTATGTACATGGACACCTAGATCCCTCTGCTCATCCACACTTTCAAGAACTTTACCATTAGCCAAATATTCCGCATTCCTGTTATTCCTTCCAAAGTGAACCACCTCACACTTCTCTACATTAAACTCCATTTGCCACCTCTCAGCCCAGCTCTGCAGCTTATCTATATCCCTCTGTAACCTGCTACATCCTTCCACACTATCGACAACACCACCGACTTTAGTATCGTCTGCAAATTTACTCACCCACCCTTCTGCGCCTTCCTCTAGGTCATTGATAAAAATGACAAACAGCAACGGCCCCAGAACAGATCCTTGTGGTACTCCACTTGTGACTGTACTCCATTCTGAACATTTCACATCAACCACCACCCTCTGTCTTCTTTCAGCTAGCCAATTTCTGATCCACATCTCTAAATCACCCTCAATCCCCAGCCTCCGTATTTTTTGCAATAGCCTACCGTGGGGAACCTTATCAAACGCTTTGCTGAAATCCATATACACCACATCAACTGCTCTACCCTCGTCTACCTGTTCAGTGACCTTCTCAAAGAACTCAATAAGGTTTGTGAGGCATGACCTACCCTTCACAAAGCCATGCTGACTATCCCTGATCATATTATTCCTATCTAGATGATTATAAATCTTGTCTCTTATAATCCCCTCCAAGACTTTACCCACTACAGACGTGAGGCTCACCGGTCTATAGTTGCCGGGGTTGTCTCTGCTCCCCTTTTTGAACAAAGGGACCACATTTGCTGTCCTCCAGTCCTCTGGCACTATTCCTGTAGCCAATGATGACATAAAAATCAAAGCCAAAGGTCCAGCAATCTCTTCCCTGGCCTCCCAGAGAATCCTAGGATAAATCCCATCAGGTCCCGGGGACTTATCTATTTTCAGCCTGTCCAGAATTGCCAACACCTCTTCCCTACGTACCTCAATGCCATCTATTCTATTAGCCTGGGGCTCAGCATTCTCCTCCACAACATTATCTTTTTCCTGAGTGAATACTGACGAAAAATATTCATTTAGTATCTCGCCTATCTCTTCAGACTCCACACACAATTTCCCATCCCTGTCCTTGACTGGTTCTACTCTTTCCCTAGTCATTCGCTTATTCCTGACATACCTATAGAAAGCTTTTGGGTTTTCCTTGATCCTTCCTGCCAAATACTTCTCATGTCCCCTCCTTGCTCGTCTTAGCTCTCTCTTTAGATCCTTCCTCGCTACCTTGTAACTATCCATCGCCCCAACCGAAACTTCACACCTCATCTTCACATAGGCCTCCTTCTTCCTCTTAACAAGAGATTCCACTTCCTTGGTAAACCACGGTTCCCTCGCTCGACGCCTTCCTCCCTGTCTGACCGGTACATACTTATCAAGAACACGCAGTAGCTGCTCCTTGAACAAGCCCCACTTATCCAGTGTGCCCAACACTTGCAGCCTACTTCTCCACCTTATCCCCCCCAAGTCACGTCACCGAATTGTGGTCACTGTCCCCAAAGTGCTCTCCTACCTCCAAATCCAACACCTGGCCTGGTTCATTACCCAAAACCAAATCCAACGTGGCCTCGCCTCTTGTTGGCCTGTCAACATATTGTTTCAGGAAACCCTCCTGCACACACTGTACAAAAAACGACCCATCTATTGTACTCAAACTATATCTTTTCCAGTCAATATTTGGAAAGTTAAAGTCTCCCATAATAACTACCCTGTTACTTTCGCTCTTATCCAGGATCATCCTCGCCATCCTTTCCTCTACATCCCTAGAACTATTTGAAGGCCTATAGAAAACTCCCAACAGGGTGACCTCTCCTTTCCTGTTTCTAACCTCAGCCCATACTACCTCGGAAGATGGGTCCCCATCTAGCATCCTCTCCGCCACCGTAATACTGCTCTTGACTAGCAGCGCCACACCTCCCCCTCTTTTGCCTCCTTCTCTGAGCTTACTAAAACACCTAAACCCCGGAACCTGCAACATCTATTCCTGTCCCTGCTCTATCCATGTCTCCGAAATGGCCACAACATCGAAGTCCCAGGTACCAACCCATGCTGCCAGTTCCCCTACCTTATTTCGTATACTCCTGGCATTGAAGTAGACACACTTCAAACCACCTACCTGAACACTGGCCCCCTCCTGCGACGTCAAATCTGTGCTCCTGACCTCTATACTCTCATTCTCCCGTACCCTAAAACTACAATCCAGGTTCCCATGCCCCTGCTGCATTAGTTTAAACCCCCCCAAAGAGCACTAACAAATCTCCCCCCCAGGATATTTGTGCCCCTCAGGTTCAGATGTAGACCATCCTGTCTGTAGAGGTCCCACCTTCCCCAGAAAGAGCCCCAGTTATCCAGAAATCTGAATCCCTCCCGCCTGCACCATCCCTGTAGCACGTGTTTAATTGCTCTCTCTCCCTATTCCTCATCTCATTATCACGTGGCACGGGCAACAACCCAGAGATAACAACTCTGTTTGTTCTAGTTCTGAGCTTCCATCCTAGCTCCCTGAAAGCCTGCCTGACATCCTTGTCCCCTTTCCTACCTATGTCGTTAGTGCCAATGTGGACCACGACTTGGGGCTGCTCCCCCTCCCCCTTAAGGACCCGGAAAACACGATCCGAGACATCACGTACCCTTGCACCTGGGAGGCAACATACCAAACGTGAGTCTCTCACGCTCCCACAAAATCTCCTATCTGTGCCCCTGACTATAGAGTCCCCAATTACTAATGCTCTGCTCCTCTCCCCCCTTCCCTTCTGAGCAACAGGGACAGACTCCGTGCCAGAGGCCCGTACCCCATGGCTTACCCCTGGTAAGTCCCCCCCCCCACAAGTATCCAAAGCGGTATAAAAACGACCGCAGGGGATCCCTGCACTGACTGCTTTTTCCCAGTCCCTCTTACAGTTACCCACCTATCTCCAATCTTTGGTGTAACTAATTCCCTGAAGCTGCTATCTATGACCCCTTCTGCCTCCCGAATGATCCGAAGTTCTTCCAACTCCAGCTCCAGTTCCCTAACTCGGTCTTGGAGGAGCTGGAGATGGCAGCACTTCCTGCAGGTAAAATCAGCAGGGACACTAACTGCATCCCTCACCTCAAACATCCTGCAGGAGGAATATTGCACTCCCTTCCCTGCCATTCCTCTAACTTTCTACCAAGATCTGGCTAACAACTAAATTAAATTTTTTATAAAAAATAATAATAATATAATAAAATATGGTACTCACCTCAGACCAATGGGTTTTATTATTAGGTTAGAGGAGGAGGGCGGGTGGGAGACAGTACACGTGTAGTGTCTCGGGTTTCCTCTCCACCAGAATTTATTGTTGAGGGTCTTCCCAGACGTCCGCGGGTCGACTTCCTGTTCCCGCCTAAAACACTAATTTTAAAAAAAATAAAATAAATTCTCAGCTCCTGCTGAAATTGACTAACCAGCCAGCTCCACTCCCACCAAAATCGACTGGCCTGCCCCTGCAAAGACAAGTGCTTTTAAAGGACAGACTTACCTCCCAGCAACCACTTCCGCACTGCTCCCGCTGAAACTGACTCACCAGCTGTTCTCACGCCGAAATCGACTGGCCTGCCCCTGCAAAGACAAATGCTTTTAAAGGACAGACTTACCTCCCAGCAACCACTTCCGCACTGCTCCCGCTGAAACTGACTCACCAGCTGTTCTCACGCCGAAATCGACAGGCCTGCCCCTGCAAAGACAAGTGCTTTTAAAGGACAGACTTACCTCCCAGCAACCACTTCCGCACTGCTCCCGCTGAAACTGACTCACCAGCTGTTCTCCCGCCGAAATCGACTGGCCTGCCCCTGCAAAGACAAGTGCTTTTAAAGGACAGACTTACCTCCCAGCAACCACTTCCGCACTGCTCCCGCTGAAACTGACTCACCAGCTGTTCTCCCGCCGAAATCGACTGGGGTGTAGTGGGTGATGTGGTTGAGAATTTTGAATGTTGTTGAGTAGATTTTGGCTAATACTCCATGCAGCAGCCATTTGCTTTGGCTACTTGGTTGGATAATTTAAAACTGGCTAATTCATAGATTCTGACGAAAGAAAATATTTCCAAACATAGTCAATGATGTATTGGGTGTTCTGGATCACAAACAGGTCACCAACACTGGAAGTGGTGCAACTCTATTTTATTATAAGGTTATCTATATTAACATACTTGAACTGTGGGTAAATGCAATACCAGCTTTAACTGTATTGATTTGACCCTTGCCTAGTCCTAACCAGGTGATGCACTCAGCACATGGTGAATGTCTGTGTTGCAGGCTGTGAGCTCTGTGCTCTGAGCTGGCTGCTGCTAGAATGAGCGGGAACTCTCCTGTCCCCTGTCTTTATAGTGCGTGTGCTCTCACTGGTGATTGGCTGTGGTGTTGTGTATGCTGATTGGTCCCACTGCATGTCCATCATTGTGTGTGTGTGTCTGCACCATATTATGACAGTCAAGATCTGCTATTTTTCAGCTGATACCTATCTAACTCCCTACCTGCCAAAGGCACATTTCAACCTCCACTGCACTGTTGTTGGTGATGAAAGGGTTATAGATGGAGCTTCCAAAAGCATCTATCTCCAGTGGAGACTTACTTGTGGTTGCTGTCGTGCTGCCAGTATTTGCTGTTATCTCATTTTGGTCTATTTCAATATATTTTATTTTAACGATGAATTCACTTGTAAAGTTTACAAAGTGAAGAATAATTTACATTATAAAATGAGGAATGGGTCTTAAGATTCAATCTAAGTTCCATTAAGGGTTCCAAATGTTTATCCAACAGCCGTACAGAACAGCAATATCCAAGGCTTGATATTTAATCTGGGTAAACATGTTACAACTGGCATCCACACCCTCTAGAATATAGAACATAGAATATTACAGCGCAGTACAGGCCCTTCGGCCCTCGATGTTGCGCCGACCTATGAAATCACTCTAAAGCCCATCGACACTATTCCCTTATCGTCCATATGTCTATCCAATGACCATTTGAATGCCCTTAGTGTTGGCGAGTCCACTACTGTTGCAGACAGGGCATTCCACGCCCTTACTACTCTCTGAGTGAAGAACCTACCTCTGACATCTGTCCTATATCTATCTCCCCTCAATTTAAAGCTATGTCCCCTTGTGCTAGACATCACCATCCGAGGAAAAAGGCTCTCACTGTCCACCCTATCCAATCCTCTGATCATCTTGTATGCCTCAATTAAGTCACCTCTTAACCTTCTCTCTAACAAAAACAGCCTCAAGTCCCTCAGCCTTTCCTCATAAGATCTTCCCTCCATACCAGGCAACATCCTGGTAAATCTCCTCTGCACCCTTTCCAATGCTTCCACATCCTTCCTATAATGCGGCGACCAGAATTGCACGCAATACTCCAAATGCGGCTGCACCAGAGTTTTGTACAGCTGCAACATGACCTCATGGCTCCGAAACTCAATCTCTCTACCAATAAAAGCTAACACACCGTACGCCTTCTGAACAACCCTCTCAACCTGGGTGGCAACTTTCAGGGATCTATGTACATGGACACCGAGATATCTCTGCTCATCCACACTGCCAAGAATCTTACCATTAGCCCAGTACTCTGTCTTACTGTTATTCCTTCTAGTTAGTGAAGACTAGACGAACATAAGATCATGAGAAATAGGAACAGAGTAGGCCATTCAGCCCATCAAATCAGCTCTGCTATTTAATAAGACCGTGGCTGATCTAATACTCACTAAAAACCTATCGATCTCAGCCTTGAAAATATTTAAGGGCTCTGCCTCCACAGCTTCCTGGAGTAAAGAATTCCAAAGATTCACCACTCTTTAAGAGAACAAATTCTTCCTCAAATCCATCTTAAATCAACATCTCCTTATCCTTATGCCCTCTGGTCCTACACTCTCCCATGAGTGGAAACACCCTCCCAACATTTACCCTGTTTAACTCCCTAAGAATCATATCATATCATATCTCCTCTCATTCTTCTGAACTCCAAGGAGTACACACCCAACCTATTTAATCTTTCCTCATATGGCAGTCCCTCCACACCCTGGATCATCTGATTAAACCTCCTCTCTATTGCTTCCAATTCTATATATTTTCTTAAATAAGGGACCAAACTGTACAGAGTATTCTAAATGTTCTCTCACTAGCACCTTGTACAGTTGCAGCAACACCTCTATACTTTTGTACTCTAGCCTCCTTGAAATAAAAGCCAGCATTTCATTTGCCTTCCCTTACGTCTTCACCTGTATGCTAGCTTTCTGGGTTTTATGAGCAAAAAACCCCCAAGTCCCTTTGTGCTAAAACTTTCTGCAGTCTCTCTCCATTTAAATAGTAAACCACCTTCTCATTATTCCTTCCAAAATGAACAATCTCGCATTTTCCCACACTGAATTCCATTTGCTAGTTTTCTGGCAATATCTCTGTAAACTATTTATATCGTCCTTATAACCTTTCTTCCCTCCCATTTTTGAATTATCCACACATTTGGCCACAGTACACTCTGTCCCTTCCTCCCAGCATTGATCTCTGTGGCATTCCACTGGTTATTGTCCTCCAACCTGAGAAAGACCCCCTTATCGCTACTTGCTACTTCCTGTTAATTAGCCAATCCTCGATCCATGCCAGAATATTACCTCCAATACCATCACCTTCTATTTTGTGTGGCACCTTATCAAATGCTTTTTAAAAATCCAGATATACAATATCAACTGGTTCTCCTCTGTCTACTCTGGCTGATACCTCTTCAAAGAGCTCTGTCTGAACTTCATGGACAGCCCGATAGCACAGTGGTTAGCACAGTACTTCATAGTTCCAGGGTCTCAGGTTCAATTCCTGGCTTGGGTCACTGTCTGTGCGGACTCTGCACGTTCTCCCCATGTCTGCATGGGTTTCCTCCGGGTGCTCCGGTTTACTCCCACAGTCTGAAGATGTGCAGGTTAGATGGATTGGCCAAGCTAAATTGCTCTTAGTGTCCAGAAAGGTTAGGAGGAGTTACTGGGTTACAGGGATATGGTGGAGGTGTGGGCTTAAGTAGGGCTCTCTTCCCAAGGGCCGGTGCAGACCCGATGGGCCTAATGGCTTCCTTCTGCACTGTAAATTCTATGATAATTCTATGAGATTTTCAGACATGATTTTTACTTCATGAAACCATGCTAACTCTGCTTGATTAGATTATGACTTCCCAAATGCACTGCAGTTCTCCACTTAATAATCCATTCTAATAATTTTCCAATAATTAAAGTTAGACTAACTAACCTGTAGCCTCCTGTATTTTCTCTCCTTCCCTTTTTGAACAAGGGTACCACACTGGCAGTTTTCCCAATCTTTAGCACAGAATCCAAGGATTGTTGGAAAATGACTACCAAGCATCCAGGATCTCTGTAGCTTACCTCCTGTAAAATCCTGGAGTGCAAACCATCAGAGCCAGAGGACTTGTCAGCCTTTAACTCCATTAGTTTGCCTAACACTAATTCACTGGTGATGGTGACTGTATTTAATTCCTCCCTTGGGAATCTTGTGGCATCCTCTACTGTAAAGACCATTGTAAAATATCTATTTAACTCCTCTGCCATTTCTTTGTTCCTCATAATTACTTCCCCAATTTCATTCTCTCAAGGGCTAACATTTTCTTTTACTTCTCTCTTTCTTTTAAAGTTAAAGTAAAGTAATCTTTATTCTCACAAGTAGGCTTACATTTAACACCGCAAAAGCCCCTAGTCGCCACATTCCGGTGCCTGTTCGGGTACACACAGAGAGAATTCAGAATGTCCAAAGTACCTAAAAGCACATCTTGAGGAACTTGTGAGAGGAAACTGGAGCACCTGGAGGAAACCCACGCAGAGCAGTTGATGTGGTGTATATGGATTTCAGCAAAGCGTTTGATAAGGTTCCCCACGGTAGGCTATTGCAAAAAATACGGAGGCTGGGGATTGAGGGTGATTTAGAGATGTGGATCAGAAATTGGCTAGCTGAAAGAAGACAGAGGGTGGTGGTTGATGTGAAATGTTCAGAATGAAGTACAGTCACAAGTGGAGTACCACAAGGATCTGTTCTGGGGCCGTTGCTGTTTGTCATTTTTATCAATGACCTAGAGGAAGGCGCAGAAGGGTGGGTGAGTAAATTTGCAGACGATACTAAAGTCGGTGGTGTTGTCGATAGTGTGGAAGGATGTAGCAGGTTACAGAGGGATATAGATAAGCTGCAGAGCTGGGCTGAGAGGTGGCAAATGGAGTTTAATGTAGAGAAGTGTGAGGTGATTCACTTTGGAAGGAATAACAGGAATGCGGAATATTTGGCTAATGGTAAAGTTCTTGAAAGTGTGGATGAGCAGAGGGATCTAGGTGTCCATGTACATAGATCCCTGAAAGTTGCCACCCAGGTTGATAGGGTTGTGAAGAAGGCCTATGGAGTGTTGGCCTTTATTGGTAGAGGGATTGAGTTCCGGATTCGGGAGGTCATGTTGCAGCTGTACAGAACTCTGGTACGGCCGCATTTGGAGTATTGCGTACAGTTCTGGTCACCGCATTATAGGAAGGACGTGGAGGCTTTGGAGCGGGTGCAGAGGAGATTTACCAGGATGTTGCCTGGTATGGAGGGAAAATCTTATGAGGAAAGGCTGATGGACTTGAGGTTGTTTTCGTTGGAGAGAAGAAGGTTAAGAGGAGACTTAATAGAGGCATACAAAATGATCAGGGGGTTGGATAGGGTGGACAGTGAGAGCCTTCTCCCGCGGATGGATATGGCTGGCACGAGGGGACATAACTTTAAACTGAGGGGTAATAGATACAGGACAGAGGTCAGAGGTAGGTTCTTTACGCAAAGAGTAGTGAGGCCGTGGAATGCCCTACCTGCTACAGTAGTGAACTCGCCAACATTGAGGGCATTTAAAAGTTTATTGGATAAACATATGGATGATAATGGCATAGTGTAGGTTAGATGGCTTTTGTTTCGGTGCAACATCGTGGGCCGAAGGGCCTGTACTGCGCTGTATTGTTCTATGTTCTATGTAGATACGAGGAGAACCTGCAGACTCCACACAGTGACCCAAGCCAGGAATCGAACCTGGGACCCTGGAGCTGTGCAGCAGCAGTGCTACCCACTGTGCTGCCGTGCTGGCCTAGGGTGTGACCACCTCTCTAAATGTGCTATCCATGACACTTCCTGCACACACGTTCATCATGGACACTGAAAGTCAGGGTTTTTATTCTTGCTCAGCATCCACCAGCCTCTGCAATTACTGCGTTTATTATTTACCTCAGCTATGATGGTCCATGCTTTGAATAGTTTAACAGCACACAAAGACGAATCCACGTATTGACAATGCCTGCTTGAATGAGACATCATAGGATGGCTGGCAGCTGAGATAAAATACCCTGCCAATTAATTGTTGCTTTAGGAAGGGGAGGGGATTTGACAGATAAAATTGGCAGGAACGGGAATGCCTCCAGCCACAAAGAATTGCAATTTCCTCCAATGTGACTAATAAAGTTGGTGGAAGTAGAAAATGGATAAACTGGCCTCGTAATTACTCAGGCTTTTGCCTTCACATTAGCAACCAGAATCTAGGAGACACCAGGGCAGGGAAATTGGTTTTGCACAGGGAACTGGTGGGAGTGGGCAGCGTGCCTAAAATTGGTCCTCGTAGATATGTTCTGAGGCTCATCCATATTGAGCTTCTGGCCCACAAAGAAGTGACTGTGGTGCCAGTCAGGCAGCCCAATGTGGCTGGTCAGTCGGAGTCCTGGCAAATTATGCCAACTCCTGTGCAGCGGAGGTGAATGGGAAGGGAGTGAGCGCAGGCTGGCAGCGGCCTACAGGACTCCTGCTTCAATATTAGCAGTTTGAAAAAAATGTTACTTAACGTTTTGTCGGTGACTCCACGAGTTCATTTTCAACGTCAGAGAAATGCTCAGAATGTATGGCATGTTTGGCAGCTGACGCACTCCAGGGGAAGATCTCTCGCCCAGAGACTGCTACCAACATCACTTACTTTTGTACCCCAAAGAACACCACATAAATGGGGAGCAGGTGCTCAGTGGTAATTACTTTTCATCGCATATCATCCAAAATCGAAGTATGATCTGTAAAAACCTAGATTTGGACCATCTGAAATCGTAGGGACTACGGAACAAAGATCCTCATTGTTTATTGAACTTGGACTTGCTACTTTCTCCATTGTTGCCAAATTAACTAGATATGGCAGTTATTAATTATAATATTGCTTTTCAGAGTCGCCAGATATCAAATGATACCACCACAAGGCTTTACCTGATATTGATCAAAGACCAAACAAGCAGTTAGTCAGTTCAAGTTCAAAGATAGTTTATTTACACATAAGGATTACTTCGACATGCAACGTAAAAAACTACAAGTTAAACTACACCTAACAACTACAATAACATATACTTAACTTCAGGGCATACGGCTCTTTGCAGGTGAACAAGGCCTTTGTTCGGATCTTGCGTGGCTGGGTAGAAGAAGTGGCTTCGTTTCTGCTGGGCTCATCCGTCTGGTAGCGATCATTGGTATTGAACTTATCTTCTGGTCGTAATGCTACATTTGGTTTTAGGCGTAGCCCGGGGCCAAGAGAGACTGGACACATGGCTGTGTCTCTTTTTATCCCTCTGGGATTTTGCGCTCTTTGGGGCGGTCCTTAGCTTTGGACCCAATAATTCAACAGGCTTCGATCACTGCCTTCGATTTTGGCCAATAAAGGGGCAGGTGCCTTGATGGCTGGGAGTATTCTGAGCGGTCATTGACCTTGGCTGTTTGGGCTTTCTTAGCAAAGGGAATGGCGCCGGTTCGTCTGCATCTGTATCGGTTACCTGAGTTCAGTCCTTTTGTTCTGGGGAAATGGGCCATTAGAATGCAAACGAGCGGGGATCTCGATCGCGTCTAGCTATCTGGGTTGCAAATACTTACACAAGCTCTGAGTGTGTCTGAGTCCTGGGTTGGCCATAATTCCCATGGTCCTTTGCAAGTGGCCATCTGAGATGGCTACACCAATTCATCAAACATGTTGACTATTAAAATTCAATCAGTTACCTCCCCACAGAGCGAAATTCCAAATAACGTGAGGAAACTGACATTATGACAAAGTAACTTTTATTCTGGAATGTTCCTATTGCTCCTAATTAGTCACATTTCAAAGAGCGCAATTGTATTTTAATCAATGGCAGCATAATTAAATGACAGTTGATTTGATATGTTCTTGCTTCATCCAGAAGAACTGGCTGATGTACGCAAACTTCCAGATGTCAATCAAAGATTTCAGTCCCCAAAGCAAAACACGCCAGAGGAGCCATGGGATTCAAGTCAGCCACTAAAAACGGTAATGGCACACTCCGTTGTAGGTTGAATACCTTTAGCAGCTTTTACACTTTGAATCTGTTGCTATTTGTCATGATTGCTGCAAAAGGAATTCTGTGAAAATGATTTATTCTGCACCATGTAAATTTTGAAGAATGGACAAATGACAATACTCCCCAGGATGAATGATAACATTTGGCAAAACAATGTTCTGTGAGACCCTGTACTTCTTTGCATCTCCAGTTTAATATTCTGTTGGGTTATCCAATGATGGCAGAAGTGTGGCAGCATCATTCAAGATTTTAGAGAAAGAATAATATGCTACAAAGTAAGAGAAACTAGGTGGATGGCAAGTGATGACAGACAGCGATCCCAATTTTAAATTTCCACCCCCCCCCCACTTTTTTGGTTTCTGCCAATTAAAATGAGACTGGTCACTTAGCACCTTCGATGCCACGTCATTGCTGATCTTTACCTGTTCTTCTGAGCATGTCAGTGAGACAACAGCAATATCCTTCTGAACATACGAACATATGATATAAGAGCAAAGAAAGGCCATTCTGCCCTTCAAGCCTGCTCTGCCATTGTATACAATCATGGCTAGTCTGTTTCAAATTCCGCATTCCCATCAACTCTGATAACCTTTGATTCCCATGCCTAAAAATAATCTATCTACCTCCGCCTTAAGAATATTCAGTGACCGAGCCTCCACTGCTTTCTGAGGCAGAGAATTCCAAAGCCGTACAACCCTCTGAGAGTTAAAACCTCTCTTCAACTCTGTCCTAAAAGGGAGAGCCCTAATTTTAAAACTTTGCCTCATAGTTCTGGACTCACCCACAAGAGGAAACATCCTTTCCACATTCATCTTGTCAAGACTGTTCAGGATCTTATAGAATCTCATAGAATTCCTGCAGTGCAGAAGGAGGCCATTTGGTCCATCAGGTCTGCACCGACCCTCTGAAAGAGCACCCCACCCAGGCCCAAGCTTCCGCCCCATCCCCATAACCCACCTCAACCTTTGGACACGAAGGGGCAATTTAGCATGGACAATCCATCTAACCTACAAATCTTTGGACTGAGGGAGGAAACCAGAGCACCCGGAGGAAACCCACGCAGACACATAGAGAATGTGCAAACTCCACACAGACAGTCACCCGAGGTCGGAATGAAATCTGGGTCCTTGGAGCAATGAGGCAGCAGTGCTAACCACTGTGCCGCCGTGCTTATACTCATCTTATATGCTTCAAGAAAGTCACCCCTCACTCTTCTAAGCTCCAGCGAAGTTCTTTCAATATACTTATAAGATCCAATTATGTCAATTAAGGGCAAATTGTGGGCCAGAAAAGATTTTCTGAAAGCTTTTTATAAAGTCCCACATAAGAGGTCAGTGTGCAAGATTAAGGCTCATGGGACTGGGGGTAAAATATTGCCATGGCCAATATTTAGCAGACAGGAAACAGAGTAGAACTAAATGGGCCTTTTTCGGAGTGGTAGGAGGTGACTAGTGGGGTCCTGCAGGGATCAGTGCTTGGGCCCCAGATAGTCACAATATATATCAATGATTTGGATGAGGGAACTATAAGTAACATTTTTTTTTAAAATTAAGATACCCAATTATTACATTTTTTTTCAATTAAGGAGTAATTTAGCGTGGCCAATCCACCTAACCTGCACATCTTTGGGTTGTGGGGGTGAAACCCAAGCAGGCACGGGGAGAATGTACAAACTCCATACTGACAGTGACCCAGGGCCGGAATTCGAACCCGGGTCCTCAGTGCCGTAGGCAGCAGTGCTAACCACTGTGCTATGTGCCGCCCCAAAGTAATATTTCGAAGTTTACTGTTGACACAATACTTGGTGGAAAGGTAAGGATGCTAAGAGGCTTTAAAATGATTTAGACACATTCAGTAAGTGGACAAATATGTGGCAGCTGCAGCATAACATACTGTGTACGTTCCCTTGGCCGCAGAAAAATATTTTTCACTGTACTTCGGTACATCTGACAATAAATCAATCATTCAATAAATGTGAAGTTAAGCACTTTGAATGGGAGAAACAGAATGGCAGAGTATTATTTAAATGGTTACAGATTGGGAAATGTTGACGTACAAAGGGACCTGGGGCAGGATTAATTCTTAATATCTATGGAAGGCATCAACTCTGAAAACTATTTCAGCATTGTGGAGATATTAGAAAACTATTAAAATACAAATTTAATACTGAAAAAATCAAGCATGAGTTTGTTGACGTGGCATTCATATCTATCATAGAATAAAGCAGATTTTACTTATTGCACCTTTCCTTCGCAATCAAAAACAACAAATAATTATACAAAAGAGTGAATAATACTCATCATTAAAATTTCCCCAAGACTTTGTAAACATTCTTATGGTTCTGAATGGCCACAAGCAAAACCAAAGTAGGATAGAATGGCATGTTTTTTGTCAGGGGTAAAATGGGGGCAAAGCATGCCAATTTAACAGTGGCACATTCTTCACTAAATCCGCAGTATTGGTCCCACATGTCAACCTTTTTTTAGATTTCCCAATCAAATGCTTAGGCCCCTTAAATACATAACTTATAGGCCTACTGCAAGATAAAGGGCCCCTTTAAGAAATTAGCTGAAGCTAAGCTGGGCATGTGATGGGCCATGTTGGCTGCAGACTGTCCAGCAACCCTGACTCCATCTCAATCACTACCCAACAGCAGGCAAGGACAATCTCAAGCTGGGAATGGATAGGAGTTCTCCTCTGACTGCGTAGGAATTGGGTTCAACATCGTGCCCCATAGCCCACTCCAATCCCCCACCCTGGAACTGACCTGAGGGCCTTTGTCAGCGAGACAGGTAGTCCGAGATTATTGCCTTTGCTCAGATAATTTGCCTGTGGTGGTGACTAACTCCTTGGTTCAGGCAAGTGACACATGGCACCACCCCAGACTAATTTCTCAGCCAGTTTATCGAACAATTCCAACATTAAAGAGCTTATCCTTTATTTTTGAATTTTATTTTTCAGGAATTGACTGTAAGAGTGAAATATGACTTCCAAGGTCAAACATCAAAGTGAGTTTCAATTAATCTATTGTTATTCGAATAATCTCTAATTTGCTATTTCCAAGTAATGAATTAATCATAGTTGCGGAGAGCGAAACGTCCCGAATATTAAACATTCAAAAAGGTTTCCGGACCAGAATGTAGAATTGTATGAAAGAACATTTTATAGTTTATACCTTCAGCATTTCCGTTTTCAGCACTTCACTCAAAGAATTAAAACATTTGCATTTCCAATGATCTATAATCTAAAATCAGAAATACTTTTCACAGAATTTTATTATTAGTAAATCTGCTAAGATTCATCTCTTCGACTGAAATAAGTATCTAATTGAACTAAAAATATGTAATATTTTCGAACAAATAGTGGATTCCACACCAAGTTATTTATATCTTCTGCTTTTTAAACAAAAAGCTTAAGTTGTCCTCCTACTGCTTTTTGTCATTTTGTTCTTGAGATGCGGCAACACTGTCAACTCCCCATTTAATGCCCATTGATATTTGTCCTGACAAGGTATTGGAAAGCCTGCTGCGCGGCCTGCTACAGTCATTGTGGTGATGGTCCCCATAATAGTGGCCAGTAGAAATCAATAGATTGTTTTCTGATGTTGCAGTAGGTCTGCTATTGAATGAAGGGGCAGACTTTAAACACCATTAATCAGTAGGTAAACCAACCATTCGAACCCAATGCCAAGGATGATACAATGACATGAGAATGCGTCCTCAGCTTCAGGAGCTTGGAATAAAGTGAGAAGTATTGAAGGAAGACCAACTATGTGAGAAGTAAAAACAGTTCAAAAATTCTTGAGATGACAACTTAGAGCGTTAAAAGTTAATTAGTGTGGTGGTATGTATTAGGGGTAGTATGGTACCTGTGATGCCGAGAGACTATTGGTAGACAATCACTGGGTCCTGATTGGATCAGCCGCCTGCTGGCTCCACCCAGTAAGGCTGAGTATAAGAACCACGGTTCTCCCAGCAGCCGCATTCGGTAACTGAGCTGCTGGGGAACAAGCCTGCTTAATAAAGCCTTTCATTGACTTCATCTCTTCTCATCTCGTGAGTAATTGATAGTGCTACAATTTAATAAGCGGACTTAAAAGACTATGGAGCTCCGGATCGCCCCGGAGTGTCTGCGAATCAGCCCCCATGCAGCAAACTCAGCGGCCGTATTTAAACACTGGCTAGCGTGCTTCGAGGGATACCTCCGAAAGGCCCCCGGCCGGATCACAGAAGACCAGAAAATGCAGGTCCTGCATTCCAGGGTGAGCCCGGAGATCTACACGCTCATCGAAGACGCGGAGGATTTCCCGACGGCGCTCACCATGCTGAAAAGGTGTCTACATTCGGCCCGTAAACCAAATCTACGCACGCCACCAACTCGCGATGAGACGGCAAATCCCCGGAGAATCGCTGGACGAGTTCTACAGCGCGCTGCTAATATTGGGAAGGAACTGCAACTGCCCATCGGTGACTGCAAACGAACATACGGAGCTCCTAAATCAGGGATGCTTTTGTGGCAGGTATGACCTCATTCCAAATTCGCCAGCGACTGCTGGAGAGAGACTCACTAGGGCTCATGGAGGCACGGGCCCTTGCGGCCTCCCTCGATGTGGCCTCACAAAATGCACGCGCTTACGGCCCCGACCGCACGGCAGCCCATTGGGCTCCGTGGACCCCCGCTGCGACCGACTCCCCGGCACCCCCTATCCCCCCGCAAGCCTGCGCGGCCAAAGCACCAGACCACCCGGGGGGCCCCGCTGCTATTTTTGCGGGCAGTCAAATAAGTCTCTTGGCCGACCCCGCTCGGCCATCTGTAAAAGTTGCGGCAAGAAGAGGCACTATTCGGCGGCGTGCCAGTCCCGGGGGGTCACCGCAATCTGCGGGGGAGAACGGGTTCAGCAGACTCAACCCCCCCAACAACCCATGTGCGGCCAACGGGCGCCGCCATTTCGGGTCCCGGACTCCAAGTGGGGAGAATGGGCGCCGCCATCTCATGACCTTCCGGACACGTGCGATCCATGGGCGTGGCCATTTTGTCCGCCCCCGACCGTGTGCGATCCATGGACGCCACCATCTTGGCTGATAGCCAAGGACCCCAGCATGGACGGCTCCACAGGGTCTGAAGAAAACGCCCCGATGCAGCAACCACGACTGGCTTCGGTGACCCTGGACCAGTCGCCGTCCCGGACACTCCAAACGGCAACAACGACGGTACTGGTGAACGGGTACGAAACGCCATGCCTGATCGACTCTGGGAGCACGGAAAGTTTTATCCATCCGGATATGGTAAGATGCTGTTTTCTTTCAATCCATCCGAGTACCCAAAAGATTTTCCTGGCAGCGGGATCCCATTCTGCAGAAATCAAAAGGTTCTGCATAGCGAACCTAACAGTGCAAGGGAGAGAGTTTAAGAATTATCGGCTTTATGTCCTCCCCCACCTCTGCTCTCCCACTCTCCTAGGTTTAGATTTCCAATGTAACCTCCAGAGCTTAACGTTCCAATTCGGCGGCCCTATACCCCCACTCACTATCTGCAGCCTCGCGACCCTCAAGGTTGAACCGCCTTCCTTGTTTGCGAACCTCACCCCGGATTGCAAACCCGTCGCAACTAGGAGCAGACGGTACAGCGCCCCGGACCGAAAGTTTATCCGGTCTGAAGTCCAGTGGCTGCTGAAGGAAGGCATAATCCAGGCCAGCAATAGTCCCTGGAGAGCCCAGGTGGTAGTTGTAAAGACCGGGGAGAAGTAGAGGATGGTCATAGACTATAGTCAAACCATCAATAGGTACACGCAGCTAGATGCGTACCCTCTGCCCCGCATATCCGACATGGTCAATCGGATTGCACAATACAAGGTTTTTTCCACCATGGCCCTTAAGTCCGCATACCATCAGCTCCCCATCTGCCCGAGTGACCGCAAGTACACGGCCTTCTAGGCAGACGGGCGGCTCTACCATTTTTTAAGGGTCCCATTTGGCGTCACTAACGGAGTCCCGGTTTTCCAACGGGAGATGGACCTAATGGTTGACCAGCACGGTTTGCGGGCCACGTTCCCATACCTCGACAATGTAACCATCTGCGGCCATGACCAGCAGGACCACGACGCCAACCTCCGCACATTCCTCCAGACCGCTAACGCACTGAACCTCACCTATAACGAGGAAAAATGCGTGTTTAGCACCGACCGTCTAGCCATCCTTGGCTACGTGGTGCGTAATGGAGTGACAGGCCCCGACCCTGAACACATGCGCCCCCTTATGGAGTTCCCCCTCCCCCACTGCTCCAAAACCCTGAAACGCTGCCTGGGCTTCTTCTCTTATTACGCCCAGTGGGTCCCCAACTACGCAGACAATTCCCCCCCCCCGTTAATCCAGTCCACTACCTTCCCCCTGTCGACAGAGGCCCGCCAGGCCTTCAGCCGCATCAAAGCGGATATCGCAAAGGCCATGATGCACGCAATCGATGAGTCCCTCCCCTTCCAAGTCGAGAGCGACGCATCCGACGTAGCTCTGGCGGCCACTTTCAATCAAGCGGGCAGACCCGTGGCCTTTTTCTCCCGGACCCTCCACGCTTCAGAAATCCGCCACTCCTCAGTGGAAAAGGAAGCCCAAGCCATAGTGGAAGCTGTGCGACATTGGAGGCATTACCTGGCCGGCAGGAGATTCACTCTCCTCACTGACCAACGGTCGGTAGCCTTTATGTTCAATAATGCACAGCGGGGCAAAATCAAGAACGACAAGATCTTGAGGTGGAGGATCGAGCTCTCCACCTATAACTATGAGATTTTGTACCGTCCCGGAAAGCTGAACGAGCCGTCCGATGCCCTATCCAGCGGCACATGTGCCAAAGCACAAGTAGGCTGCCTCCAAGCCCTCCACGAGGACCTCTGCCTCCCGGGGGTCACTTGGTTCTACCACTTTGTGAAGACCCGCTACCTCCCCATCTCTGTTGAGGAGGTCCGAACAGCCACCAGGAACTGCCAAATCTGCGCAGAGTGCAAGCTGCACTTTTTCACGCCAGATAGAGCGCACCTGATAAAGGTTTCCCGACCCTTTGAGCGCCTCAGTCTGGATTTCAAAGGCCCCCTCCACCGACCGCAACACGTACTTCCTAAATGTGGTGGACGAATACTCCCGTTTCCCTTTTGCCATCCCCTGTCCTGACATGACCGCGGCCATGGTCATTAAAGCCCTCTGCACCATCATTACACTGTTCGGTTTCCCCGCATACATCCATAGCGATAGGGGGTCCTCCTTCATGAGTGACGAGCTGCGTCAATTCCTGCTCAGCAAGGGCATTGCCTCGAGCAGGACGACCAGTTACAACCCCCGGTGAAATGGTCAGGTAGAGAGGGAGAACGGTACGGACTGGAAGACCGTCCTACTGGCCCTACGGTCCAGAAGTCTCCCAGTTTCCAGTTGGCAGGAAGTCCTCCCGGATGCCCTCCACTTCATCCGGTCGCTGCTGTGTACCACAACTAATCAAACGCCTCACGAGCGCCTCCTTGTCTTCCCTAGGAAGTCCTCCTCCGGAACATCACTTCCGACCTGGCTGGCAGCCCCAGGACCCATCTTGCTCCGAAAGCATGTGCGGGCGCACAAATCGGACCTGTTGGTCGAGAGGGTTCATCTTCTCCAGGCAAACCCCCAATATGCCTACGTGACATACCCCGACGGCCGACAGGACACGGTCTCCCTGCGGGACCTGGCGCCTGCCGGAACCACACACACCCCCCCAACACCAATCACCCGCTCCCTCCCTCCGGCGCACCCCACGGCCGTTCCCTTCCCGGGTGGATCGGTCCTCCTCCCGTGCCCGCCCAGGAGTAGTGAAACAGGAACAAACAGCGCGACGCTCCCAGAGATGACAGTGCCCGAGCCAGCACCTGCACCAACACCGGGGCTGAGATGATCAACAAGGACGACCAGGGCACCCACTCGACTCGTGGAATCCGCGTGACAAGGCAAAAACCTGTAAATAATTCAATAGCCCAGAAAAGCGGCAGTGTAAATAGTTCACCGTTGAGATCGATGCATAGCACCGTGTTAAGATAATTCCAGTACCTGCTTTGTAAACCCCTACCACCATGCGACCCACCACCACGCCGGGGAGGCTATTGGTAGACAGACACTGGGTCCTGATTGGATCTGCCGCCTGCTGGCTCCACCCAGTAAGGTGGAGTATAAGAACCCGGGTTCTCCCAGCAGCCGCATTCTGTAACTGAGCTGCTGGGGAACAAGTCTGCTTAATAAAGCCTTTGATTGACTTCATCTCGTCTCGTCTCATGAGTAATTGATAGTGCTACAATTAATAAAGCTAATACATCATGGGCAGCACGGTAGCATTGTGGATAGCACAATTGCTTCACAGCTCCAGGGTCTCAGATTCGATTCCGGCTTGGGTCACTGTGCGGAGTCTGCACATCCTCCCCGTGTGTGTGTGGGTTTCCTCCGGGTGCTCCGGTTTCCTCCCACAGTCCAAAGATGTGCAGGTTAGGTGGATTGGCCATGACTAATTGCCCTTAGTGTCCAAAATTGCCCTTTGGGTTGGGTAGGGTTACTGGGTTATGGGGATAGGGTGGAGTGTTGACCTTGGGTGCTCTTTCCAAGAGCCGGTGCAGACTCGATGAGCCAAGTGGCCTCCTTCTGCACTGTATATTCTATGAAATTCTATCACCAAACCAAGGTAATTAAAATTGAAGTAGAAATTGCAAAATAAAGATTCAAGTTGACGATAAAGCTGCCCGGGTGCATTTGTGAGTAAGTAAGGGCTGAATTTGTGTCTCCCTGAGGATGGGATAGCAGGAAGTGGCACAGGGGGGGGAACATAAAGGTACAGTGGGCTGTGCCCATCACTTGCCCACCCCTGTGACTATTTTACCAGCGGCAGGATATGCAACAGACAGCTTGCTTGTTTGTTGGTCAATTGTGCCCCTCAAGTAGCTGATTTGCAGCCACTTAAAGGAGCTCCTGCTACCGCAAAGATTTTATCCGTGATGTGGGAGGAGAGCACAAAGTGACCAGACTGTCAAGTTTTGCCTGGCAGCATTGTGGTTGGTTGGAAACCTCGTACCCATCAGAGGCAATCGTGTAATGGTATTGTCACTGGACTAGTAATCCAGAAATCCAGAGTACTGCTCTGGGGAACCGTGTTCAAATCCCGTCTTGGCAGATGTTGAAATTTTAATTCAATAAAAATCTGGAATTAAAAGTCTAAATGAATCCATTGTCGATTGACATAAAAACCCATCTGGTTCACTATTGTCCTTTAGGGAAGAAAATCTGTCGTCCTTACCTGGTCTGGCCTACATGTGACTCTAGATCATGTGGTTGACTCTTAAATGCTCTCTGGGATGGGCAATAAATGCTGGCCCAACCAGCGATGCCCACATCCCATGGACGAATAAGAAAAAAGGCAGCCTCAAGGTTCCTCCGTGGCATTTCCCCTCCACCCCTACCTTGGCGAGCCTGACCCCACAACGCTGCTTTCCGGGCCTGCCAGCCTGGCCCAGGCAAAACCCTGGACTTGCATAATAGTCCCCGGTCGCTGACAGCTCAACCTGGGCATTGTCTGTGATTCCAGTGGCCACCACTCCCACGGGGCCCATGGGACAAGGGATCTTCCAGCAATTTAATTGGTCAGCAGATCTCAGACGTGGGACTCCCGATTGAATAGGGGGGGGGGGGGGTGAATTTGTGGCCAGGTGTAAAATGACCGACAGGGTGAGCCAGCCAAACACAGGCAGTCTCAGCACAAACGTTTTTACATTGGATCTGCGCAGCTACAATCCAGCTAATATTTTAGTTGATTTGAATGCAGTTGACGAGATCCATGATTATTTGCTTCGCCGCTGATCGATCCTGATGATGCAGCAGAAACTACAGTGAAAGAACTGAATACTTCATTTACCAATATTTTCAACTCCACAAAAGGACTGGTATTTAGTTCAGAACATAATTCATTCAGTTTGACCTGTGTGCATATCAGCCCTGGGCTCATGAAACGAAAATATCTTCATTCTGTAAGATAACTGCAGTGGCCTGGTATGAAACAACTTTGGGTAGTTTAGGCTGGGCAAGATTACTGATAAAATAGGGATTTTGGCCAACCATTTTACGCATCTGCAGACTTTCATCAGAAATATGTTTTTTTTTCTTCGGATCCCTTAATAACATTCCAAAGCAGCACACCAGCTTTTCACATCAGGGATTTTCCATTAAAATAGTTTGAGCCTTTAATTGTTGGCGAACACATCTGAGAGAGTCCACCTCTTAAGTGATGGTTTCTTTTGATGTGGTAACATGATAATGTTCAAAGTTCAGGCGCACGACCGCATGAAACTCAATAATGTTCCTACAGAGAATTGCCTGTCAGAAAGGGAGACATCGTCTTCATCCACAGACAGAGGGATCACAACTGGTATGAAGGCGAATGCAATGGAAAGAGTGGCCTACTCCCAATTTGCTATGTGGAGGTTGGAGAAAATTTTATCGATTCATTTCCTTTTAAAAATAGAGTTCAATTGCAGGCCTTAATCGGCCTTAAATTATTCCTAATTGCAACGTTTTTTTCTCAGCCTGTTTCTGAGCTGGAGCCACACAAACAAGAAGTGCTTGACGAAGTTGCAGTTGCGAAATTCAGATTCACTGCCTTGACAAACATCGAACTGCCTCTGGAAAAGGTAAACTACCCACGTTGATCTAATCTAAAACGAAGCATCTTGATAGTTTTATGAGGTTTTATGGAACAAAGCCTGGTATAGATAGAGACATTATTAAAAGGAATGGGGAAATCAAACAATACCACTGGGGGAAGTTCTCGTTGTAGAAGAAAACATGGCAAAGACTGGAAAATGAATTAAAAATCAATACAGATCATAGAGTTAGTCAGAAAATATTAGTTTAACAATCCATAAATAAACCTTACCACTTAGGACGGAGTTTTCACTCCCGAGCTTGGCGTGGCAAGTCTGAAAATTTCTCGGCGACGTGCACCCAGCATTGGAAAAACTACCCTGAACCGCCGGATTTTCATTCTGGGGAAGTCAAGTAATAATAATAATCGCTTATTGTCACAAGTAGGCTTCAATGAAGTTACTGTGAAAAGCCCCTAGTCGCCACATTCCGGTGCCTGTTTGGGGAGGCCGGTATGGGGAGTATTGAAAGAGGACTAACTAGTGGGCTGACCTCAGAAACAGTGCGGAGGCAATCAAAGGGGGCTGAGCCCAAACGCCTGCACACTCCCAATCTCCATCCAAGCCAATGAATGCCACTCTTCTTTATTTGTTCATGGTATGTAGGCGCCGCTGGCTAGGCCAGCATTTATTGCCCATCCCTAATTACATTCGAGAAGGTGGTGACATGCTTCTTGAACTGCTGCAGTCCATGCAAAGTTGGAATATCCACAATGCTATCAGGAAGGGAGTTCCAGGACTTTGACCCAGTGACAGTGAAAGGACAGCATTATATTTCCAGGTCAGGATGGTGGGTAATTTGGAGTTGCTGATGTATCCATGCATCTGTTGCCCTTGTCCCTCTAGATGGTAGTGGTTTGGAAAGTGTTGCCTAAGGATCCTTGGTGAGTTGTTATGGTGTATCTTGTAGATGGTATACACTGCTGCTACTGTGCGCCAGTGGAGGATGAAGTGAATGTTGAAGGTGATGGAGGGGTGCCAAGCAAGTGGATTACCGTGTCCTGGATGGTGTTGAGTTTCTTGAGTGTTGTTGGAGCTGCACTCACCCAGGAAAGAGGAGAATATTCCATCACACTCCTGACTTGTGCCTTGTCGATGGCGGACAGACTTTGTGGGATCAGGAGGTGAGTTAGTCACCTCAGAATTCCTAGCCTCTGGCTTGGTTTAGAAGCCACAGTGTTTATATGGCCAGTCCAGTTCAGTTTCTGGTCAATAGTGAAGCCCAAGATGTTAGTAGTAGGGATAGTAGTTGATAAGACTCCTGGACTCAAGCTCTGGCACAACTTTGGCTAAGATGGGGAGCTCTTCTGATTCGGTGAAAATTCTGGCCTTAAAATATGATGGTCTCATTGTAACATTAATGGATTCATGCGATTTCAAATCACACCAGGGAAGTTTGAACATTTGAATTCAATTTTAAAAATCTGGACAAAGTGAAAAGTGACCATAAACATGTTGGATTGCCATAATGAATGTCCTCTTAGAGTAAGAGGTCTAATTTTTATCTGGTCCAGCATATATGTGACCTTTCCTCCCTTTTAATTTACCATTTTAACCTTAGGGTTGTGCGATATACAAGTCAAATAAACATATTTGGTTAAATGTGCAGCTTTCTAGATAGTTGGTCATTAGTTCTGGAAGTTTAGGTACTCCTGTGATTGGATAAAAGGAAGTGGCAAAGCTTTCAGATTTGATCAGAAGAAAATTCAACGTCGTGAGCTTAAACTCTCTCAAACCTTTCACCATTAGCATTCCTCCTTTACCTTTCGAATCTCTCTCGAAGATATAATTTAGCCATATCCATTCAAGAATTTTCTTTTTGAATATAGCTTTTATAGTTGTTTTTCAACTGGTCCTGCCTGCTTCAAATCTAGCTGCAACGATTAGCTGTGAGCTCAACAGTATCTGTTGCTGTCCTCACACAATCAGGGTAAATGCTTCAAACTACTGCGAATGCCGGAAATCTGAAAGAGAAACAGAAATTGCTGCAAAATCTCAGGAGGTCTGGCAGCATCTTTGGGGAGAAACACTGAACTCTTTTTTTTTCAGAACCAGCTGATTCTTGCTCCTCCTGCATGCACCAAAGAAAGGTCTCCTGGGTGTTATAACCCACATGGGTCTTAAGGGTCATAGAATTTACAGTGCAGAAGGAGGCCATTTGGCCCATCGAGTCTACACTGGCCCCTGAAAGAGCACCCGACCGAAGCCCACACCTCCACCCTATCACCCTAACCCAGCAACTCCACCTAACTTTTGAACACTAAAAGTTAGTGTTTTTATCTAATTTTTATCTGGTGCAGCATATATGTCACCTTTCCTCACTTTTAATTTACCTTAAAAATTTAACGTGACTAATCCACCGAACCCGCACATCTTTGGACTGTGGGAGGAAACCGGAGCACTTGCAGGAAACCCACGCAGACACGGAGAGAACGTGCAGACTCCGCACAGACAGTGGCTCAAGCTCAGAATCAAACCAGGGTCGCTGCTGCTGTGAAGCAACAGTGCTAACCACTGTGCTACCATGCCTCCCACGGTACAATTATCTTCTCTGTGAACCTTGCAGTATACAAGTTCCCCCAATAATGGGCAGGTGACCTCTAAACAATGTCTAGCTGTACGATCTATAAAGCCAGCCAGTTAGACACCAGCAAGGCAGACCTAATTGGGATCTACCATGTGGTGTATATCATAGATGTTGTAAATAAACCAAGTTTCTTTGAGTTACTCAGTGTAGACTCTTAATAACTGGGACAATTTTTGCAGTGCCTTGCCATTCTCTATAAGGACATTTAATTATGTTATTAAGTGCCTGTGCAACAGGGCTAAGACCTTATCATATTTATCAAAAAAGTTACAGTGCAGAAGGAGGCCATTCAGCCCATCGGGTCTGCACTGGCTCTTGGAAAGAGCACCCTACCCAAGCCCACACCTCCACCCTATCCCCATATCCCCTTAACCCAGTAACCCCACCCAACACGAAGGGCAATTTTGGACACTAAGGGCAATTTAGCATGGCCAATCCACCTAAACTGCACATTTTTGGACTGTGGGAGGAAACCGGAGCACCCGGAGGAAACCCACGCACACACGGGGAAAACGTGCAGTCTCCGCACAGACAGTGACCCAAGCCGGGAATCGAACCTGGGACCCTGGAGCTGTGAAGCTATTGTGCTAATCACTATGCTACCATGCTGCCCACCTCATTTATTATATTTTTTTAATAAAATGCATAGATATCCTTTTGGCTGATTTCTAAAATTTAAAAAACTGGACATAAGTTTTATAAAAGCTGAGACTATGTTACCTGTAAGCCTGAACTACAGGAATTTTCTGACAGTATGAGAGAAGGTGGTAACTCATTATCTCTGAAGATCAGCTCGGGACCTTTAGGGGCTGCAGAGGCCAAATTCAAAAGAAATGATACAAAGGCATTTCATAAGCCAGGCCTAGCCACTGGAATCTCCAGGTCCACTAGGACAAAGGACACCGCAACTACTCCCCCCCCCCCCCCTTCAAACTCTTAACGGTTGGAACATTAACAACCTCAGGAACACAGACAAAGGAAAATGCACCCTATGTCAAAGTCAAAGCGGAGAGGTGGAAGTCATGTGACACGGCACCCTTAGATTGGAGAACCAGTTTCACTGCCTTGCTCTACTGTAAATCAGTCAGCCATCTTCCATTTACCAAGCAGCTGCACAGCACAGAAAGAAGAATCTGTCCAGGTATGCATGCCTGGCCCCATCTAAACTGTTTCTACTGGAACTTGTGAACTTCTATGTCATCACTGACAAGACTATATCATCTCTGTGTTCCTGTCTCATAACGGAAGTCATCTCTACTGGAAATGTGAATTATCCAGCAAAGGTTTTCAACCTGCTAATCTCTTTGAAGGAACACACTTGGACTTTTGATTCTGAACTCATGTGAAATAATTATTATTTTCTCTGTGGTCTTTGACCTGTAAATCTTTCTTTCTCTATCCCTGTTTCATTGTATGAATGCACATGGTCTACGTTATGACAACCTCCCTACCCCATGTTTTGAGTGTTTGTGAATACATTAACCCTCGGGTTTACCCAACTTGAGTTTGCTGTGGGATTATAAATAAAAATTGGATCACACAATAACTGAGGAGTTGAAAAATATGCCAACACTCATAAATGGGGAAATCAGAATTGAAAAACCTTTCTGTTTGCAGACAGTTGGTGAGAGGAGAAATCAGGGCTGTTTAAAATTACACCCCCTCCTGTCTATACAACTGTGCGGAACATAGGTGTCCAGTCTGGGGCACCGGCTTTCATGCTTAAGCAGCTTTTGTGTTGTTTCATGTGGATTAACCTTGCATCAAGTGGGCCTTGGGGTCAATGGGGGGATCCAAGACATCCACCTTGATTTTCAGTTGCTGCTTGTTCATTTTTCAGGCGGTGGAAAGTTAATGGGTATCGGCACAGGCAGCCAGCAGCTGAACATTCTGAAGTCACATGAATTTGAAATGTTAGCTCTTTTTTTCTCTCTACAGATGCTGCCAGACCTGCTGAGCTTATCCAGCATTTTCTGTTTTTATTATAGCTGAAAACTGTGCACATGGAATGCATTCCAGCAACAATTTTAAGTGTATACAATACAGGAAGTTCATTACAGGATAGATGGGGAAAGGGTCAAGTGAAACACAGCAACAGTGCAGAGCAGCAAGTGAATGACTTTGAGGTCAAGCCAGCAACCATACTGAAGATTACCAAATCATGAGGGCAGCTCGGAGATTGGCAAGACAAGCAACACAGAAAAAGACAACTACAAACCAGAGTGATAAATGGTTACTACTTTACTTCTACCAGAATCCTTCCAAAATATAGGGCGCCCCAGACAGGCTTAGTAAAGATGTTTCACCTGACATCACAATGCCTGTGGTCGAGGGCAGCATGGTGGCGCAGTGGTTAGCACTGCTGCCTACGACGCTGAGGACCCGTGTTCGATCCCAACCCCGGGTCACTGTTCATGTGGAGTTTGCACATTCTCCCTGTGTCTGCATGGATCTCACCCCCACAACCCAAAGATGTGCAGGGTAGGTGGATTGGCCATGCTAAATTGCCCATAATTGGAAAGAAAATGATTGGGTACTCTAAATTTGAAAATAAAAGGTCTGAAGTCTTGTGCGTAAAGAGGTAAAGATTAATTAGCATTTAATTATATGCAAGATGAGATTCCAGAGTTTAATTTGCTCTTTTGGGAAAGAACCATAGGACCCCTACAGTGCAGGAGGAGGCCACGAACGATGTCCCCCCACTCCTCCCCCCCCTCCCCCCCCCCTGGGTTGCTGCTGCTGCTGTCCGACCATCATCTAACGCTCCGCGAGATGGCCTAGGAACGGTTGCCACTGCCTGTACAACCCCTGCACAGACCCTCTCAAGGCAAACTTTATCCTCTCCAACTTTAGATAAACCCTGCCATATCGTTTGTCCAGGCCTCCACGCTGGGGGGCTTCGCCTCCTTCCACATTAGCAAGATCCTTCGCCGGGCTACTAGGGACGCAAAGGCCAGTATGCCGGCCTCTTTCGCCTCCTGCGCTCCCGGCTCGTCCACGATTCCAAATAGTGCTAGCCCCCAGCTTGGCTTGACCCGGACTTTCAACACCTTAGATACTGTTCCCGCAACTCCCCTCCAGAACCCCTCCAGTGCCGGGCATGACCAAAACATATGGACATGGTTCGCCGGACGTCCTGAGCACCTCCCACATCTGTCCTCCACCCCAAAGAACCTACTCAGCCTCGCCCCCATCATACGCGCTCTATGAACCACCTTAAATTGTATCAGGCTAAGCCTGGCACACGAGGAAGAGGAATTAACCCTACTTAGGGCCTCAGCCCATAGCCCCTCCTCAATCTCCTCCCCCAACTCCTCTTCCCATTTACCCTTCAGCTCCTCTACCAAAGCCTCCCCCTCTTCTTTCATCTCCTGGTATATCGCCGACACCTTGCCCCCTCCGACCCATACGCCCGAAATCACCCTATCTTGAATCCCCTGTGAAATTCCCTCACCTGCTGCCTCACAAACGCCCTCACTTGCATGTACCTGAAAGCATTTCCCAGGGGTAGCCCAAACTTCTCCTCCAGCGCCCCTAAGCTCGCAACCGTCCCGTCAATGAACAGGTCCCCCATTCTTCTAATCCCTGCCCGATGCCAGCTCTGAAACCCCCTGTCCATCCTTCCTGGGACAAACCGATGGTTGTCTCTAATCGGGGACCATACCGAGGCTCCCGTCGCACCCCTGTGCCATCTCCACTGCCCCCAGATCTTTAGCGTTGCCGTCACCACTGGGCTCGTGGTGTACCTTGTCGGCGAGAGCGACAGCGATGCCATCACCAGCGCCCCCAGGTTCGTTCCTTTGCAGGACGCCATCTCCAGCCTCTTCCACGGTGCCCTCTCTCCCTCCATCACCCACTTACGGATCATCGCCACGTTGGCTGCCCAATAGTAACCACCCAAATTCGGCAACGCCAACCCTCCTCTATCTCTGACCTCCTTACCCTCGGGGTCTTGCTCGCCCACACAAATCCCATAATGCTCCTGCTTACCCTCTTAAAGAAGGCCTTAGTAATCACAATTGGGAGGCATTGGAATACAAAAAGAAACCTCGGGAGGACCACCATTTTAACCGACTGTACCCTACCCGCCAGCGAGATTTGGCAGCATGTCCCACCTTTTAAAATCCTCCTCCATCTGTTCCACCAGCCGCGTCAAATTAAGTTTGTGCAGTGCCTCCCAGCTCCTAGCTACCTGAATCCCCAAGTATCGAAAGCTCCTTTCCGCCCTCCTCAACAGTAGGTCGTCTATCCCTCTTCCCTGCTCCCCCGGGTGGATCACAAAGAGCTTGCTCTTTCCCACATTGAGCTTATAGCCCGAAAAGTCTCCAAACTCCCGTAGGATCTGCATTACCTCAACCATCCCCTCCACTGGATCCGCCACGTACAGCAACAAGTCGTCTGCGTACAGCGACACTCGATGTTCCTCTCCCCCTCGAACCACCCCCTTCCATTTCCCCGACTCCCTTAACGCCATGGCCAAAGGTTCAATTGCTAATGCAAACAGCAGAGGGGACAGGGGCTACCCCTGCCTCGTCCCTCGATACAACCGGAAATACTCCGACCTCCGCCGGTTCGTGACCACACTCGCCACCGGGGCTTTATACAAGAGCCTAACCCAACTAATAAACCCTCCCCCGAACCCAAACCTCCTCAACACTTCCCAGAGATACTCCCACTCTACCCGATCAAAGGCCTTCTCCGCGTCCATGGCTGTCACTATCTCCGCTTCTCCCTCCACCGATGGCATCATTATCACATTTAGGAGCCTTTGCACATTAGTATTTAACTGCCTACCCTTTACGAATCCCGTCTGGTCCTCGTGGATCACCCCCAGGACACAGTCCTCAATCCTCATGGCCAACATTTTTGCCAGCAACTTAGCATCTACGTTAAGGAGCGAGATCGGTCTATACGACCCACATTGCAGTGGGTCCTTATCCTGCTTCAAGATCAAAGAGATCGTTGCCTCTGACATTGTCGGGGGCAGGGTCCCCCCCTCCCTTGCTTCATTGAAGGTCCTTACCAGCAACGGGGCTAACAGGTCTACATACTTCCTATAAAACTCCACCGGGAACCTATCCGGCCCCGGGGCCTTCCCTGCCTGCATGCGCCCCAGTCCTTTAACCAGCTCCTCCACCCCAATTGGCGCCCCCAAACCAGCCACCCGTGGGAACGTCAATTGGTCCAAGAATCGCCGCATCCCCTCTTTTCCCCCTGGGGGCTGGGACCTATACAGCTCCCCGTAAAAGGCCTTAAAAGCCTCATTCACTTTCCCTGCACTCCGCACCGTAGTTCCCCTGCCATCTTTGACTCCGCCTATTTCCCTCGCTGCCATCCTCTTACGGAGCTGATGTGCCAGCATCCGACTCGCCTTCTCCCCATATTCATATATCGCCCCCCTGTGCCTTCCTCCACTGTGCCTCTGCCTTCCCTGTGGTCAACATGTCGAACTCCGTCTCGAGACTTCGCCTCTCCCTGAGTAGTCCCTCATCAGGAGCCTCTGCATAGCTCCAGTCCACCCTTAAAATCTCCCCCACTAACCTCTCCCTTTCCCTGCCCTCTCTCTTCGCCGTATGAGCCCTGATGGAGATTAACTCTCCCCTGACCACCGCCTTCAGTGTCTCCCATACTACTCCGACCTGCACCTCCCCGTTGTCGTTCGTCTCCAGATACCTTTCGATACACCCCCGCACCCTCCCGCACACTTCCTCGTCTGCCAACAGTCCCACATCCAACCGCCACAATGGGCGTTGGTCCCTCTCCTCATCCAGCTCCAGAAAATTATCTGGCCAAAGGCCTGCAAATCTCCACGGATCTACGCCCCCCATCTGGTCAATAAACCCCCTAAGCACCTTGGCCGCAGCCGGCCTCTTCCCTGTCCTAGATCTGGAGCGATCTAATGCTGGGTCCAGCACCGTGTTAAAATCCCCACCCATTATCAAGCTCCCTACCTCCAGGTCTGGAATACGCCCCAACATCCGTTTCATGAATCCAGCATCGTCCCAGTTTGAGGCATATACATTCACCAGTACCACCTCCGTCCCCTGCAACCTACCACTCACCATCACGTATCGGCCTCCCTTGTCTGCTACTATGTTCTTGGCCTCAAACGACACTCGCTTTCCCACCAGTATTGCCACCCCTCTATTCTTCGCATCCAGCCCCGAATGGAACACCTGTCCTACCCATCCCTTCCTTAACCTGACCTGATCTGCTACCTTCAGATGTGTCTCCTGAAGCATGACCACGTCTGCCTTCAGTCCCTTTAGGTGCGCGAACACTCGGGCCCTCTTAACCGGCCCTTTAGGCCTCTCACATTCCACGTGATCAGCCGGATTGGGGGGTTACCCCCCGCCAACTAGCCATCTCCTATCTTCGCCAGTCCCGTGCCCGCGCCTCCCGCACCCTCCATTCCCCCAGGC
Source organism: Scyliorhinus torazame (assembly GCF_047496885.1). Lineage (NCBI taxonomy): Eukaryota > Metazoa > Chordata > Chondrichthyes > Carcharhiniformes > Scyliorhinidae > Scyliorhinus > Scyliorhinus torazame. The sequence continues at coordinate 276,712,267 of NC_092713.1, read as the reverse complement.
AGGGAACCCCCGTCCCGACCACCTCTTCCATTTTCAGCTCCCCCTCGGACAGTGCAGCAGCAACCCTGAAATCCCCCCTCTTTCCCCCCCCCCCCAACCCGCTAGATCCACATCTAGCTCTTTTGCTCCCCCCATATTGCTTCCGTGAGTCAGCTGACTTCTGCTGACCCCGGATTCCCCCGCCTTCCCGTTGATCTCCCCCGTGTGGGAGTCTCTCCTCCTCTTTATCTTCCTCCATCCCCCCCCCCTTTTTATGCGCGGGAAAAAGCCCGCGCTTTCCTGAACCAGCCCCGCCCCCTGTGTCGCAGCTTTTGTTGCGGCCATTATCCCAGTTCCCTCATCCCAGAGTCTCGCCTCCCTCCAGCACCGGCGCCCACATTCTCCATCATCATAATCTCGTCTACAGAAAAGAAAAAAGGAATTTTAGGAATTTTAACCAGAGCTCTACTCACATCCCCATCCATCATCCCACCCATGAAGTACTCTTTACCCCTATTTACAACCCCCATATACAACCAACATCTCCCCCCCACAACCACATCCCCTCAGTTCGAGTCCGGTTTTTCCGTCTGAATAAAGGTCCAAGCCTCTTCTGGCGTTTCAAAATAATGGTGTCGGTCCTGATAAGTGACCCACAGTCGCGCAGGCTGCAGCATGCCGAACCTGACTCTTTTTTTATGCAGCACAGCCTTGGCCCGGTTGAAGCCAGCTCTCCTCGCCACCTTCGCGCTCCAATCTTGGTACACTCGGATCACCGTATTCTCCCATCTACTGCTCCGCGCTTTCTTGGCCCATCTCAGCACGCTTTCTTTATCCGCGAAGCGATGGAACCTTGCCACTATCGCCCTTGGCGGATCATCAGCCTTGGGTCTCCTCGCCAGGACCCGGTGAGCCCCCTCCAACTCCAGGGGGGTCGGAGGGGCCTCCGCTCCCATCACGAATGGAGCATCGTACTCACATATGCCCAGGCATCAGCTCCCTCCACTCCTTCGGGAAGACCCACAATCTGGAGGTTCTTCCTCCTCGACCTGTTTTCCAGGACCTCGATTCTCTCGGCCCACCTCCTGTGCACCACCTCGTGTGCCTCCATTTTTACCGCCAGGCCCAGGATATGTCCTCGTTATCATTCATTTTATCTTTCACCTCAAGAAGCTCCACCGCCTGGGTCCACTGGGTCTCCTTCAGCCCCTCGATCGCCAACAGCATTGGCGCCAGCACCTCCTTTTTAAGCTCCTCCACACAGCGCTTAAGGAACTCCTGCTGGTCCGGCCCTCATGCTGCTCGATCTCCGCCCTCCGCCATCTTGCTTTTTCACCCTCGTTTTTGCCGCTGCTCCAGAGCTTCTTTTCCTGCTGCTCCACGCTGATCTCGGCCATATACCGTAAGGGGGGACCTTACTGCACCTTCCCACACGGGATCAAATCAAAAAAGCTCCGTTGGGACTCCTCTAGAGAGCCCGAAAGTCCGTTGTCGCAGGAGCTGCCGAAACGTGCGGCTTAGCTCCGCATCGCCGCAACCGGAAGTCACTAAGGAGCAAACTCACAGTCAACGGACTATGCAAGCTAAACCTCTACATACAGAGAAAGGAATTCCTGCAGTATTTGCAGGATAATCACCATTTTTTTCTTTGGAATATTCTTTGTCCTTCATTTCACCCATCTGATTCGTTCATGGAGGAGGCATTACCTAAATGTTGCAGGAATAGAAGTTTGTACACTGTAGAGGGTGCCATCTCCGCTACTCCACTACTGGGTCGATATCTGGGGTTTGAATATCTGTGTGTGTCTCTCTCCAGCTGGCACTGAAACTTCAGAGGCCAGGGGATGTCGCACTGGGACACTTCCACTGAAGAGAGCACTGATTCAAGCCTGCCGTTTATTCCTAACCGACAGCCTGAGACTTATATCACACAGATCTCCAGACCCCTACCAATACCCAGGTGATTCTCTCTCTTGCCGGTGGTACAACCCCCACCCGGTTCCTACTCCACTAGAGTAGCTTTCCCAAGAGAGAGAATAGGACACTGCTGTTTATTTCCTAACCAGCAGTCTGTCCTGAGTGAACCGCTCAAGATGACCCTCGATTCTTGAACCCGGAATTAAGGTGAGGAGTATTTTTAACAATGACTTGGTCAGAGATCGCTGGTGAAGGATTGAAGAATTTAAACGACTCCAATTAGCATCAAATCAAGATTTATTGTAAAACCCAGGTCAAAATCATCAACAGAAGAAACACAATAAAATCTTATGCTCTAATACAACTAAGTCTATTCAAAAAGTAATATAGCGGACACAACGAAAATTCTTACGGTTACACAGGTTTTAGCAAAATCACAAGGCACAAAACAAGTTCCCTTCCCCAAAGCCTCAACCACTATTAAAATCAAGGGAGCTTCGCAAGCTGCTGCGGGTTACTTACGGTCACAGGCTGCAGAGGTCAAGTCAGGGGTGCAGAGGTCGAGCCAGGAACGAAGAGACCCCCAATTGAAAACACAGCCCCTTTTATATTGCTTTACCTGGCTTTGTTCTGTGATCGGCCAGCCCCTTTTGCATTGAAAAGGTAAGTTTTAAAGTTCCCGCTGGTCCCGCCCCCTTTGAGCCGGTCAGAGCTGTCGAGATGGGAGTACCTCCCCTAGGTCCGCCTCCAGTCTGTTTTTTGAGATAACGAGGTTGAGCTCCCTTGAAGATTTTCAAAGACTTCCATCTGCTCCGGAGATGCTGCTATGTTGATGGGGTGTTGATTGGATTCTGCTCTGGTGGAGGCCAGGTCATTTACATTTGCATGGGGCTATGACCATCCCATTGTCCTGCTTGCATGCAAGCCTCCTGTGTATTCCCGTGCCCCTTTGTCTGTGTCTTGATGTTATCTTGTTGTCTGGCTCCTTCTTCCTTGTAGCTCCTAGGGGGGTGTTTGTAAATATTTATGTGCTTATGTCCCCACTCAGCTCAGCGGGCCAAGCCTGCTGGGAAAACTGGTTCTGTTCCCTTGGCTGGAAAGTCAGTTTACAGTCTCTGAGTTTCTCCAAAAGGGCCGAATTGCCCGAAAACCTTACAGATGCCCCTTCGATACGTCCCTACCTGCTTGGACCGTATCGACACAGGTGAAGGGCAATTATTTCCTTTTGTGTGGACCGTAGGTCCCCCCCCCAACAACATGCGAAACTACAAGTCCCAAGACAGTTCCCTTAATCTAGGCTACCCCTGATTTCAATGAAAGGGAAAGACAAGACCATACTTAATTCAAGCAGACAGTAACATATACACATTGCACCGGAACCCCAAACGTAAGGGTCCCTGTACATATATCCCACTCAAGTACACATTTCACCGGGACCCCAAACGTAAGGGTCCCTGTACATATATCCCAGTCAAGTACACATTGCACCGGAACCCCAAACGTAAGGGTCCCTGTACATATATCCCACTCAAGTACACATTTCACCGGAACCCCAAACGTAAGGGTCCCTGTACATATATCCCAGTCAAGTAACTGGGACCCGCGAATCCATACAACTATTTACAATTGCATCTGTTTATTTCATCAAGGATCCTCCTTTCTTGGCTGCACTTCGCTTCTTCCCGTTGAGGGCTCTTCATTTATCCTCCATCGTCGATACCTGCAGCTGAAAGGTTTAGTCCAACTGAGGCGGCAGCATAATGTACCCCCTGTACAACATTTCCTTTGTGGGGGCAAACACTAAACCATTCTCAGGCTCCCCCCTGGTGGTGATCGGACAGTTGTGAGGGTCGATCGGTTGGGCTGTGGGCAGGGGTCGCTTTACCTGAACCAGCAGTTCGGTAGCTTCTACAGTCATCCCTTCCCTGGGCGTTACACATCCCTCCCCACTGCGGTCAATTTATCCCGTTCCCTGGGTTCTGCCACCACCTTACAAAAGTGATTAATGCCCCTTGTGGACATGCCTTGGTAGATCCCCATGAACACAAATAAATGCCCTGGTCAGAAGCCCACCCCTTATCCCCGCAAACGGTGATCCTACCCGGTGACCCCGTGATGGTCCGTTAGGTGTTGTCCAGTCCGTTCCCAGTCCGAGGACCGATCCCTCATGTCCAGCCTCAGCTTCCTGGGCCACCACCGTCTCCCCAAAGGAACGTCCCCCTCACAGGTTGAACACACCCGCCTGCCCTCAGTCACCCTAACCCGGTCAGTCGAAGGACTCTTCTGTCTCGCCTCTGCGGAGTTCTCCCGGTCCCACCATCGCCAAGATCAGCAAACTCCACATCGTCGGGTGCCCCATCTGTAAAACCAAAACACATTCTTGCCTCTACAGCCCTACCTACCTTGAAGTGCATGGGTGCTATCCGGTGGCGGCAGCAGCTCCTGCTTTGAAGTTGCCGCAGCCTGTCTGGGGTTCTGTGTTTACAGCCCGGCTCCCCAGGGTCCTAGTGCCTGCCGCAATCCGGTGGCAGCAGCAGCTCCTGCTTTGAAGTTGCCGCAGCCTGTCTGGGGTTCTGTGTTTTACAGCCCGGCTGCACCAGGGTCCTAGTGCCTGGTGCTTCATCATTTTACCCTTGCACCAGGCGCTTCTGTGTTCCCACGATCCTAAATACTTCACACACAACTACACACTAATTAGAACTAACAGGGGGGGAATGCTATATACAATGCCACCCGTCTCCGGGTGGCCAAATTAAAACTGTGCCCCGCTAAACTGGGGCAGTTCACCTGTTTGGTCCAACGGCTCGGGCCAGGCCGTCCCCTCCCGGGGGTTCGGGCTGCCCCTTGCCTCTCCTTTCCCAACAGGGTTCGGTGATCCCTCATCGCTCCCTTCTACTCGGGCCCCCTTACTGCGGGACCGGGTGACAGGGAGGTGTGATGGGGACCATCTTACCGGGGGCTTGGAGACCCGATTGCTCCCTCGTCCCCCGACTGGTTCCCAAGCCCAAGGTGATACCTCCACTTCCTCCGCCTCCTTAGCCTCTATACTAAGGCAGGCTACCTGACCCACAGGTAAGGGCTTGGGAATTATCACTGTCCCTGGGCTGGGTGCTTGCAGCACTGTCGGTATCTTTGGGACTGCCCCTTCGGGACAGCACCTTGTCACCGGTTGTGTGACCGTGGAGTCAGGGACCTCCCCCACCGTCGTTAATTCTACGGGGGGTTTCTCCACTACCACCCCCAGTCTTCCCCCCACCTTGCTCTTTCTTGCCCTTATGGGGTGGAACAATTTAAATTGACTGATGTGGCGTTCGCATGGGTCCCACCTTAAGGGATTTAAACTGCAAATAGCCGCTGAGGCAGCCTCCAGAATGGGACCCTGCACCTGGACCGGACCAGGGTCTGGGGCTAGAACTACCCCTGCGCTCCCTTTTTCCTGAGGCTGCTCCCTGGGTAGTCATACGGGTTCTTGTGGTGTGGGTGCGGGCAGGCCCTGGCCCGTTGCCATTGCCACCTGTCCCGACCCAGCTGTTAGGCTCTGCAAAAAGGCTAAAAGTTTCTTTACCTCGAAGGTTTCCGGGGCAGCTGCTCCTGCCGCCGGGGTCTGACTCTCTACTGCGGGAGCCCTCTCCTGCTTGCTAGGGTTTTTACATTCCCTCTTGAAATGCCCGGCCTTCCCACACCCGTAGCATACCGGTTTCTCGTCGGAGGTCCGGGTGCCCTCATGCTTCCACTCTCTCTTAGGGGCTGCTGGCGCGATTTCATGCACCCTACCCTTAAGGGGCCTGTCCTCACCCCTCTCCCCATTACGATATGCGAGGGTAAGTTTCCTAAGGACCTCTTCCTCATTAAGGTCCGGACTCTGCGGGTCGAACCAGTGTTCGGCTTTTGCCCTAACGTTAGGGAGACAGTTGGCAACTAGGGTCTTCAGCCAGTGGGCGGTTCTTTCCCCTAAATTCCGTCTATCCGCTTGAACCCCGCATGCCTCCATATAGACAATCCACAGTCTGTCTGCGAACATGGTGGGAGATTCCCCTGGTTGCTGCTTGGTTTCCCCCACTCTCATGAAAGGGCTCCCCAGATTCAAGCCCATCGCCTCCAGAACAGCAGTCTGTGCGGCCGCCCATGTGTCAGGTCTTCCCCCATTCCCAGAGGTCACTGTCCTGCATAGCTGTGCATCTAGGGTCATCAGGAGCATCTTTATTTGCTCCCCTTCGTCGCAGTCATTGATGTTGGCAGCCTGTTCCACCTCCATAAAATGCAGCGACGGATCCCCCTTTGGAGTTAGTCTGGGAACGTGGGCCACCATCCCCCTGAGCGCGGATGCCCCATGAGGAACGATAATGTCGCCCTCAACCGGTCCCCTGTTTGCCATCCCCGCCGGGGGACCATACCTTCTTTGCCTGACAGGGCACATCTGCCCTACCTGGGGTTCCTGCTCCTCCTCCCCACTGTCCAGCTCTCCTGCCTCGTTGGGTAGCCCCCCTGTCCCCGGGCTAGCTACCCATATAGGAGACGCCGCTATCTGGGGATACACTGCCGACCCCCCTTGGACTTGCCCCTGAACGTGCAGCCCGATCCCCCCCTGCCGACCCGGACACGATCCCGGTGCCTCAGGAGGCGGTCTATTCCCCTTGGCCTTTGGGGAATCATCCGCTGCGAGGAGCACCTTGCCCCTTGGGACCCCCCCTGGACCTACCAGGTGTATCTGTCCCCTGAACTTGGACAAGGTCTCCTCCAACTCCGTTATTCGTGCCTGGCACGGCCCATGGGCACAGTCCCCTACTTCCTCGCGAGCCACCCGGTACGCTGCCTGGATGTCCCGGAACTTCCCCTCCAGCTTCCTACACTGCTCTGTACTCCGAGCATATAGTTCCTGGAGCCTCCGTTCCTTTTCTTTACCCTCCACTATCTGGCAGTGGAGATAGTCCTTCTCACACCGGTTAGACTCGCTTTCCTGTTTCATTTCTGTCATTTCTTCCCGCAGTCGTTCCGCTGCGCTAGCGCTGTCCCCTGCGCTGGCCCTCACTTCTCTCAACTCCTGCTCTAACTCTTCGACCCTATCCTCTGCCTTGATTACCTGCTCGGACAGGCAAACCAGCCAAACTGCCTTCTCCAAGTGCCTTTTGTGCGCCTTGCTTTCTGTCCATGCAGCCGCTGCCATTACCGGTTGCTCCGCATTGATCAATTCTGAAACCCAAGGTTTGGTGAGGTTGACCTTTTGCCACAAATACGAGGATATTCTCTCCTCCATTTTGCTTCGTTCCCTCACCCCCTCTGCCAAGTCACATACTCCAAACCACCGGGCTCTTGCCGCGGTCGCCATTGTAGAGGGTGCCATCTCCGCTACTCCACTACTGGGTCGATATCTGGGGTTTGAATATCTGTGTGTGTCTCTCTCCAGCTGGCACTGAAACTTCAGAGGCCAGGGGATGTCGCACTGGGACACTTCCACTGAAGAGAGCACTGATTCAAGCCTGCCGTTTATTCCTAACCGACAGCCTGAGACTTATATCACACAGATCTCCAGACCCCTACCAATACCCAGGTGATTCTCTCTCTTGCCGGTGGTACAACCCCCACCCGGTTCCTACTCCACTAGAGTAGCTTTCCCAAGAGAGAGAATAGGACACTGCTGTTTATTTCCTAACCAGCAGTCTGTCCTGAGTGAACCGCTCAAGATGACCCTCGATTCTTGAACCCGGAATTAAGGTGAGGAGTATTTTTAACAATGACTTGGTCAGAGATCGCTGGTGAAGGATTGAAGAATTTAAACGACTCCAATTAGCATCAAATCAAGATTTATTGTAAAACCCAGGTCAAAATCATCAACAGAAGAAACACAATAAAATCTTATGCTCTAATACAACTAAGTCTATTCAAAAAGTAATATAGCGGACACAACGAAAATTCTTACGGTTACACAGGTTTTAGCAAAATCACAAGGCACAAAACAAGTTCCCTTCCCCAAAGCCTCAACCACTATTAAAATCAAGGGAGCTTCGCAAGCTGCTGCGGGTTACTTACGGTCACAGGCTGCAGAGGTCAAGTCAGGGGTGCAGAGGTCGAGCCAGGAACGAAGAGACCCCCAATTGAAAACACAGCCCCTTTTATATTGCTTTACCTGGCTTTGTTCTGTGATCGGCCAGCCCCTTTTGCATTGAAAAGGTAAGTTTTAAAGTTCCCGCTGGTCCCGCCCCCTTTGAGCCGGTCAGAGCTGTCGAGATGGGAGTACCTCCCCTAGGTCCGCCTCCAGTCTGTTTTTTGAGATAACGAGGTTGAGCTCCCTTGAAGATTTTCAAAGACTTCCATCTGCTCCGGAGATGCTGCTATGTTGATGGGGTGTTGATTGGATTCTGCTCTGGTGGAGGCCAGGTCATTTACATTTGCATGGGGCTATGACCATCCCATTGTCCTGCTTGCATGCAAGCCTCCTGTGTATTCCCGTGCCCCTTTGTCTGTGTCTTGATGTTATCTTGTTGTCTGGCTCCTTCTTCCTTGTAGCTCCTAGGGGGGTGTTTGTAAATATTTATGTGCTTATGTCCCCACTCAGCTCAGCGGGCCAAGCCTGCTGGGAAAACTGGTTCTGTTCCCTTGGCTGGAAAGTCAGTTTACAGTCTCTGAGTTTCTCCAAAAGGGCCGAATTGCCCGAAAACCTTACAACACCCTCTTCAACTCTACTGATTTTCACAGGAGCTAAACAAGCTTCATTCTTTCAAGCAAGAGTAGCCAACTGTCCAACCATTTCCCAAAGTTACAAGAAGAAGGGAAAGATAAAAGAGAAGGAAATGAAAAGCTCTGTTCATCGCCTTTATACTGCAGGCCAAAAGCAAAGATCCCTGAGGAAGTTAGTGCCTTCCAATTCAAAGTTTTTGGAGAGCATAAATCGTAGACATCCTCAAATTGAGAAACAAACACAGACAGAGATTGGCGTCATTGGCACAAGAGACTGTGATGGGAGTTGTAAGATAATGTGTGTAGAATAGTATGACGATAAAGACTCAGGAGGAGATGTAAAATAATGGGTTAACTCTAATGACAGCTACTGAGCATGCTTGTTGGAGTGATGTCACTCTGAGAGGACATGAGTGTGAAGCATCTCAGGGAGTGGATACAGCCATTTCTTGGTCTTACTTAACCTTTTATAAATAGTTCGCAAGTAAATAAGTATGTTTGAACAAAAGACCATTGCCTCCAGCAAGACCTCTTCCAGATTAAGAAATCAGTGAACCCTAAGATAAACCTACAATAAAAGATTGAATTGCCTGCGGGTACTTCCAAGCACCTGAAAGGGGAAGGGGATGAAAGAAAAAGCGTTATTGGCTGTTAATTTTCATGAATCAAGCTGCTGAAAACTGTTGTAAACATCCATATGTTGTACTGTAGCTTTAAATAATGATGATTTATTTCAGAATCAGACAGTAGTTCTTCTCCAGAGAATAGATGAGAATTGGTATGAAGGAAAGTACCCCGGGACTAATCGGAAAGGGATATTTCCTGTCACATATGTTGAAGTCATTGGAAAACCACCAGATGAGTCTGTCTTCCACAGAGATCTTCCAACATCTGGGAGTGATTTGGAAATAAAAATGGCTTCCCAGAGGCCTTTTCAGCAGGTAAGATGGCACAGGGGATGATTGTACTTGATGTCTGGGATATTCATTGAACTAAAAGATAGGGTAATTCTGACAAGAGGCACTTTATTACCTTCCAGTGCTGCTGTACTGATGCACCATACAGGAAGGAAGATTAAGTGTTCAGACAAGGCTGAGGCAACATGTGTAGCACTGAGTACATGGACAGCACTGTGACAGGTGGCGGGGGTGTGATGTTGTGGGAATGGGGAGAAGATGCCATACTTCCACTTCATCCTCTGGACCAATTAACTTATGATCTAATGCACGTCAGACCTTTAAATGAAGAACATGCGTTTCCTTGTGGAGTGGGGCAACAAATTAGCTGAGAGCATCATTTCAAAATTATTGTTGCCTGTTATCTGCCGGCCAGTTGCCCAAAATAATTATTCATAAAAATGTGGAAGAAGGCCATCCCAAACACCCATGGTTGAATCCGGTGAAATATTGGAACATCAAGGAAAATAAATGTGGTGGCGAGCAGAAATCCTTCCCTCCAAACAAAAATTGAGACGATGGGGACCGAAGTATCAATAACAGACAGACAGTGAATGAAAAAGACACAATATAACGTGCATCAGTTTCATGTAGATATGTATGTGTGCCAAAATCCTGAGGTTATTTAACTAGCTTAGTATGCCAATCTCTAGTTTTAGTTTGCAATCAAGAACTTGCAGGACTATAAATGGAACAAGATCTATCAGGGAATTTAACATCACACAGCATTAATTCAGCATGTTCGATACTATTTGCATAACACCTGAGAATTTATTTGAAAGAATATGTGCAACTTCTCTCTTCTGAAATGCTGTGGTAATTTGAAGAATGCCCTGGAGTCCAGCCTATGAAAGTATGATTCAATCTGTAATGTCAGTGCCATGCTTTTGATACTCTTATTTTTGATACCGTATTAGCCCAAAGTTTTTTGGACTGCCATTTGCTTTGTTGCTCCCTCATTTTCTGGGTCTCTAAGATCCTATTTATTGATTTTTTTTGGAAAATGTTTTTGTTGAAGTTTTACATTTTATACACTGTACATTCAACAAGGGTAATGTGCATCAGGTACAATACAGAAGACATTTTCTTGGTATCTAAGTCCTCTGATATCTGTTCCAGCTATTTTACAGCCTCCCCCTCCTCTCTCTCTGGCCTCCCAACCCCCCCCCCCCCCCTTCCCTGCCTGTTCCCTGCAGTCTTTTGGCCCCTGTTTGCCTCCACCACCACCACCCCTCACTCTATTGGCTGTTGGACACCCTGTTTATTGATGTACTGGCTGATGCGAAAGTGCTCTAAAACAAGAGAACTCTTCTTTTGTACTGCAGCTGGTTTAATCATTTCAATGAAACCTGTCATTGAAGATTCCCTTCACTGTATATGTATTGGTCGATAAGTTGAGTTTTGACAATAGGTGTCAAGCTGTTGCTGCTTTGTGTTGAAGCAGTTCACTTGTAGACAATACCGTTTCAGTATTCAGTAGTACTATATTTTAAACTATACTTTGGATATCTGTCAATGCTACCAAAACGGGGAGGGTAAATAAATAATTCAGGAGTTTACTGTTCAATATTTTGCCCCAGATTAATGCGTGTTGGGATCAAAACAATGAAACCTCTTGTTGTAGGAATTGAGACTAATCCCCCTTGTGTCACCATGCGTACTTCAATGTTTCAAAAGGCGATTTGCTGAACATATGAGTGAGGTGAGATTAATTATAAATGATTTGGCTCATTTATTTTACAAGCAGTAAGTGGATTAGCTGAGCAAAATTTTACAGCTACTCACACACTAGTTCAGTTTATTTCCATAACCTAATGGAGAAAATAACAACGTTCGTCAAGCTTCAGAGTATCTGGCAGCTATATCCAGGTGAGAACCTGGTGGGTCGAGGAGATAAGTACCATTATATCTACCTCCTGGATTCAGCACAACAGCCTCAGAAGCCTCCGGATTGGCAAGGCCTCAAGTCACCTCATCCAAGATAGGCTTCCGATTAATTACCCCACTGCGAGGCCTCAAAATTCCCCACACTTACACCACGCTTAAACCACTCACATAAAAACTCACACATAAATTGCCACAGGCATCTGATCTCTCCATCCCAGGGCTGGAATATTCCTATCCATCATGGCAGGAACCACCACGGGATATTCAGAGGCCCAGCCAAAACTCCATTAACTTTCGGTGGGACATGACGATCCTGTGTGGGCCAGGGCAGAGAAACTCCAAAGTGTATGGTGAAGCTCACCTGACCTATAACTTTTATGTTGAATTTGGCTAGGTTGAGCACAAGAGCCTTCACTTCAGGTGTGATTCATCAGACTTCCTAGGCACTTTTTTCAAAATAAAGTTTATTATAAGCGTGTAGTTAACATATATGAAACACTTATCCAGAATTTGTTCTCAATTACAAACATAAAAAACACACAACAGCTACAGTAATCTATGCATATAACTCTAAATGAATCTCCCTTAGTAGCTGTTCCAATTCAATACAAAATCCAATAAACCAAAACCCCTTTCAAGGGCGTGGCCCAGCACCCTGTAATCTCACTTGAATGGGATTTCCCTAAAATTCTGATCCAGCCTCTAACCAGCAGATTCAAAACTACTTCCAGAAAGCAACTCTATCTTTAAAGTTACCAAGGCAGTTTGCCACACCCAATGTGCTGTCAGTTCACAGAAACAGCTTTAAAATAAAAACAGGGAAACACTTTTTTTCTTCAGCAGTCCAAAGCAACAAACCAAAACTGAAACCCCTCTTTCACCTGACAGCCACAGCCTAGCTCCACCCACAAATGACATCACTGAAGCCGTGCTACAAGCCATGTGATAAGACAAAATCTTTCTTAAAGGGACATTCATATGACACCTGGCAGTGGGTGAGGCCGGAAAGCGCGACCCCAGAACTCAAATTCTCACAGAAACCTTCCCAGCTCCATCTACAAATTTGCTGACGATACAACCATAGTGGGCCGGATCTCGAATAACGACGAGTCAGAATACAGGAGGGTGATAGAGAACCTAGTGGAGTGGTGTAGCGACAACAATCTCTCCCTCAATGCCAGCAAAACTAAAGAGCTGGTCATTGACTTCAGGAAGCGAAGTACTGTACACACCCCTGTCAGTATCAATGGGGCCGAGGTGGAGATGGTTACCAGTTTCAAATTCCTAGGGGTGCACATCTCCAAAAATCTGTCCTGGTCCACCCACGTCGATGCTACCACCAAGAAAGCACAACAGCGCCTATACTGCCTCAGGAAACTAAGGAAATTTGGCATGTCCACATTAATCCTTACCGACTTTTACAGATGCACCATAGAAAGCATCCGATCTGGCTGCATCACAGACTGGTATGGCAACTGCTCGGCCCGTGACCGCAAGAAACTTCAGAGAGTTGTGAACACCGCCCAGTCCATCACACGAACCTGCCTCCCATCCATTGACTCCATCTACACCTCCTGCTGCCTGGGGAAAGCGGGCAGCATAATCAAAGATCCCTCCCACCCGGCTTACTCACTCTTCCAACTTCTTCCATCGGGCAGGAGATACAGAAGTCCGAGAACACGCACAAACAGACTCAAAAACAGCTTCTTCCCCACTGTCACCAGACTCCTAAATGACCCTCATAAGGACTGACCTCATTAACACTACACCCTGTATGCTTCATCCGATGCCAGTGCTTATGTAGTTACATTGTATATGTTGTGTTGCCCTATTATGTATTTTCTTTTATTCCCTTTCTTCCCATGTATTTAATGATCTGTTGAGCTGCTCGCAGAAAAATACATTTCACTGTACCTCGGTACACGTGACAATAAACAAATCCAATCCAATCCAATCCCTCCATGTCCTCGGAACCATTCCCACTAGCCTCTAGCCACCAATTGTCTCCAATTTCCCCTCTTGCCCCTCTTACGCAGCTACCAATCTCACACCACCTTCCACCCCTCACCCCATTCTAAAGCCTACCATCACCCTCATGCTCAGGCATCCACCCTTCCTATTGACCTTCCCCGCCCCGCACCCCCCCCCCCTCCCCACTGACCCCCGCAGATGGCTGACCTCACCAACTCCCCAATTCCGTCACAAGAAGTCTCACCTATTATCTCACCCCTCAAACCCTCTGATGTCCCTAACCTTTCCTTCTCCCCAAACCTCCCATCCTCTGGAATCCAAGATTAGCAGAACTCCAAGGATTGTTCCCCTCTTAGTCAACATTTCCATCCACCTACCAGATCAATCCTCTTCCGAGATTAATCCCAGCGCGGACTTAGCTGTTCCTGTAGACTTCACCAGTCGGTTCTGCATCTGACAGTAAGCCAAGTCTGTCAATCAATCTGACTTTCGGGTGGGGAAACAATTGGTGACATTGCAAGTTAAAATTCCACAGCATGTAAGGGAATCCCGACCTCTTTCTGAACTGTCCGTTCTCAGAGGGTCAGGCAAATTCAGCCCTCTGAAACTCATTTTGCTATTTTTTTCCTAACATGGTACAAACTGGTACAGCCAATCTCCCAAGGTCTAAAACTTGAACAAGTTGAACTGGAGCAAATTGATTGGAAACACATTTTAGTGGATAAAACAGTGGATGAAAAATGGGAGACTTTCAAAGGAGACACAAATAGGGTGAAAGCTAGGGACATACGCATGAGAAATAAATATGGGGTATCCAAAACTAGAGTACCGTGGATGACCAAGGACATTGATGATAAAATAAGGAAGAACAAAGAGACGTATGATGCATGCCGGAATAATAGCAATAGAAATCAGGGAGAGTATCTCAAATGCAGGAGAGAGGCTAAGTCTGGAATAAGGAAGGCTAAGAGGAAGCATGAGGAAAGGATGGCAGGATAAAACAAATAGCAAAATGGTCTTCAAACATAATGGTAAAAGATTAGTGAAGTATAGAGTGGGGCCCATAAGAGACAAGCAGGTTAAACTGCTCACTACCCTCGGCACAACATCGAGGGCCGAAGGGCCTGTTCTGTGCTGTACTGTTCTATGTTCTATGAAGCAGAGGGTATGGCAGTGGCACTAAATGAGTACTTTGCTTCTGTCCTTACCAAATTAGAAGTTGGTGACAATGGCCCAGTTGGAAATGTGGGTATTGAACAACTGAGCAGTATAGTGATAGATAAAGAAGAGGTGCTAAAAAGGCTGGCAGCACTCCAGGTCGAGAAGTCGGCAGGCCCAGATGTGATGCATCCTAGATTACTGAGAGAGGTAAGGGAGAATATTGCGGAGCCATTGACAGAAATTGACCGACACTGGTCATGGGTGCCATGTGCTGTTGTATACCAGGGTGTGCTGGGGCATGTCGCGGACGAGTACTGCGGGGGGGAGGCACGTGGTCATTGGAGGCCCCCTGGAGATGGCAGGTGTGACCTATGCCAAGGGGCCGATGCCAACACCCATACGCCCCGGTACAGGCCTTTGAGCTTTTTGTGGCGTTGGATGGTAATCCTCCTTGTCGCACTCCCCAAGCTGGCGACCCCTGCCACCAGGTGGCACTGCTTGCACTGTGCCTGACCCGCTAACCCTCTCAGGGGAACAAGGTATCCCTCCTGGACCCGACCACGTCCCATGGGCCTGCCAGGTCGACATTCCCAACTTATCTCCTTAGTGGCATGGCTGTGTGCTGTCTGGGGTTTGCTCTGTGAGACAGATTTAAGTGCTGCTCTACCTCCTTAGCGGAGAGCTGCCTAGCGCTGTCTCTGCGAATCAGCCAGCGGGACAATCATTTAGAGCGTTAAGCCCTTGGAGCTCCATTTTAATAGGTTTTCCATTCAACTTTGGCACTATCCTGAACTCACGCTGGACTGACAGCTCATTCAATTTTAATTCTTCATCCAAATGAATTGTTTTAGTTTAATTACGGTTGTTATTCTTTCCTTCCACATTGTAAATTTTCTTGGTTGAATTCACTTTGTTTCCTCCTTTGAATGAATTCCGTGTCATCCTTTGAGTGTTCTTCTCTGAGAAGTTATTTTATTCCAGCAACATCATGCCAAAGTTTTTATATTGGCTGTCTTTGCTCCAGTTCATACGCGATGTATTACCAATTTGTAACAGTTTTAACTTCCATCAGCTTTAACTTGTAACAGTTTCAACTTAGAAGAGCTTTAACTTCCATGCAAGTTATAGCAATCTTTTGTTCTCTACCCTGCTCTACCTCCGTGTCTTACTGTATTGCACGTGGTGAACCCCACAGCCTGACTCCTTGGATTGCTGGTTTAAAATCAGTACGGACCTCCTTTTGAATTTTTGCCTTCGTTCTGATGCCAGCGTTTTCTGACCTTCTGTTAATCGGTTGATCAATTGATCTGTTGAAGCCGTTCCACTCCAACGATTTTTGAAAAATAAAAATGGTTTTCTTTCTTCTGATCCCCTTCCTCGTTGCCAGTTTTCTTTTTGTAAACTGTTGTATCTTTAGAATAACAGTACAAAAGAAATAGATTGCCGTAGCATGTGAGTTTGGTGCAAGATTAACTGAGGTTTATTGAATCGGTCTTGGCTGTACATGGTTTGGTCCAAGACTCTCTCAAAAGCTTGTGAAGTAGCCGAATGACATCATGCATAACACGTAACTCCATTCTCAAACAGACAGTGCACAAAACTATAATAGCCCACATATACAACAATAGTTTACATCATCAGTGTTGTAATAGCACATGATGAGAGCATGAGAGAAACCATTTCATATAGAGCTTCATGCTGAGTCTGTACTGGACATAGTTAGTATTATGGTAAATAAAAGGTCGAGTTGACCAATAGCCTTGCTTCCAGCAGTATCTGTAAATACAGACCCACAATGGTGATAACAGGTGCACCAAATATGAAAATGGAACTCACGGGTTCACACCTACTATAGCCCCACACCACAATTTCTTCATTTGTATGTCAGAATTGCAGTGGCATTTGGGAGCAGAGGAGGTGTACTACTATGAGGGTGAGAATGGAAGTTAATTCTTGATTTGCATGGACTTTTCAATGAGTTTACATAAGGCTGATAAGGCTTGGGCATAACCAATATGTTTTAAATCAGTTTAACCTTTACTGGCATTTTGCAACACCTTTCTTAACAAGTGTTTATATGATATTGTTGCATATTCTATGTTTTTTTTAAATTCATTTATGAGATGTGCATGTCACTGGTTAGACCAACATGTATTTACACTGTTCCGCTTAATTAATGTATTGGATATTAAACTTAAGCCAAAATATCACACAGCACTGAAATACTTTCTATACAAAGGCAAGCAAAATAAAGACGACATATGTTGTGCTGCAGCCCATCATGATAAATGTAGAGCTGTGCCTAGAAAAGCTATGCTTGAAAAATGTTAGATTACTCTAAATTGCAGATAAACAGTCCGTTTACAAATCTTTATACCACACAGACTGTTGAACAGTTAATTCGGCAATTCAATCTAAGATTAAAAACAGAAAAAGATCAGAAGAGCCAAGAACAGTTTTTCATCCAATTTTGATCATAACTCCGAAAGATCATATTTTGTGTGTTGAGAGATGAAAGAGCTTCGTTGGGTTTGTGACGTTAAGAAAACTTCAGCTTTTTTACAAACATAATGCCATTCATCATTCATGAAGCCATCACAGCATCTGCCTTCTCTTATCCCCTGTGCTGCTATTCCACATGTGCCAGCAACCCTTCTTTATTATAATTAACAGGTTTAACCTTGAGGGATTCGCACACTAGCTGAGTAGTTATCCAGTAGCTATCTTCAAATTTGAAAACCAGAACATTTTACTGTTACCAACAATTCCAAAAATGCTGCAGTCTAGAAATACGTTTGTTCCACGCCTATCTTACATGCAGCTTGTACATAAACATTCAGTGCCATCAGCCATATTGGTTAGGAGTGTCAGGGCTTGTACAGATTGTGCTTAATGCATGTGAAAATCTGGGGCAAAAGGCTTATTTCTTTTTTTTTAAATTTAGAGTATCCAATTCTGTTTTTTTACAATTAAGGGGCAATTTAGCGTGGCCAATTCAGCTCCCCTGCACATCCTTTTGGGTTGTGGGGGTGACACCCATGCAGACACGGGGAGAATGTGCAAACTCCACACGGACAGTGACCCGGAGCCGGGATCGAACCCGGGTCCTCTGTGGCATCAGGCAGCAGCGCTGACCACTGCTTCAAGCCCCTTTATCAAATGGAACTGTGACTCCAGCATATGCTGCACATCCGCTAATCGGGAAACCGTGCTGATAGCCCATTATACCTAACCACAATGGCACTGCAGTGAAACTTGATGCCATATTAGGCGAAGCTGCAAAAAAAATTTAATTTGCAATTCACCACGATTCAATCATGTGAATTCTAGTAAAGGTTGTTTGAACAACACTAATAAAACTGAATTTAAATACAGCAAATGCTGAAAATAGACATCTAGGGCGGGATTCTCCCCTACCCGGCGGGGCGGGGGAATCCGGCGTAATGGAGTGGCGGGAACCACTCTGGCGTCGCGCTGCCCCCCCGCACCTTTAGGGACCAAGCCCTCACCTTGAGGGGCGAGGCCCGCACCGGAGTGATTTCCGCCCCGCCGGCTGGCGGGAAAGGCCTTTGGCGCCACGCCAGCTGGCGCCAAAAGAACTTCGCCGGGTGACGCATGCGCGGGAGTGTCAGCGGACGCTCACGGCATCCCCGCGCATGCGCAGTGGAGGGGGTCTCTTCCGCCTCCGCCATAGTGGAGACCATGGCGAAGGGGCGGAAGAAAAAGAGTGCCCCCACGGCAGAGGCCCGCCTGCCGATCGGTGGGCCCCGATCGCGGGCCAGGCCACCGTGGGGGCACCCCCCGGGCCAGATCACCCCACGCCCCCCCCAGGACCCCGGAGCCCGCCCCGCCGTCTGCTCCCGCCGGTACGGTAGGTGGTTAAATCCACGCCGGCTGGCGAGGGTAGATAGCGGCGGGACTTTGGCCCATCGCGGGCCGGAGAATCGCCGGGGGGAGCCCGCCGACCGACGCGGCGCGATTACCACCCCCGCCGATTCTCTGGTGGCGGATAATACAGGACACGGCGGGGGCGGGATTCACGCCAGCCCCCGGCGATTCTCCGACCCAGCAGGGGGTCGGAGAATCGCGCCCCACGTCAGGCAATATCTGTGAAGGGAAACAGAGCTTACATTTCAGTTTGATGACCCTTCATTAGAACCAGGTTAGATTGAGTGAGGGGAGCAGACAAATTGATGTCACATCAATGTCACACTATTAGATCCTAATGAAAAGATCTGGAGAGCGTAAGAGGCCAGAGGGGGTGATTCAGATGGATTGGGAGTTGGGTAAAAGGGTCCGCAGTGCGGGGGAAAGACTCCTGGCCAAAGAAGGGAAGGCGGAGGCAACAATAGAAGATCTCAACATCATGCTTCGCTCAAAATTCATTGGGACAGGCTGTAAGGGAATGAAGCTGAGGCCTTTGCGAAGGACAGATCATTCAGAGTCAGAGAGCGGGAGGTCAGAGTGTATGGTGAATTGAATCAATCATAGAATTTACAGTGCAGAAGGAGGTCATTTGGCCGATCAAGTCTGCACCAGCCCTTGGAAAGAGCACCCTACTTAAGCCCACACCTTCTCCTACCACCGTAACCCAGTAACCCCTCCTAACTAGTGTTTTGGACACTAAAGGCAATTTAGCATGGCCAATCCACCTAATCTGCACATCTTTGGACTGTGGGAGAAACCGGAGCACCCGGAGGAAACCCACGCAGACACGGGGAAAGTGTGCAGACACCTCAAAGACAGTGACCCAAGCTGGGAATCAAACCCGGCATCCTGGAGCTGTGAAGCAACAGTGCTAACCACTGTGCTACCATGCCGCCCAATACATGGAATGGGGTAAGAGTTGAATAGATGGGGTCGAAGGAAAAGGAAGGGGGGAAGGTTCCAGCTAGGTGTTCGCACCTATGAAATGGTCAAGCTTGTAATCCTTCACACCTGAAGGGAAAATAGAAGGTTTTTTGGTAAAATGCCATATATAGAAGGTTGAAATGAAACTATGAACGAGGACAGTTTTGAGATAGTCACTCAGTGCTACTTATATGTTGAGATTTGAGGAAGTGGTGAGAACAACGATGCAAGGAATTCTACATGTCTAGCAGATATCTACAATCGTCAGTGAATCCAAAATATGAAGGGTGGAATTTTAATTGAAATCCACATGGAATACGTTAGAGCTAGAGGCAGTTGCAAAGAAAGCAGCTGTGGCTATGGAAGTCGTTTTCTGAATACCTGACCAAAAATAGAAGGGAAATAGAAAACAATGAAACTGAACAAGGTAGAAGAGACAAACTGAATTCCTGTCGGAGCCAAGAGCAGAACATCTTCAAAGCGCATGGGCATTCCAGGAAGAGATGTGGCAGCCGATTAAACATTAATATACAAGCAAACTCCTGCATTATCTGAAACAAAAACAGAAACTACTCAGCATGGGCAGCATGGTGACACAGTGAATAGCACTCTGCCTCACGGCGCCGAGGTCCCAGGTTCGATCCCGGCTCTGGGTCACTGTCCGTGTGGAGTTTACACATTCACCCTGTGTTTGCGTGGGTTTCAACCCCACAGCCCAAAGATGTGCAGGGTAGGTGGATTGGCCATGCTAAATTGCCCCTTAATTGGAAAAAATGAATTGGGTTCTCTAAACTTATTTAAAAAAAGAAAATACTCAGCAAACCTCGCAGCATCTGCGCAGAATAGCAATTTGTTATTGACCTAAACTGTTTCTCTGGATAAATCTCATGGAAATGTATAAAATTCTAACAGGACTAGTCTGGGAAGATGCAGGAAGGATGTTTCCAATGACAGGGGAGTCCAGAACCAGGGGTCACAGTCTAAGGATACGGGGCAAACCATTTAACTTGAGATGAGGAGAATTTTCCTCACCCAGACGGTGTTGAGCTTACGGAGTTCTCGACCACAGAAAGCAATTGAGGACAAAACACATATGTTTCCAAGAAGGAGTTAGATAAAGAGCTAAAGCTATCAAAGCAAATGGGGCAGAGGTGGACTTACATTTTTGGGGGCGCCTGTGCTCTCCCTCTTTGCAGGGGTGCCACGTAACTCCCTGCCACCTGGTGACATGGTGGCCCTGCCCCCAATGATGTTGAGCCCCACTCCAAATGACAACAATGGTCTGCTGATTCCATCCGGCCTCAGCTCACACAATACAAGGCACAGAAATCCAAAATTGTGCGCTCGCTGCACAATCCAGTTGCTGCTAGGCCCAGCCCTCTCACTCTCTGCATGTCTGCCTGCCTGGCCTCTGGCTCTGGTCAGGTTGCCACTGGTCAGGGGAAAGAGGGAGCAGGTCACTATGTTAGATGATAAGCAATGATCACAATGAATGGCGGAGCAGGCTCGAAGGGCCGAATGGCCTACTCCTGCTCTTGTTGTCTATGTGCCTACGCTGCCCTGTCCTGCTGATTATTTCCAGCATTTTCTGGTTTTAGTTCAGATTTCCTGCCTCTGCAGTATTGTGCTTTGGTACCAATCAATGTCTGAATGATTTCCATTATAAATGTTAAGAATTCGGTAGAATGTGCTTATCCTTTGAAGGAGAATTACATTCTACATCTTTGCAGAAGAGATAAATGGCAGCCTTTTATTATCTGGGGTCATAACTCGTTACAGCTTGGCAGGCAGAGAAACATGACTTCCCCTGAGACTTGGCACAGGCATATGAAATAAAAGCTTTCAACATGTTAAAAGTGGTTGTATGCTTTGGTGAGTTAAACATGGGTAAATTATGGGTCACTTGGCCTCAACTGTTGCCATATAACTTCTTTCATTTTGACAAAGAATTTGAAATATTTTGTAAGATTCCTGCAATCTATCAATTCACTCCCTGAGGTCTTGAGGGATTATGAAATCCCTGCGACTCAGTGGTACATAAAATGATGGCTCCCACAGTGAGGTCGACAACTTAAAAGTGGAATCTTATGGAAACAGTCTTCCAAAATATATCAACAAAGCACAGATATGATATTTTCCCTGAGATAGAGGGTGGTTGCTACCTAAATTCAGTTCTCATTTTCCACTGTCCTGTACGAGGCATTAAAGGAGCGTTTGTTTTTTCTTCTACAGTTTCAACGAAGAAGTATGAATCACGACAATACTCAGACTGGTGAAGAAATGTGAGTACTTAATTTGCTCAGGAAAACATACAATGTGCACCCAACACAGTCAGCAATCTGCAGAAACACCTTATTAGTTTTACCTCAGGAATTGCTTAACAAAACACGTACTCTGTATCAAGCATCAAATACTTATGTGTGGGTAAAGAGGGGAAAAAAACCGATAATACGCAAATCTCATGCTCAACAGCTGGATGTGATTAGTAAGCATAACAAACTGACCAGGTCAGAATGTGCCTTTTTGGGGAGAGTTTGGGCATATCTCTCTCATCCATGTGTCAATGCTGTCTTCCTTGGCTTGGAAGATAAGATCAACCAGACTGCAGATATCTAAGCAGATGTTAATTGAAACCAATGTAGGGAAAATGTTCTGAAAAGCAAAACAGATTAAGTACAAGTGTCAGGGAGAAAAGTTTTAAAAAAACAACTAAATGCATCATCAACCAAGAGAAGGTGTTGACTGGAGAATGTTTTTTAATAAGTCTTTCAGAATCCTTTGGTTTATTTCTGTTAAATTTAGTTAGTCTAATGAATTGAGGTATTGCATGGCAGCTCGCTCCCATGAAATGCGCATCCTGTAACACGTGGGAACTCCAGAATGCTTGTTGTACCCTCAATAACGACGCTCAGAGAGTAAATGGTAAAGAAGGCTTTGATAAGCTAAGAACTAGCCTGGTGCCGAGACAGGTGCTAACTGGGTGCCGCCCACAAGGCGGCCCCTTATATATGACTCCCAGGTGGGCGGAGCCAGAGGTGGAGTCCCCCAGGGTTCCAAGCCCAGTCTTAAAGGGGACATCACCTGACATGATGATAAGGGTACAGTGATACAGTAACCATTCATCACAATGCTTCTCATGTATTGGACAAAAACATTGTCACAAACGCTTTAAAAAGCAAAGCCAGCAGCACGGTTCAATTCCCGTACCAGCCTCCCCGAACAGGCGCCGGAATGTGGCGACTTGGGGCTTTTCACAGTAACTTCATTTGAAGCCTACTTGTGACAATAAGCGATTTTCATTTAATATGAAAGGTGAGTTTAATTCACAGTCTTGTGTCAGAAATTAGTTCAGAAAAAATAATACCACTCACACACACACAGGCCGGGATTTTACCTGATATTGGTGCAGCCTGAAGTCAGGCGGGAAAAGTGGTGTTGAAGCCATCAACAGCAATTGCTACTTTCTCTGCCATCCAGTCTGGAGCTCAGAAAAAAATACTTCAAGGGACGGGTCCCATAATATATCGCTGGTGGGGTGGCCTCAGATACATTCACCCCTCTCGCAACTTAGAAACTGGAGAATCTGGGTGTCATTTTAAAAGGCCATCCCAGCGCTCAGCAACCAAACCAATTAACCCTGAAAACCCCTTGGCACCACCGCTGGCAGTGCTGGGGGTGGGAGGATAGGATCCAGGCAGTGCCCGGGCATGAACCTCTCCCCAATAAGCACAGCAATGACCTGAGCTCCCCTGGGAGGCCTACTCGCCAGGTGCACCCCTTCAGAGACCTGTTGGGCTTCTTGCTGTTCTGCCATCACACTACTGTGGATGGATTTTCTGATGGATGCGGGGCGGCGGGTGAGGAAATGAATCTCGCCTAGGGGCCTTATAATGGCTTGTGAATGCATTTAAATGAGATTCCCAACATGCAACATCAGGAAATGCACCCTGTCACTGACGGATGTTTGAAATAATCACATCAGGCATTTACATCGACATAAAACATGACTTTGCACTTGTTGTGAAATGTTCGCTCCTGTCGCCGAACCCGCCTCACCTGAATGGGAGCAGAAATCCCGGCCACAGACGCAAAGATTCAGTACAAATTAAGAAAACCACAATGCTCGCATAAAGTGAATCATGATCAGTTTCCCTGGCTTGATGCAGACCTCGTATGTTGAAGTTAAGATGTTGTGCTGTCTGATGTTGCATTTGTCATGATATCCACATTAACATATCATGGTGCAATCACACACACACACTGATGGACAGGCAGTTGGACCAACCAGCACACACATAACATCACAGCCAATCACCAGTGAGAGCACACGCACTATAAAACAGGAAACACCACAGTTCCCGCTCACTCTACCAGGAGATATCTCAGAGCACAGAGCTCACAGCAGCGCGCCACTCAGACATAGTCCAGGTGCTGAGTGCCTCACTAAGATAGTGATAGGGCTGGGTCCACAGGTTAGCTGGTGAAGCACGTACCCAAGCCAGCAGTTAGTTGTAACCATTGTTAAGGCAATAAAACGGAGTTGTACCATCTACAGTTGGATCATTTGTGCAGCAGAACACCCAACACAACAGCATTGTCTCTGAAAGGTTGCTTTCAGAGATAAGCTTAACAGTTGCAACAGGATGCAGGGAAAAGCGAAGTTCCTTGCTTCTCTGGTTCTGCAGGCATAGCACTTTTAGCTGTCATTTGCTCTCCTGCAGAATATTGGTTGTTTCTGGGTGCCTGTCCTTGCATTTCCCTGTGGAAGCACTTGTCTGCTTCTCTCAAAATGTTTCAAGATGTCTCTCCCATGATCTTTCTGAGATAAAAGCAAATTACTGTGGATGCTGGAATTCGAAACCAAAGAGAAAATGCTGGAAAATCTCAGCAGGTCTGGCAGCATCTGTAGGGAGAAAAAAGAGCTGACGTTTCGAGTCCAGATGACCCTTTGTCAAAGCTATAAGACAGAGAAAGTGGGAAATATTTGTACTGTGGAGTGAGAATGAAAGATGAGTCAAGCCACAGAACCCCAGGGAAACGGGGTGCTCATCTTTCTGAGATGGTTCTCTGATGGCAACTTCCTGATTGTCTCAAAGCAGCATGAAGCAAAGATGTCTGCTGTCACACTGAGTCACTGTCCCATATAAGGTAAGCAGGAGTCCCACCTAGCAATCCAAAGTCTCTTTAGCACTTGCACTTTGTGGTAGTCACCACTAGCAGTGTTATCTGTATTATGTTAAGGCACGTATAATAGAGGTACATGGGTAAATCCCTGCCTGCTGGCTCCGCCCAGTAGGCAGCATATAAATGTGTGTGCTCGCTGGTGCTGCAGCCATTCTGGTAGCAGTTACAGAAGGCACAACATCTTTGCTCAATAAAGCCTCGATTATTCCACTGCTCTCGTCTTTGTGGTAATTGATAGTGCATCAATTTATTGAGCAAAGATTTTTTTAAACGATGGATCTCCTCACCAAGCCTGATCGCTTGCAGCTGAGCCCTCAAGCAGCCAACGCTACGTCCACCTTTGAGCACTGGCTAGTCTGCTTCGAAAGCTACCTCCGAATATCCGCTGTGCAACCCTCGGACTCGCAGAAGCTCCAAGTCCTTTATTCACAGGTGAGCCCTGACATTTTTCCTCTCATCCGGGATGCGCGCACTAACTCTAAAGCGATGGAGCTCCTGAAGGGACATTACGTCAATCAACTATACGCCAGGCACCTCCTGGCCATGAGACAGCATCTCCCCGGGGAGTCTCTGGATGATTTCAGACGTGCCCTGCACATCCTGGCGAGGAACTGTGACTGCCAGGCAGTTTCGGCAGTCCAGCACACAGAACTTTTAATTCGAGACACTTTCGTTAAGGGCTTGAGGTCTGCATACGTCCACCAGCGGCTACTGGAAGGGGTACGCTTGATCTTGCAGGAACTAGGCAGCTCGCTAACTCATTAGAAGTGGCCTCCTGTAACGTCTAGTTATACGCCACCGAACGCGCGGCACCCTCATGGGCATCGTGAGCCCCACCAGCTGCCGACTCCAGGTCACCACAAGCCTATGCCGCGCGGCAGCCAGCCAACCCTGGGGGGCCCAAGTGCTATTTTTGCGGGCAGATCAAACACCCCAGGCAGCGCTGCCCGGCACGGAGCGCGACCTGCAACGGAAGTAGAAATAAGGGACACTTTGTTTCTGTTTGCCAGGCCCGCTCAGTCGCCGCTGTTTCCAGGCCCGGCGTTCCTGCATCCCCCACATGCGACCCAGGGGCGCCGCCATCTTTGATGCCACCCATCATGTGCGCCCCGTGGGCGGCGCCATCTTCGGCGCCATTTTGGATGGCGCCTCAGGAGCCCTGCTCGTCTGGCCGTTCATCGCCTGCCGCTACCTCCACCACCGCTGACCAGCCCAGGACCTCCCAGCATCTGCCGTAGCTCGCCTCGATCACCCTGGATCAGTCCCAGCCCCGCAACCTCGCGACCGCAACAACAACGGTGAAGATCGATGGGCACAAGACGACCTGCCTTTTTGACTCTGGGAGCACAGAGAGCTTCATCCACCCCACTCCGGTAAGGCGCTGCTCCCTCCTGGTACACCCAGTCACCCAGAAAATCTCCCTGGCCTCCGGATCCCATTCTGTGGAAATCCGGGGGTACTGCATCGCAACCCTCACCGTCCAAGGCGTAGAGTTTAGCAACTTGCGGCTCTACTTCCTCCCCCGCTTCTGCGCTGCACTGTTACTCGGCCAGGACTTCCAGTGCCACCTCCAAAGCTTAACCTTAAAATTTGGCGGATCCCTACCCCCCTCACCGTATGCGGCCTCACGACCCTTAAGGTCGATCCTCCTTCCCTGTTTGCGAACCTCACCCCGGATTGCAAACCTGTCGCCAGCAGGAGCAGATGGTACAGTGCCCAGGACAGGACCTTCATCAGGTCGGAGGTCCAACAGCCTCTGCGGGAAGGGGTCATTGAGGCCAGCAATAGCCCCTGGAGATCTCAAGTGGCAGTCGTAAAGACTGGGGAGAAGCACAGGATGGTCATTGACTACAGTCAGACCATTAGTCGGTACATGCAGCTCGACGCGTACCCCCTCCCACGCATATCTGACATGGTCAATCAGATTGCGCAGTATCGGGTCTTTTCCACAGTGGACCTGAAGTCCGCCTACCACCAGCTTCCCATCCGCCTGGAGGACCGCCAATACACTGCGTTCGAAGCAGATGGCCGCCACTATCACTTCCTTAGGGTTCCCTTCGGCGTCACTAATGGGGTCTCGGTCTTCGAACGAGAGATGGACCGAATGGTCGACCGGTACTGACTGCGGAGCACCTTCCTGTACCTAGATAACGTCACCATCTGCAGCCACGATCAGCAGGACAACGACGCAAACCTACAAAAATTTGTCCAGACCGCCAAACTCCTTCACCTCACGTACAATAAGGAGAAATGCATGTTCCGCACCAACTGCCTAGCCATCCTTGGCTATGTCATGGAAAATGGAGTCCTAGGGCCCGACCCCGACCGCCTGCGCCCCCTCATGGAACTCCCACTCCCCCACTGCCCCAAGGCCCTGAAACGATGGCCTGGGGCTTTTCTCCTACTATGGCCAGTGGGTTGCTAATTATGCGGACAAGGCCCGCCCACTCATTCAGTCCACACTTTTTCCCCTGACGGCTGAGGCCCGCAAGGCCTTCGACCGCATCAAGGCAGACATCGCTAAGGCCACGATGCACGCGGTCGACGAGTCCCTCCCCTTTCAGGTCAAGAGCGATGCATCGGACGTAGCTCTGGCCGCCACCCTCAACCAGGCGGGCAGGCCCATGGCCTTCTTTTCCCGCACCCTCCATGCCTCCGAAATTCTGCACTCCTCTGTCGAAAAGGAGGCCCAAGCTATTGTGGAAGCTGTGTGGCATTGGAGGCATTACCTGGCCAGCAGGAGATTCACTCTCCTCAATGACCACTGGTCGGTGCCTTCATGTTCAATAACACACAGCGGGGCAAGATCAAAAACGACAAGGTCTTGAGGTGGAGGATCGAGCTCTCCACCTATAATTACAAGATTTTGTATCATCCGGGGAAGCTCAACGAGCCCCCTGACGCCCAATCCCGCGGTACATATGCCAGCGCGCAAGTGGACCGACTCCGGGCTCTCCACTATGACCTCTGCCACCCGGGGGTCACCCGGTTCTTCAATTTCATCAAGGCCCGCAACCTGCACTACTCCATTGAGGAGGTCAGGACCGTCACCAGAGACTGCAAGGTCGGCGCAGAGTGCAAGCCGCACTTCTACCGGCCAGATCGAGCGCACCTGGTGAAGTCCTCCTGCATCTTTGAACGCCTCAGCATGGACTTCAAAGGGCCCCTCCCCTCCACCGACTGCAACACGTACTTTCTGAATGTGGTTGATGAGTACTCCCAGTTCCCTTTCGCCATCCCATGCCCCAATATGACTTCTGCCACGGTCATTAAAGCCCTCCACAGCATCTTCACTCTGTTCAGTTTCCCAACCTACATCCACAGCGATCGGTGATCCTCTTTTATGAGTGATGAGCTGCGTCAGTTCCTGCCCAGTAGGTGGCGTATAAATGTGTGTGCTCGCCGGTGCTGCAGCCATTCTGGTTCCAGCTACGGGAGGCACAACATCTTTGCTCAATAAAGCCTCAATTATTCCACTACTCTCGTCTTTGTGGTAATTGATAGTGCATCGCACTTCAAAGAGGCCAAGGCTGTTGACAGCTTACAGTTGCTTATCTGTTTAATGGCTTTGTGTTTGAAGTTAAACCATCAAGTCAATGGGCGAGACTATCTATCAATTCCCGGGCAGTCGGTTGCAGAGTTGCAGCCCTGTAGGTTTTTGTTCCCGTGGCCCATTGCATGGTTTCCGCAGCTCTACCCACTACAGCAGTAAGTGTACTGAAATCTTCCATCCTCCGTTTGAAGTAAGCCTCAGTAACTCACAGTTGTCCGATAGCTTCTTTTTTTTCAAAACTCTTTTACCTGCACCAGTGGCTGTCCAGATCGACCGGATGATTCGCTGACACCCTGTTACGAACTGTGTGGTGTCCAAATTTATACTTGAGAGTATTTTGTACATGCAACAACGATGATATAATCTTGGACTTCAATGATATTTTTCCCTTCCTCACTCTTGATGGTGCATGGGCCCGGATTCTGTCGATGATTCCTTCTTCTGGCTCACCAAATCATTGTTGAAAGTTGTTTTTATCCCGTTTTTTCTTGCGGTTCAGATCTTATTCCAAGTTTCCCTTTTGTTATGTTCTTTGTTGTAGCCACAAAGAGGTGGCACATGTCGGGCACGATCTTCGTAAAAGGGACCAAAGTTCCCGAGTGAGCATGTTTAGCCGCATGTATCCCAACACTCACAGTGCCGAGAAACACATGGCTATTTAACACGACTCGCTTTGAATAAGTTACCTGAATGGGAAATGTGCGGCTAAGACCACAAATAGCCCTGTTTTTTTACAATGGGGAGCTCCGCTCACGGGAACTCCCCGTTGTAGCGAGAGATCAGGACACCATTTTTAAATTACGTCCCGATCTGCGAGGCCCTTAAGACAAAATCACCAACCTCACCTCCCAGCCCTGAGTGCAACATGGGAGAGTCCCCGCCCCCCAACACCCACACTGGGCAACCCCGGCCCGATCGCATGCACACAAAAAATGCCAGCTTGATACCTTGGCAGTGCCCATGTGAAAAAATGAAATGAAATGAATGTCAGCACCATCTTGGCAGTGCCAGGCTGGCACTGCTGTGTACCCAGGTGGCACCAGCCGGGCCAAGGCACCACCCTGCCCAAAGGTCATGCAGCTGGGGGCATCCAATCCCCTTGAAGACCCCCACTGGTGCCGTTCCATCTGGTCCCCTTATGTGGGGACCAGTTTTTTTTTATTAAAAAAAAATATACTTTATTCATAAAAT
Source organism: Scyliorhinus torazame (assembly GCF_047496885.1). Classification (NCBI taxonomy): domain Eukaryota; kingdom Metazoa; phylum Chordata; class Chondrichthyes; order Carcharhiniformes; family Scyliorhinidae; genus Scyliorhinus; species Scyliorhinus torazame. The sequence goes on along the minus strand of NC_092713.1, from coordinate 276,682,942 downwards.
TTATCATAAACATTACAGAACATTTCGAATTGTCTTGACTGTACATTTCCATCAGAGTTACACATTGCCTTGACTTTCTTCCATTCAATTTTGATAATATTGTACACATATCACTCTTTACGTTACAATTCCTTCTTAAATATTTACATTGTCATGTTTCTTTTATACATTGGAGTGTTGGCGGCCCAGACCGAGGGGGGTTTACACTGTTACCCGCCCCTCGGTATACATTTGCTGGAAAAACCTTACACAGTGGTCTTTCCCCATTGCGCCTTGGCGGCAGCTGCCCCAAGCTTGCGCCCCTCAGCACGTAGTCCTGGACCTTGGAATGTGCCAGTCTGCAACACTCGGTCGAGGACAATTCTTTGCACTGGAAGATCAGCAAGTTTCGGGCAGACCAAAGAGCGTCTTTCACCGAGTTGATGACCTTCCAGCAGCAGTTGATGTTTGTCTCGGTGTGTGTCCCTGGAAACAGTCCGTAGAGCACAGAGTCCTGTGTCACAGAGCTGCTCGGGATGAACCTTGACAAATACCACTGCATTTCTCTCCAGACCTTCTTTGCAAAGGCACATTCCACAAGGAGGTGTGTGACCGCCTCATTTCTCCCACAGCCACTCCGAGGGCAGCGTGCATTGGCACAGAGCCTTCGGGTGTGCATGAAGAATCTGACAGGGAGGGCCCTTCTCACCACCAGCCAAGCTAGGTCTTGGTGCTTGTTTGAAAGTTCTGGTGATGAGGCGTTCTGCCAGATGACTCTGGCAGTCTGCTCAGGGAACCGTAAGAGTAAGGCTTACTGCCTCACTCTGATGTGGAGATTTGACAAAAAGTGATCCCGCCTTGCAACGTCTCGCGAGATTGCGTTGAATCTCGCGTGCCATGTAGATACCGGGAGCGGGGTCTCCTGGCTTTCACCGACCACGCTACACTGCGGAAAGCTACTTTTCCGGCACAGGTTAGCTGGAGGATCGCTTCTGTCGGGTTTGTATAACAGAGTACAAGGGGTTTATTTACAAAATGCTGCTTAAACAGGGTACTATGGTGAGCTCCGCAAAAGCCCGCAAAACACTCCGATAACGTCATTGCGTAACATGTGACATTACACCAGCCAATGCGGATACATAACAAGAGGGTTTAAATTACCTTGGGGGTTGGGGGCATGGGAACGAGGAGGTAGCATGAAGGGTGAAAAGATAAGGAGCCTAACTGGGAAAAACTAATAATATTGGAGCAAGAAATAGTGTGTTCAGGGTAAGAGTAAGGAAGAATGCAATAAGACCTACATTGGGTTGACTGTGAATGTATATGAATGTTTGCATTCAATGTGTTAAATAATATTGATGAGCAGCTGCCCTATTCCCCAACTGGGAATATGATGTCATGCTGACAACAAACACCTGGTTGCAAGGAAAGAAAGGAGGAGGGGTGGAATATTAGTTAAGGATAATGTTACATTGCTGGAGAGAGGGAGTTCAAGGACCACATCTATTTGGTTATAGATAAGAAACAAATAGAGGCACCATAGTTAGCACTGTGGCTTCACAGCACCCCAAGGGTCCCAGGTTCGATTCCCCGCTGGGTCACTGTCCGTGCGGAGTCTGCACGTTCTCCCCGTGGGTTTCCTCCGGGTGCTCCGGTTTCCTTCCACAATCCAAAGACGTGCAGGTTAGGTGGATTGGACATGCTAAATTGCCCTTAGTGTTCAAGAAAGGTTAGGAGGGGTTATTGGGTTACGGGGATAGGGTGGAAGTGAGGGCTTAAAGTGGGTCAGTGCAGACTCGATGGGCAAATGACCTCCTTCTGCACTGTATGTTCTATATGTTCTATGAGAAATAGAGGGACCAGGGACCCAGGTCCGATTCCCACCTCGGGTGACTGTCTGTGTGGAGTTTGCACAGTCTCCCTGTATCTGCGTGGATTTCCGTTGGATGCTAAGGTTTCCTCCCACGGTCCAAAGATGCGCAGGTTCGGTGGATTGACCATGCTAAATTTCCCCTACGTGTCCAGGGATAGGGCAGGAGATTGGGCCTAAGTAGAGTGGTCTTTCAAAGGGTCAGTGCTGACTCGATTGGGCCAACTGGCCTCCTTCTGCAATGTAGGGATTCTATGATTATACTACAGGGGGTATTTTATAGGCCACTAACTAGTGGGAAAAATATAGAAGAAAAAATCTCCCAAGGAAATTATGGGGACTTTAATTATCCTAATATAGACTGGAATAGTAATAGTATAAAAGACAGCGAGGGAGATGAGTTTCTCGATTGTGTTGAGGAGAATTTTCTACATCTGTATTCTTCCAGTCAAGGAGGCATTGCTGGATCTGGTCTGGTGAATGTGGTGGATTAAGTGGACCAAGTGTCAATAGATAAAACTTTAGGAGACAGTGAGCATAATTTCATAAGGTTTAGATTGGCTGTGAAAAAGATCAAGAATCAATCTGGATTAAAACAATTAATTGTGGTAGGGCAATATTCAATGGCACAAGAACAGATCTGGACTCGGTAAAATGGAATTAAAGATCGGCAAACAAAAACTGTAATTGAACAATGAACTGCCTTTAAAAAGGAGATAGTTTGGGGAAGTTGAGGTACTTTTGAGGTACATTCAAGGGGAAAAGGTAGTACAAACAAAGCTAGACGATGAAATAGATAGAATTGGATGAAGCAGGGAAAGGATGTGTAACAGCTGATAGGTTGATAACAAAGGTGAGAACCAGGTTGGCACTGCCAGGGTGCCGGGGCAGTGCCATGTCCCTGACCACTAGGGGCTACACTGGCCTCCGAGCCCCCAACGTGGTCATCAGATCTGGTCTCCATTTTTGGATTCCCATCGACGTTAGGTCATGCCGGTAGGTGAGAACATCTGATGTTCCTGAGAGATTCAGCGCTAAATCAATTTTGAATACTTAAACATATTAACATGTATGGTGGGCGTGAACGTGATTGCATCGGTAAAGGGAACAGTGGCAGCATGGACATGAAGTTGGCTGCATGACAGAGAATGGAGAACAGCGGTGAATGGTTGTTGTTTTTTAACTGAAGGATGGTACATAGTGGAGTTCCCCAGAAGTTGTCTTGGATCCATTGTTTTTTCTTGTGATCTACATTAATGACCAATACAGAGAAGTGGAATTAGCTGAGTTGCTCCCACAGAGAGGCAGCGCAAAGCTAAATGGCCTCCTTTTGTGCTGTAACCATAACTGTAACTTATTTTCACTACCTACCTGAAACAGTCAGATCAAAATGGCCAAAACTCTGACTTGAAGTGAACTGAGGGGTGGCACAGTAGCACAGTGGTTAGCACTGTTGCCTCACAGCGCCAGGGACCCAAGTTCCTGCCCCGGCTTGGGTCACTGTCTGTGGCGGATTCTGTATGTCCTCCCCGTGTCTGCATGGGTTTCCTCCGGGTGCTCCGGCTTCCTCCCACAGTCCAAAGATGTGCAGGTTAGATGGATTGGTCACGCTAAATTACCCCGTAGCGTGCAAACGGTAGGTGGGGTTGCTGGGTTACAGGTTAGGGTGAGGTGTGGGCTTTGGTAGGATGGTCTTTCAGGTGCTGATGTAGACTTGATGGGTCAAATAGCCTCCTTCTGCACTGTAAATTCTATGATTCTATGAACAGTGGAAATTGGAATGTCAGTTAAAACTTTATGGGTTGTGCGGGAATAAGCAGGAGAGGGGACTCCAAGTTAGATGGCCCTTTTGAAGAGCTGGCACAGGAATGAATGATAGGCCGAATAGTCACCTTCTATGATGTATGTTTATATAAAAATTGGGATTCAAACTCATCTCCACCAGACCTAAATCATTCAACAATGTTTCATCCAAACTGGCTGAGAAACTAGATACCCTGCCAATTTCCCCCTTTTGTTTAATATTTATTTGTAAAGTGAAGTTTGCAAACTTGATCTTCTTTAATGCAAATTACTTAATAGAGAAATATTAAGTATTTCTTTTTATTTTGTTCCATCCATTTTCATTTATTCCAATCTGTTTACATTTGAAATGTTAATTAAGCTACAATAGCTTGAAGAAGTTTGTGAAACTGTCAGGGTACTGAATTATCATTAATGGGAAAACAATTATAAACACAGGAATAGTTGTTAATTCAGGCTTATTGCAAGTCTGACCTGTAAATTTTCCAAGTCTATACTCCCAAATGTAATCAGCAGCACTATCTGATTCTTGAGCTGTTGCGAAGAAAGCACACTGTCCCCATGAAAAAATGTTTGATGAGCCTTTACTTATTTGCAAAGGGAAACGAGCCAGAATGGCATCATTATATTTCTGATGATTTCATGCATAAGTTATGTAATCATGTCGCCTGTTTTTGAACAAATTCTGAGGCAAATGCTTTTTCATGAAAACACTGCGTGAAAACATTTTTTTATAACTCATTTTGTGGGGCACCCTGATGGTGAAGCTCATTTAAACTAACCACAGATCATTAAAAAATGCCTTCAGTCCTGTGTCTCTGCACAACCACTAACTGATTCCAATTGGACCAGGAAACAGAAGGGACAATTGGCACTGCCCAGGAGGAAACTTCTGAGGGCGGGAGAGACACTTTCATAGCAGATCAGGAGTGGCCTTGCTTTGGGTACATGTCACCGTTCTACTCTTTCAACCGAGGAAATTATGTTTAAGATAGAGCAGGAATTAAAGAAACAAGTTCTCAATAGAGCACAGAGATCAAAACAACATTAATTTGTGAAATGTTAGAATAGATGGGAAACCCAAAGGACCTGTGACCCTTCCCAATAGAGGAATAGCTTATGAATCAAGAACATCAATTGTACAGATCTTTCATATCAATATTTGGAGCACTCCATCACTAGTGAGTCATTCCGTTTATTCTCTAGTTGCCCAAATATTGTCGGATTGTGTCACCTCTTTGAGCTTTTGGAACATCGCAACCTACTGTGTATGACAAACAGTGTTTGTACATGATTTTCACATCATAATATCAATAAGAGAGAATCAAACCATCACAAAATTACCATCACTGAATCCTCCATTATCAGCATTCTGGGGGTTACCATTGACCAGAATCTGAACTGGACTACAAGAGCAGATCAGAAATTAGGAATCTGTGGCAAGTAACTCACCTCCTGATTCCCCACAACCTGAACACCACCTACAAGGCACAAATCAGGAGTGTGGTAGGATGTTCAACACTTGCCTGGATGAGTGCAAGTCCAACAACACTCAAGAAGATTGCCACCATCCAGGATAAAGCAGCCACTTGATTGGCACCCCTTCTACAAACATTTGCATTCTCCACCACCGACGCACAGTAGCAACAGCATGTATTGTTTATAAGATGTACTGCATGAATCAATAAAGGCTCCTTATGCAGCACCTTCCAAACCCATGACCATTGCCATCTAGAAGGACAATGGCAACAAATACATGGGAACACCACCACCTGGAAGTTCCCCTCCAAGTCACTCACCACCCCAACTTGGAAATACATAGCCATTCCTTCACTGTTGCTGTCTGAATCCTGGAACATTGGGTGTACCTACACCACATGGACTGCAGTGGTTTAGGAAGGCAGCTCACCACCACCTTCTGAAGGGCAATTAGGGATGGGCAATAAATGCTGGCCTAGCCAGCAAAGCCAAAACATCCTGCAAAAAATAATTTTTTAAAAATAGATAGTAAAGTGACCAGTCCAATCCACAGAGATGTCTGCTTGTTTTACTTCCTGTACTAACATCTGGACCTTTTTGTTGACTCATATAAAAAACCCATGAATATTCAGAATGATCTTTGTATGGTAGTTTGTTAATTGCATAGATCTAATCCTGACACATAAGTAACCATTAAACTGTCAAGACGGTGTAATAATGCTCAAGTATGTCACACCTCAGGCTGATAGAAAGTGAGTTCAAACCTGCAAATACATCACATGGTAAAATCAGAGGGAAAACCTGTCAAGAAGGTGTGGAGAGTAGGAGAATGTGGCACAAAAAATAAGGACAAGTGTTTGTATAGTGCCTGTCACTGTCGTAATGTAGGAGATTTAGCAGCCCATTTGCACACAGCAAACTCCCATCCGAGAGTCATAATGACACTGGGTCTCACTAGTATCAGCTTTAATTGTTGGACTCAAGTTTCTGGAATAGGACTTAAATTCACAATTTCAGAAGGCTGCTACCAACTGACACACAACCGACACGCCAATGATACATAGTCATATCTAAACGGCTGCCACGTACCTCCAATGACACAGTTATAGAATGAAAGTGCAATGCCTGGGAGAAAGCTATCAGACTATTCTGTCAGAAATAATATGGAAAGTCTTAAAAATGAACTAAGAATGTTCCTCTGCATCCCTAGAGATCTGTAATGTCCGGACAAATAACAAAGCTTCTGTTTCTTTGCAGGTATGTGGCTTTATATTCCTTTGCTCCCAACAAGGATGATGAACTGGAGCTTAGACGAGGAGACATTGTTAATGTTATTCGAAAATGTGGTGACGGTTGGTATTTGGGTATGTCACTGCCAGATATATTACAATATATTAGATACAGCCTGTTCTTTGACGTGCTATTAAAATAAGACCCACAGGCTCTATCTCGTTGAAATGAAATGAAATGAAAATCGCTTATTGTCACAAGTAGACTTCAAATGAAGTTACTGTGAAAAGCCCTTAGTCGCCACATTCCGGTGCCTGTTCCCATTGCTGTGGGAGTTACACGGTACAAGACAAATGCAGCCTGAATCACATCTACAGCTGGTGTTCAAGAGTGCTTCACACCACAGAGATCTCCATTTAACTTTACTATGCCTCTCACTATTCTCCCAGTGTAATTAGCAGTTTCCTGTATGTTCCCTGTGCATCGCAACAGCAAAATGCATCATGCATAATATTGAAATACTGAACTTGAACTAATATTTTCCGAAATGGGAGTAAAATACATTGTTCCACTAATGTGACTGAGAGGTAAATCAACGCTCCATAAATATCACGCCAACAATGAGTCATATCCTCCACAGTGGGAGTTCTATTCTATCACCATTGAAGAGACATATATTCTGCCTATTAATTTTCAGTTAAATTCTTAATTTAACCTTTGAGAATTTCCTAATGAAATTGTCACAAATTTTTCGCATTGGGGTGCATTAACTTTTGTACTCTAACAATGTCAACTGGCAGAAATTTTATGGCAATGGCATGTTAAATAACCGGAAGAGAAAAACAAATTTTTTTATTAAATAAGTTGCATTCCAGGAGGTATCGGATTGAACGGGGGAATGCAATCTGCAGCTCCATTCCTGTCCAGTTCTCTGACAAGTCACTGAAACATCTAGGATGGAATTTCTTTTTAAATGGCAAAGTGTCAGGTTCTGACTGAAACCCGATGTGTTTCTCTCCAGGAAACACAGGGCAGGATCTGACAAAAAAAAAAATCAGAGTCCGTTCTGGGCGGGATTAGCGGGGACAAGCGCCGGGAACAACCCTGCTACCTAACGGCACTCTGTTGCTTTTTTGGGCCTCGATAGGGAATGCCCCCCACCCCCCGAGGCTTCACATAACATCATTTCCTGCACTGCAGAGAACCTCAGTGCAGGAAGAGATCGGGACGTCATTTTCAAATGTTAGCACTGTTCGTTCACAGCACCAGGGACCCGGGTCACTGTCTGTGTGGAGTCTGCACATTCTCCCCATGTCTGGGTTTTCTCCGGGTGCTCCGGTTTCCTCCCACATGTCCCGAAAGATGTGCTTGTTAGGTGACTTGGACATTCTGAATTCTCCCTCAGTGTACCCGAACAAGCGACTAGGGGATTTTCGCAATGACATCATTGCGGTGTTGATGTAAGCCTACTTGTGACATTGATAAAGATCATTATTATTGTTAAATGGAGCCCCAATCTCTCGACTTCTTGGCCCACATCCCGGACCACCCCAACACCCCAACTCACATACAAGGGGACCCTCAGGTCTCCCTGTACACCACTTCACAGGGGCAGGGCACCCCCACGCCCGATTCCCGGTGCAGGCAAAATGCCAGCCTGGCACGATGACACTGCCAGCCTGACACCCTGACAGTACCCCTTCCAGCTTGGCAGTGCCACCTGAGAATCCTTGCAGTGCCAGGCTGGCAGTGCCTGGGTGGCACCAGCAGTACCAGCGTGCTACGCTGCCCAAAGACCAACCACCCGGGGGCTCTGATTGTCCAGGAGACCCCCCAAGTTCCGTTCGCCTGGTCCCAGTTTGTGGGGACCAGTGCTAAATGGCGCCCAGCTGGGATCTCTTCAGCGAGACCGATAGGTGCCGGGTGGCATTCGATCTGGTGTCAGCTCACTTACTTGTGCGAGATCTGGTTAGATCTCTCGCGGCGTAACGACCGTTGGGAATCCGGGGAAAAGCGTCTCCCAGGATCGACCGGCCATGTCCTGACCCGATTCTGGTGGGACGGGACCGGTAAATGATGCCCACAGTCAAGTTTTCTGACCAGATCTTCTGACAATCTGTCACAAAAAAATTGGGGGGGTCGCAGTTTACGCCGTTATTCTGGTGGGATGGCTCCTGATAGAGACGGCAAGCCCAGCAACACAGAGACCAAAACACCATCTTTAAAGGATGTGCCAATCTGCAAAAAAATTAATCTCCCACCCACCCACCATGGCCATGGACGACACCAGCAGAAGACTCGGGGGTGACCCCTCTCCCCACCACAGAGGCACTCTCTCCATTCCCCCTGCCACATGTTCATCAGTGCATTCTCCTCCCCCAACACTGCCACACTTAAGGGAAAGGTCCCCTCCCCCCATGGAGGAGAGAAATCCCCTGGCAGTGGCCCCTCGAAGTGCTCCCCCCCCCACCCCCCGGGGGAAGTGCCTGAGCACTGGGCAATGCCCAGCCTTTACACTCCGCCCCGGGGTCTCCAGGAAGTTCCGTGCCACTGGTGCAGTCATCACAACTGGTTTTCGATTTCAAAAATCAGTCATGATAGGAGGCGGCATGACATCACGCCGCAGGTGAGGAGCATTCCATGGGGCCGGACGCTACGGTTTAAAGCTGTTTAACGATATTTAAATCAAAGCAAATTCATGATAGTCAGATTCAAGCACACGTCACCAGCAGGGGGTGGGGAAGATCTCAAACCAAGATCTCCCCAGCACAAATCCCAATTGGCCCTCTCGCGGGATTTTGCGGCCATAACAGGATTCATGCCCATGGCAAACGGACCCAAAAAACCGTGACCCTAATTAGAATAAGAGTAAAATACTGTGGATGCTGGGAATCTGACATAAAAATAGCACGTGCTGGAAATACTCAGCATGCCTGGCAGCAACTGCAGAGAGAATAACAGAGTTAACATTTTGAGTTGTCTATTACTTTTCTTTAGAACTGAAAGAAGTTTGAAATATAGGTTTATCCCATTGAAAGTTAGGAGGGGGAGGAAAAACAACAAAAGGGAAGGATGAGATAGAACATAGAACATAGATCATTACAGCGCAGTACAGGCCCTTCGGCCCGCGATGTTACGCAGACCTGTGAACCCAATCTAAAGCTCATCTACATTATTCCCTTATCATCCATATGTCTACCCAATGACTATTTGAATGCCCTTAGTGTTGGCGAGTCCACTACTGTTGCACCCTTTCCAATGCTGCCACATCCTTCCTATAATGCGGCAATCAGAACTGCACGCAATACTCCAAATGCGGCCGCACCAGAGTTTTGTACAGCTGCAACATGACCTCATGGCTCCGAAACTCAATCCCTCTACCAATAAAAGCTAACACACCGTACGCCTTCTTAACAACCCTCTCAACATGGGTGGCAACTTTCAGGGATCTATGTACATGGATACCGAGATCTCTCTGCTCATCCACACTACCAAGAATCTTACCATTTGCCCAGTAATCTGTATTCCTGTTACTCCTTCCAAAATTAATCACCTCACACTTTTCTGCATTAAACTCCATTTGCCACCTCTCAGCCCAGCTCTGCAGCTTATCTATATCCCTCTGTAACCTGCAACATCCTTCCGCACTGTCCACAACTCCACTGACTTTAGTGTCATCGGCAAATTTACTCACCATCCTTCTACGCCCTCCTCCAGGTCATTTATAAAAATGACAAACAGCAGTGGCCCCCAAACAGATCCTTGTGGTACCCCACAAGTAACTGAACTCCAGGCTGAACATTTCCCATCAACCACCACCCTCTGTCTTCTTACAGCTAGCCAATTTCTGATCCAAACCGCTAAATCACCCTCAATCTCATATCTCTGTATTTTCTGCAATAGCCTACCGTGGGGAACCTTATCAAATGCTTTACTGAAATCCATATACACCACATCAACTACTTTACCCTCGTCCACCTGTTTGGTCACCTTCTCAAAGAACTCAATAAGGTTTGTGAGGCACGACCTGCCCCTCACAAAACCTTGTTGACTATCCCTAATCAAATTATTCCTTTCTAGATGATTATAAATCCTATCTCGTATAAACCTTTCCAAGACTTTGCCCACAACAGAAGTAAGGCTCACTGGTCTATAGTTACCGGGGTGGTCTCTACTCACCTTCTTGAACAAGGGGACAACATTTGCTATCCTCCAGTCTTCTGGCACTATTCCTGTAGACAATAATGACATAAAGATCAAAGCCAAAGGCTCAGCAATCTCCTCCTTAGCTTCCCAGAGAATCCTAAGATAAATCCCATCCAGCCCAGGGGACTTATCTATTTTTACACATTCCAGAATTGCTAACACCTCCTCCTTATGAACCTCAAGCCCTTCTAGTCTAGTAGCCTGAATCTCAGTATTCTCCTCGACAACATTGTCTTTTTCCTGTGTGAATACTGACAAAACATATTCATTTAGCACCTCTCCTATCTCCTCGGACTCCACGCACAACTTCCCACTACTGTCCTTGACTGGCCCTACTCTTACCCTAGTCATTCTTTTATTCCTGACATACCTGTAGAAAGCTTTAGTGTTATCCTTGATCCTACCTGCCAAAGACTTCTCATGTCCCCTCCTGGCTCTTCTTAGTTCTCTTTTTAGGTCTTTCCTAGCTAACCTGTAACTCTCGAGCACCCTAACTGAACCTTCACGTCTCATCTTTACATAGGCCCCCTTCTTCCTCTTGCCAAGTGATTCAACTACTTTAGTAGTTCCCTCGTTCGACCACTTCCTCCCTGCCTGACAGGTACATAGTTATCAAGGACACGCAGTAGCTGTTCCTTGAACAAGCTCCACATTTCCATTGTGCCCATCCCCTGAAGTTTCCTTCCGCATCCTATGCATCCTACGTTTTGCCTCATCGCATCATAATTGCCTTCCCCCAGCTATAACTCTTGCCCTGTGGTATATACCTATCCCTTTCCATCGCTAAAGTAAACGTAACCGAATTGTGGTCACTATCACCAAAGTGCTCACCTACCTCCAAATTTAACACCTGTCCTGGTTCATTACCCAGTACCAAATCCAATGTGGCCTCGCCTCTTGTTGGCCTATCTACATACTGTGTCAGGAAACCCTGCTGCACACATTGGACAAAACAATCCCATCTAAAGTACTCGAACTATAGCGTTTCCAGTCAATATTTGGAAAGTTAAAGTCCCCCATAACAACTACCCTGTTACTTTCGCTCCTATCCAGAATCATCTTTGCAATCCTTTCCTCTACATCTCTGGAACTTTTCGGAGGCCTATAGAAAACTCCCAACAGGGTGACCTCTCCTTTCCTGTTTCTAACCTCATCCCATACTACCTCAGTAGACGAGTCCTCATCAAACGTCCTTTCTGCCACCGTAATACTGTCCTTGATTAACAATGCCACCCCTCCCCCTCTTTTACCTCCTTCCCTGAGCTTACTGAAATATCTAAACCCCGGAACCTGCAACAACCATTCCTGTTCCTGCTCTATCTATGTCTCCGAAATGGCCACAACATCGAAGTCCCAGGTACCAACCCATGCTGCAAGTTCACCAACCTTATGCCGGATGCTCCTGGCGTTGAAGTAGGCACACTTTAAACCACCTTCCTGCCTGACGGTACACTCCTGCAACCTTGAAACCTTACTCATGACCTCACTACTCTCAACCTCTTGTATACTGGAGCTGCAATTCAGGTTCCCAACCCCCTGCCAAACTAGTTTAAACCCTCCCGAAGAGCATTAGCAAATTTACCCCCCAGGATATTGGTACCCCTCTGGTCCAGAAGCAACCATTCCGTTTGCAGAGGTCCCACCTACCCCAGAATGAGCCCCAATTATCCAGGTATCTGAAACCCTCCCTCCTGCACCATCCCTGTAGCCACGTGTTCAACTCCTCTCTCTCCCTATTCCTCGTCTCGCTAACGCGTGGCACGGGTAACAACCCAGAGATAATAACTCTGTTTGTTCTAGCTCTAAGATTCCACCCGAGCTCCCTGGATTCCTACCTTACATCCCTATCCTTTTTCCTACCTTTGTCGTTGGTGCCTATGTGGACCACGACTTGGGGCTGCTCCCCCTCCCCCTTAAGGATCCTGAAAACACGATCCGAGGGGACAGGGCCTCCTGAATATCACCAGCACTTTCTAATTTCTTTCGCCGTATTATAATAGCATCAAATTTGATGTCTTGGGGATTGCCACAGAGTCAGTTCCCTGTCAGCCCACAGACTCTCAGAACGGACTCAATGTAGTTAAAGCATAAAAATTATTTTCTGCTGGAGAGATTGAATATTGGAGAAATCCGTCGTTGTTGCATTAATTTTCTTGGCAAAAACACAGGCATAATTGACCATACTCACAGGACTATGTCCAATGTCCCAAAGTTACCTGAAATAATTCCCACTTGCAGTTGGACTGCCCTGAGTAGAACAGATTGTGAGCGTGACAGAGCGCAGGGGCCTAAAAGCTTGGCAGCACCACCTGCTGAGTACCAACAGTCCATGCTTAAACTGAGAGGCGAGAGAAGCATAGGATTCTGGACCTCGGACCTCACTATCACATAAAAGGTGGAGCAGTGTGAGACTGTGCAGCTTCTGGTCAGTGATTAGGTAAGATTGCAGAAATCTGGAGGTGCAATGACTGGGTGGGTGTGTGTAAGTAAATCGAGGTGAGGGGCTAGAATGTCCATAAAGAACATTGCCTGCGGTCAGCCGTATTGTTGGCTGAGACGCAGGTGAGGTCAGTGGGGAGTATAGGAGGTCAGGAAAGAAAACCAAACTGCAGCATTGTTGGCTGAGTCTCAGAGTACGATTGAAGGTGAGGGGAGCAATTATGTAAATTTTGGTACTGAGGTTGGCAAGGAGAAAATGGGGGGGTGGGGGGTGAGTTAATGGAGGTCAGAGCCAGAAGGAGTGAAGGCACGTCAGAGATCTTGGGACAGGGAGTGAGGGCAATCACCATACACACTCATCGTTTTCCTCACTGTATGTGGCTCAGCATTGGTTTGCTTGGGAAATATCAGCAATTGTGCTGGATCCCTCAGAGGCAAGTCAAAGTTGCAAGATGGGACAGAAGCAGGCAAAAGCACTTTAGTTGCAAATATTAATGACTTCTTGTTTGGATCTTAGCAAAATGGTATAAGCCACACCCCGCATCAGAATTGTGTGCTTGCAGCACCGACGCTATTTTGGACACAAAACAGCACCCACAATACTTAAACCCGGGTGCTGTCGAGCCAAATTTCTAACCCTGGATGTTACTAGTGAGGGACTATGTGGATAATCATAATTGCTTTGCTGATCAGATATTTTCAAATGGTTAGCAATGAGCTGTGAAGTAAAACAAATGAAGTCAGCCAAATCCAAGGAAAGGTTGACTGAATCTTGGAGTACTGCTGGCAAAAATTCCTTAGCAGTGAAGAAAGTGAAATTAGTGCTTTCAATATTATTGTAAATAGCTCTTTTAAGTCATATGGGCCAGCCATTTTAAAGTGCATTAACGTAAGAAACCATCCATAATTGTCAATATTTATATAAGAATGTGAAATGGACACTAGGGAGGGTGTTTATTTTTGTCATATTTTTGCATGGAATATTTTGAGGTCCCTCATAAACAAGAACTATTTTTCTGTTTGTGCAAAGAATGAGGTAACTATACCCCAGTGTTTAAAAATGATTTATTGTCTGCTCATTAATTTTCAGTATTTTTATAGCACACTGTTGGTTATGAGGGGAGGTAAGTGAATGAATCGTCTTTGTACTGCTGTGAAAGGTTTTTGAATAATGACCACTTTAACTACTTCAAAAGTATTTATTACAGAGTAATCACATTTAAGCAACAGACAATATCTATTAAATACCTTTCAACTGTGTTTCTGAATAGTTGTGCTCTACCGAAGGGATATTATTAATCTTAACTGAAGAATGTACTGTTTAAAACATTCATGGCATTGGTGTATATATTTTATAGGTACATCTAGAAGAACCAAGAAGTTTGGCACCTTCCCAGGAAATTATGTGGAAAAATTGTGTTTGTGACTAACAGAACTGAATCTTCAATTCAGCCAATAAATTATTCTTGGTGAATATGTGGACTGAACGGGCGAGGAAGTGCACTGAAATGTACATTCTGTCGGTAAAGTTAAGTCCCAGTGCTAGATTCAATTGGCCTAGAATTTCCTGGAAAATTTTGTTGTAGTTATGGCATAGGTGTTGCGTTGTTTCTTTCTCAAAGAAAGTTTATGTATATCTGATTTAAATTGGTTTAACCCCAAACCATTGCCACATTTATTTATACTGTTTCCATAGAAGGATATCCATAAAATCCCTATAGTGCAGAAGGAGGCCATTTGGCCCATTGATTCTGCACCCACCCTCTGAAAGAGCACTCTACCATTCCCTCTCCCGATCCCCATAACCCCATGCATTGATCATAGCCAATCCACCAAACCTGCGCACCTTTGGACACTAACGGGCAATTTAGCATGTCCGATCCACCTATTTTGCACATCTTTGGACTGCCCGAGGAAATTGGAGCACCCGGAGAAAACCCACGCAGTCATGGAGGGAACGTTCAAACTCCACAGACAGTCACCCAAGATCGGAATCGAACCTGAGTTCTTGGTGCTGTGAAGCAGCAGTGCCAGCCACTGTGCCACCGTGTCATCCCGTGCTTCCATGTTATACCCCCAATGTGTCAATTCACCAATTAACATTGCTCCGTCCATATGCAAAACACCAAGAAACATGCATTTATTACATTTTCCCAAGTTTTGAACATGCAAGTTTATATGCAACATTCTAGAAGCAGTCTGTTTCTGATATTTTGTCATTTTTAAAAACATTTTTCCAAAAATGTTATTTCTTCCTGAGACCTGCAATATATATTCTGTATATTTGGATGTATTTTTCTGGCATCAGGACCGGTTACATTCAAAATAATTTCCACAATTGTATTTTCTTAAACAAACAATGTGCATAGTTGTTGGTTTGACATATTACAACTTTAATTTTCATAGTATCAGCAAGAGGGGCTTGAAGAAGGAAAATGGCAAGTGTTCTGCAATTTTCTCAGGCCCTGGTTGTTCATGATGATTCTGCTTGTTTTATGTGGGTATTTATTCAATTTCACATAATTCCCTTGGGAAACATAGCGTTAAAAGAACGTAACTTTCATCAAAAATGCAATCCAGTAAATTTCTGCTTTTTCTTCTTTTTTAAAATAAATTTAGAGTACCCAATTCATTTTATCCAATTAAGGGGAAATTTAGCCAGTCCAGCTACCATGCACATCTTTGGGTTGTGGGGGTGAAACCAACGCAAAGACGGAGAAAATGTGGAAACTCCACACGAACAGTGAACCAGAGCCGGGATCAAACCTGGTACCTCGGTGCCGTGAGGCAGCAGTGCTAACCACTGCACCACCGTGCTGCCCTGCAATCTAGGAAATTTCTGACCAATTAGCAGATGCTAAATGTAACTTTGCACAAAATACCTTTTAGACCTTGGGTTCTTCACTTCCCCCAATTAACCATTTCGCACCTTCTTCCATTGAAGAAAATGGCTACGTGACCTTTCGCATTTCACTATCATGGGCTGATTTGTAAGCAGTCAGTGGGAGTTGTGTAAGAGTCCTGTGGATTAACTCACCCTTGAATTTTCTGTTTGTGTCTATGGAGCTGGATACTCTCCCATATAGACACAGTTCATGCTCTGAGTCATGGGGATGAACTCATTTCCTCTCTTTCCTTGCAACAGTGCACTGATACAACAAAATACATTGCCATAAGTCTGCCTGTCCCAAATATATTAGTTTAGTAATCAGAGTTTATACTTTAAATGAATTCTTTAATGAAAAATCATAGTCTTAGAGAGCATATCACCTCCATTGATTGCAATTTCCTTGCCATTGGATGTGATTTGTACTTGACAATGGTGAGTGCAGCTTACAATTGAATATGGTTCATAAATGTCAGGGAAGAGATTAAAAGTCTGCTGAGTAGATATAATTGATAAAATGATCAATTCAATATTCATCAGGTAAATGAGGATATTTAGGAATATCAGAGAATGCCACAGTGAATAAAGTGAAAGATTGTTTAGGCTGACTACCGTACTTCCATTTTTAAATTCTATGTAATACTTGCTAGTTTCATTGATACAGGGTGTCATCGACTGAAAGCATCTGCTCTCTTACTGCCAGTAACCAGTATGTTTTGAATAGAAAGAGGAATTTTTTCTTATACTGGATTGTGTGTTCCAATTAAATAATTCAGCAGCAAACTTTGTTTTTTTAAATAAATTTAGAGTACCCAATTATTTTCTTCCAATTAAGGGGCAATTTAGCATGGCCAATCCACCTAGCCTGCACGTCTTTAGGTTGTGGGGGTGAGACGCACGCAGACACGGGGAGAATGTGCAAACTCTACATGGGCAGTGATCCGGGGCCGGAATCGAACCCGGGTCCTGTGCGCCGTGAGGCAGCAGGGCTAACCACTTGACCACCGTGCCGCTCTGCAGCAAACCTTTGTGAGATTGAATTTAAGAAGGGGGTGAATTCGCCGGCCACAGCACACTCCCGCCCGGAGGTTTCCCAGCAGCGTGGGGTGGCAACAATGGGAAATCCCATAGTCCAGTGGCGGGAACAGAGAATCCCACCACCAACGAGAGCGCACCACCGAGAATCACATGGCTGGGGAGGCAGAGAATTCACCCCAAGGTTCTTTATCCCACGTACTTACATTGAATTAACACAACCTCACATATTCGGTCTCGCACGCACTCAAACACACATACCTTTATTTACACCACTGTTGGTGCATCAATGCTACATGGATTTCAGCAGATCAACAAGGCAGCTCTCCTGCACCTTCTCAGGGGCATTTAGGAAGGGGCAATAAATAAATGTTGGCCTGGACTGCAATGCCCACATCCTGTGAATGAATTAATAAATAATAGCTGTTACAGACCAAAGCTCCTTCAGTTTCTTATTTACATTTTCTGGTCTCCCACATTGCAGGCCTGTGGTTTCTTGAATCGATTGGATGATTTAAAGTTGAAGTGACTGTCTTTTAAAGTGAATGGTTCATAGCAAGCTGTGGGGTTCCTGGTCGTCAAATTTCTGAAATGTTGTTTCTCAGCTGAGCTTTGAAGCTGGAATAGGTTATTTACTTTGGCTGTTTGATGACTTGCAACTAGTTTCAAGGTCTGGTTCTCAGACTGGTTGATGACTGGTGGCCCTAAGCTAATGAGGGTGCCATCCCTGAACCCAGTTTTGATACTTGACTACTGGGTTAACACTTGAGGCCCACCCAGCATGGTTTGGATTGGAGAGGCCTTAGTGATATACCGGCAACCCGATTGTGCCACTTAGCTTTGATCTCCCTTCTTGTCCGGTATGAAACATGGCAATAGGCAGTCTTGAAACTCCGTAGTCATTAGTTTTTTGGCTCACCCTTAAACAAGGAGATGTGTGAATTCCACAGATGACTACGAGGCACCCTTACTTATGTCCATATTTAATTAGGAGTTCACCAGTCAACTGCCAAAAATCATTTGATCTGTGACAGCCATCTTAACAGTTTGTTTATGTCAATTATGAAAAGTATTGACTGTAAGTTCATAAAATGATGTGGCTTTATTGGGCACAACAAAGGAAAGACCAGAACTGCACCTGACAATGATCAGAGAACTCCAGGATAAAATATTGCCTGGTTATTGCTAAAAAATAATTTTTAATGTGACAATAGACCAGATGTCAACATCAACATTCAACAAAAGGGATACAGCTCACAGGTTGGTACTTTGTTTTGGCGGCTGAAAAATCTGCAAGCTGCCTCTTTTACCTCACAAAATTTGTTTGGCTTCATGTTTCACAGCAAAGAAATTGTTCTTGTGATTGATGCGACCATCAATTCACTCAAGGACTCGTGTCGGAGTCAAACAGTGGTATTAATTAACTATCAACTTTGCCTGCCTGCGACTGGTACATACTGAGGACAGTCCCACAGGCCAGCTACTCTTATACTCCTTCAAAGGGGCGGAGCCATGGGCTGAGCCCGTACATGCTCCAACATCTCCCCCTGTGGGTGAAGCCATACAATGGCCCACAGATAAAACCCACAGGGTTAATAACATAGAACATAACTGGTGAATTAACTGTATTTACAAACATAGAACATAACTGATGAATTAACTGCATTGACATTCACCCCCTGTAAAAAAATAAAGTCTGGCGGGGGTGATGGGTCACAAGTTCAGCCGGTCCGGTGCCCAGATCGTACGCTGCGACCGCCGAAGCACTGGTGTTGCAGCTGCTTCAGGTGGCTGGGGAAGTGGGTCCGGTGCAGCCCCAGGGGTGGACTCCGGGAGCGGTTCTTCCTGAGCTTCATTCCTGCGGACTGGTGTGCCGGGTGGAAGGGAGCGCAGGAGCCAAATGGGCGCGGGGGCGCTGGGCATGGGAGAAAGAGTGGGGTACAGCACGGAGGGTACTGTGGACTTAGTGGTGGCGGAGCCTATGGGCGCAAGGTCTCGGAGGGAGACGGTATCCTGTCGACCATCAGGGTGCTCAACATATGTGTAGTGTGGGTTTGAGTGCAGGAGCTGGACCCTTTCTACCAGGGGATCGGTCTTATGGGTCCGAACGTGTTTCCGGAGGAGAATCGGATCCGGTGTCACCAGCCAGGGTGGGAGCGAGGCCCCTGAGGTAGTCCCCCTGGGGAAAATAAACAAGCGGTCTTGAGGAGACTGGTTTGTGGCCGTGCAAAGGAGGGGCCTAATAGCATGGAGCGCATCGGGGAGGACTTCCTGCCAGTGGGAAACTGGGAGATTCCTGGACCTTAGGGTCAGT
This sequence comes from Scyliorhinus torazame, assembly GCF_047496885.1. NCBI lineage: Eukaryota > Metazoa > Chordata > Chondrichthyes > Carcharhiniformes > Scyliorhinidae > Scyliorhinus > Scyliorhinus torazame. The sequence goes on along the minus strand of NC_092713.1, from coordinate 276,663,700 downwards.
CGGACGGTCTTCCAAACCGTCGCGTTCTCCCTCTCCACCTGTCCGTTTCCCCAGGGGTTGTAACTGGTAGTCCTGCTCAAGGCGATGCCTTTACTGAGCAGGTACTGATGCAGTTCGTCACTCATGAACGACGAGCCCCTGTCGCTGTGGACGTAGTTGGGGAAACCAAACAGGGTGAAGACACTGTGCAGGGCTCTGATAACAGTGGGGGTGGTCATATCGGGGCACGGGATGGCAAACGGGAAACGGGAGAACTCATCAATAATATTGAGAAAGTAGGTATTGTGATTATTCGAGGGGAGGGGCGCTTTGAAATCGATACTTAGGCGTTCAAAGGGCCGGGACGCCTTCACCAGTTGGGCCTTATCTGGTCGATAGAAGTGCGGTTTACACTCCGCACAGATTTGGCGATTCCTGGTTACAGCTTTGACCTCCTCAGTGGAGTAGGGCAGGTTGCGGGCCTTGATATAATGGGCAAGCCAGGTGACCCCCGGGTGGCAGAGGTCATCGTGGATAGCCCGTAGTCAGTCCTCTTGTGCACTGCCGCATGTGCCACGGGACAGGGCATCTGGGGACTCGTTGAGCTTCACAGGACGATATACTATATTGTAATTATAGGTGGAGAGTTCGATTCTCCACCTCAAGATCTTATCGTTCTTGATTTTGCCCCGCTGCGTATTGTCAAACATGAAGGCTACCGATCGTTGGTTGGTGACGAGGGTAAACCTCCTACCAGCGAGGTAGTGCCTCCAGTGCCGCACAACTTGCACAATGTCTTGAGCCTCTTTTTCGACCGAGGAGTGTCAAAGTTTAGAGGCGGTGAGGATGCATGAAAAAAACGCAACAGGTCTGCCTGCTTGATTGAGAGTGGCGGCGAGAGTGACCTCTGATGCGTCACTCTCCACCTGAAAGGGGACAGACTCGTCCACCACATGCATCGCGGCTTTGGCGATGTCTGCCTTGATGCAGTTGAAGGCCTGTCGGGCCTCGGCTGCCAGAGGGAAAAGGGTTGCCTTAAATAGTGGGCGGGCTTTGTCCGCATACTGGGGGACCCACTGGGCGTAGTAGGAAAAAAATCCAAGGCACCTCTTGAGGGCCTTGGAACAGTGAGGGAGAGCGAGTTGCAGGAGGGGGAGCAGACGGTCAGGGTCAGGCCCTAGGGCTCCGTTTTCCACAACGTAGCCGAGGATTGCTAGCCTGGTGGAGCGGAAAACGCATTTCTCCTTCTTATAGGTGAGAATAAGTTTTTGGGCGGTTTGGAGAAATCGGTGGAGGTTGGCGTCATGGTCCTGCTGATCATGGCCGCAGATGGTGACGTTGTCCAAGTACGGAAACGTGGCCCGCAGCCTGTACTGGTCCACCATTTGGTCCATTGCTCGTTGGAACACCAAAACCCCGTTCGTGACGCCAAAAGGGACCCGGAGGAAATGAAAAAGGCAGCCGTCTGCCTCAAACGCCGTGTAGTGGCGATCATCCGGACGGATTGGGAGCTGGTGGTATGCAGACTTCAGATCCACTGTGGAGAACACGCGGTAGTGAGCGATCTGATTGACCATGTCTGCATTTCGGGTACACATCAAGTTGCGTAAACCGGTTAATGGTCTTGCTGTAATCAAACACCATCCGGAGCTTCTCCCCGGTCTTGATGACCACCACCTGAGCTCTCCAGGGGCTATTGCTGGCCTCTATGACTCCTTCCCGCAAGAGAGGCAGGACCTCAGACCTAATAAATATTCTGTCCTGCATGCTACATCGCCTGCTGCGAGTGGCTACTGGCTTTCAATTAGCGGTGAGATTAGCGAATAGGGAAGGAGGGTCGACTTTCAGAGTGGCTAGGCTGCACACAGTGAGTGGGGGCAGGGGTCCGCCAAAGCTAAGCGTCAGGCTCTTGAGATTACATTGAAAATCGAGCCTTAAAAGGAGGGGGGCGCAGAGGTCTGGGAGCACGTACAGCTGGAAATTAGTGTACTTAGCACCCTGTACCGCTAAGGTTACCGTAGTGAACCCTGGGATTTGTACCGAGTGCGATCCGGAGGTGAGGGAAATTGTTTGTTGCGCTGGGAATATGGGGAGCGAGCAGCAGCTTACCAGATCCGGGTGGATGAATCTCTCGGTGCTCCCAGAGTCAAACAGGCAAGGTGTCTCGTACCCATTAACCCGGACGGCCATCATTGAGCTCTTGAGGTGCTTGGGTCGAGACTGGTCCAAGGTGACTGCGCTGAGTTGAGGGTAACCGGCTGCGTGGTCGGCTGTGGTGGGGCAGCCCCCCGGTGACTGTCCGAGCAGGTCGTATGCGTCAAGCGGATTAGCAGGTGGCATCCAAGATGGCGGCCCCCGTTGATCAAGCATGGCGGGCGTCGAGGAAGATGGCGTCCAAGATGGCGGCCCCCATGGATCGCACGTGGCTGGCCGCATGGGGGAGGATGGCCAAAATGGCGGCCCCCGTGAGTCGCACGTGCTGTGCGGAGTTGGAGTCGGCAGGCACTCTGCCACATTGCGAGGTCTGCGGGCCTGAGAGTTGGTAGTCCGGGTCTGAGAGTTTGCGTGCTTAGGCTTGGCGAGGCAGACCTTGGCGAAGTGCCCTTTTCGGCCGCAACTGTTGCAGTGCGCGTTGCGGGCCGGGCAGTGCTGTCGAGGGTGTTGAGGCTGGCCGCAAAAATAACAAGGCAACCCCCCATGATGTGCGGGTAGGCGCGCAGCACAGGCCTGGGGTAGTCTCTGGTCGGGAGCCTGCGAGGGGGTCGAGTGTTCGGCCGAAAATGCAGTGAGGCTCTGGAAAGCGACCTCCAGTGAAGTCGCCAGTTTCACCGTCTCGTCCAGGTCCTGGGCCCCTTTCTCGAGCAGTCGCTGCCGCATGTAATTTGACCTGACCCCCGCAACGTAGACGTCTCGGACGGCGAGCTCCATGTGCTGAGTGGCCGTAACGGCCTGATAGTTGCAGTTGCGCGCGAGGGCTTTGAGGTCGCGCAGATAGTCATCGAGTGACTCCCCGGGGCGCTGGCATTGAGTAGTGAGAATATGTCGCGCATATGTTCACAGGCCGCACGTAGATGCGCTTGAGGATTGCGAGAGTGGCGGTATATGAGGTGGCCTCTTCGAGTTGCACAGAAATGCAGTGACTCACCGGTGCGTGGAGGAGACTCAATTTTTGTTCGTCCGTGATGGATGGCGTCGACGACGCGGCAAGGTAGGCCTTGAAACACCGCAGCCAGTGTGAAAAAATTTCCTTCGCCTCCGCGGCCTGTGGATCGAGCTCCAGTCTGTCAGGTTTGAGGGCTGACTCCATAATCGTTTTTGTTCAGATAGTTAATTAAATTGATGCGACCATCAATTCACATAAGGACTCGTGTCAGAGTAAAACAGTGGTTTTAATTAACTATCAACTTTGCCTGCCTGCGACTGGTACATACTGAGGACAGTCCCAAAGGCCAGCTACTCTTGTACTCCTTCAAAGGGGCGGAGCCATGGGCTGAGCCCGTACATGCTCCAACATCCTCCAACATCTCCCCCTGTGGGTGAAGCCATACAATGGCCCACAGATAAAACCCACAGGGTTAATAACATAGAACATAACTGGTGAATTAACTGTATTTACAAACATAGAACATAACTGGTGAATTAACTGTATTTACATTCACCACAGTGATTTGTTCTCTGGAGTTGCTCAAATGTCAGTGTTTACACCGACTACCAACGTTGTAAAAGATAATTCCTTCCTCGCTGGATTGCAGGGGGGCTAAAATGCCTACAATGGCAATACAAAGACAAATGTCAAGCATAGCAAGGTTATATTTGTAACAGATACTATTCTATATACAGCCATTTTTCATTGCCCGCTCCATCATTTTTAGTGCAGCATCTGGAGTAACAGTCTTTGCTTCCTCTGTGCAGATGATACAATGGATGAAACAATGGTCAATAAAGATTGTAATCTTTTTATCATGTCACTTTTGCTTTGTTTTGGTAGAGGAAAGTGTGAGGAAACCTATTCATGCAGAGCTTGTTAAATGAAAATATATCATGTTACGGATAGGGGGATGTGAGATTGGCTGAAATCCACAATTGCCTGTCCCTTAATCAGAGGACTTTGATTTTTTTTAAGGCTGATGTGTGTTCCCAAACCCCTGTTAGTGTGCAGCCAATGTAAAAGTAACTATCAGCAGATTCTCATGAATTTAAACACAGTATTATTTATCCACAGAGTCACGCTGAACAGTCTTATCACCACTTCAATCATACAACAAACATGCACAAGATAAAATACAATGAAAGACACTAATACACTTCTACAAATATTAAAACTAAACAGGATAGTTAGCAATTATTACGTCCTGGAGAGTTCAGTAAAGGAGGGAGCTTTTCCCATAATGGAATTGCAATTGAAGTAAGTTCAGATGGCTGGGGTCAAAACAAGATTAACTGCAGAGCTCCTTCGAAGCAAAGATCGTTCAGCAGACCATGTAGACATGGCTAATGGCTGTTACAACTGGTGATCCAATTTCTTACAGGAAAACACAAAGTTTTTTGAAATAGGTTGCAGCAGGCTTTTAAAATACTTTAATTCTCACCAATATTGAAAAGATAAGGTGACACAGCCTTGCTGCAGCAATTGATTGATGCACGATCAACTGCACAAAGACTAAAGTTGGGTACAACTGTGGCTTTATTACAGTCAGATGCGAGGCCTCCTGCTGCAGCTGGCGAAATGGCAGGGCACTGGAGGACATGCATATTTATACAGTTCTCCCTGGGCGGAGCCAGCCGGCAGGAGCTACCGGCGAACCTGTAGTGCAGGTCATACCTTACATCTCCTATTACAGTGGTTCACCACATTCACCCCCTGTTAAAAATGAGTCCGGCGGGGGTGACGTGAAACTATATACAATTAGTGAAAAGTCCATGTTGACGGTCCGGAGTCCGTCAAAGGTTCAGCCGGTCCGATGCTTCGTTGGGATCGGTGTAACGGTGGCGGCGAAGTCGGTGCTGGCGGTGGTGGAGTTGGCGCCGATGGCGGTGGTGGCGGTGCTGATGCTGGCCAGTCATCGGGGACTCCGGGAGCATGCAGAAGTCTTCATCGTCCTCTTGTGCGGAAAAGGGGAGGGGGGGGTGTGGTCTGGTGGGGTCAATATTGGCGGCGTGGTGGGAGGTGGGGGGGGGGGGGTGCATTGGCGGGGTGTGTGTTGGGGTGGAACCTGACGGTCCCAGGTCCCTGAGTGAGACGGTATCTTGCCGGCCATCGGGGAACACAACGTAGGCATATTGAGGGTTGGCGTGGAGCAGGTGAACCCTGTCCACCAAGGGGTCCGCCTTGTGGACTCGGACGTGCCTACGGAAAAGGACCGGTCCTGGAGCTGCGAGCCAAGTCAGGAGCGACACACCGGATGTGGACTTCCTGGGGAAGGTAAAAACACGTTCATGGGGTGTGTTATTAGTGGCGGTGCACAATAGTGACCGGATGGAGTGCAGAGCGTCAAGGAGGACCTCCTACCAGCGAGAGGCTGGGTGGTTCCTGGACTGTAGGGCCAGCTGTACGGCCCTCCAAACTGTCCCATTCTCCCGTTCTATTTGCCCGTTTCCTCGGGGGTTGTAGCTGGTCGTCCTGCTGTAGACTATACCCCTGCTGAGCAGGAACTGACGCAGCTCATCGCTCATGAATGAGGATTCCCTGTCACTGTGAATGTAGGCGGGGAAACCGAACAGAGCGAAGATGGTGCTGAGGGCCTTCATGATGGTGGCAGACGTCATATCGGGGCATGGGATGGCGAAGGGGAATCTGGAGTACTCACCGACCACACTGAGAATATACGTGTTACAGTCGGTGGAGGGGAGGGGCCCTTTGAAATCCACGCTGAGGCGTTCAAAGGGGTGGGAAGCCTTCACCAGACGCGCACGGTCTGGCCAGTAGAAGTGCGGCTTGCACTCCGCACAGACCTGGCAGTCCCTGGTGACTGTCCTTACTCCCTCGACGGAGTAGGGCAGATTGCGAGCTTTGACCAGATGGTACAATTGGGTGACCCCTGGGTGACAAAGGGTTTCGTGTAGGGCCCGGAGTTGGTCCACTTGTGCGCTGGCACATGTACCTCGGGAGAGGGCGTCTGGGGGCTCGTTGAGTTTACCGGGTCGATACAAGATTTTGTAATTATAGGTGGAGAGCTCGATTCTCCACCGCAAGATTTTATCATTTTTGATCTTGCCCCACTGTGTGTTATTGAACATGAAGGCTACCGACCGTTGGTCCGTAAGGAGAGTGAATCTCTTACAGGCCAGGTAATGCCTCCAATGCCGCACAGCTTCAACGATAGCTTGGGCCTCCTTCTCGACGGATGAGTGTCTAATTTCAGAGGCATGAAGGGTGCGGGAAAAGAATGCCACTGGTCTGCCTGCCTGGTTTAGGGTGGTGGCAAGGGCGACGTCTGAAGCGTCGCTTTCTACTTGGAAAGGCAGTGACTCGTCCACTGCGCGCATCCCGGCCTTGGCGATGTCTGCTCTGATGCGGGCGAAAGCATGTTGTGCCTTGGCCGCAAGGGGGAATTGGGTGGACTGAATGAGTGGGCGGGCCTTGTCCGCATAGTTTGAGACCCACTGAGCTTAGTAGGAAAATAACACTTGGCAGCGTTTGAGGGCCTTGGGGCAGTGGGGGAGGGGAAGTTCCATGAGGTGGCGCATGCGCTCGGGATCGGGCCCGAGAAGACCATTTTGGACTACATAGCCGAGAATGGCTAACCGGGTCGTGCTGAACACACACTTCTCTTTGTTGTAGGTCAGGTTGAGAAGGGTGGCAGTGCGGAGGAATTTATCGAGGTTGGCATCATGGTCCTGCAGGCCATGGCTGCAGATGGTGACATTATCTAAGTACGGAAAGGTGGCCCGCAAACCGTACTGGTTGACCATTCAGTCATCTCTCTTTGGAAGACCGAGACCCCATTTGTGACACCGAAAGGGACCCTAAGGAAGTGGTAGAGGCGACTGTTCGCCTCGAAGGCCGTGTATGGCCAGTCTGACTTCCGGATAGGGAGCTGGTGGTAGGCGGATTTCAGGTCAATTGTTACGAAGACCCGGTACTGTGCAATCTGATTGACCATTTCAGATATAAGAACATAAGAACATAAGAACTAGGAGCAGGAGTAGGCCATCTGGCCCCTCGAGCCTGCTCCACCATTCAATGAGATCATGGCTGATCTTTTGTGGACTCAGCTCCACTTTCCGGCCCGAACACCATAACCCTTAATCCCTTTATTCTTCAAAAACTATCTATCTTTATCTTAAAAACATTTAATGAAGGAGCCTCTACTGCTTCACTGGGCAAGGAATTCCATAGATTCACAACCCTTTGGGTGAAGAAGTTCCTCCTAAACTCAGTCCTAAATCTACTTCCCCTTATTTTGAGGCTATGCCCCCTAGTTCTGCTTTCACCCGCCAGTGGAAACAACCTGCCCGCATCTATCCTATCTATTCCCTTCATAATCTTATATGTTTCTATAAGATCCCCCCTCATCCTTCTAAATTCCAACGAGTACAGTCCCAGTCTACTCAACCTCTCCTCATAATCCAACCGCTTCAGCTCTGGGATTAACCTAGTGAATCTCCTCTGCACACCCTCCAGTGCCAGTACGTCCTTTCTCAAGTAAGGAGACCAAAACTGATCACAATACTCCAGGTGTGGCCTCACTAACACCTTATACAATTGCAGCAGAACCTCCCTAGTCTTAAACTCCATCCCTCTAGCAATGAAGGACAAAATTCCATTTGCCTTCTTAATCACCTGTTGCACCTGAAAACCAACTTTTTGCGACTCATGCACTAGCACACCTAGGTCTCTTTGCACAGCAGCATGTTTTAATATTTTATCATTTAAATAATAATCTCTTTTGCTGTTATTCCTACCAAAATGGATAACCTCACATTTGTCAACATTGTATTCCATCTGCCAGACCCTAGCCCATTCACTTAGCCTATCCAAATCCCTCTGGGAGGGGGTACGCGTCGAGCTGCGTGTACCGATTGATGGTTTGGCTGTAGTCCACGACCATCCTGTGTTTCTCCCCAGTTTTAACCACTACCACTTGGGCTCTCCAGGGGCTGTTGCTGGCCTCGATAATACCTTCCTTAAGCAGCCGCTGGACTTCGGACCTGATGAAGGTCTTGTCCTGGGTGCTGTACCGTCTGCTCCTAGTGGCAACGTGCTTGCAATCCACAGTTAGATTGGCAAAAAGGGAGGGGGGATCAACCTTTGAGGATCACGAGGCCGCAAACGGTAAGAGGGGGTAAGGGCCTGCTGAATTTGAGGGTGAGGCTCTGGAGGATGCACTGGAAGTCCAGGCCCAACAGGAGTGCAGCGCAGAGATTAGGAAGGCCATAGAGGTGGAAGTTACTGAATTCTACGCCCTGGTCCGTGAGGGTGACTGTACAAAAGCCTTGGATCGGGAAGGAGTGGGATCCGGAGGCTAGGGAGATCCTTTGATTGGCCAGGTGGACCGCGAGGGAGCAGCGCCTTACCGTATCTGGGTGAACGAAGCTTTCGGTGCTCCCGGAATCCAGTAGGCACGAGGTCGCGTGGCCGTTGATTTTAACCGTCGTCGACGCGATGGCCAGGTTGTGCAGACGAGATTGGTCCAGCGTCATCGAAGCGAGCTGCGGGTAGCCATCGGATGCTTCGGGTGGCGAGCGGGTGCGGTTCCGATGTCGAGATGTCCGGGGACCCTGTGGGGAACAAGATGGCGGCGCCCATGGTGCGCTCATTGCGGGGTCGGGACAGGATGGCGGCGCCCATGGAGCGCACATTGTGGAGTCGGGACAAGATGGCGGCGCCCTTTGTGCATCTGGCGTGGGGGAGGGGGCGATAGCGGGCGTGATCGCAGCGCATGCGCGGGCCTGGCACACAGCCGCAAAGTGGCCCATTTTACTGCAGGCTTTACAAACTGCAGTGCGGGCCGGGCAGTGTTGATGGGGGTGCTTCTGCTGACCACAGAAGTAGCAGCAGGGACCCCCGGATGCGCGGATCGGCGTGCGGCGCAGGCGTATTGCGAAGGCAGGGCCCGGGCTGAGGAGGTCGTCGGCGGGGTCCAGGAGGGGTAGGAAAGGGTAGAAGGGTGGGCAGCATGGCGGGAGATGTACGATTGTATGTTATGGGATGCGACCGTCATGGAGAGCGCCAAGGTTTTTGTCTCCGCCAGTTCGAGCATGGCCCCTTCCAGCAATCGTTCTCGGATGCGGTCCGACGCAATCCCCGTCACGAAGGCATCGCGCATGAGGAGATTCTCGTGTTCGGCGGCCGTGACGGCCTGACAGTCACAGTCCCGGACGAGTGGAATTAGGGCCCACCAGAAGTCTTCGATGGACTCACCAGGTAGTTGCGAGCGGGTGGCAAGTACATGCCTGGCGAAGAGCGTGTTCGCCTTCTGTGTGTTGTGTTCTTTGAGGAGTTCCATCGCTTTTGTGTAAGTCTTGGATCAACGGGAACACGCTGGAGCTCAGTCTGGAGTACAGGACGTTTATCTTCTGAGCCTCCGTTGGCGCGGGGACGCCGCATTGATGTAAGCCTCGAAACATGCTAGCCAGTGAGTAAAGTCTTTCCCGGCGTCAGGCGAGAGCGGATCCAGCTGCAGGCGATCGGGGTTAATTGGGATATCCATTCTGTGGAAAATCTGACTGTAATAAATTGATGCACGATCAATTGCACAAAGACTAAAGTTGGGTACAACTGTGGCTTTATTACAGTCAGATGCGAGGCCTCCTGCTGCAGCTGGTGAAATGGCAGGGCACTGGAGGTCATGCATATTTATACAGTTCTCCGTGGGCGGAGCCAGCCAGCAGGAGCTACCGGCGAACCTGTAGTGCAGGTCCTACCTTACATCTCCTAATACAGTGGTTCACCACACTGATGTTATAATCGCTGATGTTCTACAGACTGCCCAGTCTCTCCCTTATATCTTTCACAGTGAACAAGATGATTCGGTCAAATGGTCAAAAAGGAGATGGTGGTTTTAGCACTTCACTGTGGATACTCAGACCCAGATTTCTGCTCCTGAGTAGGGTGCGCAGAGAGTGGAGTATTCCTGGATTTTAAATCCCGACCTTTAAAAATGGCTGCTCGCAAGTAAGATTTTTGTTCCATTTGTGTGGGAGGGGGGTGGGCTGAAGCTGGATTTAAATCAGGCCTCTCACCGCCTGGAACAAGTGTTGAGGCTGCCAGGTGCAGAGACAGGCTGTGTAGAAGGCCTGCCTCTGTGCACCATCTCTGCATTGAATAGATTTTTTTTTTTAAACCATGCTCACCTCTCACTCCCCTCACAATTCCCATACCCTATTCATGCCAATCTATTACACCTCATGCCCATCAGCACCCATGTCTTTTCATTTCCCTATGCTCCTCATTCCCATGGACTGTTATAGACCCTATGCCATTCCATGATGCTCATACCCACCCACCACCAACCTTTGCCCATACCCCCTCCATGACAACTCATCCAATATCCTTTGGCAGTTCCTTGACAGATTTGGCACTTCTTCAACAACTTCACAGTGCTTTGAAACTTTATGCACTTTTTACATACAATCATGTTTATTCTTAACAATTCCAAATGGTGCCTTACCTCCTCCAAAGGAACCACATCCAAAGGAGTATCCTACCTCTCCAAAGGGTTGCCCCAAGATATCGAAACAGATCCACCAAGTTCAAACCTCTTTTACCTGGTCCAATATGTACCCTTGGGGATCCCGCACATGGCTTACCAAAATCTCACTTCAATGAGGGCAGCTGGTGATTTAAATGGCGAGCTGTCTGTGTAAGCTATGTATGCATGAAACCCTGGCCCAACTCGCTTCCCACCTCCCTCTGAAATTGGAACATGCAACGTTTGGCGGGAGGGGGGGGATCTTAGACATTTCAGCCAATTCAGGGATTTTCACCATGACAGAGAGAATCACCATCATGGTGAAAATCTCTGGACCTAGATCCTGATATCCCAACTGTGTTACGTGGCAGGCACAGATTAGAGTTTCTGGCAGTTTATTTTCCCTGCATTTTGGAGTAAGCCTCGACAGTAGCAGGTGTGAAATTCCACAGGCGAGTGCTTTTTAGTCACATCTAATCAAAGGGGACCCCTGCCCATTATAATTCAATTCAGAACATTGCAGTAAGTTTCTGATGCTGTTGAAGTTTCAAAAGTCAGGAGATCCCAGAGCAGCCAATCTGTAGTTCATCAGGATGAATTTTAAAGTAAATACTGTTTTTTTTCAAAACATGTAGTATCTTCATTCCGAAACTGGCATGACATTGTAATAGAGGAAGGTTTGAATATGATGAAACCATTGAAAGTGGAACAACATTTATTTCAGTCCTATGGTAGTGCAGTACTTGAATATTGCTGGAAAAAAAATTCTTGAATATTTTCATCTTGCACTCATCAAGACAATCACAATAGTACAAATGTTAGGAGAAAAAACAACTTTATATTATATGAAAAGAAGATGCTGGTTGATAGGCAAGTAGACTCTGATTGGTAGAGCCATTGCCATGGAGAGTGCACCAGTTGGATTGGACTGGTTTATTGTCACATGTACCGAAGTACAGTGAAAAGTATTTTTCTGCGAGCAGCTCAACAGATCACGAAGTGCATGAAAATAAAAGAAAGTAAAAAGAAAATACATAATAGGGCAACACAAGGTACACAATGTAACTACATAAGTACCGGCCTCGGGTGAAGCATACAGGGGTGTAGTGTTAATCAGGTCAATCCATAAGAGGGTCGTTTAGGAGTCTGGTAACAGTGGGGAAGAAGCTGTTTTTGAGTCTGTTCGTGCGTGTTCTCAGGCTTTTGTACCTCCTGCCCGATAGAAGAAGTTGGAAGAGTGAGTAAGCTGGGGGGAGGGGTCTGCTGGAGATACTGCTCGGCTTCGCTTTATGTTTGTAGCCCATTATGTTGTTTAGGCCTTGCCACAACCGCCGAGAGTCTGCAATGCTAGTTTGTGACTCTAGCTTGGTCTGATATTCTCTCTTGGCATCTTGGATGGCTTTGTGGAGGTCGTATATGGATTTCTTGTATAGGTCAGGGTCACCTGACTTGAACGCCTCTGACCTGTCCTTCAGTAGGGGGCCAATCTCGCGATTGAGCTATGGTTTACGGTTGGGGGACATACGTACTGCTTTCTTTGGCACGCAGTCGTCCAACATTTGCTGATGAAGTCTGTGACAGTGGTGGCACACTCATTTAAGTTGGTCGCTGAGTTCTTTAATATGGACCAGTCCACTGTCTCTAAGCAGTCATGTCGGAACTCTTCTGTTTCCTCGGACCAGCACTGCACGACCTTCTTAGCTGGATTCTCCCGCTTAAGTTTCTGCTTGTATGCCGGGAGAAGGACACCGTCTTATGGTCTGATTTTCAAAATGTGGTCGGGGATGGAACGGTAGGTGCCCTTGATTTTTGAGTAGCAGTGGTCAAGAGTATTGTCGCCCCTGGTGGGACAGGAGATGCGCTGGTTGAATTTTGGCAGTACACTCTTGAGGTTGGCTTTGTTGAAGTCCCCGGCCACGATGAACAAGGTCTCCGGGGTGTTCTGTTTCATAGTTGTTTATAACTGTGTACAGTTCGTCCAGCGCCTTCTTCACTTCTGCCTAGGGTGGGATGTAGACCGCTGAGATAATGGCTGAAGTGAACTCACGTGGAAGATAGTATGGGCGGCACTTCACGGTCAGGTATTCCACGTACGGGGAGCAGTAGGTCGCCAGGATCGCCACATCCAAGCACCAGGAGCAGCTGATGAGGAGGCAAACCCCTCCACCCTTCGCTTTGTCTGATGACGTGATGCGGTCTGCCCGATGAATTGAGAAGCCTTCAGGTTGTTTGGCACAGTCCGGTGAGGCGGGGCTGAGCCACGTCTCTGTGAAACAGAGCACACCTCTGAGAGGTAATTCTGGTGTTACATTCATCCAGCTTGTTTTCAATCGCTTAGATGTTTGCCAGGAGTATGCTGGAGAGAGGAGTTGATGTTGACTGGCAGTTAACTGCCAAGCATTGTTTGAAATTTAAACCAGGAAGCTTGACACTGACTGGTCAAGACATTGTCCTGTCAAATGAACCAGTGAATAGCTGTCTCTTATTTTGTTTAACTGAAACAGGCGCATGTATGTAAATCTTCTTTCTGTCTGCAAAGAAAAAGGCCAAGTGTGTAATGTATGTAGCTTGCATGTACAAGAAGATATGGGGAGGGCAGTGGCATAGTGGAATTGTCACTGAACTAGTAATCTAGAGATCCCGAATCATGCTCTGGGGATCCAGGTTTGAATCCCACCATGGTGATGGTGACATTTGAATTCAATAAAAATCTGAAATTAAAAGTCTAAAGGTGACACTGAAACCATTACCAATTGTCGTAAAGACCCATCTGCTTCTCTAAAATCCTTTAGGGAAGGAAATCTGCCGTCCTTACCTGATCTGGTCTACATGTGACTCCAGACCCATAGCAATGACTTAAATGCCCTCAGGGGTAAGCAATAAATGCTGGCCCAGCCAGTGACACCCACACCCCATGAACAAATTTTTAAAAGATTGTAGTTAGCGGGAAGAAAGGAGGAGCATAGAGATATAGAAGAGCAATTGTGGAGTTGCAAGCATGTCAGCTTATTCGGCCGGGGCCTCTGCACAATGTGGCCCAGAGGCAATGCTGTAAATACATTTATCTTAAGGATCCTGCTCTTCTCGTCTCCTTTTATCTGCTTGGTTTCCAAGGTTAATGAAGCCTGTAAAAATAGAGGCACCAGCCTCCTTTAAAACTATTACTTCTGACCTGCCTCTTGAGCGCACCTATGTCACCTGCACTTACCCCAGCCCCTAACCATCCACCTGCATCCATTTAAACCTGAAGTCATCGGGATCGAGGAAGGTGAGGATCAAAGTTTTAAAAAATTAACTTCTCACCCAAATCACCTGTTTTAGGGGTTTTACAAACAGCTTCATTCATTCTTGTTCAGCTGCTTTTAAACAGCCTTAAAATTGTAATACTTCCTGAAAGGTACGGAACCATTTCAGATCTATTAGCTGAAAAAAATCAGAAGTGCAGCTACTTCATTAGAATTTTGGAATCACTGCCTTTTGTATCACCAAAGCAGAAGGCGATCGTTTCAAATTGAATAAACAGGTAGAAAACTTGCTGTTTTCAACATTAAATTTGTGACAGTAAAACACTCAATCTGACATCTTCTGGTATGTCAAAGGACAATCGTAGCAAACTGGATCCCAGTATGAATTGCCTCCTGAAAATCCAATATTGAATCTGTGGCCATATGAAAATCTGATTTTAACAGACAATGGAGTATCTTTCTGGTTTGCTTATTGGAACTGGGGAGGAATCCTTCATTATGCCTGCTCAAACTAAGTCAAAAATCCAGAACAGCCCCTTTGAGATGACTTCAAGAGTTTTGTTTGTACAGCTGCTGTTATCCAGAGAGTGCAAAGTGGTTCAGGTATATTCTGACTGAATCCAGGGAAATTGCTGGTTTCCTATTGATGCACCCAGTTAAAAAACAATTAAACTAAAGGGCAATTAAAGGACATTCCATTGCATTATCTCATCATTGTAAATGTTGTAAAAGGAGATACCTGTACAATGTTGTCCCTGTCTGATTATAGTCTGTCTGGCGACAGACATTTTGTGGGGAGAGGAGTTTAAACTCTGAGCTCAACCGGCAGAAACCGGGACAGTTAAAATAGAGGCCGCGCTGGTAGCGGCCATGACCAGCTAGGTCGCATACACGGAAGCTCCCGCTGGGATTGGGATTTCGGGCCTGATGTGTTGGGTACTCTGCCACACAGACGAACCAACACGGCTGCGAATGGTACAACTCAGTTTTATTACTAACATTTATTTACAGTGGTAAACTGGTTACTGAGGTTCGATCATAACCCTGGAATCTGTGGACCTATTCCTAATACTATCTTGTAGTGGCACTCAGCACATGGTGGATGTCTGAGTGGCTTGCTATGAGCTCTGTGCCCTGAGCTGTCTCCTGCTGGAATGCCCAGGAAGTGTCGTGTTCCCTGTTTTGTACTGTGTATGCTCTTGCCTGTGATTGGCTGTGGTGTTGTGTGTGTGTTGATTGGTCCGTTGATCTGTCCATCAGTATGTATGTATGTTTGTGCTATGATGTTTACCTGAATACCATGACAGGGCCGTTAAAAGAGGCGGCGTCGGCACTTGAAGGGCGGGTACCGGTCTGGGAACGGACGCTGGAGAGGTTCTCCCTGGTGCTGTATGGCGGGAACCAGGAGAGGGGCCGTCAAACGAGCAATAGCGGGGAGGAAGACAGAGCGGGTCCGGGAGGACAAAATGGCGGCCGACGCGGATCGAGAAGCAAGGGCCCAGTGGGCCAGAGAGCAGCAGGACATTTTGAGGAGCTGTATCGCGGAACTAAAATCAAAGATGCTGGCCCCTATGAAGGCCTCCATGGAAAAGATGGTGGAGGTCCAGAAGTCATAGGAGAAGGCGATCAAAGAGGTGGAGAGGAAGGTGTCTGAGAACGAGGACGAGATCCTGGGCCTGGCGGTCAGGGTGTAGGCGCACTAGGCCTTACATATGAGATGGCAGGAGAGGCTGGATGACCTCGAATACAGGTCTCAGAGTCATAATCTGCTGATCCTGGGCCTCCCTGAAGGTGCGAAGGGGGAGGACGTGAGCACGTATGTGACTGCAATGCTGGGGACGCTGATGGGCGGTGGGGCCTTCCCGCAGCCCTTGGAGCTGGACGGGGCGCATAGGGTCCTCGCCAGGAAGCCGACGGCAAACGAACCACTGGGGGCGTTGGTGATAAGGTTCCACCGCTTTACAGACAGGGAGCGTGTCCTGCGGTGGGCAAAGAAGGAGCGGAGCAGCAAGTGGGAGAACGGCGAGATTCGCATATACCAGGACTTGGGGGCTGAACTGGCGAGGAGGCGTGCGGGTTTCAACCGGGCTAAGGCGGCACTCCACAGCAAAGGGTTAAAATTCAGACTCCTGCATCCGGCGAGACTTTGGGTAACGTACCAGGACAGGCACCATTATTTTGATACGCCGGATGAGGTGTGGATATTCATTAGGCATGAAAAGTTGGACTTGAACTAAGGGGCAGCTGCACGTGGGTGAAACGCGTTGGCGGGGATGTGTAATCGGAGGTTGGCCTGTTGTAAGACTTTATGTAGAATTTAAGTTTGTTTGCTTTTCTGTTCTTGTTTTTTGTTTCAGGGGGCGGGGTGACGCCCGGGTTGCGTTGTCCGGTGCACGGGAATGATCCGCATGGCACTTGCCCTCTTACCCTGCGGTGGGGGGCCCGAAAGAGGAAACAATAGTAAGTTTGGAGATAGAGGCGGGAGCGGCCGGGGTCAGCATGGGTCAGCTGACTTACGGAAGCGCAATGGGGGGAAATCAGTCCTGAGCAGGTGCCTGGCAGGGGGGGTGGGAGCGAGGGGTTGGGGGGGGGAAGGGGTGATGCTTTGCTGACTGAAGGGGAGCCAGTTGTTGGGGATGGATGGAGAGTCGGGCTGGGGGGTCTCCGGCGGGAGGGCTGGAGCGAGCGTGGGGCGCGGGTACGTGGCTGGCCGTAAAAGGGCGATGGTTAGTCGGCAGGGAGAGGGGGGGTGGGGGGGGGGGGGGTGTCTACCCCCGTCCAGGCTGATCCCGTGGAATGTGAGGGGCCTGAACGGGCCGGTCAAGAGTTCCCGCGTGTTCTCGCATCTAAAGGGGTTGAAGGTGAACGTGGCTATGCTGCAGGAGACGCACTTAAAACTCGCTGACCAGGCGAGGTTAAGGAGAGGATGGGTGGGCCAGGTGTTCCACTCGGGGCTAGACTCAAAGACCAGAGGGGTGGCAATTCTGGTGAGTAAACGGGTGGCGTTTGAAGCAGGGAGCATCGTGGCGGACAAGGGGGGTAGGTACATAATGGTGAGTGGCAAGTTACAGGGGGCCCGGAGGGGTGTTGGTGAACGTGTATGCCCCGAACTGGGATGATGCAGAGTTCATGAGGCGCATGCTGGGTAAGATCCCGGACCTGGAGTCAAGTAACTTGATTATGGGGCGGGACTTTAATACTGTCTTGGATCAGGCGTTGGACCGGTCTAAGTCCAGGTCGGGAAAGAGGCCGGCAGCGGCCAGGGCCTTGTGGAAGTTCATGGATCAGATGGGGGGTGTGGACCCGTGGAGGTTCGCGCGGCCAAGGGCGAAGGAGTTCTCCTTTTTCTCCCATGTCCATAAAGTCTACTCGCGGATTGACTTTTTTGTGCTGAGCAGGGCGTTAATCCCGAGGGTGGAGGAGGTTGAGTATTCGGCCATTGCGGTCTCGGACCATGCCCCACATTGGGTGGACATGCGTCTAGGGGCGGACCGGGGGCAACGCCCCCTCTGGAGACTGGATGTGGGGCTGCTGGCGGATGAAGAGGTGTGTGGGCGGATAAGGAGGAGCATTCAGGACTATGTGACAATGAATGACACAGGGGAGGTATCAGCGGCAGTGGCTTGGGAGGCTATGAAGGCGGTCATCAGGGGGGAGTTAATCTCTATTAGGTCCCACAGAGAGTAGAGGGAGAGGGCGGAGAGGGAGAGGCTGGTGGGAGAGATACTTAGGGTGGACAGGATGTACGCGGATGCCCCCGAGGGGGGGCTGCTTAAGGAGCGCTGGAGATTGCAGGCGGAGGCACAGTTGAGGAGGGTGAAAGGGGCAGTCTACGAATATGGGGAGAAGGCAAGTAGGATGCTGGCGCACCAACTTCGCAGGAGGGAGGCGGCCAGGGAAATCGGGCGAGTGTGGGATAAGGAAGGTAACACGGTGTTGAGCCCAGAGAGGATCAATGAAGTCTTCAAGGAGTTTTATGGGAAGCTATACGAGTCAGAACCCCCAAGGGGAGGGGAAGGGAAGAAGCAATTTATGGATCGACTGAGATTTCCAAGGACGGATGAGGAGCGGGTGGAGGGACTGGGGCCCCGATTGAGTTGGAGGAGGTAGTTAAGGGACTGGCAAGTATGCAGTCGAGCAAGGCCCCGGGTCCGGACGTCTTCCCTGTAGAATTTTATAAGAAGTTCTCGGAGCTACTGAGCCCACTCCTGCTCAGAACCTTTAACGAGGCAAAGGAGAGAGGAACCCTCCCCCGGCGATGTCTTAGGCACTGATCTCGCTCATTTTGAAGAAGTAGAAGGATCCGCTCCAGTGTGGGTCCTACAGGCTGATATCACTCCTGAATGTAGATGCCAAATTGCTGGCACAATTCTGGCCATCAGAATAGAGGTTTGGTCCCGGGAGTGATCGAGGAGGACCAGACGGGTTTCGTTAAGGGCAGGCAACTGAACACAAATGTGAGGAGGCTCCTGAATATTATTATGATGCCCTCGGAGGGGGGGACGCAGAAGTAGTGGCTGCAATGGATGTGGAGAAGGCCTTTGACAGGGTGCAGCGGGAGTACCTGTGGGAAGTGTTACGTAGGTTTGGATTCGGGGAGGGATTCATAGGGTGGGTCAAGCTACTGTATCAGGCCCCCATAGCGAGTGTGTCCACGAACCGGCTGAGGTCGGAGTATTTCAGGTTGCACCGAGGGACGAGGCAGGGATACCCCCTGTCCCCGTTGCTATTTGCCCTGGCAATTCAGCCGTTGGCCATAGCGCTTAGGATTTCAAGGAACTGGAGGGGGCTGGTTTGGGGGGGGGGGTTGGCACTGCCGAACTTCTGCAGCTACTATTGGGCGGCGAATGTGGCCATGATTAGGAAGTGGGTAATGGAGGAGGGGGCGGCGTGGGGGCGGCTAGAGGCAGTGTCATGTGAAGGCTTAGGGCCACTAGTAACGGCACCGCTGCCGTTCTCGCCGGCGCGATACACCACAAGCCCAGAGGTGAAGGCGGCACTGAGTGTCTGGGGTCAATGGAGGAGGCATAGGAAGGAGGAAGGGGCCTCAGTTTGGACCCCGATACGGAAAAACCATAGATTTGCTCTGGGCAGGATAGATGGGGGGTTTCAAGGCTGGTATAGGGCAGGCATTAGAAGGATGGGGGACCTGTTTATATATGGGATTTTCCCCAGCGTGCAGGCGCTGGACGAGAAGTTCGGCCTGCCCCCGGGAAATGCTTTCAGATACCTCCAGGTTCGGGACTTTCTCAAGAAACAGGTGGGGACATTTCCGTTGTTACCCTTTCGAAGGATACAGGACAGGGTTGTATCTGGCATCTGGGTAGGAGAGGAGAAGGTGTCGGACATATATCAGGAGCTGCAGCTGCAGGTGACGGAGGAAGCCTCAGTGGAGGAGCTGAAGGGCAAGTGGCAGGAGGAGCTGGGCGAGGAGCTGGATGAGGGCTTGTGGGTGATACCCTGGGCAGGGTTAATTCATCTGCATCGTGCACCAGGCTCAGTTTGATTCAGTTTAAGGTGGTGCACCGGGCTCACATGATGACGGCAAGAATGAGCAAGTTTTATGGGGTAGAGGACAGGTGCGCGAGATGTGCAGGGAGTCCAACAAACCATGTCTATATGTTCTGGGCATGCCCGGCTCTTAAGGAATTCTGGAAGGGCTTTGCGAGGGCTATATCCAGGATTTTGGACACGCGGGTGAAGTCAAGTCCAACAATAGCGATATTTGGGATGTCGGAGGATCCGGGAGTGCAGGAAGCAAAAGAGGTTGAGGTGTTGGCCTTTGCCTCCCTGGTAGCCTGGAGGTGGATCTTGTTAATGTGGAGGGACTCGAAACCCCCGAGCATGGAGACCAGGGTTAGCGATTTGGCTGGGTTTGTCAGCCTGGAGCGAATAAAGTTTGCCCTGAGAGGGTCCTTGATGGGGTTCTCCCGGCGGTGGCAACCTTTCCTTGGCTTTCTCGGGGAGCAGTAAACTGTCAGCAGCAGCAACGGGGTTGGGGGGGGGGGGGGGGTGGAGGAGGGGGGGGGGGGGTTGGGGGGGGGGGTGGAGGGGGGCTCAGGTGGGGGGACTTGTTGATATAATGTGTTTTTTTCGTTTTGCATAATGATAGCAGCCACCTTGTTTTGTTAAATATTTTTCGTTTATTGTTCTTTTTTTTTGTTATGTAAAAATCCTGGTTGAAAAAAGCTTTAATAAAAATAATTTTTTTAAAAATAGAGGCCGTGATTCTCCTGATCTGCGCGTGACTCAGTGCTCCTGCCAGCGGGAAAACCAGAATGATTCCCGCTGGCGTTAGAAGCATTCCCAATATCCCATGCAACGGCACTTTGAATTTTGTTTCCCCTCAATGGGGTTTTCAGTGCCATTCCTCGGCACACGGGCGTTCTTGACAGAACTCAGAGGGGCACAACCCAGTCTCGCTAACTGTTCCCACACATCTGAGATCGGAGTGGAATTTTTAAAGGGCGCCCCGATCTCAAAAAGCAGGATGTCGCCTGCACTGGGTTTCCCTCCCATACCCATGATCACTTCCAGGCATCGTGTTCCCAGAACTACTTAACATATCATTTTCTGCAGATCATTGTCTCGGGTCTCTGGTGGAAGCTTCCTGCCACCCAAAATTCTGTATCTGCTCACCATGGTCCTTGTCCGTCCCATTAATTTCAGGGAAGAGTCCAACCCAGAGAATGTAAATAAGATCAGCCATTAAAATCAGCTGGGTCTCCTGCTCTCCCTCATGGGCAGTCAAACCACTTGCTGAGTCACATTTGCAACTGGGAGTTCCACAGTTATACCTTTGTGTGGAACATCCATCAACCCGCCACTCAATGCGACATTATGAAGTACCCATCAGAGGGTCAGTATTGATTGCACCCGTTACCCTCAAGTGTACAAAGGACTGCCTCCCATATTATGGCACAGGGGCCTGAGACCAGTACTCTTGTCCTGTGTCCTCCGCTAACGACTCATTTAAGGCCCAAACTGTAATGAAATGAAGCCCAATCCCAATATTGTTTCTGGCTCAGCAGCATTTTAAATAAACGGTAGCCATTAACAATGGGCATTTAAGGATAAGCCTAATATATAAAACACAAATATTTATTTTCCCAGGTAGTCTTGATGTAGCATTAAGATCTGTTAGGCCTCAAACGGCTGATTGTTCTCCACTGCAGCATTCCTTCGCCACAACCCCAAATCTCTCTTTGGACCCAAAATGTTCGATCCCGGTGAACATGTTTCACTCTCCATATTTTGGTACAAGAAATATTTAAATCATAGTATTAACTTCACAGGGTGGTATATGTTTGATCAGGCACACGGCACACTAAGTGACTTCAAACGGAATTGTATTATTAGCCACAAAACAAAGGAATAATAGGTAACTTTGTTTGCACTGAGTGCTGAATTTGGTGCATTTGAGTGAGAGTTTGGTGACTGAGGGAGTTAGGTGAGGAGGGAGAAAGGTGCTCCTTTCATTTCATTTCCTACATTTTTGCAAAGAGCGAGAAGGGAGCCAGGGGTTTACAGAGAGTGCAGCTGACTGGGAGCAGAGTCGGAGGGCGGAGGTCCAGTTGGTCCATAGGGCAGCTATATTCTGTAAGGTAAGAGGGTATGGAGGCTAGGCCAGTTGCATGCTCCTCCTGTAGGATGTGGGTGGTGAGGGATACCACCGGTGTCCCCACTGAATAAACCTGCGGGAAGTGCACCCAACTCCAGCTCCTCAAAGACCGTGTTAGGGAACTGGACCTGAAGCTGGATGAACTTCGGATCATCTGGGAGGCAGAGGGGGTGATAGAGAAGAGTTACAGGGAGGTAACCACACCCAAGGTACAGGACAAGAGTAGCTGGGTTACAGTCAGGGGAAAGAAAACAAACAGGCAGACAGTGCAAGGACGTGGCCATTCCCCTTCAAAACAAGTATACCATTTTGGATGCTGTTGGGGGGGATGACCTACCTGGGGAAGGCCCTAGCGGCCAGGTCTCTGGCACTGAGTCTGGCTCTGGGGCTCAGAAGGGAAGGGGGGAGAATAGAAAAGCAATAATAGTAGGAGATTCAATGGTTATGGGCATAGATAGGAAATTCTGTTGTCGCGAGCGAGACGCCCGGAAGGTATGTTGCCTCCTGAGTGCCAGGGCCAGGGATGTCTCGGATCGTGTCTTCAGGATCCTTAAGGGGGAGGGGGAGCAGCCAGAAGTCATGGTGCACATTGGTACCAACGACGTAGGTAGGAAAAGGGGTGTGGAGGTAATAAATGAGTTTAGGGAGTGAGGCTGGAAGTTAAAAGCCAGGACAGACAGAGTTGTCATCTCTGGTTTGTTGCCGGTGCCACGTGATAGCGAGGCTAGGAATAGGGAGAGAGTGCAGTTGAACACGTAGCTGCAGGAATGGTGTAGGCGGGAGGGCTTCGGGTATTTGGATAATTGGAGCGCATTCTGGGGAAGGTCCTGTACAAGCAGGACGGGTTGCATCTGAACCAGAGGGGCACCAAAACCCTGGGAGGGAGGTTTTCTAGTACTCTTCGGGAGGGTTTAAACTAATTTGGCAGGGGAATGGAAACAGGATTTGTAATCCAACAACTAAGGTAGCCGATATTCAGGATGCCAAAGCATGTAGTGAGGCAGTGGGGAAGGGAACACTGACAAAGGAGAGTACTTGCAGGCACGAAGATGGGTTGAAGTGTGCATACTTCAACGCAAGAAGCATCAGGAATAAGGTGGGTGAACTTAAGGCATGGATCGGTACTTGGGACTACGATGTGGTGGCCATCACGGAAACTTGGATAGGTGAGGGGCAGAAATGGTTGCTGGAGGTCCCTGGTTATAGATGTTTCAATAAGGTTAGGGAGGGTGGTAAAAGAGGTGGGGGGGGTGGCATTGTTAATTAGAGATAGTATAACAGCTGCAGAAAGGCAGTTCGAGGAGTATCAGCCTACTGAGGTAGTATGGGTTGAAGTCAGAAATAGGAAAGAAGCAGTCACCTTGTTAGGAGTTTTCTATAGGCCCCCCAATAGTAGCAGAGATGTGGAGGAACAGATTGGGAAACAGATTTTGGAAAGGTGCAGAAGTCACAGGGTAGTAGTCATGGGTGACTTCAACTTCCCAAACATTGAGTGGAAACTCTTTAGATCAAATAGTTTGGATGGGGTGGTGCTTGTGCAGTGTGTCCAGGAAGCTTTTCTCACACAGTATGTAGATTGTCCGACCAGAGGGGAGGCCATATTGGATTTGGTACTTGGTAATGAACCAGGGCAAGTGATAGATTTGTTAGTGGGGGAGCATTTTGGAGATAGTGACCACAACTCTGTGACTTTCACTTTAGTAATGGAGAGGGATAGCTGCGAAAACAGGGCAAGGTTTACACTTGGGGGAAGGGTAAATACGATGTTGTCAGACAAGAATTGAAGTGCATAAGTTGGGAACATAGGCTGTCAGGAAAGGACACAAGTGAAATGTGGGACTTGTTCAAGGAACAGGTACTACGTGTCATTGATTTGTATGTCCCTGTCAGGCAGGGAAGAGATGGCCGAGTGAGGGAACCATGGTTGACAAGAGAGGTTCAATGTCTTGTTAAGACGAAAAAGGAGACTTATGTAAGGCTGAGGAAACAAGGTTCAGACAGGGCACTGGAGGGATACAAGATAGCCAGGAGGGAACTGAGGAAAGGGATTAGGAGAGCTAAGAGAGGGCATGAACAATCTTTGGCAGGTAGGATCAAGGAAAACCCCAAGGCCTTTTACACATACGTGAGAAATATGAGAATGACTAGAGCGAGGGTAGGTCCGATCAAGGACAGTAGCGGGAGATTGTGTATTGAGTCTGAAGAGATAGGAGAGGTCTTGATCGAGTACTTTTCTTCTGTATTTACAAATGAGAGGGGCCATATTGTTGGAGAGGGCAGTGTGAAACAGACTGGTAAGCTCGAGGAAATACTTGTTAGGAAGGAAGATGTGTTGGGCATTTTGAAACACTTGAGGATAGACAAGTCCCCCGGGCTTGACGAGATATATCCAAGGATTCTATGGGAAGCAAGAGATGAAATTGCAGAGCCGTTGGCAATGATTTTTTCGTCCTCACTGTCAACAGGGGGGGTACCAGGGGATTGGAGAGTGGCGAATGTCGTGCCCCTGTTCAAAAAATGGACGAGGGATAACCCTGGGAATTACAGGCCAGTTAGTCTTACTTCGGTGGTAGGCAAAGTAATGGAAAGGGTACTGAAGGATAGGATTTCTGAGCATCTGGAAAGACACTGCTTGATTCGGGATAGTCAGCACGGATTTGTGAGGGGTAGGTCTTGCCTTACAAGTCTTATTGAATTCTTTGAGGAGGTGACCAAGCATGTGGATGAAGGTAAAGAAGTGGATGTAGTGGACATGGATTTTAGTAAGGCATTTGATAAGGTTCCCCATGGTAGGCTTATGCAGAAAGTAAGGAGGCATGGGATAGTGGGAAATTTGGCCAGTTGGATAACGAACTGGCTAACCAATAGAAGTCAGAGAGTGGTGGTGGATGGCAAATATTCAGCCTGGATCCCAGTTACCAGTGGCGTACCGCAGGGATCAGTTTTGGGTCCTCTGCTGTTTGTGATTTTCATTAATGACTTGGATGAGGGAGTTGAAGGGTGGGTCAGTAAATTTGCAGACGATACGAAGATTGGCGGAGTTGTGGATAGTGAGGAGGGCTGTTGTCGGCTGCAAAGAGACATAGATAGGATGTAGAGCTGGGCTGAGAAGTGGCAGTTGGAGTTTAACCCTGAAAAGTGTGAGGTTGTCCATTTTGGAAGGACAAATATGAATGTGGAATACAGGGTTAACGGTAGAGTTCTTGGCAATGTGGAGGAGCAGAGAGATCTTGGGGTCTATGTTCATACATCTTTGAAAGTTGCCACTCAAGTGGATAGAGCTGTGAAGAAGGCCTATGGTGTGCTAGCGTTCATTAATAGAGGGATTGAATTTAAGAGCCGTGAGGTGATGATGCAGCTGTACAAAACTTTGGTAAGGCCACATTTGAAGTACTGTGTACAGTTCTGGTCGCCTCATTTTAGGAAGGATGTAGAAGCTTTGGAAAAGGTGCAAAGGAGATTTACCAGGATGTTGCCTGGAATGGAGAGTAGGTCTTATGAGGAAAGGTTGAGGGTGCTAGGCCTTTTCTCATTAGAACGGAGAAGGATGTGGGGCGACTTGATAGAGGTTTATAAGATGATCAGGGGAATAGATAGAGTAGACAGTCAGAGACTTTTTCCACCAGTGGAACAAACCATTACAAGGGACATAAATTTAAGGTGAATGGTGGAAGATATAGGGGGGATGTCAGAGGTAGGTTCTTTACCCAGAGAGTAGTGGGGGCATGGAATGTGAAAGTAGTTGAGTCGGAAATATTAGGGACCTTCCAGCAGCTATTGGATAGGTACATGGATCACAGTAGAATGATATAGTGTAGATTAATTTGTTCTTAAGGGCAGCACGGTAGCATTGTGGATAGCACAATTGCTTCACAGATCCAGGGTCCCAGGTTCGATTCCGGCTTGGGTCACTGTCTGTGCAGAGTCTGCACATCCTCCCCGTGTGTGCGTGGGTTTCCTTCGGGTGCTCCGGTTTCCTCCCACAGTCCAAAGATGTGCAGGTTAGGTGGATTGGCCATGATAAATTGCCCTTAGTGTCCAAAATTGCCCTTAGTGTTGGGTGGAGGTGTTGACCTTGGGTAGAGTGCTCTTTCCAGGAGCCGGTGCAGACTCAATGGGCCGAATGGCCTCCTTCTGCACTGTAAATTCTATGATAATCTATGATTAATCTAGGACAAAGGTTCGGCACAACACCGTGGGCCGAAGTGCCTGTTCTGTGCTGTATTTTTCTATGTTCTATGTTCTATGTAACGGGCAGCACCTTCAATATTTCATGTTATTAGAAAGGAACTTTAACATTTTAGATAGGCTGGGCAGCCAGCTGAGGTAGTTGTGCTGACCAGTGGTCTCATAGTTCAATTGAGAAGTCTGGTCCATTTTGTGGGCTGAGGTTCAGTGACATTCAGCTGACAGGCAGTGAGGAGAAAGAAAAATGGCTTGGGGCATGGCATTCGGTTGTACCTGAATTGCCACAGAGGCCTGAGGCCTATAGTCATTGTTCTGTGTCCTTCGCTAATGACTCATTTCGGGTCCAAACTGTAATGACGTGAGGCCCAATCCCAATATTGTTGCTGCATTTTAATTACACAGTAGCCATTAATAACGGGCATTGAAGAATATGCCTAATATATAGAACATGGGCAAGGACAGATCGGTCGTCGACGTAGATGTTGGCGTACAGTGCCGAGATGAGGATCCAATTGCCACCACCCAGGTGACTGTCACATGTGAGTTGTTAATAGCCATGCAGGGGGGTAAAAAAAACTACACTAATAATTTAAAACTTAACTTGTTGGAACCAAGAGGAACTGGAATGATTCTTCACAGGAAAAGTATAGGCCTCTAAAGTGCGGCAGCTGCATACCTGCCTCTCTGCCTGTTTCGGGCAGGCAGTTTGCCAGCAAAATGTTAATGAAGCCTGGCCATTTAAATCAACCTAACCTTTTGCAGCAACTCCTGAGTGGGAAGTTTGGAGCCTTTCCCCTGCTTTCCTCCCTGGAGTTTCACATCACCACTTAAGTCTTTGCCATTTTAATGAGCCACTGACCTCTATTTTTTAAGTTGAATGGTATAGTCCACATTTATGTGCGCTGTTCATGCATAACTTGCAACATTTGTAAGCAATCACCTGACCCGTGAATAGAGAAGCTGTCTGTAAGATAATTCTGAAAGAACTTGCTTCCAATTTATTCCAACAACACTGGCTATTCTGAATATTAAGGAACATGCACAAGCAACATATTTATCCATTCGAAATTTGTTGAACCAGATGTTATTTTCTATTTCAACATGTGTGTGGTCTAGCAATGTAACTGCACATTAGCGATTACATATCTGGTTAGATTGGAGCTGATTTCCACCTCATTTCTTGGTCATCTGGAACATCTAACCCTTTCTGCTACTTTTAGTTGTAATCAAGGTGATGAGCTCGAAATGCAACTTGATTCACCATTCACTTCCCAATTTTTTTGTTTGCTCCACGCTACATTGGTCCATAATTTCCTCATAATTTTTGGTTCTCAAAATGAGGTAAGAGCCACCAAGCAGACGATTTAACCAAAATATTTTGAAGTGTCATTTCGGGTGAGTTGGGTAGGTTTTTCCCAACGGGATTTTGGGTGAGATCCAGACCGGTATTTACCAACAATTAAGGGGCAATTTAATGGAAAGGTTTCCAAGTGTGGTAGCGAGTGGGAACTGCCACAAGCTTCCTGACACACAACCCGCTGAGACTGTCACCGGTATCAAACATTAATTGGTCCACATAATGAGGGCCCACGGGCTTCATGCTGCAAATGGTGGTCCAGCCAGCTGATTCACGGGATCATGCTTGCCAGCTCCCCACCAATAAGGGAAAGCAGCACTTAAACCGATCCCGCAGAGCAAAGATTCAGGGATGCCGTCCTGGTCAGATTGCTGCATGTGGCCGAGTCCAAATGGGTTGCCCCATTCTCCCGAGGGGCTCCGAGGGTCAGCCACAGGGCAGCCAGTGTCGCCTGGGAAGAGGGGGCAATGGCCGTCAACTCGGGGAGCATCACCAGGAGGAACGGCATCTCGTGCCATAAGAATATCAACAAAGTCCACCGGGCCACACGGGTGGGTTGGCACAGGCCCCCTGGCAGCTGCCCTGCCTGCCACCCCCCTTCCCCCCCTCGGCGACGCGCGCCTGACACTACCCCCTCCAGCACCATAATGTTCACCTGCCCATCCATGATTCCCACACTGGACTCCAGCATCCCCCTTCCATCCCCACATCCCACCCCATTCCCTCCCACACATCCTCTCCCATTTCCCCCTCCCTCTTGTCCATGTCAAAGTCTACATAGTTTGCTGTTTGGGCAAACAGAGCATCCATGACCTCATGCATGCAATTGTGGGCTGTGGCTTGTGAGATGCCACACAAGTCCCCGTTTAAGCCCGGGACTGATCCTGAGGCATAAAAGTTCAAGGCTGCTGTGACCTTGACAACCACCGGGAATGAGTATCCTCCTCCTCTACCAAATGGTACCAAGTCCGTGTGGACATGGCGCAGGTGCCACTCCATCCCATTATTGAGGCAGAGTCTCCTGCGACATACGCTGTCAATCATCTGTTTGAAAGATTAGTGACGCCTGTAAACCCTGGGCTGTCATGGGCCTCCCCCTCTGGGCCCATCTCTGGCCTGATGGACGGCTGGGTCCTCAGGGTTGGGGTGGGACCCTTCACATGGGTCACCGCCTCAAGCCTCTGTTGACACTGCTGCCTCTGCCTTCTCCGGCATCAGGCCGCCTGGCCTGCCAGTGGCACTGCCAAGGCAGCTTCCGCAGGATCCAAGATATCCATCCTGTGTAATATCTGTAAGGAATTGGAGAGGGTTATGACACTGTCTTCCACACTGAGACCCTCAATTCCCAGCCGCCCCCCCCCCCCCCCCCCCCACCCCACATCCCCTGCCATCTGATGCATGCTGCCCATGTACCCCAGCCACAGTGGGGTCCTCAGCCAGGGCATGATCCAGACCAAGCCAGGTGCTGCGAGTCTGGTGACTCACGCAAGGTTTCGCACCTGGCGCAAATCCCGTTTTGGGCCTCTCCCGCGATTCATCCGTCTCGCTCGGTGCAGATGGTAGAATTACACCTCAAGTTTTTCTGAGGAACCATAGACTCATAGAATCCCCATAGAATCCATACAGTGCACTCAGAGGCCATTCAGCCCATAGAGTCTGCGCCGGCCCTCTGAACGAGCACCCTGCCTAGGCCCACTCCCCGCCTTATCCCCGTAACCCCATCTGACTGGCACATCTTGAGACACTAAGTGACAATTTAGCATGGCTAATCTACCTAACCTGCACATCCTCGGACTGTGGGAGTAAACCAGAGCACCCGGAGGAAACCCACGCAGACATGGGGAGAAAGTGCAAATTTCACACAGATAGCCACCCAAAGCCAGAATTGAACCTGGGTCCCTGGCACTGTGAAGCAGCAGTGCTGACCACTGTGCACAGTTGGAAGATCTCACTTATGTAGCATATGCTCTTTTTAGCAGTTTACTAGAATTAGCTATGTGTGAATTTTCTCAATCATTTGTTATGTCTCCCACATTACATCTGCTTGACACCTAATTAATTCATTAATATAACTCACATGCAAAAGATTAGAAAACACAGATGTTCTGCACCTGAATGGTTGTAAATTTTCCTGGAAAATGTTAAGTGACATAGAGTCTGAAATTACTCATTACTTGTTTGCATTGTCAGTGATTTATTAAAACATTTCTCCTGAGACCTGTATTTTCCATAACTTTGAATGCATTTTAATGGCACCAAGATCTGGGACAAGTTTCCCCGGTCCCCCAGTCGCGCATTTCAGAGTGGCGTGCCATTCGCTGGCGGTGGGATTCCCTCTTCCCGCCCCATTGATGCCACCCTAGGCGACCGGAAAGCCCGTGGGTGGGGGTGCGCTGCCAGCAGGAAGAGAGAATCCTAACAGACAGAGAATTCCAGCCGTTATATTAAAAGAACAGATTCCACAATTGTATTTCCTTAAGCAAGCTGTTTTTAAAATGTAGATTTTTTGATGGCTTCAAACTTCAATTTCCATTGTGCGAGTAAGATCAAGGCAGATTTTTTTCAGAAGGATATTGGCATATGTCCCAAACTTCTCTGGGGTCCTGGTTGTTTATGCTGATTTTACATATTTTGAGTTGGTTTTTATTTTCTGATGTAGGTTAATGAGATTCTCAGGAAATTGAGGCACAATTTGCTGTTGGCAAGATCAGCATCGATGCCAAAATCAATTTCAGCAAAAGCATACTGTATATTTGAGCAAGGAAATTCTTGCCCATTGTACGGCAGCAATATCTGATTCAGTAAGTTGTGGATTCCAAGCATCATTTCAGAACTTGAGGACATAATCCAGGGGGATACTGAAGGACTGATCAACTGTTGAAGATGTTGAAGGAGGGAGAATCTAATACCCGGGTACTGTCCAGGGACTACCCGGGCTCTACCCCTGGAACTGCCCCATCAGCGCCTGGATAGTGCCATGGTAGTGCCAGGGCATTACCCAGGTAGTGCCAAGGTAGTGCCTGGTTAGTACCAGGGTAGTGCCAGGTGTGCCATGACACTGCCAGGGGTGGTTGCTGGTGTGGTACACGAGGGTGCGGCGGGGTTCTAGGATTAAGTGGTTTGTTCGATGTGCATTGGGTTGGCCTTTAAAAATGATGCACCGGATTATCAAGTTTCTAAGTCAATGGCGGGGCTAACAAATCAGAGGCTGCCCCGCCAATGATACGTTCTGTGATCCGTCCCTTGAAGGTTTCTTTCTAAGTCCCGGACTCTATGGCGTAGAAGGCTTCCATTGCCATCGGCAGCTTCAACGCCGCTTTTCCCGCCTGTATCGATATCCGGGAAAATTTTGGCCATTGTCCTTCATGTGAAACCTTTAACTGAGGACTTGTCTGCCCTCTCGGGTGGACAGCCTAGATTCCATACCACTATTTGAAGAAAGAATGTGCGTTCATATAGCAACTTTCATGATGACAGGGTAACTCAAGATGTTTTACTCTTGAAGTGTAGTCACTGTTATATTGCAAGACATTTGATACCAAATTGGTTATCAGTTCCCACCAGCAACAATGAACCAAATGACCATAGAATTGGTTTTGGTTTCAGGTGTTGCACGAGGGATAAATATTGGTCAGGAGGGAACTGGGAATTTCTGCTCTTTTTCCAATGGTGTCATGGGAACTTACACATCCACCTGAGAAAGCAAAGGCTTCGTCCTTTGTAACAATTTATTCATTTCTATTACTCAGCTGTCACTCTGTACAAACAATCTATAGCTGCAAAAAAAACTCCAAGAAACATCTGCCATCATAAAGTTTTGCCTAGCCCCAATCTTCCTCTGCTCCTTGGCTGGGATTTTCCACCCCCCGGTAGAATTTCCCATACGGTTGTGGTGAGCGAGCCATTGGCCACCAGCGGGACCTTCTGGTCCCATCAAAGTCTATAGCGTTTTGCATGGCTCGCCCGCCCCATTGCCGGGTAAACCGCCACCACAGGAGATCGACTTCAGCGGGACGAGGAGATCCCACCAGCGAGAAGGGCTGACAAATCCTGGCCCGTGAGTTCTCTGCCTTAAGGCAGGTAGGTCCTTGGTAATTATTCACTGAACCATTGGTAGGGGGAGGACAGGGTCCTGTGTCTACTTCAGCCAGAATGAAGATCGAACGTTGTGCTCTTAGCATTAATCTGATCCACACTCTAACTGTCCAACCAGCTGAGATAACTGCCCCCTGTAATCCAAGTTTATATCCTTAAATTTCAACTTTATATAGTATATAATGGGTGGGATTTTCTGGCCTTTCCCACCAGTGCGATCTTCCAGTCTCGCTGAACATGACACCCTGCAACGGGTTCCCTGGCGGTGGAATGGGTGAGCCACACAAAACACCGTAGGCATCGGCAGGACTGGAAGATCACAATGGCAGCCAATGCTGAGCCAACTCCTCCACCGGAAAACATTCCACGGAGGGGGGCAGAGTTTGGAAAATCCAGCCCAGTGTCTCAACATTTTTGTCCACATGTCTAGAAGGATGTTTAGATTAGTTTGCATTAAGATGGTACAATCAGGCAACAAGGGAGTTGAGTCATAGCTACGTATGTGTTCATTTATCAGTTTTAAAGGTTATAAGATGAAGGGGTTAACAGTTTTATTTCTTCCATACAAGGTTCAATTGAGACAATGGGGTTTCGGCAACACCTTCTTGCAATATTTATACTTTTAATGTTGGATGTTTCAATTCCAGACATGCCAGCGGAGTTCATTCATCAGTAAATACAGTTTCCATGGTACCTGCACGAGGAGGGTTTAAGCTGATAGTTTTGCCAGCTTGAAGAATCAGTTCTTGACTTTGAACAAAGGTCTAGGTTTTGGCTCACTCGCTCTGAATAGAGAACGGTCAGTGCCTAGCTGATTTGAACCAGCGACAGTCACGGTACCTTGGAAGTCAAATGTGCATGTGGTGAATCATCGGGCATTTAAAAAAATTATTTGAGGGATGTGGGCATCACTAGCTCGGCCAACATTCATTGCCTTTCACAGTAACTTCATTGCAGTGTTTATGTAAGCCTACTTGTGACAATCAAGATTATTATTATTATTATTATTAATTGCCCTTGAAGGTGGTGATGAGCTGCCCTCTCTAAACGTTGCAATACTTTTGTGAGGGCCACGAAGAATCCAGCACGAGTTTCAAGGATACAAAGAAATAACATTTATTTACAATAACATATATGTACACACAACAGCAGCAACCTCACTTGCTGCTTACTCCTTCCTGCTGGTTCCAAACTGGCCAGCTTTATTTATACAGGGAGTCTGCTAATGATTTCTCCGCCCCCCTCATTGGGGAAGCTCATACTTCCACAGGATTGTGGGATTGTCATTAGTTCCCAGCCAATGGTAAGCAGGCAGGTTATAACATCCCTCCCCCCCAAAGTCCAAGGAATCCACCGAAGACCCTGGCGAAGGAGGGCGTCGGACTCGTTTTGCCGCAGGCCGGACACCATTTGCACGTGGCACTGGATCGGGCGGTGTGTAACGAGATGGAGACCAGCGCTTCCGTGATGAACAACGTGACGGTTGTACATCCACGGCCCGTGGGCCCGGGGATTCCCCCTCTGATGCGTCCTGTGTCTCCATCTCGGAGTCAGAGACACTGCCTCTGTCATCTCGGCGTCTCTATCTCCACACGGTTCTGTAATGACCTGCGCAGGCTTTGAGTGCCTGCGCAGGCACCAGAGGAAGATTGCGAGGACTACTTTCCATTGTCTCTGGTCTCTGTGGCTGTAGAAATGAGCTCCGGGGGCGGGGAACCTTTGGAAGGGATAGTCTTCTGGACCGAACGTGGTCTACATGTTTGCGCTGGAGACGACCCTGGGCTTGCACCTGTTAAGATATAGGGCCCGTTTGGCGAAAGATTACGCCAGGGACCCACTGGGCACCACCAGCAAAATTGCAAACGAACACTGGGTCACCGGGCGCAAACTGCCGAATCGGCCGATGCCGAGAAAAACCCTGTCCCTGCCGTTCTTGTGTGCGGCGTACTTTTGCGCCAATGTCCGGAAAAACCATACTAAGGCGGGTGCGAAGTCTTCGGCCCATTAGGAGTTCTGCGGGAGCTACCCCAGTCACCGCATGGGGTGTGGTCCTATACGAAAACAAAAAGCGAGCCAGTCTCGTGTCCATTGACCCGGAAGACTGCTTCTTTAGGCCTCGTTTGAATGTCTGCACTGCGCCGGGTGGTAAGGGGCAGTGCGGATATGGTGTATGCCGTTCATCTTCATGAACCTCACAAACTCCTCTCTCGTGAATGGAATGCTGTTATCCGTGACCAGCACCTCGGGGAGGCCATGTGTACCAAAAGACAAACGCATCTTCTCAATTGTTGTGCAGGACGTTGTGCCTAGCATCTTATGCACCTCTAGCCATTTAGACTGGGCGTCGATTAATAAAAGGAACATGGATCCTTGCAAAGGGCCGGCGAAATCCGCATGCAAGCGTGCCCAAGGCCGCCCTGGCCATTCCCAGTGATGTAGGGGCGCGGCCGGCGGAAGCTTCTGATGCTCCTGACAAATGGAGCAGTTTTGGGCCACCTTCTCAATGTCGGCATCGAGGCCTGGCCACCAAGTATAACTCTGGGCCAACATTTTCATTTTGGTCACACCTGGATGCCCATTGTGCAAGTCTCTTAGTATCAGCTCCTGTCCTCTTTCCGGGACAATCACACGCGTCCCCCACAAGAGGATTCCGTCTTCCATGCTGAATTCTGACAGCTTGGAGGAAAATGGCCGCAACTCGCCTGGGAGCTGTCTATGCTGCCCACCATACAGGACTATGTGTCGAACCTTTGACAGGACTGGCTCCGTCTGGGTCCACTCACGGATCTATGATGCCGTGACAGGCAAGGTGTCCATAAAGTTTAGGGTTGCAATCACCTCACCGGTCGTGGGGGTCGACATGGGGCTGGTCGATAAAGGCAATCGGCTCAGTGCGTCGGCATTCGCTATCTGCGTTCCTGGTTTGTGCTCCAGAGAATACTCGTATGCAGCGAGCAACAAAGCCCAGCGCTGGATCCGTGCGGAAGCAATGGGCGGTATTGGCTTATCCACTCTGAAAAGTCCCAGCAGAGGCTTATGATCAGTCACGATAGTGAAGTGGCGGCCATACACGTACTGGTGGAAACGTTTCACTGCAAAGACCACTGCCAGGCCCTCCTTCTCGATCTGCGCGTACTTTTTTTCCGCTGCAGTCAATGTGCGGGAGGCGAAAGCTATCGGCCACTCGGCCCCGTTCTCCATCTTGTGGGACAGGACGGCCCCAATACCATATGGGGATGCATCACATGTGACGAGCAAAGGCTTTCCAGGATCATAGTGGGTTAGTAACCCAGACGACGACAATTGTTGTTTTACCCGCCGGAAAGCGGTTTCTTGCGGCTGACCCCAAACCCAGGTGTGATTTTTCTTTAGCAGAAGATGCAACGGGGCCAGCGTAGTTGCCAGATTGGGGAGGAACTTCCCTTAATAGTTTACGAGGCCAAGAAAAGAACGATGATGCGAAGTGTCAGTCGGGGCGGGGGCCTGTTGAATCGCGCGCACCTTCTCTGTGATGGGGTGCAAACCTTTACGGTCCACCCTGTAGCGCACAAAGACTCCGAGAGACGAATAGAGTGAAGTCGATGAGGCTTTAATAAGCGTGAATGTTTCCCCCACAGTTCGGTAGTAGACTGCCTGCGGGGGAGGACTCCAGGTACTTATACTCCGCCTTCAGGGCGGAGCTAGAGGTCAACGTCCAACCAGGACCCGGGATCTGTCAGCCAATGACATCATGGCTTCACAGTCCCACATGACCCCTAATGCATATTACCACATTCACCCCTTGTTAAAAATGAACCCGGCGGGGTGATGCTTCGCATGGTGGTAAGGGTTTACAAGGCTGGTCCTGGGAGGAAAACTTTCACATGGTATAACAGTATGTACAAGGTTTTTTTTTTGTTTCAAACTATTTACAGTAATCGTCAGGAAAAGACAAAATGTTCTCGTTAAAAGTCCACAAAGTCCACCTTGTACTGTTAGATCGATGCCACGAGTCAGTCGGGCAGTCTGGTCATCCGTGTCGATCGCCTCGGCCCCGGTGGTGGTGGTGGTGCTTGTTTCGGTGTTGTCTTCTCCGGGAGCCTTACGGTTTCAGCTTGGGCTTCATTCCTGGTCGGGCCTGGGGGGAGGACTGATCCTCCTGGGAAGGGGGCGGTCGCGGGGTGCGGCAGTGGCAGGAAGGGGGGGGTTGGGTGATTGGTGTCGGGGGGGTGTATGTGTTGCCGGCGGGCGCCAGATCTCGCAGAGAGACCGTGTCCTGTCGGCCGTCGGGGTACTCCACGTAAGCGTACTGCGGGTTCACGTGAAGGAGGTGAACCCTTTCGACCAACGGGTCCGACTTGTGCGCCCGCACGTGCTTTCGGAGCAAGATGGGTCCTGGGGCCGCCAGCCAGGTCGGCAGCGACGTTCCAGACGAGGACTTCCTGGGGAAGACAAGGAGGCGCTCATGAGGCGTTTGGTTAGTGCTAGTACACAGTAGTGACCGGATGGAGTGGAGGGCGTCCGGAAGGACCTCCTGCCACCGTGAAACTGGGAGGTCCCTGGACCGTAGGGCCAGTAGGACGGTCTTCCAGACCGTGCCGTTCTCCCTCTCTACTTGCCCGTTCCCCCGGGGGTTGTAGCTGGTCGTCCTGCTCGAGGCTATCCCGTTGCTGAACAGGAACTGGCGCAGCTCGTCACTCATGAAAGAGGACCCCCTGTCGCTGTGGACATATGCGGGGCAACCGAGCAGTGTGAATATGGTGTTCAGGGCTTTAATGACTGTGGCCGCGGTCATGTCAGAACAGGGGATGGCGAATGGGAAGCGGGAGTACTCGTCCACCACATTAAGGAAGTATATGATGCGGTCGGTGGAGGGGAGGGGTCCTTTGAAATCCAGACTAAGGCATTCAAAGGGGCGGGAAGCCTTAATCAGGTGCACACCATCCGGCCTGAAAAAATGCGGTTTGCACTCTGCGCAGATGTGGCAGTTCCTTGTGACTGTACGGACCTCCTCTAAGGAGTATGGGAGGTTGCGGGACTTGATAAAGTGGTAAAACCGAGTGACCCCCGGGTGGCAGAGGTCCTCGTGGAGGGTTTGGAGGCGGTTAATTTGTGCGTTGGCACATGTGCCGCGGGATAGGGCATCGGACGGCTCGTTCAGCTTTCCGGGACGATACAAGATCTCGTAGTTGAAGGTGGAGAGCTCGATCCTCCACCTTAAGATCTTGTCGTTTTTGATTTTGCCCCTCTGTGCATTATCGAACATGAAGGCTACCGACCGTTGGTCCGTGAGGAGAGTGAATCTCCTGCCGGCCAGGTAATGCCTCCAATGTCGCACAGCTTCCACTATGGCTTGGGCTTCCTTTTCCACTGAGGAGTGGCGGATTTCTGAAGCGTGGAGGGTTCGGGAGAAAATGGCCACGGGTCTGCCCGCTTGGTAAAGGGTGGCCGCTAGAGCTACGTCGGAGGCGTCGCTCTCGACCTGGAAGGGGAGGGACTCGTCGATGGCACGCATCGTGGCCTTTGCGATATCCGCTTTGATGCGGCTGAAGGCCTGGCAAGCCTCTGTCGACAGAGGGAAGGTCGTGGTCTGTAATAGGGGGCGGGCCTTGTCTGCGTACTGGGGGACCCACTGAGCGTAGTATGAAAAAAACCCCAGGCAGCGTTTCAGGGCTTTTGAGCAGTGCGGGAGGGGAAATTCCATGAGGGCGCGCATAGGTTCGGGGTCGGGGCCTATTATCCCATTGCGCACTACGTAGCCCAGGATGGCTAGCCGGTTGGTGCTAAAAACGCACTTGTCCTCGTTGTACGTGAGGTTCAAGGCTTTAGCGGTCTGGAGGAATTTTTGGAGGTTGGCGTCGTGGTCCTGCTGATCGTGGCCGCAGATGGTTACATTGTCGAGGTACGGGAACGTGGCTCGCAACCCGTGTTGATCAACCATTCGGTCCATCTCTCGTTGGAAGACCGAGACCCCGTTTGTGACGCCAAATGGGACCCTTAGGAAATGGTATAATCGCCCGTCTGCCTCGAAGGCTGTGTACTTGCGGTCACTTGGGCGGATGGGGAGCTGATGGTAGGCGGACTTGAGGTCCACGGTGGAGAAGACTTTATATTGGGCAATCCGATTGACCATGTCGGATATGCGGGGGAGAGGGTACGCGTCTAGTTGTGTGTACCTGTTGTTGGTCTGGCTATAGTCTATGACCATCCTTTGCTTCTCCCCTGTCTTTACTACTACCACCTGTGCTCTCCAGGGACTATTGCTGGCCTGGATTATGCCTTCCTTTAGTAGCCGCTGGACTTCGGACCGAATGAAGGTCCGGTCCTGGGCGCTGTACCATTTGCTCCTAGTGGCGACGGGTTTGCAATCCGGGGTGAGGTTTGCAAACAAGGACGGGGGTTGCACCTTGAGGGTTGCGAGGCCGCAGATAGTGAGTGGGGGTACTGGGCCGCCGAATTTGAAGGTAAGGCTCTGTAGATTGCACTGGAAGTCTAATCCCAGTAATGTGGGGGTGCAGAGTTGGGGAAGGACGTAGAGCCTGTAGTTTTTGAACTCCCTCCCCTGCACCGTTAGGGTAACTATGCAGAAGCCTTTGATCTGTACGGAGTGGGATCCTGCAGCTAGGGAAATCTTTTGTGCGCTGGAATGGGTGGTTTAAGAACAGCGTCTTACC
Source organism: Scyliorhinus torazame (assembly GCF_047496885.1). Taxonomy (NCBI): domain Eukaryota; kingdom Metazoa; phylum Chordata; class Chondrichthyes; order Carcharhiniformes; family Scyliorhinidae; genus Scyliorhinus; species Scyliorhinus torazame. Next base: position 276,625,928 of record NC_092713.1, on the reverse strand, counting down.
GTGTCGGGGTGGATAAAGCTCTCCGTGCTCCCGGAGTCGACTAGGCATGGTGTCTCGTGCCCGTTTATCAGCACCGTTGTCGTCGTCGTCTGGAGCGTCTGGGGCCGTGCTTGGTCCAGCGTCATGAAGCCAGACGTGGTTGTAATGGTGGAGCGTCTTCTTCGAACCCCGTGGAGCCGTCGACACTGGGGTCCGTTGTTGCCGTCCAAGATGGCGTCGGGGTTGAACAAAATGGCTGCCCCCATGCATCGCACATGGCTGGGGGGTCACAAGATGGCGGTGGGGTAGACAAAATGGCCACCCCCATGCGTCGTACAGGTCTGGGGTGGTCCAAGATGGCGGCGCCCTTCCTCCCCTCGTGGTGGCCGGGACCCAAAATGGCTGCGCCTGCGGGTCGCACATGGGGCGCTGGGGGGGTTGGGGAGCGTTAGGAACGCGCGGGGCTCCCTCATCTCTGGGGACAGCGGTGGTCGGGACCCAAATTGGTCGCACCGGCGGGTCATACGTGGGGCGCGGGGGGGGGGGGGCTGGGGGGCGTTAGAGCCGCGCAGAACTCCCTCTTCTCCGGGGAGAGCGGTGGTCGGGACCCAAAGTGGTAGCGCCGGCGGGTCATACATGGGGCGCGGGGCGGGGGGGTTGGGGAGCGTAAGCGGCGTGCAGGGCTCCCTGTTCTCCCGGGACCGCGGTGGTCGGGACCCAGAGTGGCTGCGCCTGTGGGTCGTACATGGGGCGCAGGGGGGGTTGGGGAGCGTAAGCTGCGTGCAGGGCTCCCTGTTCTCCCGGGACAGCGGCGACCTCGCGGGACCGGCACACAACCGCGAAATGGCCCTTTTTCCCGCAGCTCTTGCAGATCGCTGCGCAGGCTGGGCAGCGCTGCCGGGGGTGTTTCGCCTGGCCGCAGAAATAGCAGCGGGCGCCCCCGGTGCGACTTGGTGTTTGGACCGCGCAAGCCTGTGGGGTGTCCGGGGGGGGGGGGGGTGGGTTTGTCGCGACGGGTACGTACGGAGCCCAATGGGCTGCCGCGCGGTCGGGGCCGTAGGCGCGGGTATTTCGCGCGGCCACGTCTAGGGAGGCTGCTAGGGCCCGTGCCTCTGAGAGTCCTAGCGACTCTTTTTCTAGAAGTCTTTGGCGGATTTGGGAGGAGTTCATACCTGCCACAAAAGCATCGCGCATTAACATGTCCGTGTGTTCATTTGCGTTCACCGACGGGCCGCTGCAGGCTCGTCCCAAAATTAGTAGCGCGGCGTAGAATTCATCTATCGATTCTCCGGGACTTTGCCGACTCGTTGCGAGTTGATAGCGAGCGTAGATCTGGTTTACTGGGCGGACATAGAGACTTTTTAGTGCTGCGAACGCCGTCTGGAAATCCTCTGCATCTTCGATGAAAGAGAAAATCTCCGTGCTTAACCTCGAGTGCAGGACCTGTAGTTTTTGGTCTTCTGTGACCCGGCCGGTGGCCGTTCTGAGGTAGGCCTCAAAACAAGTCTGCCAGTGCTTGAAAGCTGCTGCCGCGTTCACTGCGTGGGGGCTGATCCTCAGGCATTCCGGGATGATCCTGAGCTTCATAGTCCTTTTTAGTCACGCTTAATAAATTGTAGCGCACAAAGACTCCGAGAGACGAATAGAGTGAAGTCGATGAGGCTTTATTAAGCGTGACTGTTTCCCCCGCAGTTCAGTAGTAGACTGCCTGCGGGGGAGGACTCCAGGTACTTATACTCCGCCTTCAGGGCGGAGCTAGAGGTCAACGTCCAACCAGGACCCGGGATCTGTCAGCCAATGACATCATGGCTTCACAGTCCCACATGACCCCTAATGCACACTACCACACACCCGATAACCTAGGTAGACTACTTCCTTCGCCTGAAAGACACACTTTGTGTGACGTAAACGGACTCCAGCCTCCGAAAAGCATCTGAGGACAGCCTCCAGATTTTCCAAATGTTCCTGCTCCAATGTCACTGTGATCAAAACGTCATCTAAGTAGACAGCGGCACGCGGTAAACCTCTCAAAATGCCCTCCATAACGCATTGAAAAATAGTGCAGGCAGAGGATACTCCAAAGGGCAAGCGTGTATATTCATACAGGCCCCGGTGTGTATTAATCGTTACAGGTGGTCGGGAGGCAGGGTCCAGCTCCAACTGTAGGTAGGCGTGACTCATATCTTATTTTGTGAACGAGAGTCCACCTGCAAGCTTTGCGTAGAGATCCTCTATGCGAGGCATTGGATATCGGTCAAGTCGGGAAGCCGTATTCACTGTAAGTTTATAGTCGCCGCACAAGCGAACTGTCGCATCTGGCTTCATTACAGGTACAATTGGTGCTGCCCAGTCAGCGAAACGGACGGGCCTGATAATACCCAAAGTTTCCAAACAAGTGAGCTCCCCTTCTACCTTCTCGAGCAAGGCGTAAGGCACCGGGCGCACCCGGAAATAGCGCGACGTGGCTTCTGGTTCGACTTTGATACGGGCTACGGACCCTTTTCTTTTCCCCAAACCGGGCTGGAATACATCTGGGTATCGTCCTAGCACCTCAGTAAACCCTCCAGAAACTGTTTGGAGGATGTGCTGCCACTGCAAGTGCAAATGGCGCAACCAGTCCCGACCCAACAGGCTGGGCCCATGGCTGCGCACCACGATAAGTGGGAAACGCCCCTCCTGGCATCCAGAAACAACAGGGGTCATCGTAGTTCCTGCAATGTCCAATGGTTCCCCCCATGTAGGTAGCCAAACTGGCCTGTGTGTCGGTTAATGTAAGGGTCTGTATACCCTGCTTGATGCGGTTGAATGTCCTCTGGGCGATCACGGAGACCGCTGCGCCAGTGTCCACCTCCATCTCAAGCGGGTGACCATTGACCCGTACTGTCACCTTAATGAGGGCCACACGGGGAGCTGGCACACAGTGCAGCTGCAGGCAGTCGTCTTCCGTCTCCACGCCCTCAGGAGTAGTCGCCGCAGGTTCATCCACATGGAAGGTACTGCCCCTGGCTGGTCCCAGTTTCGGTCGGAACGATGGCGTCTCTGGCGCCCCCAGGACCAGCGTCCGCGACGGGGTCGGCGCCTACAAGTCTGACACGGACATGGCTCCTCATCTATTGGTTCTGGAGAAGGTTCCCTTCAGGGAGGAATGTCCGACGGCCACTGGCGTCGATCCGGATGTCGTCTCGCCCAAGGTACCGCAGGAGTGCGGGGGGGTGTTTTTGGGTGGAAGGGGTTGCACCCCAAGGCATGCACTTCCATTCCCTGTAGCTCCTGCACTCCTCGTTCTGCGCTCTCTCGGGACAATACTATTTGGATGGCCTGTTGAAAAGTCAATGTTGGATGAGCTAACAACTTTCTCTGGGTGGCCGTATTGTTAATACCGCAAACCAAACGGTCGCGTAACATTTCTGACAAGGTCTCACCATAGTCACAGTACTCCGCAATTCTGCGTAGCCTGGATAGAAAGTCAGCAAGGGATTCTCCAGGGGTCCTCTCAGCGGTATTAAATCGGTAACGTTGGACTATTGTGGATGGGGTTGGGTTAAAATGCTGCCCCACTAAATTCACAAGTTCATCAAACGTTTTGGTGTCTGGCGCAGCTGGGTACATAAGGCTCCTAATCACCCCAAATGTATGCGGGCTGCAGGCGGTGAGCAATATGACCACCTGGCGCTCGTTTTTGGTGATATTGTTTGCCCAGAAATAGCAACGCTTCCGTTGTGCGTACTAGTTCCAGCTTTCCAGCGCAGCATCAAAAACATCCAAACGTCCGTACTGAGGCATGGTGTAATAGAAAACAACTTCCAACCTGTATCCACCAAAAATCCAGGGAGATGGCTTCAGCAGTGGAGACAGCTATTCACTTTAACCCTCGTCGCCAGTTTTGTGAGGGCCACGAAGAATCCAGCACGAGTTTCAAGGATACAAAGAAATAACATTTATTTACAATAACATATCTATACAACAGCAGCAGCAACTTCCCTTGCTGCTTACTCCTTCCTGCTGGTTCCAAACTGGCCAGTCTGCTGATGATTTCTCCCCCCCCCCCCCCTCACTGGGGAAGCTCATACTCCCACAGGATTGTGGGATTGTCATTAGTCCCCAGCCAATGGTAAGCAGGCAGGTTATAACAAATACATGGGGTGCAGGTACACCCACTGTGCACCTAACTCTTAAAGAAAATGCCCACTGAAATGGCCTAGCAAGTCATTCAGTTCAAGGGTAATTAGGGATGGGCAATAAATGTTGGCCCAGCTAGCGATGCCCCGATTCCATCAATAAATTTTAAAAACCTGTTCGAGAGGAAGTTCCAGGATTCTGACTGAACAACAGTGAAGGAACAACGATATATTTCCATGTCAGTATGGTGAGTGATTTGGAGGGAAAGTACCAGATGGGGTGGCACGGTGAGGGTGGCATGGTGCCACAGTGGTTAGCACTGCTGCCTCACAGCTCCAGGGACCCGGGTTCAATTCCGGCCTCGGGTGACTGTCTGTGTGGAGTTTGCACTTGCTCCCCGTGTCCTCGTGGGTTTCCTCCGGGTGCTCCGGTTTCCTCCCACAGTCCAAAGATGTGCAGATTTGGTAGATTGGCCAGGCTAAATTGCCCCTTAGTGTCCTAAAGGTCAGGAGGGGTTACTGGGTTACGGGATAGTGTGGCGGCGTGAGCTTAAGTAGGTTGTTCTTTCTAAGGGCCAGTGCAGACTCAATAGGCCGAATGGCCTCCTTCTGCAGTGTAAATTCTATGATTTCATGTGGCAGCATTGTTCTTGTAATATTCACGCTGTGCTTGTTTTAGCACCAGAATCACGAACCCAGTAGTCAGCCGGCTTTTGGTTTGACACGGTGGATCAAGAGCTGATGGTACAACCGACAGGCATAAAATAAAAGTATCTTGATTTCTTCCAGCATTCTGATGATTTGCCTGCATGATATGCAAGATGACTGCACCCTGAGGGACTAGGATCATTTGTGGCACATCTTTGCAGTTGGGTGTAGCTGCCACAAAAACACAAACAGGGCAAATATATTGCAATTAAAGGATAGGCCGTTATTACTTTTAATGGCCAGCGAAAGGTGATATTCTGGGAAGATTCAGTTTAAACATCGAAACATAGAAACTGGGAGCAGGAGGAGGATATTCGTCCCTTCAAGCCTGCTACACCATTCATTTTGATCATGGCTCATCAGCAAACTGGCTGGGGATTCAAGGGTCACTGGCATAAGATAGATTTGGCGATTGCTGTCGAGGGAAGGGAGGTAGATGAAGGGGAAGCCCAGCTGAGGCACCCAGTGGAGCTCTCTTGCTTTTCCCAGTCCAAAAGAAAATATTAAAAATATTGAATTATAATTTTTGATTGCCTGCTCCAGCCCTGACCTGGGTTTGCCTGGTGATGGTCTCCTCCAACTCAAGCTACCAAGTATCATCTGCAGCTGAATCCTGGAGTTGTCATTGATGCTCAAGCTGAATCAGGGAGCAACTGATACAACTGAATCCAGAGTCTGAGGCAGGCAAACCAAGCTGCAGAACTATCGTAAGGAGATTGGACAGCTACACTTTTGAAGGAGGAAGGGTTTCTGTGTCCATCAAAGTGGTGTGTTATAACACTGGGAAATAGATAACTTTCCAGTTAACATTCTGTGCTCTCAGATCAGTTACACTTCAAGTTAGATGCAAAATAATTCTTCCTCTTCACTGCTGAATAAACAATTTCCTTAATCTGGTGTATCCAGGACACAATCGTTTAACTAAGTCCAAAATCTTTCACCTCACTCAGTTTCTTTCTTTGCCCATTTTTTCGCAAAGTCAACTTTCTGTCTGTGCTATTTAAAAATCCCAGGTTTCGAAGATGAGAGCAGGTTGCTTTTCGATTAGTGGATTTATAAGAAGCCTATCAACAACAATCAAGAGACTGCCTTTATCAATGTATAAGGCATGGGACGTTTAAAGGGCTAGGCTTAATGTTTCTTAGCATCCAAAACTTAGCATCTAGATTCTTGGATACCAGTGAAAATAATGACAAAGTATACAGAGGTAGCAGTAGTGGTGCTAACAATAGTGGTGGCAGCAACTGAGGTGGCAATGGTACAAGTGGCAGCAGAAACAGCAATAATACCAGCGGTAATGATGGTCGTAGTCAAGGATGCGAGGGGCGGGGGGTGGTGGTTAGCCCAGTTGGCTGAATGGTCTGTTTGTGTTGCAGAGCGACACCAACAGCGTGGGTTCAATTCCCGCAGTGGCTGAGGTTATTCATGAAGGCACACCTTCTCAACCTCAACCCTTGCCTGAGGTTAAATCACCACCAGTCATCTCTCTCTCAGAAGGGGAGAACAGCCTCTGGTCCTCAGGCACTATGGCAACTTTCTCTATTTTTTCAGTCAAGGATGAAAAGGCAGCGGAGTTAGTAGTTGGGGGTGGACAATGGCCAGGAGGGCACATTGAGGTGAATTAGACGAGACCAGGAAGTTAGGAATAAAAGCTTAAGTAAGGTATGGAGGTTCTGTGCATCTAGCACACTTTTATGAGTGTATAGAAAGATTGATGCTAATGTATAAGTGAATACTTCCAGAAGAACACCAGAAATCCAGATAGGTACATCAACTGGATTTATAATAATCTTCTGCTTAAACTCCATCAACTGATCGGGGAAGCCCTGGAAAAATTGCTGCTGTTGATATATGGGTCTTGGTGGGTGGACTGGGGGGGGCGGGGGGGGGGTGGATTTATAGGTGGGCTTCGATGAAGGGCCAGATTTTCGCTTCCAGGTCACGTGCTCAGCAACAGGAGAAGTTTCAACTCTGCAATCCCAAACCTTAAAGATTGCTGCCCGCGGTTGTGATTTTTGTTCCAGGTGGTAGGAGGGAGCTGGATTAGAAACCTGCTGTGTGCGGGAGAAGACTGGGTGGAAGGCCTGCCTCAGTACTCCAACATTTTGTTGAATAAAATAAAGATTGAAACAAAAAGCAACCTTCCAACCCTCACCCCCCTTTCCCCCCTGACACACACTCCCTATGCCCCATCCATACCGCCTGTGCCACATCATGCCCCCGCCCACCCCCATGGCCCATCATACCACCTATGCCAACTCCTTTACCCACGTCAGTGGACGAATATCCCTATGCATCTCAGATTCGGTGGGCAGCACGGTAGCATTGTGGATAGCACAATTGCTTCACAGCTCCAGGGTCCCAGGTTCGATGCCGGCTTGGGTCACTGTCTGTGCGGAGTCTGCACATTCTCCCCGTGTGTGCGTGGGTTTCCTCCGGGTGCTCCGGTTTCCTCCCACAGTCCAAAGATGTGCAGGTTAGGTGGATTGGCCATGATAAATTGCCCTTAGTGTCCAAAATTGCTCTTAGTGTTGGGTGGGGTTACTGGGTAATGGGGATAGGGTGGAGGTGTGGACCTTGGGTAGGGTGCTCTTTCCAAGAGCTGGTGCAGACTCGATGGGCCAAATGGCCTCCTTCTGCACTGTAAATTCTATAAATCTATGAATTCCCATGGCCCTTTATAGCCCCTATGTCAACGTAGTGCCAACATATGCAAACCCATGCCTCCCACCCACCATCCTTTGACCTTACCATTTCAATGCCAATTCATCTCGTATATTTTGACAATTCTTTAACATGTTTGACAGTTCTTTGCCAATTTTGACACTTATGCACTTTTTAGGCAAAATCATGTTTACTTTTAACAATCCCTTTCTAATATTAATGTGGGTGCATCTATGTCACATGAACCACAGTGGTTCAAGAAGGCAGCTCATCATAACATTTCCAAGAACAATTAGGGATGAGCAATAAATGCTGACCTAGCTTGTAGAGCCCACAGCTCGTGAATTTTTTTTTAACAAATCCATAGGGATGCCTTGCCTCTCCCAAAGGTATCCTGAAACCATATCCAAAGGGTCTTTCTAGAGGGGTGCCTTTGTCATCCAAATGAATCCACAAAGTTCAAAGCAGCTCTTGGCAGGTCTAATCTGCACACCAGGGCTGCGATTCTCTGGTCCGGCGCCAGAGTGCCAGCGCCAAAACGGGTGTACTTTACTCCGGCGCCAATTCCAAGACCCGATTCTCAGGTCCTGGGGGGGCCAGCATGGCGCTAGAGCGGCCCACGCCACTCCAGCTGCCGGTCCCAATGTCGACCCAGTGCCGCGGGGTCCGCGCATGCGCAGTTGGGCCGGCGCCAACTAGCACATGCGCACTGGCCGTCATCACTGCGCCTGCCCCGATGCCAAATGGCGCAGGGATCCAGGAGCTGGGGTGGAAGAAAAGAGGTCCGCAGCCAGAGAGGCCGGCCCACCGATCGGTGGGCCCCGATCGCGGGCCAGGCCACTACGGAGGGCCTCCCTGGGGTTGGTCCCGTCCTTCCCCCTCCACAGGCTGCCCTCAGATCCTCAAACCCTGAGGCCCCGCCGGCCCAGAGCATGTTAGAACGGCACCGGCGGGACTCGGATTTTTTCGGACGGCTGCTCGGCCCATCCGGTCCGGAGAATTACGATGCTGCCGGAGGATCGGCACTACAGCCATTTGCAGAAATTCTCCGTGCGGCCCGGTGCCATTCGTGCGCGGCCGTTTTCACAGGGGTGGGAGAATCGTGTCCCGGCGTCGGGGCGGCATGGCGTGATTCCCGTGGTGCCACAGCAATTCTCCCATTCGGCGGGGGGGAGACGGAGGATCTCATCCCACATTCCTGGCCAACCAAAATCCGACTTCAGTGGAGGCAGCTGGTGATTCGAATGGCCAGTTTCCTCCATTGTTTGATTGATTGATTTGATTTATTGTCACATGTACCGAAGTACAGTGAAAAATATTTTTCTGAGGCAGAGGGAACATACACAGTACGTACATAGTAGACAAAAGAAAATCAACATAGAACATTGACAAATGGTACATCGACAAACAGTGATTGGTTACAGTGCGGAACAAGGGGCCAAACAAAGCAAATACATGAGCAAGAGCAGCATAGGGCGAAGTGAATAGTGTTCTTACAGGGAACAGATCAGTCCGAGGGGGAGTTGTTGAGGAGTCTTGTAGCTTTGGGGAAGAAGCTGTGCTCTCCATTGTGGCAAAAAATCTGGGCTTAGGTGTATGGGTGCCTCACACTTTGGGGGTTCACATCCTATATGCGACCCACTTACAGGCAGTGGCCCCTGGATTCAGCCACTTGCTCCAAATGGTCAGCTTTCCCAACAAAACTCTCAGCTAATCGCATCGTACTGTAACAGTGTATTCCCATTTTCCACACCAGCCATCCTTGGAGTCACTCAGTGTAAGTTTTAATTTAACAGAAACTAATTACAATGACATCATATTCAAAAAAATGTGGTCACAATATAAAGATATAAATTGCCTTTGCCACTGTGCCATTAACAATCAGACTAAATACTGTCTCAGATTTCCAGATTTTTCTGGATACTTACATCACCTCCTGACTCCCTTTAATTTGACCACATATCATTGTTTCCATTAATTCTCTCTGTGGGGTCTTTCCCCTTATTTACCAAGAGGACTGGAGGAATATTAGCTTCTCGGCCTCTCCCAATGCCATACAACTGGGAAGTAACTTGGATGTCTGCTGTGGACTAACTGCCTTAGCACGTTTTACAATGTTAAAGGCATGGGAGTAATCCAAGTTGTGGTTTTTCCTCCAAACAATGTACCAACATTTAGAATCTCACGCGTAAACCCACATCCTATTACTGTGTGGCGCACTGTGTTAAAACACCGATTTATTTTTGAAAACTGACAATGCATTTTGGCAATTTAGACTGGCTTTTCAACACCAAAATTCACTTGTCTGTATTTCCGCTGTGTCTATAGTCAGCGGACAAAACCAACTCAATATAATTATCTCTTTATCCCAAACAACAGAGAAAAATAATAGGCAGCTGTGAACACTTAATACATTTATGACGTACAAAAAAAACATTATTTTCTGTCAGTTATATTTTGACTTGGGGTCTGAGTGAATCGTGCACCTTTCATTTACTCCCAAAAGTACAGGAGCAAACCTTATTCTATTTATTTCCAGAAATGTTAATGCTGAAATAGACAAACTTGTGTCCACTCTTTCTTTGCCCACCGGTTTCAAGTTCAGCTTTTCTGATGGGAATACAGCAACAAGCAACAGATGATCAACTCCAGTTGGATGTATACATGATTTTTGAAGTGCTGTATTTGAAATTCTAAGCTCACACAGTTCATGATGAGAATGCTTTCAACAATAAATGTACATGTGCTACTGCATTGATTTTTTTTTGCTGTCCCTAGCTGAATAATACTTTATGGAGAGGGGCGGGGGGGGGGGGGGGCAAGGTCGGGCAGATGACACGCCCCCGCTCCGAAAACCTCATCAGCGTGGAATTAGAATCGACATGCTCCATGCAGACCCGCCCCGCCCCACCCCGTTGCCATAAAGCGCTGTGGGTCTGATTAACCATGGCTGAGTGGGACGTCTGCCCCTCATTAGCATGTTTTGCTGACAACTGAAAACCAGTGCTACAGAGGAAACGTTTCACATAGCGTTCATTGTTTATTACTGTTGTTATTGCTATAGTAACTATACATTATCTTGTTCACCTTTTCCATTGTGCACGACTTTTATCCCTTGTGATTTGTCAGGATGCCAGGACGGGACATATTTAACATGTTGTGTTACATGATAGCTGAATGAGTGCCATGACTGTCAAACCGACAGCCCTAATCACCCATTTCCCCCCTCCCAACCCAACCGTCTCCTACCAGCATCCCCAATCCAATTACCTCCTTACCTGACAAACCCCCTGACCTGAGCAGCCCCCCGACTCAACCATTCCTCTGACTACCTACCCAACCCAACTACCCACCTGACCTGACTAACCCCCAACCCAACTGCCCCTTGACCCAACCACCCCTCCCAACCAGACCCGTGGGCAGCATGGTGGCACAGTGATTAGCACTGCTGACTCACAACACCAGGGACCAGAGTTCCATTCTCACCTTGTGTGATGTCTGCTTGGAGTTTGCACGTTGTCCCCGTGTCTGCGTTGGTTTCCTCCGGGTGCTCTGGTTTCCTCCCATAATCCAAAGATGAGCAGTTTAGGTGGTTTGGCCATGCTAAATTACCCCCTAGTGTCCAGGGATGTTCAGATTAAGTTACAGGGATGGAGTGGGGTGGGCGGGTAATGGATCTGGGTAGAGTGCACTATTGGCAGGTCAGTGCAGATTCGATGGGCCGAATGGTCTCCTTCTGCACTACAGGGATTCTATGAGTTTCTACATCAATGACCGTAAGAATAGGTTTCTACCCACCTGAACAGACCACTCACCCCGACCCAACCATTCCCTCAACCTAACTATCCCACCCGCTCACCCACCCACACACTCCCCCACTCGCGCACCCACACACTCACCCTCCCACTCCCTCATCAACGCACAACATTCATTCACCAACCCACTCACCCACCCACACAGCCACTACTTTCCTACTCACTAATCAATGCACAACATCCACTCACCAACCCACTTACCCACTTGTAAGGGCTGGTTTAGCACAGTGGGCTAAACAGCTGGCTTGTAATGCAGAACAATGCCAGCAGCGCGGGTTCCATTCCCATACCAGCCTCCCCGAACAGGCGCCGGAATGTGGCGACTCGGGGCTTTTCACAGTAACTTCATTTGAAGCTTACTTGTGACAATAAGCGATAAGTATAATTATTATTATTAAGATGTCAGTTAGCATCATAAAACAGGGGCATGTCCTCTCCTTCCTTCAACTCTCCTGTGCTTGACGGAATTACCCTGAAAAGGCTCTACAGGCCCATTTCTGATACAGCCAGGATCAGACGTGTTGGCTGAAAGTGAACTGTTCTGTCGCGGCGTGGGGAACTTCGCAGCAATGGACCCAGCATTGCCACTGACTGGAAGATATGAAATGATTGCTGAATCTGGAAGGCGAACAGTTAGTGCCTTTACTATTGTGTATTCAGACTATTTGCTTAATATAATATCTGATAATTCAAGCAAATTCAACTTCCTTACTATATCAATAAATTTCAAAGCTCCCCTGAATCCCAGCAGGTTTATACAATAAGTAGCTGTGGTGCAGAACATGAAGGTTTCGAGTATTTTTTCAATAAGAGATGGACTTGCTGTTTTTCCTCCCTGTGCTTAGATTTTGTGTGCTCATTGAATCGGTCATAAATCTGTACTGAATTAACTGATCTCAGCTGGAACCGTGCTTGGGGTGCATTGATGTTTTCGGTGCTCCTGATTCAGCAGACAGAAATTGGTCAGGGTTTCTGCCTCTGACTGCTATCCAACTGTCCCCGTTAGAACAAAGTAGCATGGATGTCGCACTAGGACAGAATCATAGAATTTACAGTGCAGAAGGAGGCCATTCAGCCCATCGAGTCTGCATCAGCCCTTGGAAAGGGCACCCTACCCAATCCCACACATCCACCCTATCCCAATAACCCCACCCAACCTTTTTGGACACTAAGGATAATTTAGCAAGTCCAATCCACCTAACCTGCACATCTTTGGATTGTGGGAGGAAACCGCAGCACCCGGATGAAACGCACCGGGAGAACATGCAGACTTCGCACACGCTGTGAACCAAGATGGGAATCGAACCTGGGACACTGGAGCTGTGAAGCAATTGTGCTAACCACTATGCTACCATTTTCGGGTGCCGTACTTCTATAGTAGTGGTGGGGACCTGCAGCACAGGGGTCACATGTGGTTCTGAGTGTGGCCCACGAGACATTTTGCTGACCGTTGCCCACGCACAGTGTTGTCATATTCTGCTAATTTCCGTGCATGTAGTCTTTTTCTCCATCGGTATGACTGAAGTGATACACACATAAAGAAAGGGCAAGTGAAGTGAGGTGCAAGATGATTGCACACAACATTGACTGTGAGACTCTGCATCCAATGTGTAAATATTTTATTTTGCTTTTACCATTTGAAGTTGATGATAGTTCTAGTAATATATGAATGATTAAGTATTTTCTATAACTCATTATGAAATAGCCAGCCTGCATTAAATGTATAAAATCTTATTTGTGGGTCATGGGTAGTGAACAAGCCCAATTTCAATCTTGCAGCCCATTGAGATGAAGGAGGGCCACTTTTGCACCACATTCACTCGCCTATGTTGCCCATCACTGTCCTATCATCTATCAACACTTAACTCTCAGGGATCACATATGAAAAATGAGCAAGGTACCAGTGTGGAGACTGGTAGCTATGAACTGTATCACATCAAGGAGTCAATACTTTCATGAAAAGTGGGGTGAAAATTGACGAGGTGTTGGGGGGGAGATCGGTACACTGTGGTAAATGAAGAAGACATTTTTCTTGTGTGTAGTGTTTCCACTTCTGTCTAGGCAGCTTGGCAACCCCATGAATAATCATTACAGTTCAATAGGTACTCAAAGCCTTTTAGCATTTCATCCAAGTGGCTTTTCTTCAGATGTGAGCCTTAACACTAACTACTGGCAGACTCTACATATGGGCATCATTAAATTTGAGTCAGTTCCTTTCTCATCTGACAACCACATATGCATACTTGATAGTAAAGATCAGTTGACAGGACACTCTTTCATTTTCCACAATCTCTCTCAGTTTTTGACACAATCAATCACAGTATCCTTTTCCATCACCATTCATCTTTACTCCAGTCAGTCGGAATGTTCATTATTGGTTCCAGTCTTACCTATCAAATCATATCCAGAACTTCTTTAGAAAAGGCGTCTTTTCCCACCACCACACTGTTATCTCCAAAGGCCCACGGGACCTATCCATGGCACCCTTTCTTGTTCTCTTTTAATTGCTTGTCCCTGCAATATTGATATGTTACTATTCAATGTCAGATTGAAAGAACTGAACATTTACAGAACAACAAACCTAGGTAACAAGGGTTTCTTTTGACCTGTCTAAGGGTGGGATTATCCAGTCCCATCCTGGCAGGGGCGGACCATAAAATGAAGCTAGCTGTTCAAAAGTCCATTGACTTTGGCGGGATTGGAAAATCCCGCGGGCATAACATTCCGTCCTAAGTCTAAGCGTAATCACCTCTTGGTATCCATTATCTGTATAAAAATCATCCGAATGCCATACTTTACAATTCACTCTATTTAATGGGTGGGGGTGGAGAGGCAATGAAACTCTGCTTTAAAATGGTTGAGTGGGGGCGATTTTAAGCCCCAACTCTCCACCCGCGAAAAACTTGGCGCGGACTCAAAATCCAGAGAGAATCGGAAAATATGATTATCTTCAGTGTGGTAGAATTTTACAATTTTCAGACCCCCTCTCCAGTGGAATAGTGCAAATCTCACCACGGGAGTTCGGGAACCCCGTGATAGCTGACTGGCACACTTGACAGTCTCTCCAGGGGCAAGATCCCTGGCTGACGGTGGAGTTGTTCAGAGCGTCCTGGGGCGTCCTGGGGAGTGACTATGTGGGGGTCCTGAGGGAAAGTCTTGTGACCGGGGAGATGCCATTTTCATGGCATAGGGCCAACATTACCCTGCCGCTCAAGAAGGGGGACCTCCGCCTTCTTAAAAACTGGCGGCCGGTCTCCCTCCTCAGCATGATTACAAAACCTTCGCCAAGTCAATGTTTTCCCACCTTGGCACCGTGGTGGACCACATGATCCACCCTGACCAGAGGGCTGGTCTGCCGAGTGCCTTCCTGTCTCTTGACCAGGAGAGGGCAGTCGGCAGGGTGGATCACAAATATTTATTCGGAACTCTGGGATATTCAGGCTTGGGTCAGACTTTTTTGCTCGGATCCGACTTCTGTATGCCGCTGCAGAGTGTGCCCTTAAGGTTAACGGGTCCCTGACGCCGCCCCTTCGCTTTGGGAGAAGAGTACGTCAGTATTGCCCTCTGTCTGGCCAACTATATTCTATATGCGTGGAACCTTTCCTGCACCTCCTGCGGAGGTGACTGTCAGGACTACTTCTGCATGGGCCGAGCATCGGGGTGGTCCTTTTGACCCACGCTGATGAAGTGCTCCTCGCCTTCACAGATTCTGCTGACCTGCGGAGGATGCGTGAGTGCCAGGCTGGGTCCTCTGCCAGGATCAACTGGAACATGTGTTGTGGGCTCCTGGTCAGTCAGTAGCAGATGGACCCGCTCCCAAAGGAGCTCAGGCCCTTCACCTGGAGCACAACCAGCCTCCTCCGCGTGGGAATCCATCTTGGTCTGGCTGAGGCATGCTGGCTGGCGAATTGGCAGGAGCTGAAGGCCAAGGCAACCACTTGGCTGAGATGCTGGACAAGACTGCTCTGAGTGCTGTCCTACAAGGCTCGAGTTCTGGTCATAAACCAGCTGATGGCCTCCATGTTGTGGTACCGGCTGGTCACTTTGACCCCTCCCTCTGATTTTCTCACAATCCAGAGAATGCTCACTGGCAGGGTGGCACAGATGTTAGCTCTGCTGCCTCACAGCGCCAGGGACCCGGGTTTAATTGTGGCCTCAGGTGACTGTCTGGGTCTGCTGAAGAGCAAACAAAACTGAAACAAAAGGTATTTTGAATAACTAGAAAGAGAATCCAGTCTAAAGCAACATATATATGTGTTATAACCTGCCTACTTACGATTGGCTGGGGACTAATGACTATCCCACAATCCTGTGGGAGTATGAGCTTCCCCAATGAGGGGGGCGGAGAAACTCCTAGTATAAATAAGCTGGCCAGTTCAGGAACCAGCAGGAAGGAGAAGGTAGCAAGGAAAGTTACTGCTACTGTTATGTATATATGTTATAGTAAATAAATGTTATTATTTTGTATCCTTAAAACTCGTGCTGGATTCTTCGTGGCCCTTACAAAAATATGCATAGTCCATGGACCGTGTCTCCCAGTGTCTGCGTGAGTTTCCTCCAGTTTCCTCCCATACTCCAAAGAAATGCAGGTTAGGATGATTGGCCATACTAAGTTGCCCCTTAGTCTCAAATACATTAGGTGAGGTTACTGGGTTCAGGGATAGGGTGGGGGCCTGACTCTACTTAGGGTGCTCTTTCAGAGAGTCAGTGCAGACTCGATGGGCTGGGGGCAATTTAGCGTGGCCAATCCACCTAACCTGCACATCTTTTGGGTTGTGGGGGCAAAACCCATGCAAACACGGGGAGAATGTGCAAACTCCACACGGACAGTGACCCAGAGCCGGGATCGAACCTGGGACCTCGGCGCCGTGAGGCAACAGGGCTAACCCACTTCGCCACCGTGCTGCCGTGAGTCTTCCGTGATGAGATGCACCGTGCCGTGGTGCTGACCTTCCACCTTCAGGCCCTGCACTGATACCTATACATTGAGCCTCCTCCTAGATGCTGTGTCTTAGCTATGTATTTCTTCTATATTTCGACTATGACGTGCAACCCCTGTTCATAGACCTGATGGGTCTTCGCAACTCCTTTCAAGCGCTGCCCAACTTTTACCAGGACCTGTTCAAAGTCTGGAACATGGTCGCCTCGCAACACAGCTCTCCTCCAGCTGGAGTAGTGACTGTCGTTGCTACTCAGGAATCCGCACCTCCACCATTTTGGGTGGCCAGCAGAGATGGGATGTGATACTCCAGCTCACGACCAATGCCATCCATGACCTCAAAACAGTCGTGCTCGGACCCGATGGCATTCGCGGTCTTGAGGAGGCGCAGGTGTGCAGTGGGCCAACTGAGTGTACCTCTGACAGAATTTCATAATGGCCCCAAATCCTGACCGCACCCCCCCCCCCCCCCCCCCCCCCCACCACGCCTCGGGAGCCGGAGGCACATAGCTTGAGCCACCTCATGGAAATGCCCTCTATTCCCTTTAACACTGCATGATAGGTTTCCTGTATGGGCAGCTGCTGCAAATTTGCTCTCGCCCATCACCCAGACATGCCTTGTTGTCACCCAGTGGTGGGGATCCCCGATGAAGGTCCCTCCACAGAGGGGTCCTGGGTGTAAGGTGTTGCATGCAGTTGTCCCATAAATGGCCTGGCAAGCCACAACGGTAATTAGGGATGGGCTCTGGTTGCGGCATGGGTTCACGGACTCCCAAAACGCTTGCTCTTTTTTGTAGCCTTGTGGAGTCCGTGGACCATGCATATATAGATTGCATTAGACTACACTCACTTTCTAGTTATTTAAAAAACGTTGGGCGGGATTTTCCGTAGACCGACGCTGAAATCGGGATCGGCGATCGGGCGAAGAACGGCTTCTTACCCCGGAATCGGGGCAGGCGCCGGTTAGCGATGCTCCGCCCCCTCCAAATCGGCATCATCGCTCTCACATCGCACGCAGTCGCAGTACCATTGGCACGTCATCAGCTGGCCCACCCATGATGCTCTGCTGCCGATGGGCCACGTTCCCGACAGAATGGGGCTCTTGTGGTCCCAGCGGCTGCAGACAGTGTCCAGGATCCGTGCCGCTGGCCGGGGCGGGGGGGGGGGGGGGGGGGGGGGGGGGGGGGGCTTCTGCTAGTATGGGGGGGGTGGCCAGGTGGTGGGTTGTGGGGACGGGGTGGGCGGTACACAGTCCAGCAGGGCCGGCACCATGTTTCCCGATGCGACTGGTGGGAATTTAGGTCACGTGTCCTATCAATACTCGGGGACCTCATGTGGCAGCTGCGGACTGTGTCCAGCGCCGCCACAGTCGGGGGAGGGGGGCCGTTCCGCTGGCAGGGAGGGGCTTCAGTATGGGTTGGGGGACTGGTGGGGGTTGGTCCAGGGGTGGCGAAGGGGGTTACAGAGGAGCACTATATGGCAGGCTGGGTGCACGTGCGGCTGTCACCATGTTGTACGGCACAGCCGCCACAGATCACGACCGTGTGCATGCGTGGCTACGGACGCGGCCATGCTCCATCCGTATCTACAGGTAACGACGGGGGCTTTACGTGACGTGGCTGCTAGTCCCCCACCGGACGGAGCATCGGTGCGGGAGCGGCGCCGACATTTTAGTCTTAAGACCAGGCGCTTCCTCCGGACATAGCTGCAAAACTGGAGAATTCAGCCCATGGTCTCTGCAAAGATGCACAGTTGAAGAAAACCATTATATAAATGGGTGAAATTTGCAAGGTTTTGACACTGACAATCTGGTGCTCCCTCGTCTGAAAACAAGACGCTAGTCCCATCAAGTATCTGGAGGTTGTGACCAATGTAGCTTCAGTTTGGAGGAGAATAGAGCTGGATCAATCCTTCTTGTCTCGGCCTCTCAGGTTTCCAAATAGAAACACATTTAACCGAGATTCT
Source organism: Scyliorhinus torazame (assembly GCF_047496885.1). NCBI lineage: Eukaryota > Metazoa > Chordata > Chondrichthyes > Carcharhiniformes > Scyliorhinidae > Scyliorhinus > Scyliorhinus torazame. The sequence goes on along the minus strand of NC_092713.1, from coordinate 276,607,740 downwards.
GACAATCAGACCGTATTTCAGGCAAGGAGTTTGCAAATCACGCAGCTTTTCCCATCTAAATACATTCCCAACTGAGTTCAGAAAATTATGTCTAGGTGTGTCCGCAGGATGCACTATATCTAGGTGTGTCCGCAGGATGCACTATGTCTAGGTGTGTCCGCAGAATGCACTATGTCTAGGTGTGTCCGCAGGATGCACTATGTCTAGAAGTGCCTGCAGGATGCACTATGTCTAGGTGTGTCCCCAAGGTGCACTATGTCTAGGTGTGTCCGCAGGATGCACTATGTCTAGGTGTGTCCCCAGGATGCACTATGTCTAGGTGTGTCCGCAGGATGCACTATGTCTAGGTGTGTCTGCAGTAGGCACTATGTCTAGGTGTGTCCGCAGGATGCACTATGTCTAGGTGTGCCCGCAGGATGCACTATGTCTAGGTGTGTCCGCAGGATGCACTATGTCTAGGTGTGTCCGCAGGATGTACTATGTCTAGGTGTGTCCCCAAGGTGCACTATGTCTAGGTGTGTCCCCAGGATGCACTATGTCTAGGTCTGTCCCCAGGATGCACTCTGTCTAGGTGTGTCCGCAGGATGCACTATGTCTAGGTGCGTCCGCAGGACGCTCTACGTCTAGATGTGTCCGCAGGACACACTATGTCTAGATGTGTCCGCAGGATGCACTATGTCTAGATGTGTCCGCAGGATGCACTATGTCTAGATGTGCCTGCAGGATGTACTACGTCTAGATGTGTCCGCAGGATGCACTATGTCTAGGTGTGTCTGCAGGATGCACTATGTCTAGATGTGTCTGCAGGATGTACTACGTCTAGATGTGCCTGCAGGATGTACTACGTCTAGATGTGTCCGCAGGATGCACGACATCTAGGTGTGTCCGCAGGATGCACTACGTCTAGATGTGTCCGCAGGATGCACTATGTCTAGAAGTGTCCGCAGGATGCACTATGTCTAGGTGTGTTCGCAGGATGTACTCTGTCGAGGTGTGTCTGCAGGATGCACTATGTCTAGGTGTGTCCGCAAGATGCACTATGCCTAGGGTTGTCCCCAGGATGCACTATGTCTAGATGTGTCCGCAGGATGCACTATGTCTAGGTTTGCCCCGAGGATGCACTGTGTCCAGGTGTGTCCACAGGATGCACTATGTCTAGGTGTGTCCGCAGGATGCAAAATGTCTAGATGTGTCCGCAGGATGCACTATGTCTAGGTGTGTCCACAGGATGCACTATGTCTAGGTGTGTCCCCAGGATGCACTGTGTCCAGGTGTGTCCACAGGATGCACTATGTCTAGGTGTGTCCGCAGGATGCACTATGTCTAGTTGTGTCCGCAGGATGCACTATCTCTAGGTGTGTCCGCAGGATGCACTAAATTTAGGTGTGTCCGCAGGATGCGCGATGCCTAGGTATGTCTGCTGGATGCACTGTGTCTAGGTGTGTCCCCAGGATGCACTATGTCTAGGTGAGTCCCCAGGATGCACTATGTCTAGATGAGTCCCCAGGATGCACTATGTCTAGGTGAGTCCCCAGGATGCACTATGTCTAGATGAGTCCCCAGGATGCACTATGTCTAGGTGTGTCCGTAGGATGCACTATGCCTAGATGTGTCCCCAGGGTGAAGTATGTCTAGCTGTGTCCCCAGGATGCACTATGTCTAGGTTTGTCCCCAGAATGCACTATGTCTAGGTTTGTTCCCAGGATGCACTATCTCTAGGTGTGTCCCCAAGGTGCACTATGTCCAGGTGTATCCCCAGGCTGTACTATGTCTAGGTGTGTCCCCAGGATGCACTATCTCGAGGTGTGTCCCTAGAATGCACAACAAAGGTACAGGTGGCCTGCTGCCTTCCATGCCCTGGTGCCTGAGATGCCCTTGGCAGGTGTCCTCTGGAGGGCTGGGACCTAGAGGGCCCCTGCCTACTTTTGGGTGGCACTTGTTTTGTTATGTCACCCTTTCTGCCTGCCGCACCTGAATTGCACCGGTCTCAGGATTGGGGAATACAGATTGGCTGGGCCCTCCCTGGGCTGTGCTCCAGTGGATCCTCCTCCCTCCGGGTGCTCATGTGGTCCTAGGTTACTCAATGGGATGGAAGGGCAACTGGAGTGAGCTGCAGAAGCCTCACCATTACCTGCCCCTGCCAGTCCTGGAGGTCCACCATTATCTGCACCATGCAGTTGAAGCCTTTAGCCATGGTGCTCAATGACTGAGCCCTGTTTTAGACATCCTCCGCCATGTATCCAATTTCTGATCCCAGGCATTCCACTGCAGATGGCATCCTTGCAGTGTTGGCCTGGGTACGGCCTGGGTGCCATGCATTGCCGGCACCATCTCCTACGACAGAAGGCTGATTCTCCAACTGACAAAACCTCCTGGTATTTCTGGCTCTACCTTTGCACCTCATGCAGCTGAGGGATGAACATGTTCAGAGGAATGTACGTGGCTGAGACACAACTGAGTCCTGCAATCCAACAGACCACCGACTGCCTGATCTCTGGAACAATCCTACCTTCATCAGATGTGCAGCCGAATCACTTTGTTGTTCCCAGACAATGACCCAGATGTCTGCAGGCTCAGATCACCCACTAAAGTGTGTGTTTTTGCAATGTTTTTTTTCTTTTAAAAATTTTTTAGAGTACCCAATCAATTTTTTCCGATTAAGGGGCAATTTAGCATGGCCAATCCACGTAGCCTGCACATCTTTGGGTTGTGGGGGCGAAACCTATGCAAAGACGGGGAGAATGTGCAAACTCCACACGGAGAGTGACCCAGAGCCGGGATCGAACCTGGGACCTCAGCGCCGTGAGGCTGCAGGGCTAATCCACTGCGTCACATGCTGCCCTTTGCAATGGTGAGGCGATAGCCATGATGTATCTTCCGTGTCCTTCGACATTTCCTCTAATGTCATGTTGAGGATGGGCAGTGGTCCACCTGCTGGTGGATGGGCCAGGCTGATCGGGTAATGTTTCTGCAAGGAAAGGAACATGGTATTAATGCTTGGCCAGGGCAATGGTCTGGGATACACGGAACTCATTTGAGTTTGGTCAACTGGCTAAACATGCAGTGACTCCTCACTCTTCTCTCGCAGGCCCAACTAGCTCTCAGCACAGGCCCACTCCAACTCCTCCCCTGCAAGCTTCAGGGCTTTCTCCTCAAAAGGAGTCATGATCTTCAACTCAGGCATTCCACCGCCCATCTTTTCTCACTCGTGGCGGTTGTGAGTAAGTTTAACCTGCAGCAACACAAATAGGAATGATGCAAGTTGGCCGCCTGGCAGGTCAAAGGTCGATGAAAACTGGCACGTGTGGGCATGGTGTGTGAGCAGAGAGAGGCTGTGAGAAGAGGAGTCCCAGGTGTGTGAGGAAGTTTGTGGGAGGTCGAGTATCGGGGCCCTGCTAGGTGGCAGCATGTGGGGCTGAGATTACATTCCTTGGGTGATGGTAGGTGGAGTGCAGAGAGGATACAGGGAGCACTTACCCTGTCAGAACAGAGTAGGTCATTCATCTTCTTGTGGAGAGTTCTGGCACTTACAAGTGCTGCTACTGTCTCCGAAGTGGTGTTTGTGATCTTGCTGGAGGGTTTCCTGCCAGCCTGAGGGTAGATCGTTCCCCTTTTCTCCTCTACAGTATCAAGCAGATGAGTGAGGGCCTCCTCACTGAAACGAGTTGACTGTGAGCAAGTGCTGTGGAACTGTTTAAATGCAGTGCCCCCTTGATAGGACTGCCCCGGGATGTGCAAATCAGACACTTCTCATGCCGTTTTTCACGTGGGCAAGTGTCTAAAAACTACGATCCTGATTGCATTGCCGGGGCAGGCGGGATTCGCACTGGGTTTTTCTGCTGAAACCGGCACTGAGGGCAGGATTTAGCGAGCCCGTTCACAAGGGGTGCAAATTTGCATTTGATAAGGTTCCCCATGGTCGGCTCATGAAGAAAGTAAGGAGGTGTGGGATAGAGGGAAATTTGGCCAATTGGATAAGTAACTGGCTATCACATATGAAGTTAAAAACTCACCACTATTCTTAGAATTCCCCCTAAACCAAAAAAGGGTCGATATTCTAAATGGTGAACATGGATGCTCACTTCCTGACTCTGATGCAGGCTTCAGTGGGTGCTATTCAGGTCAAACTACATTTTAAGTTATCCCCCGGTATAACCCATACCTTCACCGAAGAATTTTACCTACTTACCCCTCAGTAGCATTGATATCCTGGGACATGCATTGCTAAGTAAGTGAAGTAGGCTAATAACCACTGTTTCAGGTTAAAACTTTTAAGTTATTTTATTATTATATCTTTTTTTTCTTTTTAAAAGATGCAATCAGTGTCTTTACAGAAAAGTAAAAGATCTTGCTTCGGAATCCTTCTGGTTGGTTGAAGGGACCTTCAGGCCCAACTTGACAATCAATCTTCTTTTAAAAATCTGGTCTTCTTTAGATGTATTCGCTGATGAGCTCAGTTCCTGTGTCCTATCTTTCCCATGTACCGAGCTGTGAGAGCTGGCTCTGCTGGCTGTCCCCTTTCTTCGGGTTTATATATTTTTCTAACAGTTATTCAATTTTTATGACTTTATTGTAAAGTAACGTTTATCACTTTGATTGTATAAAGTATCTTTGATCTAAACATTCTAATACAACTAAGTATTCATTTTGACATAACCTCACCTCTCAGGTCTCTGATTACATTGTTTCCTTTGTGATGTTCAAAGTTCCTTTGTGATATTCAAAAATGGTTTGGTTTCAAGAGGTGTGAATTTTGGTTTGGTTCCTGTCATTTCTATAGTTTTATTTTCGAATTGTGTCCTCAGCTCATAATTGTGACTTTGATTTTTTTTTCAGAGAAAACAGCCCCAGATCCACCAATCAAACCTCACAATTGATATCTTCATCACTGGAACTATGCTCTTGAATCTTTTCTGCAACCTCTCCAATGTCTTCACATCTTTCCGAAAGAGTGAAGGACTGGGCTCAATACTGAGGCTGCATCTGTTATGTACAGGTTTATCATAACTTCCTTTTTTTAAACTCTTTTCCACTATTTATAAAGCCCAGAATCATGTAGGCTTTACTGACTATGCTCCCAATTGGCCCTGCCATCTCAATGACTTGTGCATATATACCCTCTTCTCATGCGTGCTCTTTACAATTGAACTCTTTATTTTATATTTCACATCCCAAATCTTGCTACCAAAATTAATAACTTGACAACTGAATTTGAATCAGCTTTTTTTTAAAATCTGGAAATAAAGGGCTGTCAGATTGCTGTACAAACCTAACTAGTTTCCGACTGTCTAGCCTATTTTCTTTACCTAGTTGGCCTATGTGAGACTCTAGTTTTGCATTAACATGGTTGACCATGAAGTGCTTCGTGGAGTGAAAGAAAGATGTGCATTTATATAACGGGCAGGATTCTCCTTTTGGGAGACTAGGGCCTTTTTACAGTAACTTCATTCGAAGCCTACTTGTGACAATAAGCGATTTTCATTTCATTTCATTTCTATGGGCTGGATTTTCAGTTGCTAAGTGCCAGTCAAACGGAGAATCCGTGGGAGGTTCACGTGAAAACAATCGCCGCCGACCCCTCGCCGATTCCGCTACCGGTGAGGGGCTAGCACCGGTCCCGCCGCCCGCACCGAAAATGGCAAGAGAATGGCTGGATCCTTGGCTGCGCCTGCGCACGGCTGATGATCTGCACCGGTTGCGCCATACAGCATGGCGCCAGCCGTGCGTGGACCTAACCTGCCATCCGTGACCCCACATCTCACCCCCTGGCCAACCCCCACCAGTCCCCCCAGCCCTCGCAGAAGCCCTCACCCCCCTGTCCATCAGCACCCATCCCGGCCGAGTGTGGCTTCGCTGGACACAGTTCGCAGCCGGCATGCCGGGTTCATGATTTGTGGGACCACATGTGGTCCGCGCCGTCGGGAACTCGGCCGATCGGGGGTGCAGCATTGTGGGCGGGCCAGCCGAGGAGGCACAACGCCATTGCGACTGCACGCGGTGTGCGGCACGATGACACCAGTTTAGAGGAGGCGGAGAATCGCAAACCGGCGTTTACCTAGCGCCGGCCCCGATTCCGGCATCGGAATCAATTTCCTGGCCGATCGCTGATTACAATTTTGGCGTCGGGCAACGAAGAATCCCATCCATCCTTTGTTCTCTTGCTAGAGCTGAATTGCACCAATTTTACAATCCCTTGTGGTTGTAAAGCAGGATGCCATTCAGTGTTCAACGCCATGCAGGGGCCCATGTAATAAGGGGACCCCCCACAGGGACACCCTGCCTAAAGGAACCCCCTCCACAGACCCCTCCCCTCACACACACACACACACACACCCGCCAAACTGACCCACCCCAGAAAAGGGAGCCCTGTCTGGAAGCTAGAGAGCAGTCCAGACAGGAGCAGTGGGAAGGATTATTGCTGTAATACTTATAATAATAATAATCGCTTATTGTCACAAGTAGGCTTCAATGAAGTTACTGTGAAAAGCCCCTAGGCGCCACATTCTGGAGGCCAGTATGGGAATTGAACCTGCGCTGCTGGCCTTGTTCTGCATTACAAGCCAGCTGTTTAGCCCACTGTGCTAAACCAGCCCCTGACTTTCAGCTCCATGTGTTCATTCATCGAAGGAGAGCAGCTATGCCTGCAACTGGTTCTCACAGATCCATTATTTGCAAGCCATTCATAGCTTTCGAGTAGTGGTCTGTGATTGAAAGCTTGTAAAAAACATTTGCAGCTTTGACCCATTCATATCATTTCACACTTCAGTGACCTAAGTGGTGAAACCCCAGTGTTTGTAAACATTGCCCACCTCAAAGGGAGGTAAGTTCAGTGAAATCACATGCTTGAGTGATTGGAATGCACTTAGTGCTTGGAACTAAGAATGGCACGCCCGAAGCCAATCCCGATTTTCCCCAACGCCCGATTCTCCGTCCCATCGGGGAACGCATTCCGGGATTTGTTGGACAGAGAATTCCGCCCAACACCTTTCATGCCCACAAAATATCCTAAAGTACTTTAGAGCCAATGAAGTACTTCTGGAGTGCAGTCACTGTTTTAATTAGGCAACATGTCAGCCAATTTCCACACAGCAAGTTTCCATAAACAACAATGTGATAATCACCAAAATTTTTGATTGTACAATGGTGATCAAGGGATAAATATTGGCCAGGGCACCAGAGTTATCGTCACTTTTCTATGAAATAGTGCCATGAAATCTTTTATCCCTCCCCCTGTTGGGCAGATGGGGTCTCGGTTGAAATTCTCGACTCAATATACCACTTCCAACAGTGTAGCATTTCCTTAGTACCTCACCTGGAGTGTCAGCCTTGGTTTTTGGACTCACGTTCTGAATCTCCAGCTTTCTGACTCAGAGATGTGAGTGTTACCAACTGAGTTGGTTGGCACACCAGACCAGATTTCTAGACTGGTGGCCTCAAAACCCATGCAAGTGTATTAAACTGCTGGCAGTGGTTCAGAAATAATACCGAGAAGCAATGAGCACTAAAATGGGTCTTGCCATATCTCTTGAATGAAAAATACAAGCATAAAGATAGCTCATTGGCTAATATAAACAAAAGGAGCTCAAGCTGATTTCTGCCTGATCCCCACCCTTAATTTGAATGATCCTGGCTGATAAATAATTCAGCTTAGATCATAGAACGAATTTTATACTTCCCCGCCAATGGGTTTGCAGGCAGTGATTGAGAGTAAAATGCCTCGGATGGGTTTTCCACTGGATTGTTGCCTGCCCCAACCTCTCAGTAGTTTTATGCAGGGGCGAGTGAGACCTTGCATGGCCCGCCCACCCTTGAACCAATTGAAGCCCTTAAGTAGGTTGTTTCCTACCCAGCCTAATTTTTTAGACTGGTGGAAGGAGTTCCAGGGTATGGGAGAAGCCTGAAAATAATTGGGTTCAGGCCTCAGTGAGAACTTCATCAGAAATCCCCTTTTAACTTCTGTCCCCTCCCCTTAAGGTTGGCAACCGCAGGATCTCCGCCCCCCCCCCCCTCGCCCCCCCCCTCCCTTCCCCCCTCCCCACCTCGGCCTCTCACCAAACACCCCAATCCTCCACTGTCCTCATCCCCAAGCCTCCCCTACCTCCCTGCCCTGAAACCTCAAAATTTACCTCTTCCTCAAATCCTGGGACTTAGAAATGCAGTTCCAGCACTGTCCACTGCATGGACTAAAGAGCGGCCGGTCAATCGAAGGCAAGTCTTCCTCCCAAGAACGTTGCCGCAGTGGTTAGCCCTGCTGCACAGAGGACCCGGTTCGATTCCGGCCCCGGGTCACTGTCCATGTGGAGTTTGCATATTCTTCCCGTGTCTGCTTGGGTCTCACCCCCACAATCCAAAGTTATGCAGCGTAGCTGGATTGGCCAAGCTAAATTGCCCCTCATTTGGAAATAAAAGATTAAAAAAAGAATGAGAGTAAGTCCTGCCTGCAGCTAACTGGCAGGCAGACAGTTTGGTGAGGATGTGTTCCTCGTTGACTCTTCAGATGGCTGGATGGCCAACCCTGCCTTCCGAAAAATCATGGATCAAGTCTAGGACTTCCTTGGTTGGCATGACTCATTAAAAAATTCAGTGATGCGTTTACCCAGTGAACCATTCTGGATCTTAGGTATTACATTCCTTGAATCATTAAGTCTGCTTCTTAAATCCGATGCATTCATTTCAACAAATGAGGCTAGATTTTCCACCAATGTTATTTTCACACCAACTTTAACCCATTAAAAGTAAGTCAGGCAACCTCAGCATTAAAATGATACTCAATCAGAAAATGTTGACTAAAGTTCATCTGAAGTCCCAAATTGGATGCACGTCTATGGCTCAGACACTATTCTGTGAGGTCTCCTGTCTTTCCAAGTACAACTTTCTGATTGAAAACGTAATGTGCGCCTATGTGTCTCATTCTTTTGAATATAAACAGAGGTCCCTGTGTTTAAATTGGGTTGGAATCTGTCTCAGTCAGTGCTTGTAAAATCTCACTGCCCGTATTGCTTTGAAATTAGTAGCTATCCAAGTGGTAGTTTGACACTTTATATTTATAACTGCCATCGAACCATGAAAATCTACTGAATATAGTTTGACAAATTGTTCTCGAAATCTGAAAAACAAATTCTGCTTCAAGACTGACCGAAAATAATTTATAATTGTTCAGATTGTTCCATGATTTTATGCATAAAGTAAGCAGGCTCTCTATGAAAGTTATGGTGTGCAGTGGTTTCTCATAAATGACAGTATATTACAGAGCGTGATGAACAATCCATGCTCTAGCTCATGTAGTCAGAAGACTAAATATATAACTTAATTAAGAAAGATTTATTTGGCAGTCTAAGTGTTGTTGCATAACATATTTATATTAATGTGCTAAGCAAAGAAGTGATAGGATGTGAATTTATGTTGGCAGCATTTTCCTGATCGCGGGCAAGCCCAGGCAGCAAAGGGAAAAATTAAGAATAAGCTCCCTTCTATCTCTCAGCTGCTCCTGGGACTTGCTCAATCATGATTATTGCACAGTGAAATCTAAAAGTAAGGAGAACAATAAATTATTTGGAAGAAAAACACATCCAGATTACTTGGAATGTTTCACAAATTGGTGAAGCGATAGATATTTTAGGGGTAAGTTAGGTTTTAAATAGACCTAGTCACTCACAACCCAAAAACTAATAGATAAATAAAAAAATTTTTATACTTGTTAAAAAAATCTTTTCAGATTTCATTTTCTTGCTCTAAGGGTATTTGGAGATTTGATTATCTGATTTGGTTAGCAGTGAACGGATACAAATTTGAAACAGGCTTGATTTCAATTCTGGGTTTTGAGGAAGTCAAAATTGGGCGTTGGAACTTCCTGGGAAAATCAGAATTAAAGAAGGAATTATGCAATCAGTTATATCTTATACAGCAAATATTTCCACAGAGTTATTTTGTTTTCTGTTCAGTTTGACTTTTAAAACACATGATTAATATTTTGATTATTCATGTGGGCATCTTTGGCAAAGTCAACATTTATTGCCTATCTCAACTTGCCTTTGAGAAGGTGATAGTGAGCCACCTTCAGCCGCTGCAGTCGCTGTGGAGCATGTATTTTTAAAATCTTTTAGTATGCTCGACCTAAACAGTGTTTGTGTATGTGGTGACCACCCTCGGAGCTGACGTGTTTGGCCAGTTCATCTGGGGGCATGAGGCAGACAGTGCTTTGGATCTCCCACGCCGAGATGGTGTGCTGCTTGTTGTAGTGAATGAGGTTTGAGGCTTTGGAGGTGATGCCTTCAGTATAGTTGCTCTAGTTGTCCTTGGTAGGTGGGTGTATCTTGCACCTTCTTCCCAGTAAAACAATTTGGACACTCCTTTAACTTTAACAACCAGGCCACCCAAGTTTGTTGTCAGGCAGACTTCTCAACAGACCACATGACCCCTTTTGTTCCTCTATTTTACACTAAATTAGAGAGACAGTCCCAAAACGTAATAATCTTATGAACTTTGTAACAGTATGATGTGTGATTGGAGGGGAACCTGAAGGTGGGGGCCCTTTCTTCCGCTGCTCTTATTCTTCCAGGTGGTAGAACTGGCAGGTTTGGGGGATGCTGCTGAAGAAGCCTTGGTGAGTTGGTGTGGATCTTGTGGATGGTATATACTACACCCACAGTATGTTGATGGTAGAAGCAGTAACTATTTAGGGTGATGGAAAGATTTGGGAGCTAAGAGATAAGATATTCACCACAACCCAGCAAGGCTTTGACCTTCTTTTATAGCCACAGTATAGATATGGCACATTCTGTTAGTTTCTTATCAATCATAACACCCCCAAGGATGATTATGGTGAGGGATTAAGCAATGGTAATTATGTTGAATATCCAGGAGAGACAGCTGATTCTCTCTTATTGGAGATGATCATTATCTGGCACGTGTGTCATATGAATACTACTGGCCACTTATCAACCCAAGTCTAAATGGTGTCAGGTCTTGCTGTATGGGCACGGACTGCTTAATTTTCTGAAGAGCTGTGAGTGGAACGGAATCCTGCGGTATCATTAGCGAATATCACAACTTGTGAACTTATGTTGGACCAAAGATGTGCGGGTTAGGTGAATTGGCTAATGATAAATTGCCCTTAATGTCCAAATTGCCCTTGGTGTTGGGTGAAGGTGTTGAGTTTGGGTAGGGTGCTCTTTCCAAGAGCTGGTGCAGACTCAAAGGGCCGAATGGCCTCCTTCTGCGCTGTAAATTCAATGATAATCTATGATTAATCTAGGACAAAGGTTCGGCACAACATCGTGGGCCGAAGGGCCTGTTCTGTGCTGTATTTTCTATGTTCTATGTTCTAAAGATAATTGATTAAGATCCTGAAGATGGTTGGGTCCACGACACTGGTCCGAGTACTCCTTCAGCGATGTACTGGGGCTGGGCTGGTTGGCTGCCAACAACAAGAATAATCTTCTTTTATACTAGGTATGCCTCTAGTCAGTGGTATGTATTAGCCTTATTCCCATTGACTACAACTTTACTGGGGAACCTTGATGTCAGACTTAATCAAACGCCGCCTTGATGTCAACAGCAGTCATTCTCACCTCACAAATAGAACTCAACTCTTTGGTCCATGTTAGGATCAAAGCTGCAATAAGATGTGCAGTTAAGTAATCCTGTTGAAACTCAAACTGAGCATTGGCAAGCAGGCTATTGTTGAGTAAGTGCCAGGAGCACCGTTGACAAAATATTGCTCTCATTTGCTGATGACTGTGATTGCTGTAATAAGCTAATGGAGCAGTAATTGGCTGGATCAGATTTGTTCTGCTCTTTGCGGACAGGGCATAATTGGGCCATGTTCTACTTTGTCAGCCAGATATCAGCTTTGTTGGAACAACTTGGTCAGGGCTAGTTCTGGAATATGAGTGATATATCCAGTGCACTCATCTTTTGATATCACATGAGGGTGAACCAATTTGGCTGAAGACAGGCATCTGTAATGCTGGTGAACTTGGGAGGAGGCAAAGATGAACCATTCACTTGGTAATTCTGCCTGGAGAAGGCTGTAAATGTTTTAACTTTGTCTTTGGCACTGTTGAGCTGAGCTCCACCATCATTGAGTATTGGAAGGTATTAGGAGCCCCCTTTTTTTCACTTATTGTTAATCTGTCCACCACTATTCATGACCAGAGGTCACAGGACTGCAAGATGTGAACTGATGCATTTGTTGCGAGATGGCTCAGCTCTGTCTGCAACATGCTGCTCCAGTGTTTAGCAGTCCTTTGGTCTTTTGTTGTCCAGGTTGGCATATCATTTTAGGTATGCCTCGTGATGCTCCTTGCATACTCTCCTGAACCCCTCATTGAATAAGGGTTTGTCCCTTGTTTTGATGGTAATGTTTGAGTGAGTGATTTGTCAGACCATGGCATTACAGGTTGTAGCTGAATACAATTCTACTGTGGCCAATGGCCCACAAACCTCAGGAATACCTAGTTTTGAGATGCTAGATTTCTTCTGAAACTATCCCATTTAGCATGGTGATGATGGAGATGTCTTCAGTGTGAAGGTGGGACTTTGTCTCCATTAGAACTGTACTGTGTCACACCTAACTGTAAATTGGTGAGGACCGGGTCAAGTAGATTTTTGCCTTGGGTTCATTTTCTCACCATGTGCCCCAGGCCCAATCTTTGACCTTTTGGAGAAGTAGATGCAAGAAGGGTGTTCCCAATAATGGGGGAGTCAAGAACCAGGGATCCAAGTCTGAGAGTATGGGATAGACCATTTAGCACAGAGATGAGGTGAGTATCATGAGCATCTCAAAAGAACTATATACATTCATGTTTTTTATTCTTACATATGGTCAATTCTAGTGCAGTTAGGCACAGTATATCATCCTAAAAAAGACTTGTACTTATACAGTGCTTTTCATGGCCACTGGATGTCTCAAAGTGCTTTACGGCCAATGAACTGCTTTATGAATGGGTAGTCACTGTTGCAATGTAGGAAAGGAAGCAGCCAACTTGTACACAAGGAAAGCCCCATAAACAGCATTATGATAAACACATTTTTTGCAATGTTGATTGAGAGATCAATATTAGCCAGGGTGGGGCGTCACGATGGCGCAGTGGTTGAAACTGCTGCCCCACAGTTCCGAGAACACAGGTTCGAGCCTGGCATTGGGTCACTGTCCATGTGGAGTTTGCACATTCTCCCTGTGTCTGCATGGGTCGTACCCCCACAACCAAAAGACGTGCAGGGTAGATGGATTGGCCACGCTAAATTGCCCTTAATTGGAAAAATTTGAAATACATTCGGCCCAGGCATTTGGATTACACTCCTGATCTTCTTGAAATTATGCCATGTGACCTTTGACATTTACCCAAGCAGACAAGCCTCAGTTTAAAGTCTTATCTAAAAGATGACACTTCTGAAAGTACAGTACTCCCCTCAGTGGAGTGTTGACTTTGATTTGTGTGCTCAAGCCCTGCAGTGGGCTTAGCAAATGGTCACAGAAATTCTCTTGAAAGCTGGAAGAAATTGCTGGTCATTGCTTATATTAGAAAACCCAAGGACATCATCTGCATGAATAAACATTATTTTGGTACAACATTTTAATACTTTTAAAGCAATGCACAGCTCTTACAATGTGAATAATTCCTCTTTAATAGATACTAATTTGCATAATTAACTTTTCTTTTGCTGATAAGTACTTCCTGTGAACAAAACTGTACCTAATAGGAGTTTCAGTGTTTTTATGACAGCCAAACAATTGACACTCACAAATAATTGATCTTAGTATAAAACTGTGCAGTTTTAAGTCCTTCATAAAATTTTCCCAGGATAACACCGTTATAAGAGTTACCTATGGGGCATCAACTTCGCAATAAAATAATTGAAGTTGCAAATTCCGCATGCCAGAAGTGTACTAAAATCTGTAAATTGCCAGTGGGCATTGTTGCAGAATTTTGTGAGATCAGCTGACATATTGATTTAGTTTCTGCATTGCTAAAACTATGAAGGAACCACAACAAATTCCATGAAAACAAAAATAAAGATGTCAAATTGTTATCGAACAGAAGGAGGCCATTTGGTTCATTGAGTCTGTGCTAGCTCTCTGCAAGAGCAATTTAGCTAGTCCCATTCTCCTTTCTTCATAGTCGTGCAACTTTATGCCCCCATCCCCAACCATCCCACATGCTTATCCAACTCCCTTTTGAAAGGCAGAATTGAAACGGCCTCCACCACACTCTCAGGCACCGCGTTCCAGATTGTAACCACAGGCTGGCTTTAAAAAAAAAAATCCATTTGTGTTGGCCTTTGGTCCTTTTGCCAATCACTTATAAGCTGCGGTCTCTGGTTTTTGACATTACTGCCAAGGGGGACAGCCACCTTTCCATCTGCACCAAAGAGAAAATGCTGGAAAATCTCGGTAGGTCTGGCAGCATCTGCAGGGAGAGAAAAGAGCTGACCTTTCGAGTCCAGATGACCCTTTATCAAAGCCATCTGCACCGCCTGGAGAGAGAGAAAGGAAAGTTGTAAAAAGGCAGTTGTCTGAATGACAAGCAGGCACTGGGATTGCACAGAGGGGCTGCTATGTGAGTGATACCTGTGTCATGATATGCAGACATGCAGATAATGATATACAGACAGGCACAGCCAGGCAGCTAATGAACACAGAGAACAGGACATGACCAATGAGCAGGCAGGACACTCAGGGGTGGTATCTCACTATAAAAGGCTCTAGGCACTCACACTCTGCCTCTTTCCACTGATGAACATCTACAGAGTGAGTCAGGGTGTATGTACAGTATCACACCTCCAGCACGTGGCTAAGAGCTAGTCTGGTTCAGTCAGAGTAACCACACTGAGGTTAAGAGTCGAACTCTTAGAGAACTGTGCTACTGGTTCAATAAATCAGATTGAACTAACTTCAAGGTCTGGAGTATCTTTTGGTTAAAGCTGCATCCAGTTGCAGCCTGTGTTATCCCAGAGTACATAACACATCAACCTGGCGCTTTGGGAGGAGGCTTCTGCTAATGTGTATGCGTGTGGGAGGGGAGAACTACAATTCCCAGAGAGCTTTGCGAACGTTCACACCTGCGTCGATGGTCTGGTCCCTGGGGGGGGCGGTGTCGGTCGCCCTGGTAACGGGAGGGTCGAGCTGTCACTCAAGGGCACGTGACGGCCTGCGGGTCTTTGTTGTGAGTGGCGGAGGCTGCAGGGGGATGATGTAATGTGGAAGCACCGAATTTAAAGGGAGGGCGGAGTGGGAGAGCCGGACTGCTGCAGCCTGCGCTCTCACGGGGAGTCACAGAGAGTTTGCTCCAAGTCCCCGGCTGGAGTAACAATAAACCGCTTAGAAATGCCACATCCTGTGACACTTTACGGACCGTCACCTTGGGGCTTTAGATTAGTAGGAGGCAAGGACTATAGTCAACCCTTAACCATCTCGCGGGTAAGCGACAACGTCCCTCCAAAGGCAACACATTGTTGGGAACGTCTCTTTCCCCCCATCCCCTCGTTTGGCGAGAGGGAGGGGAGGGGAGTGCGATTGGTATCGTTTTCATTTCATGCTTTTAAAATTAGTTTGTAACTTGTGGAAAGAAGCCCACAGGAAAGTTGCTTAAATTACTTTTGCACCGCGCGCGGTCAGCCAATATTTTTAAGTTTTAAGAAAAGAATACAAATTTATTCGAGGGTGAAGTGGAAAAGTTTTCTCTCTCTCTCTCTCTCACCCCCCCGCCCCCCCCCCCCCCCCCGCCTAACTTTGTCCTAGCAATCACAATAAAGGAAGTGTTAGCCAGTGGGAGCTGCTGGCTGGGTCACCTTTCTGCTGGGTCTGCCACTATTGTGTTCCCTCTTCCTTTTTAAAATTTGAGTTGATTTGTTGGTAACAAATCGCCTCCAAGGATTATCTTGAGGGCATAACGGGCTGTTGCTTAATTCAGCGTAAGTGAGCATTGTAACTGTGAGACTGGAGCGCATCAATGGGCTTCTTCTCGAGAGCAGTTGTAAACTGGGGGAGGGGGTTCCCTGAACCCATTTAACCCGCGAGAATAGATAAACAGGCACCTCGAGATAGAGACCGGGAAGGTTCAGAGTCGGGAACTGTTCAGATGGCTGATGGTAACTGTAACTTTGAGCTGGGAGAGGCAATGACTTGAATAGCAAAACAGATTATTTGGGGAGGGAGGGGGGCATTCTCTAATTGGGAAGGCACTGACTGCATGAGATGGAAACATTTTGAAATGATTTATCCCACACTGGCGAGTTACCGTGCAGCCCTTCACTGAATGACAAATGACAGACCCTGGAGTGTACGCTGTGTTCTCTTTTTATGCTGCATATTAAAATCGATTGATTTAAGTTTATTTCACGGGCGAAGTTTTTTCTTTATGATGATGCATTTTGGTTTGGTTCTAGTTTAATTGAGGGCAGTTTGCCAGTTCGGAGATTTCCTGTATATAGTTGGTGCAACTCAATCATTAAAATCCAAAATTGTGATGTTACAATCTGGCACGTGAGGAAGCTTGTTCAAATGAAATCTATTGTGATCGTGATTTTCGTCAAGTTACGCTGTTGATGAAAGCGCTGGTACAGTTAAAGCAGAATACAAATTTAACAAATGGTGAAGAAACATGCGGTCTTTTATACTACTCCTAGCCTACTTTAACAGAGAAACGGGTCACACTGTCTTAAACTAATCCTTTTTTCTATTTAATGTAACTATTTACATGCAGTTTGATAGCTACATGTGTAACCATGGTTCTCCAATATTCATTAATACCCTCACCAGCCCCATAGCCTGAACTACACGTTTGATTTACCAATTTTCTGTCTACTGTGCATAAAGCTTTAACAACTTGCAGCCAAATGGATTGACACATAAAGGGAGATTGTTATTCTTTGTAAGTGGATGCTGTCTGGAAAGAGCTCGTAATTGTATTTATAAAATACAGGCAGTTGCCTTCTTTTCTAAAGTGGGGAAATGGTACTCGTGTCCTAGACTGTAAGACACAGGAGAATAAGTTTGCCATTCGGTCCATCAAGTCTGTTCCGCCAATGAGATCATGATTGATCTGATACGATGATCCACAACTCCACATTTGCACCTTATCCCCATAAACCCTTGATTCTCTTACTATCTCAGCCTTGAACATGTCATAACCTGTATAAATTATTAATTTTAACCAGAGTTTTGAATTGTTAAGCTGTACATCTTCCAGTACTTGGTGATTATAAGTGCCAACCAACTTGAGAATAGTGAGATACAAGAAACTCTTACTTACAACCGGGTCTTTTCATAGCATATTCTTAAATGTAGGAAAATATCTCGTATAGAAAAATGACCTGGCAAAAAGCAGGGTGATGACAAACTTGGACCTGGGTAGGTTTTTAGGGAGGGAATTGCTAGTCTTGAGGGCCTAGACAGCTGAAAGTATGTCTGTGAATGTCGGGGTGAAGGGTTGAACGAGGGACTAGTATTAAGGGAACAGAGTTCATGGATGGTTCTTGGGCTGGAGGAATCTTGAGATGTGCAAGTGCATGAAAGCATTTGAAACCCTGTTGGTGCACTGGGTACATGTAGGTTGGTGAGCATTGAGGTGATGGGGAGCTTGATGCAGGTTAAAGTGCAAGCAACTGAGATTTGGACAAGCTGATGGACTGAATATGCCCTTTTTATAGTGGTAATGGGTGAATCCAGTTTCCTAAGCAGTGACCTAAGTGACTGCTGAGGTCACTTGCATTCTGTCCATCTGAGACTAATTCAAATATCATTTTGGTGCCATTACGAATAGCAAAAAGCAGCAGATGTGTAACACATTTAAAAAAATTTTTTTTAAAAAATTTCAGATTTATTTCTCTGTAGTGGAAAGCAAAAGGAATTTTTAAGCATGTTCA